>NC_089228.1:22750891-23389593 GCF_963924675.1 Phocoena phocoena
ATCACTTAATCAGATGTGAAATGATTATCTGAATAAAGGTGAGTAGGACGGAGAGGTGATTATGGGTTGAAGATTTAGTGTAGGCACAATGAGCAGATTAGATTCTTGGAGGCAGGAGAAGTGTTGAAAGAGTAGAGGAGAACGAGTAAGACCTTTTAGACTGGATGCTCAAGCAGGAAAGGCCAGTAAAGAGATTGTTCACTTTGGAAAAAAGTGGAATGATAGGTAAGAAATTCAGTTAGGTGAGAAGGGGCCAAGTTGTGCAGGTCCCTATCCATTGTTGCACTGAAGGAGTGCCCATCTGGAATTATCCATCAAGCATCAAGAGTAGTGATAATGGTGGTGGTAGTGGTGGTGGTGGTGGTATTTGTAATGGTCACCAGTTATTGAGCTTTTATTATGTACCAGGCTCTTGTACTTTTTGTGGATTATCGTACTTGAAGACATTATTATTATCTATTTTATAGCCAAGGAAAGGAGGCTTAGAAGCGGTTCTTTACTCACCCCAAATCACAGAGCAAGTATGTTATAAAGGCAAAATTTGAACCCAGGTAATATTACACCGAAGTCTACATTCTTTAACATTTCCCAATATCACCTCTGTGTAATAAGTATTTGTAGAGAGCAGAAGTTCAGAGGCAGGATCCTACATTTTTAGAAGAGACATTGATAACTGGAGTCCATCCAAAGGAGGCTTCATGGGGTGATAAAGAATCCTTGAATCCCTGGGAACAGAAAAGAGACATCAAGAAGATAATCTTGTTTGTGAGACAAAGTGAGAGATATGGCTTTATATCCCTCTTTGTTCTTCTCTTCTTCAGTCTTGGTGGGCTGAGTTCCCTCACCATTATATATTCTAGAGATTGAGGAATTACCTAGAAATGTCTAACTGAATTGCAAGATTATTTCAGATGGATGGGATTAGTTTTACCAGTGCCAAAAGAGTTCTCAAGTGTTGTCGTTCAGTGGTCTTTTTTGAATGAGACATCATTTGCTTTTATATTCCACTAAAGCAATCCTTGAAGATGCTGTACACACAAAAGAAAATCTGGGTACCCATAAATTCTGCAGCTGATTTCGAGTCAAACATATGGAATCCTTTGGAGACTTCATGAAGCAGAAGAAGAGGAAGAGAGGCTAGTGTCTGGGTAGCGTTGAAGTTAGTCCTGTTATTGGTCAGGACCTAAACAACAGAAACTCAGTGTTCCTTCTTTTCTAGAATACTAACTATTCTAATATGCCATTTAATAATTATGCTGTTTTAATAATGGCATTTTAGGGACAAAATCCCCTTTCAGTAAAGGAAGACATCTGTTCTAAGTTAGATTCTGATGTCAGAAATGTTAAAATTTCTAAAGGCTTTTTATCTTAGAATAGAGAACAAAGAAGGAAGTTCTGCCCCAGTCTATACAAAATCTTGTAGGGCAAAAAAAAAGAGGGAGAGAGAGAGAGAGAACACCAGGCAGATTTTGGGGAAGGCAACATGATTTGTGGATATTTTGTCTCTAAGAGGTAAAGGAGGGATGGAGAAGACAGAATCAAAGACCAGGCATAGAAAGGGTCAAAATGAAGTTAGTGGGTATCAGAAGGAGGGATTTCTAGTGTCTGGATTAGATACTCTGATCAGTTTAGCATAATATCTGATAGAGGCTACATGAAATCATTCCTTAATGCCCACCCATTAACTATCACCAGATAAGACCAAATCCACCTTGACAGCCCAATGCAAGGAAATCTACCTTCTTCAGCCTAATAGGTCTGTCTCCAAAGGCACTGACCACATTGCCCTACTTCCCATTTTCAGATCTGAAGCCTTCACCCTAAGGTGATGGGTGTCCTTATAAACTTCTGACTGCTGACCATCCCTCTTGGTGCAGATGAAGCTTATTCAATGTAAACTTTTAATAAGATGCACAGATGCTAAAAAGTACATGGTCATATCCTTGTAGACATCATTGTAAGTAGGTGGTGAATAGCTATTAAATGGGAGTTTTACCATGTATAAAGAGATATTCTTAGTTGAGCTGTGGCTTTGAAATACCTTTTTTGCTCTCTGAAGATCAAGTTTACCACTGGATTATAAAATCAGTAAAGGCAGACTATGACTTTTTGGTCACCAAATTGCTCTATCCCCACATCTCAACATTGTAGAATCTTAGCAAAATTTTGTTGAATGTTCTTTCTTTTAATATCCCTGTCATACTTTATTGTTCTCCAAGGCTATCTAGGGGGAAAATGAGTTTCAAACCTTTGTCTCTGAAAGTCAGTTGGAGCTAACAGGCACTCACTCCTGTTTTGTATTTACTTGTCTCATTTTTGGTAAACTTCTCCCTACCTTGAAGAAATGTACATACATTTAGACTGATTAACGTGCAGATCTTCAGTGCTTTAGTTCTAAGAATTGGAAATGCTTCTCATTGAAGTATTCAACTCCTCAACATAACCCATTTTAATAATTTTCCAGTCCAGTTTGTGCCAAAAGATGCAGTTCATTTCTGACAGGGTCTCTATTAAAGTCTTTCAGTTTGCAATTCTTTTTATCAATCTTCATTTATCCATAAAAGCCAAATTTGACCTAGATGTGTAATGACAGATGACAACACCTTGAGTTTATAATCCCTGTTCTCCCAATGAATATTGCTTTATCATCTCTCTTTTTTTTTTTTTTTTTTGCGGTACGTGGGCCTCTCACTGTTGTGGCCGCTCCCGTTGCGGAGCACAGGCTCCGGACGCGCAGGCTCAGCGGCCATGGCCCACGGGCCCAGCCGCTCCGCGGCATGTGGAATCCTTCCGGACCGGGGCACGAATCCGCGTCCCCTGCGTCAGCAGGCGGACTCTCAACCACTGCGCCACCAGGGAAGCCCTATCATCTCTTCTTTTTGTAGATTAAAAGTTTACATAAACTTAGCACAGTGGAGTAAAAGCAATAGCCTAGTGCTGGTGGTGTTCACCATGATTGGCACATATGGCTTGATTATACATTTAGTACATTTGTGCAGGAATGTTTCTCCAGGATTTCCTGAAAGGATGATGCAGTTGAGGTCATGAGAGATGAAGAGATGTTTCCAAGGCCACATACCTAATTCAGGGCAGAATACAGATCCAAGCCTCCTACCTGACTAGTAGTGAAGTGTTTTATATGCTTGCTTCTTTGTTTGTTTGTTTTTTTACTGAAGGAGGATTATTTGGGGAAATATAAAAAGGCTTTCTTTTAGCATGTGTCTGGAGTCATGTTGTACTATAGTAGAGAAGTCTGATGAACCCTCAAGGTGGCAAGACAGTGGGTCTCTGAATGTGGTAGATCATGTGCCATGTTGGATAAGAGTTTCGGCTTTATGGTCAGGTAGACCTGGATTGAAATTCCAGCTCAGATATCAAGTAGCTGTAGGATCTTGGGCAAGTTACTAACCTCCATGCCCTGCAGCATCCACACCTGAACTTGTTATGAGGATAAAAGGACCTAATACCTATGACATGCTTAGTATATACGTGACATAGTCATGCTCTTAATGAAAAGTTAACTATTCTTAATATTACTTGTTTACCTGGTTATTGATAAAACTCATACGTGCCTGAAGGTGAAACCAGGGTTACGGCAATGGAACAGGGCAAAATGATAACCATGTTTCTTATTAATTTATAGTTGGAACATACAACAAGCATGTGTATATCTTTGCTTGTTTAGTTTTTACTATATCATCCTGCCTAGAGGAGGATTTTTTTTAGCATAAAAAGAGCTCTTTAGCATGTATGTAGGTCATGTTGTAGCATAGTAGTAGACTGGGTGGTACCCTTGAGGTTCCCCTTATTGAAGAAATTTACAGAGAAAGGTCAGTAATTTTACTTTGTGGTGCATGGATTTCCTTAAGTCAATAGCAGGGAAATATTTTACTATTTCCTACCCTATCCTGTACTCATATCCCTCCCACTTTCTTTTTTATTCTATCACCTCTCCTGAAGCCAAAGGTGAAGACTTCAGATAATTTGCCTATAGACCATCTAATTTATTTTGGAAAACATTGTTCTAGACTGGTGTCTTCCTCACTTCCATTTATGGTACAATGCACTGTTACAAAAGAAAATCTCAAATAATTTGTAAGTCAGTATATTTCAGTAAGGTCATCCATTGTTTTGCATGCTTTCTAGGTAAGGTACCCCAGTTACAATGAATGCCTGGCCTTACATTGGGCTGGCTGTAAGTCTCCTTGGACTAAATCCAATTCCATTTTCCTTTTTCTACCCCATTGCATTTCCCCAAATTTTCATCTGAATTTGTGATTTTAAGCAGGTATTTCATGGAAGCAGCTATATTTAGTGGTTAAAGCTCTTGTAGTCAAACCAACCCATGTTGAAACCCTATCTGACCACTAACTATCTGCTGGGTGTTGCCAGTTATTTCACTATTCTGAGCCTCAGTTCTCCTGTCTCTACAAATAATGGTAATAAGTCATAACTCATAGGAGTTTGGTAAAGATTGAATGAATTATTTGTTGACTAAACAGTGTCTAGCAGTAATGGCGATTACGGAGTACTTATCATTTGCAAGGTAATAGGCTTTGTGTTTTACTTGAATTACCTCATTTAGTCCTGGCACCAACCCTGCAAGGTGGGTATTATTATTATCATCATCATTTTACAGATGAAGAAACTGACGTCCAAAGAAGTTAACTAGTTCACATAGCTTGTAACTGATAGAGCCTGTACTTATGGGTCAGAGGTCAGAATCAGAACCACATGGGTGGAATTTTACAGCACCTCAAAGTCAGGATCATATGTTGTTTTTTTTTTTTTTTTTGTGGTACGCGGGCCTCTCACTGTTGTGGCCTCTCCCGTTGCGGAGCAACAGGCTCCGGACGCGCAGGCTCAGTGGCCATGGCTCACGGGCCCAGCCGCTCCGCGGCATGTGGGATCCTCCCACACCGGGGCACGAACCCGTGTCCCCTGCATCGGCAGGCGGACTCTCAACCACTGCGCCACCAGGGAAGCCCCATATGTTGTTTTTCTTTGTATCTTGACTCCTCTTTTTGACCTCAGGAACCAAAACAACATTTTGTTTTGTGTTGGATGAGTTCTCACAATATGAGGATTAAAGAATAATTTTCAAACATTTACAGCCGAGACAATGGAATGGGCCAGCTTGCAAAAGAGGAAGCTCCCTGTCTTTGAAAAGTTTCAAGCTGCTGTTGGCTGACCTCTCAGGTCCTGTCCGCTTCTAAGATTTTATGGTTCATTAATCTCCTTGGCATGTCCACATTACATAAGGTGCCTTTCCCTGCTGCAGGAGAGAGGAAGATTACCTGTCTGTGGTTTATGTGTTCAATCGTTCCGCCTTCACTCTTAAAAATTAAAATCTCCTACACAGGATTCTACCAACAATTATTGTCTGAGCTCTACTAAAGAACCAGATTCTCATTTCTACTCCTATTTTTAGTTTTGAGAAGCTGGTTCAGTTCCTTGTGAAAAAGTACTGTAAGCATCATGTAGCAGCATTATTAGGAAATGTATTCTACAGCGTGAATGCAGTGCTAGATGAACTTATGTGAATTGTTCCATGTTTGAGAAGGAACCATTAGGTACTTGTTCTCAATAAAATTCTTTAAGGTAAGGAAATGGCACATGTACACTTTTTCCACCCCTTCTCAAAACCTTTGGCGTCGTCTGGGCAGCTAGCAATGATGATTGCCCTGAAGATGAGATTACTGTGGCACTTTCTAGGTATTCCAGATCTTTCATTATTTTTAATGTCAGTGCCAAATGAAACATTTATGGAAAAGCTCACAGTTAAGCCAAGTAGGTTGAAGATTCTTGCTTACATTGGTGAAATGTCAAACATTATATGGCAGTACTATTTTTTTTTTTTGGAGACAACAATTCTCTTTTCCCCAATTTTTCATGACCCATCTTTTCTTAACTCACCTTTCTTACAGTTTGAAACTTCGTCTTTAGAGAATCAAAAAAGCTTTCTTCATCATTTTTTTCTCCAATTCACAAGAGCTCCACTTTTAAGTGGAAGAAATAATGTTAGTTTTTCCACAGGGATTGATTATAAATTCCTTCTCCATGTTGAATTATACTGGCCTCTAGTGGTTACCTGTCACAATTATGTTTCATATTGCTCTTGCCTTAACTCACTTATTGTAACACTATACCATATATTTTAATAATTTTTGAGAATCTGTATTGAGCAGCACAATCAGAGTTGTCAGAGGTTTGAAGTAGATTTCATCATGAAATTGATTGAACTTTATGTACCTTGTGCATCTATAAAGACAGCCATTTGGAACTACAGCATAAAACTGGGCTGGAATTCCTATTCTCACACCTGCCTGGGCAGAAATTACGATCCTCCCAGCTGATAAGAACTTTGGAGTGAAGCTAGATGACAGGGTGTGAAAGGAAACCTGACAGATCACACTGTGAGGCAGAAGTGTCAGCTTACTGGGGGCACACAAGAAATGGGAGATGACCTTAACAAGTCTGGAGCACCTTAGAAGACTATCCCAGGGTTTCTGGACTGAAAACTTGGACATGATTTTTTTCAGAATAATCTTAAAAATAAAAAGAAATTTAAAAAGAGGCACTTCAAGGCATTTATAAAAATGTGTCTGTCAATCAAGGAGATTCCCCTTTGGTACAACATGAACAGTAATTAAATAGATTCAAGACTACCCTTTGGATCTAGCACATAGGAAAGTACACATTCAAGAAATAAACTCATGCTGAGGGACTGTGTGAGATGGATGAAGTGGGCTTCCACAAACAAAGGGATTTTTGTCCAGGTGTTTCAGAGAATAAAGAGCAGTTGCAGATGTAGGGTAGAGAGAAAGAAACTCTAACATATCAGAAAGCAAATGCTTATCTAAACTATGTGGATCCAGGTAGTGTGTGTGCAGGTCTGGTCTTACCAGGTGCTGTTCACTTCCTGAAAAGCTATGTGGATCTTATGTGATTTGAGAGCTTCTTTTTCCTTCTGTACATTTTTTCTTGTTTATAAAGCCATCCTACACCTACTCCCTTGGGGTGTATTTTATTGTTGACCATTAATGGCTCAGTGACACAGTTTATTGATAAAACAGAATAGTGTGACTTTTGAGATAAATGTGAGGCCACTACTTGCAGCTGGGTCATTGGAGTTTCATGGAAGTTAAACATCATCTTTTGTCCAAGGCTGCAGACCTACATTTTTACTTATTAACCATCTTTTCAGGTTTGTCTCCCTGTTACTTGTGTTCCTTTAGGCAGACTGGGAGGCCGCATGGGGATTCGGACTTACTGAGCCTGTCTTTCATTATGCTGAAAATAAGAATTTCAAGTCACCTTCTAGACGGGCCTTCCTTAGTTTTCGTTTGCAGCTAATAAACCAAATGAAGTCATTTCAGTGCTGAGAAGCTCATTTTCACCTGACAAGCTATCATTTGTCATTTATAATGGACAGAACCCAAGATACTAAAGGTTTTTGGCTTGTTTTCCTTTTCTGGCCTTTACCTTGGGTAAAGACAGTTAATGAGCAGTAATTTCTGATTTGTAGGTGCTAGCCATCTCCCAGAAAGAACAAGAGAAAGTGTTTGAAAATATTCATTAAATGGCTTAAACTGAGAGTTCAGATTTTTCTATTTATTTTATTGTTTAATTCATGTCCACGGATATGTTGTAGAGAGAGGAAAACTAAACTAAAATTAAGCTTCCAGTTCTAGAATCTGTTTCAGCCTCCAAAGAACGGATTTTCTCAAATTGAAGCTGAGTTGGTCAAAATAGGATGTTTTCAGTCTTGCTAGGAAATTATGGCTCACTCAGCTCAGTATATGGAGGAAAGTTATTTACAAAGAGATTGATAATGAGAGGGGGGGTAGCGGGTATGCAAACCATAAGAGAAAGTACAAGAGCCTGGGGCAAGTCTGAAATGAAGACTTTCTCCACCTTTTGTGAAGGGACACAGCCACTCAAGACAACCTTGCTGGGAGGGACCTGGAGGAATAGAAATACCCCAACTTCCCTCTCCTCTTGCCAAGGCTTCCCGGATGCCAGCCGGGGAAAGGAGCTCATTGATGCAGCCCCTGGAGTCAGCCTTCCGGGACCCAGAGGAGCAGGGTGGGAATGCAGACTTACAGCACAGATAGGCCCCAAAGGACATCCTTTGATTGTCTGTATGTGCCTCAGGAGGTAGAGTGTTCTGAATCCTTTTGTAAAGGGAGTCTAACAACTTGAGAACTCCACTGAGGTCTGCAAAAGGTTAACCAGAGATGGGAGATAATCAATGATTTAGACACTGAGGTACAAAGAGTTTGGTTAAATTTCATTCCTATCAGACTGTGGGGAGTGCTTTGCCAGTGTAGTTTTTAATTTGCTCCAGAGATGGTATTCAGACATTTGCTGAACAGCTAAATAAATATATCAAACTTCCACACAACAGATTACAGCGAAATTTTAAAATATTGTCTACAGCAGAGCTGTTTTTTGGTGACAGTGACATCTGATGCTGCTAATAGATGTAGAATGAATTCTATAAATTTTCCTCTCCTCCTGATTTTAAAAATTACCAGGCAACCGTCCTGCCCAGACATTTTAGAAGAGCCCTAATTCAAATGGGATATTGATTTTTAATAATTTCAGGTATTTTAAATGGTACCTTTTTTGGAGTTTTCATTGGTTTATGTGTTTTGCCTGAATTAGTTCACCTGAATTTAAAAATTTGATGCTAAAGAATATTACCTTCAATGACAGTTTTGGAATTTAAGATTCTGGGTGTAAGGTTTGGGGTTGGAGGTCATTTTACTGGGATGAATAAAGGGTGGGACTTCAGGAAATAAATTGGAAGCTTGTTCTTACAAAGGAATATGGCAGTAAACTGATTTTCCCAAATATACTGATGAGATCCGTTATAAAAAAAAACATATGTATGTGTTTTAAAAATTATTTTACTTAAAAGAATTTTAACATAAATTTTAGTGTATAATAAATAGCGTATAACTTATTGAGATCTTAGCTGGAAGCTTATATTTTTACTTTTCCCAGTCACATATTTTTCCATTGGGGTTTTGATAAGAATCTTTGTCAACCCCTTGTTTTTCCAGAAAACTAAATGATCAAATAGATTTGAACAGATGTATGGGGGCATCACAGGATCATTACACGCCACCTTCATCTTACATAGACTTGTTATTTACAGAAACAGTGGGTTTTGCGATTAACTAAATTTATGTTCATTTCTCTGTGGTGTGAAGTGTGAATCTGTGTGGTCCTAAATTTTGGCTCTGTCTGCCTAGCTAATTTTTTTCTTTAATTGATGTCAGTCACGTATAAAGGCAAAAAAATCACCCATAGAAACATTTTTTTCCTTTTCTGTAGGAACAGTTACCCTGTGGAGATTATTGTGTTACAACAGTAGACAGATAGACATCCTGTTTATAGATTAATAAATGGGTTCTTCACCAAGTTGCCAATTTTATGGGTGTTCTCTGTATTAACTCTGCAACTAATGATGATGGAGTATACATATTCACATTCATCAAGATGACATAAGTCTGAGATGATTGGACAAAATACTGCTCAGAAAGAATGTGCCAATAAATATTCTTAATCTGCACCAATGTAGCTCCCATTACAAATAAAATATAGATATTGCATTATGAGCAATGAGTGTCCTGCCTTGAAAACAATTATCTGTTAAGCTGGGAAGGCAGTTTTGTAACCAAAATATTTCTTAACAGTCAATTTTAATAGCTCATTTCTTAAGTGAGCTCTCTCTCTGTCTCTGTCTCTCGCTGTCTCTGTCTCTCTCTTTCCTGAAGTCTTTTGAGGCTTCCAGTGAAAGCGTAGAACCAAAATCCCCTTGCTCTGTTTTTTCTTTTAGCTTCAAATGGCTCTGTGGCCAAATTACACATCATAGTAGTTTTTGCAAGAGCTATTTTAAACACAGGGCACTCAAAAAGAACCTTGCATTTGCCATTCTAAATGCTCAAGTGGTTTTTGTAATCCTGGCAATGGTTCTGATTCTCAGTTCAAAAGGATTTGGAAGATGTCTCTGTAAAAAGATAAAAAACATGTCTGTGCAGTTCCCTTGAATCTCTGTGTTCTTCAGTCCTTTTAATTTCTTGTCTCCTGTACCTGCTTTTAATGCCAAACAGTATTTCCATCTTTAGATTTTACCTTCTCCTGAAAATCCTGTTAATAGTTGACTTTAACAACCACCACCATGTTTACTGACAACTGGGGAAGCATTTGTGTCCCACACTTTGACTGGCCGAGGCATTCACGGTTGCTGTTCTTGATTATAAAAGCCTTCCAGTTTTGCAGATACTTATAAATATAACCTAAATAGTGCAATGATTGGCATCTTTGGGGAGAAGGACCCTAGATTCCTGTGTCACCTAACCACCCAATATACCAGCTCCTGAACACTTTTCTTGACAGTTCTCTGGGGATCAAATTTTCCACCCTTTGACTCTTCTGCAAAAAATGACTAAAGTTGGGTATGCTAAGTTAGAACACAGATCCTCTGCTAAAGCTCTCATAAACTAGAATCCATACTATTTGACCAGATTATTTTTTTCATGAAGCACTATATAAGCCTAATGCCTCATAGAATACACTTCAGAAAGTTTTGACTTAAGGAAATAGGCACTCGTCTTGGGAGCAAGTATGGCTTTATAATTTATATGGTTCAGTATGCATAGTATCTTTTAACCTGTTAGAATAAACCAGTATTCATAATGGAAGGTGCCTTGGTCCTATCCAGTGCTGGAAGTGCATATTCAATTTTTCTTAAATTTTAATACACCTAAACATGCATAGCTAATGAGATTGTTAGTGATCATGCTGGATGTGAATTGGGTTTTCTGACTGTCTGATATTTTCTTTGTGTTGAATAAAAGCCATTAAAAGAGGAAATTGTTGACAGACTAAATCTTTAAGTACTAATTATCAAAATATGTGTTAGGTAACTCCAAAGTTAGGGAGACAAATCTATAACACACTTGCTTTGACTCTTTCCTCCACCACAATAGCAGGCATTGTTAATAGGTCACAGAGCTCTCTGAACCAGGACGTGGCTCCATCATTAGTCTCAACGCAGCACTTTGAATAGCCGCTCACACAGAGTTACCATACCTCCCACTGGCCATTCCATGGTCTGATATTTAAAATCTGTATCAACAGTGATGTCTCTAATGGCATAATTCTCCATTAGAATTTTCCTGATCATAAAAATAGAAATAATAGCTTTGGCAAAGGGATAAATTTCAACGCATCAGAAAGGGGAAAATGGGGGCTTACCAGTCTGCAGAGAGGGGTGTTATAAGGACATCTGTCCCAGTTCAGGAGGGACTCTGGGTTTTGGACTTACTCTTATAGCATCATGACCCCTCCATAGTCCTATCTAAGTAGGGATTGCAAACCACAAACTCTGGACAACTCTTTTATCAGTAAACAGGGAACATTTTGGGTTGTGAAGAACCAAAACCATTGGTCCACAAAACTATAAAAGATATCTTACCTCTGGTCCATTTTAATTGAGCAGTGAGATGTGAGAACAAGAAATAGTTGGACACCAGAATATAGAACTCAGGACTGTGCCCTTGAAGCTTGGAAATAAAACCAAAATAGAACTGGGGCTCTTGATTAGTCGTAGAAGTGACTGAAAGACAGTAGGAGGGAGTGGAAAGACCATGGACTTTGAAGTAAGACTGACTTGGTCCAAATCCTCACTCCACTGCTTAATATCTGTGTGCCCTTGGACAACTTATTTAAGCTCCTTGGGTCTCAGCTTACTTGCCAGGGAAGGTTGTAGTTCATCACTCTTAGCACCTAGGAAAATTAACAATCAATAAATGCTAATCCTCCATACCATTTTACTTATTCTAGTGAGGAGAAGATTGCAGGATACACGTATGGTGAAGAGTTCAGGAATAAGTAAATAGAACAAGGATGATTTAGACACATTTTCCTTGTTTCACCCTGGGTAGTCTCAGAGGTCAAGCTTAATGGAAACTTGGCTCTCCAACAAAATATTGTTCATCCATCAGATGTCATTGCCATGCTATCAGTTTTGGGATAACAGATAGATATTCCAAAGTTGGAATAAAATGGTTGGGTGTTTATCTTGATTAATTAAAAATGCTGAAATGTTGTTTGGGATTAAGACTGATGTTTAAGATATTTCCTTTTCTGAGCTTTTCAGGTTGGATTGTTTACTCATTAAAAGCATTTCTTCCGGGCTTCCCTGGTGGCGCAGTGGTTGAGAGTCTGCCTGCCGATGCAGGGGACACGGGTTCGTGCCCCGGTCTGGGAAGATCCCACATGCCGCGGAGCGGCTGGGCCCATGAGCCATGGCCGCTGAGCCTGCACGTCCGGAGCCTGTGCTCCGCAATGGGAGGGGCCACAACAGTGAGAGGCCCGCGTACCGCAAAAAAAAAAAAAAAAAAAAAAGCATTTCTTCCTTGGAAGAAACTAACTAAAAAGGCAGAGTGGGCAGGTGTTTTGCAAGAAATACTGTTGTTCTCATGTCATTTGTAAATCTGGACATCATTTGCTTTAACCCAAGGATCCCAGGGTTTGATTTCATACAAAAGAAAATAATTCAAACTTCAAGAATAAACAGAAAGTAGAAAAGCAAGCTGTAGAAGCTCACTCAGATTTCAGCAAAAGGCAAATCTGGTCCCAAGTGGACTGATCTGACGGCTTATTTGTAAGATTACAGCAAATCCCAAGATTGAATGCCTCACCTGAATCACTTCCTTATTGACTGAATCCATTTAGACTCCCCTCTAATTTAGCAGAGTGTTTTTATTAAAGCCAGGCATACAAACATCAATTTCCCAAGCTGCATCTAATTTCCTTCACCATTTATTTTCCTTCGTTGGCCGCCAATGGATTAGAAGTCATGACTAGAATTCAGCAGGAAAATAAAAACAACCACAAAAAAGAGAAAAACAGTTCCACAAAACAGATGCTTAAATAAGAGCAACAACTTTCAGAATTAAAATAACTTGTGATTAAAAGAAAGTCCTTATCTTGCCTAATGTAAACATGCTTGCTTGATTTTTATCAGCAGTGCCTACTGCACTGGGACTAAATTAGCAACCTGAACTGGAAGAAGCAGACAAAACCCAGTAGTCGCACTTACTGTGTTTAATGTGTACACTACAGTGTGTTTTAAATGCAGTATAGTACTTAACTATTTGCAATAATCGTTTCAAAATGGCAGGCTTATTGCTGAAGTCTTTCTATTTGTTCGTTTCCAGCCAGTGTCAGGGAGAGAAAAAGAATAAAGCAAAGGCATTCAAGTCATTTTATGAACTTGTTAAAGGTACAGGTTTGTTCCAAAGGAATGATATTCATGTTGGAATGGACACATTTATTTAATCAGCCATCGCTACAGCCTAGGTACATTAATGCTGTTGGTGAGAGCAAGAAAATGGTCCAACAAAGGAAGAGAACTTAAAATCTGAAAACTCACTATCAAAGAAATATCAAATGATGCAAAGGAGGAGTGATGGTTGCACTGAATTTGAGGATAGCCATCAGTCAAATTGTGTCGGTGTCAGGGGGTGGCAAACTATGGCCCATGGGCAAAATCTGGCCTCCCACTTGTTTATGCGAATAAAGTTTTAATAAAACACAGTCTGCTTACTCATTTAAATATTGTCTGTGACCGCTCTAATGTTGCAACAGCAGAGTTGAGTAGCTGGAACAGAGACTGGCCCTCAAAGCCGACTAGCCCTTAACAGAACAAGTTTGCTAACCCCTCATGTATGTCAGCAGTGCCTCTACGATCACCCAGCTGTTCCAGACAGCCCTGCGTGTGGTATGGTAAAACAAACCCTGGTTGAAACTATGACTCCTTAATAGCTAAGAAACCCTGAACTCTCAGAGGCTCAGTCTATCCATGAAATAGAGGTTATAAAACCTATCTTATAAACTTAATGTGAGTATACTGTGGATGATGCTGAATAAATGATAGTTTCCTTGCCAGATGCCCTGAAGTCTTTACAGGTGTCTAGAAATCAAAGGCTTTTCAATCCCCTACTCATGGTGTTTGCTCTGTAAGACTGATTTGCTTCCTGCTGCTGTGGTCCATCTCATTTCCCACCACTTCACTTTGCAAGCCCCAGGCTCATGTTACTCCTCCAGGTTCAGTTCACTTTCTCAAAGGCACCAAGTTCTCTTCTGCCCCCTTGACCTTTGCCCATGGTGTTCTCTTGTCTCAAAGTACTTACTCTTCATTCCTCTCATACTCTACCTGGCCTCTTCCAGACTGTCCTTCAGATCCTACGCTAAATGTCACTGCGTACACGAGGCCCTCCCTGACCACCCAGTGTAACATGAGTCCTGTCCTATGATCTCAAAATACCCAAAGTCTCCCTCCCCTTCATAACCGATATCATGGTTTACGATTTCGGATAATGGATACAGAACATTTTTTGGTCTGTTTTAGAAAAATCTTTCTTGTCAGCCTAGCTACTGGACCACACTCAATGGTTAAAAGAGTGCCTAGCACAGAGTAGGCTTTCAAGAATATATTGTTTTATTCAGCAATCTGTCAATATTTGCCTGTCATTAAAAGGAGTCAGGATAACCTTAAAGAAAAAAAAAAACTGAAGTTTTGATTCTGATCACATACTAGCTGCATAATTTGGTACAAGTCTCTTTTACCTGTCTGAGCCTCACTTTTCTCATCTGTAAAATGGGATAGGTGTTACCTACCTCACATGTTTACGGCAGAATCCGATCTGGTAATGAATGAGAAAATACTAAGCAAAGTACGTACTGTGGGACCTCAATAGGTTTGCTGGCTCCAAAAGATATTTGATGGTAAAGCTGTAGCCCCAGTGATTCTCCAGATCTTTGGTACTCTCAGTTTTCTTTTCGGTAAAATGGGGATAAAAATTATATCCATCTCATATACTACTTATGTGTTAAATGTGTTAATATATGTAAAAAAGAATACTGCCAACCACCTGATAGATACCTAGTAAACATTAGCTATTGTTGTATTTGTGATTATTGTTAATCTTTCAATTCTTAAAGATTATGAACACTTTTCTGGGGAAAGTGCACATTCTAACAAAATTCTGTAAATAGTTGCAGAGTTCACAATTCTCCTGTGCTGTCTCTATATGCTGCAGGTTACCCTTTGCCATTATCTGCCTTTGAGGCCAAATTCTAAAGAAGCAGCTTAGTCGAGGACTTACCTAAAATTATGTCCCAGAATTGTGTGTGTGTGAACTTACCTGACTGAGCTTGCCTAACGTTCATTAGATTCTGAAAAAGATTATGTTCCCCAAAAAGGGTTTTAGTTGGGATTTTTGTTTGTTCATTTAGGGTTGAGAGGAGCTTGATAAATACCAAAGGCTGTAGCTTTTCTTCTTTGGAAGTTAATTCTTTACTTTTAATTGTGGACTGACATCTGCAGCCAGAGTGTATTTTGCAAAGCCAAATACATGCAGACATTTGAAAAACCTGCATTTGGACTGCCCGGCCACCTGCACAGCTGCCAACAGCTGCCACCACAGACTCCTCCTTGGGAGTAGCTGTCTGGGGTCCAGGGACCTGTGCAGTGGATCTGGCTCCATAACTGCCTTGCTAGATGATCTTTCCTTTTGTGAAACAGTAAATAGCAACCCTTGTAATCCTCCGCCGAAAATGTAGAAAAGCCTGCTCCTGAAAGCACCTAGGAATCTTCTGGGAGAGTTTCGGATTCGTAAATAGACCTAGCACTGACTTTTTAAAAATATGCCCTTTGCCAGGGGGGAAAAAAAAGACTATTAAAAAGTTTCTATTGGTATTGTCATGGAGCAGCAATTAGGGGTTGTAATAATAAATGAACACGTGAGGCACACATTGAAATTTTGACACGCTTTATAAGTGCCAAGTAATAATAATGATGTCACAAGGCTTTCATTTTCAAACTGTCTTAATTTCATTCTCAGTTTGAGATTGCAGATTCCAGTAGTTAATTATTGGCCCAGAGTGAAACCTTAAATCAGATTTCCATTAAAGTGCATGACTGAAACAAATTACTTTACAGGAGGACAGAATGGCATTGTCTCTGGTGGTGTGGGGTCTTCCCATCACTCCTGGTGGTGATTTCCTCTTGGTGCTCCGTGATACGCCACATGTCCTAAATGATCCCATGTCCCTGAGCTACACAGCGTGTGTACTTCTGTGTCTTGCTGCTCTTGTAAAAATTCTAACTTCTTTGTTAGTATCAAGCTCTTTTTCTCCTCTCTCTCTCTCTCTCTCTCTCTCTCTCTCTCATTCTCTGTGTCACATTCTCTTATGCTCCCTCTCTCACTGCTGGTCTTTCTCACTGTCTCTCGTGCTCTCAGATGGTTGCTCTGTATTTCTCATCTCATGTTTGCTCATGCATTCACTCTTCTCTCTGTCCCTGTCTCCCTTTCCCATCACTCCCCCTCTACCCCTGAGGGAGACTTTCAAAGCTTGTCTTCACCCAGCTCTGGGAAAGCAAGGAATAAGGCAAAAGAACCAAGTTCCCATCCCTGGCCTCTAGTGCCTGCCACTCTTCACCTCATCTGGATTTTCTCAGGTTGCTTCCCCATTCAGCCTGTAGGTCCTGAATGAACTAACTTGGGTGACAGCTCTGCCTTCATCCTGGCTGCCCTCTTTTACCTAAGTTCCTGCTCGCTCTTTCTCTTTGTCACCTGGAACATCACTTCTTCCAAAAGGCCCCTCTCGCTACAGCAGTCTGTACCACTAGTGTTGCCCTGGTCTTAGCTCCGTGAGACTAAGGAGCCAGGATTGTAATTGCCAGTTTGCTGGTCTGCCTCAAACTAGTCTTTGAACTCTTTGAGGGCAGTGATGACATCTTATTCATCTCCATCTCCCAAGCACTAAACTCTGTGCCTGGTTTGGGAGATGGCCATTAAGTGTCTATTGAAATTAATTTCATTCACTCTTGAAACCATTATTTATTAGGTGATTACACTATGTCATGGATTGTGCTAGCTGCTTATAAAAAAAACTCCTGTTGTAGAGGAACGCAAAGGTGACCCACCCAGGGTGTTGTATCTTGGGCATGGGGATACAGGGTGAGAGGTGAATATACTACTTTGGAGAACAGTTGTCCTTTTTTCAGCACACCTAACAAAGCCACCTATTCATCCACCATTGGAAAAGAGGGCTTTTCCTTGGGTTCAGTACCAGTTGAAGTGGCTGGCTCACTTTTAGGTACACGTTGTTGTATGAAGAGTATCTGTATTTGTCAGATGCTCGTTAAACACAATGAGATAACTGACATGAAGGACTCATGGAAACTGTTACTAAATGAGGCAGTACCAGAATCACAGCTCATATCTGACTCTTGCTCCAGGGTATACATCTACTGAGAAGTATTGGATCACAGGGCCAGGGGCATCTTCCTGCCTCTTGTGCCTCACTCCTGCCTATGTGGATGACTTCACATATGTTTGCTGTGTGTGGTGTGCCTACTCTATAGAACAATCATACTGTTTTAGATGGATTAAATAGAATAATTCACCCTAACTTGATGACACAGAAAAGCTTCACTGAGAAGTTGTTGACATCTGAACTCATCCCTAAGGAATGTGCAGGTTGCACCATGGCAGAGGTATAGAGGAGCCACTATGTTACTTTACTAGAAAGCTTAGTTCTTCTACAGAAACTGAATGAGCCTCAGCTCTTTCTGAGTTTCTCTCTTGGACCCTGTGGAGTCATTATTGCTCTTGAGTGGTTTTTGTCTTCCATTGTTCTGGCAAGCTCCTCTCCATCCCACAGCTATTTGAAAACTACTGCTGTACCAGGCCTCAATACTAACAGCATTTAATAGCCATCATTAGAAAGCAAGCTTCTACTTACCAGTCAGCCTGCTGTGAATGGTAATGGGAGATTTCTTTTTTGGGAGTAGCTCCAGTGTCTAATTGGTTTGGAAAATATTGCTCATTTATTTTATTCTTAAAACATTACCTTTTTACTGAACTTCAATAAGTTTGTGTTTCTGTTACATTCATATTCAACATAGCTGCAGTCTACTGAAAGGTTTTCTTATACTTGCTGTCTAGGTAACCTGTCCACTTTCACCATAGCTTGTTGAAATAAATGCATGTGTAAATATCCATTAGGTACCTTACAGGCATGTAATAAGCATCTCACATGTCTTATTTAGGCCTTTCAACAACTTTATGGACTACGTACTATTACTCCCATTTTGTAGGTGAGGAAACCACGTTTGAGGCAGGGTGTGGCCCTTGCCCAAGATTCCAGCTCTAGCAGCTGGCATGAATGAAGAATCAGTAGGCAATCTAGAGCCTGACTTTGAGCCTTACCACTGCTACTTGTTAGCTATGTAACACTGGGACACATCATGTGAATTTTCTGAATGGCTCTATCAGCTATAGAGGGCTATCCATCACTCACTCTACTTACTGTACTGTAACGCAGGGATCAAAATTAAAAATGAGGGTTCATGTAATGGCACTTTTTAAAGAGTTAAGTGCTGAGCAAATGTAAGGTATCCTTTTCTCATATATTTTGTGTAGTTAATTTAGCATATTGAAATAATGGGATTTAAAAATGGCATGCAGCACACACATATATGCTTTGCAATTAGTGTAGCATAATTTAATTGTGACTCCATTGTTGGAATTTTGATGCCTCCAGCTTGATGAATAGCTGTTATCTGTGGGTGTTATCAATTAATCTAGGTAATGAATTCTCTTCATTATCTCGTTCTTCATGTTAATTATACAGGATTTTCTTATGACTATTTATCAAGTCAGGGCAAGTACAATTTTTTTGGCCCACATGCCTTTTATTATGGAATATGTATAAACAGGTTAACATGATGGGTTTAAATTTACATTTCTGAAAAATTCTAGTCAGTGGCTTGACTTTTCTTATATCCTTGTAGTGTGAGCTTGTATCTTTTTATTTTGGGGGTCTTTTTTTTTTTAATCAAAAACGTCATTATCTAAGATAATTAAGCTATCTCTGACTTTTGAGAATATACCTCTAGCATACCAAAGAGGTATTAAGGAAGCATAGAAAAATTGGAATTTTTACCTAATAATACAAAACAACAAATAATTAATGTTACTAGTTTTGAAATATTTTATGAGGTACCAGGACAGGTAAAAATTCAAGTATAAGCCATGGAGGGAAAAGACATAACTACATGAAATTTTAAATGTCACTATGCATAAATAACATCCATTACATCTTAACATATGTTACATCTTACAGAAAAACCCAAACGAACTTTCTGGCCAGCCCAATGTAAGACACAGCAGAAGACAGTGTATAAGAAATGAGTGGTGACTGAATTCATTTTGAATTCAGAGAAGTGATTGATAGGATAATCTGGGTTAATATGGTAATGTTATATATTGATATTTATTAATTAAATACTAAATTTTAACTTCAACATTTTCTGGGTCTTGTTTTATAGTTCCTATTCTGTTTTTTTTTTTAAGATGATGATTTTAATTTTCTCTGTTGTTTAGCCAATTATTTGGGGGAATGTTGACTGTCAGCATTTTCATGGGCACCTTCCTATTTTTTATTTCAGGTTGAAGCCATCCTAGTCAATATTTTTGGCGGAATCGTCAACTGTGCCATCATTGCCAATGGGATCACCAGAGCCTGCCGGGAGCTGGAACTGAAGGTGCCGCTGGTGGTCCGGCTTGAAGGTAAGTTACTGTAGATTTCCACAGTGCCAGTACCCGCCTTCTTCAGGATCAGGTGACCAGCATGTTCTGCATTCACAAACTTCCTGAGACAAACATTAGGAAACACTGGATTACATAAGATGAAGAAATGCAGTACTTCTCTGAGCTTTTAATCTGCATTGCAGCTCTCCAAGAATGGCACATGTTATGAGTCTCCGAATTTTGCAAACATATTCCAGGGTGGAGCCCTTTTATTATGAATCATATCATGAGATTAGTGTTGTGGGGAAAACACTCTTAGAAATGCTGCTCCAAGAATTTTTCATCATGAGACACCAAGGGTTCTCAAACTTTTTGGTCTGAGGCCTCCCTACTTGTTAAACTTGAGAACCCCAAAGATCTCTTGTTTATTTTGGGTTATATCTGTCGATATTTATTAATTTATTTAACTGATTATAAATTAATCTGGTAAGAGGAATAACTACTGGAACTTTTTAAATACTCACTTTTTAAATAATAAACTTTTAATTTTTGTATTATATATTTTACATGTAAGTATATAAACTATATAATTTATGAAGAATTACAAATATCTTTTTAAAATTTTAGTAAGAATAGCAGCGCTGTTTTATGGCTTTGCAAATCCCTTTAATATCTAGCTTAATATTTGCTTCTGCAACAGATCTGTTGCAATATGCTGTTTTGGTGGAAGTATATGAAGAAAATCTGGCCTCATAGAGCTATGTATCTGGAAAACAGAGCAGTTTTTAATAATCATTTCATATAATTCTGAATATTATTCTTTGATACTACACTAAAACCTGTAACAGTGTCTTTATTACAGATAGGTTTTAACATAGAATCTGAAACTATTTCAATGAATTTTTTTTTTGAATTTTTAAAAATTATTTATTTGTTTATTTTTAACATCTTTATTGGAGTATAATTGCTTTACAATGGTGTGTTAGTTTCTGCTGTATAACAAAGTGAATCAACTAATACGTATATGTATATCCCCAAATCCCCTCCCTCTTGCGTCTCCCTGACACCCTCCCTATCACACCCCTCTAGGTGGTCAAAAACCACCGAGCTGATCTCCCTGTGCTATGTGGCTGCTTCCCACGAGCTATCTGTTTTACATTTGGTAGTGCATATATGTCCATGCCACTCTCTCACTTTGTCCCAGATTACCCTTCCCCCTCCCGTGTCCTCAAGTCCATTCTCTACGTCTGCGTCGTTATTCCTGTCCTTCCCCTAGGTTCTTCAAAACCATTTTTTTCTTTTTTTTTTATAGATTCCATATATATGTGTTAGCATACAGTATTTGTTTTTCTCTTTCTGACTTATTTCACTCTGTATGACAGACTCTAGGTCCATCCACCTCACTACAAATAACTCAATTTTGTTTCTTTTTATGGCTGAGTAATAGTCCATTGTATACATGTGCCACATCTTTATCCATTCATCTGTCGATGGACACTGAGGTTGCTTCCATATCATGACTATTGTAAATAGATCTGCAACGAACATTGTGGTACTTGACTCTTTTTGATTTACGGTTTTCTCAGGGTATATGCCCAGTAGTGGGATTGCTGGGTCGTATGGTAGTTCTATTTTTACTTTTTTAAGGAACCTCCATACTGTTCTCCATAGTGGCTGTATCAGTTTACATTCCCACCAACAGTGCAAGAGGGTTCCCTTTTCTCCACACACTCTCCAGCATTTATTGTTTGTAGGTTTTTTGATAATGGCCATTCTGACCAGTGTGAGGTGATACCTCGTTGTAGTTTTGATTTGCATTTCTCTAATGATTAGTGATGTTGAGCATCCTTTCATGTGTTTGTTGGCAATCTGTATATCTTCTTTGGAGAAATGTCTGTTTAGATCTTCGGCCCATTTTTGGATCGGGTTGTTTGTTTTTTGATATTGAGCTGCATGAGCTGCTTGTATATTTTAGAGATTAATCCTTTGTCAGTTGCTTCGTTTGCAAATATTTTCTCCCAATCTGAGCATTGTCTTTTCGTCTTGTATATGGTTTCCTTTGCTGTGCAAAAGCTTTTTAGTTTCATTAGATCCCATTTCTTTATTTTTGTTTTTATTTCCACTTCTCTAGGAGGTGGGTCAAAAAGGATCTTGCTGTGATTTATGTCATAGAGTGTTCTGCCTGTGTTTTCCTTAAGAGTTTTATAGTGTCTGGCCTTACAGTTAGGTCATTAATCCATTTTGAGTGTACTTTTGTGTATGGTGTTAGGGAGTGTTCTAATTTCATTCTTTTACATGTAGCTGTCCAGTTTTCCCAGCACCACTTATTGAAGAGGCTGTCTTTTCTCCATGGTATATTCTTGCCTCCTTTATCAATAATAAGTGCATAGGTTTATGTCTGGGCTTTCTATCCTGTTCCATTGATCTGTATTTCTGTTTTTGTGCCAGTACCATACTGTCTTGATTACTGTAGCTTTGTAATATAGTCTGAAGTCAGGGAGCCTGAATCCTCCAGCTCCCTTTTTCTTTCTCAAGATTGCTTTGGCTATTTGGGGTCTTTCGTGTTTCCATACAAAGTGTGAAATTTTTTTGTTCTAGTTCTGTGAAAAGTGCCATTGGTATTTTGATAGGGATTGCATTGAATCTATAGATTGCTTTGGGTAGTATAGTCATTTTCACAGTGTTGATTCTTGCAATCCAAGAACATGGTATATCTCTCTATCTGTTTGTAGTATCTTTAATTTCTTTCATCAGTGTCTTATAGTTTTCTGCATACAGGTCTTTTGTCTCCTTAGGTAGGTTTATTTCTAGGTATTTTATTCTTTTGCTGCAATGGTAAATGAGAGTGTTTTCTTAATTTCTCTTTCAGATTTTTCAGCATTAGTATATAGGAATGCAAGAGATTTCTGTGCATTAATTTTGTGTCCTGCTGCTTTACCAAATTCACTGATTAGCTCTAGTAGTTTTCTGGTAGCATCTTTAGAATTCTCTGTGTATAGTATCATGTCATCGGCAAACAGTGACAGTTTTATTTCTTCTTTTCTGATTTGGCTTCCTTTTATTTCTTTTTCTTCTCTGATTGTTGTGGCTAAAACTTCCAAAACTATGTTGAATAATAGTGGTGAGAGTGGGAAACCTTGTCTTGTTCCTGATCTTCATGGAAATGCTTTCAGTTTTTCACCATTGAGAATGATGTTTGCTGTGGGTTTGTCATATATCGCCTTTATTATGTTGAGGTAAGTTCCCTCTATGCCTACTTTCTGGAGGGTTTTTATCATAAACGGGTGTTGAATTTTGTTGAAAGCTTTTTCTGCATCTTTTGAGATGATGATATGGTTTTTCTCCTTCAATTTGTTAATATGGTGTGCCACATTGATTGATTTGCCTATATTGAAGAAACCTTGCATTCCTGGGATAAACCCCACTTGATCATGGTGGATGATCCTTTTAATGTGTTGTTGGATTCTGTTTGCTAGTATTTTGTTGAGGATTTTTGCATCTATATTCATTAGTGATATTGGCCTATAGTTTTTTTTGTGTGTGTGACATCTTTCTCTGGTTTTGGTATCAGGGTGATGGTGGCCTTGTAGAATGAGTTTGGGAGAGTTCCTCCCTCTGCTATATTTTGGAAGAGTTTGAGAAGGACACATGTTAGCTCTTCTCTAAATGTTTGATAGAATTCACCTGTAAAGCCATCTGGTCCTGTGCTTTTGTGTATTGGAAGATTTTTAATCACAGTTTCAATTTCAGTGCTTGTGATTGGTCTGTTTATATTTTCTTTTTCTTCCTGGTTCAGTCTTGTAAGGTTGTGCTTTTCTAAGAATTTGTCTCTTTCTTCCAGATTGTCCATTTTATTGGCATATAGTTAGTAATCTCTCATGACCCTTTGTATTTCTGCAGTGTCAGTTGTTACTTCTCCTTTTTCTTTTCTAATTGTATTGATTTGAGTGTTTTCCCTTTCTTTCTTGATGAGTCTGGCTAATGGTTTATCAATTTTGTTTATCTTCTCAAAGAACCAGCTTTTAGTTTTATTGATCTTTGCTATTGTTTCCTTCATTTCTTTTTCATTTATTTCTGATCTGATCTTTATGATTTCTTCTGCTAACTTTCAGGTTTTTTTGTTCTTACTCTGATTGCTTTAGGTGTAAGGTTAGGTTGTTTATTTGAGATGTTTCTTGTTTCCTGAGATAGGATGGTACTGCTGTAAACTTCCCTCTTATAACTGCTTTTGCTGCATCCCATAGGTTTTAGGCCGTCATGTTTTCATTGTCATTTGTTTGTAGGTGTTTTTTGATTTCCTCTTTGGTTTCTTCAGTGATCTCTTGGTTATTTAGTAATGTATTGTTTAGCCTCCATGTGTTTGTATTTTTTATAGTTCTTTTCCTGTAGTTGATATCTAGTCCCATAGCGTTGTGGTCAGAAAAGATACTTGATACAATTTCAATTTTCTTAAATTTACCAAGGCTTGATATGTGACCCAAGATACGATCTATCCTGGAGAATGTTCCATGAGCACTTGAGAAGAAAGTGTATTCTGTTGTTTTTGGATGGAATGTCCTATAAATAGCAGTTAAGTCCATGTTGTTTAATGTGTCATTTAAAGCTTGTGTTTCTTATTTATTTTCATTTTGGATGATCTGTCCATTGGTGAAAGTGGGATGTTAAAGTCCCCTACTATGATTGCATTACTGTCAGTTTCTCCTTTTATGGCTGTTAGCATTTGCCTTATGTATTGAGGTGCTCGTATGTTGGGTGCATACATATTTACAATTGTTATATCTTATTGGATTGATCCCTTGATCATTATGTAGTGTCCTTCTTTGTCTCTTGTAATAGTCTTTATTTTAAAGTCTATTTTGTCTGATATGAGAATTGCTACTCCAGCTTTCTTTTGATTTCCATTTGCATGGAATATCTTTTTTCCATCTCCTCACTTTCAGTCTCTGTGTGTCCCTAGGTCTGAATTGGGTCTCTGGTAGACAGCATATATATGGGTCTTGTTTTTGTATCCATTCAGCCAGTCTGTGTCTTTTGGTTGGAGCATTGAATCCATTTACATTTAAGGTGGTTATCGATATGTATGTTCCTATTCCCATTTTCTTAATTGTTTTGGGTTTGTTATTGTAGGTCTTTTCCTTCTCTTGTGTTTCCTGCCTAGAGAAGTTCCTTTAGCATTTGTTATAAAGCTGGTTTGGTGGTAATGAATTCTCTTAGGTTTTGCTTCTCTGTAAAGGTTTTAATTTCTGTGTCGAATTGGAATGAGATCCTTGTTGGGTAGAGTAATCTTGGTTGCAGGTTTATCCCTTTCATCACTTGAAATATGTCCTGCCACTCCCTTCTGGCTTGCAGAGTTTCTGCTGAAAGATCAGCTGTTAACCTTATGGGGATCTCCTTGTATGTTATTTGTTGCTTTTCCCTTGCTGCTTTTAATATTTTTTCTGTGTATTTAATTTTTGGTGTTTTGATTAATATGTGTCTTGGCGTGTTTCTCCTTGGATTTATCCTGTTTGCGACTCTCTGTGCTTCCTGGCCTTGATTGATCATTTCCTTTCCCATATTAGGGAAATTTTCTACTATAATCTCTTCAAATATTTTATCAGACCCTTTATTTTTCTCTTCTTTTTTTGAGACCCCTATAATTCGAATGTTGGTGTGTTTAATGTTGTCCCAGAGGTCTCTGAGACTGTCCTCACTTCTTTTCATTCTTTTTTCTTTATTCTGCCCTGTAGTTGTTATTTCCACTGTTTTATCTTCCAGGTCACTTATCCGTTCTTCTGCCTCAGTATTCTGCTACTGATTCCTTCTAGAGAATTTTAATTTTCATTTATTATGTTGTTCATCATTGTTTGTTTGCTCTTTAGTTCTTCTAGGTCCTTGTTAAACGTTTGTTGTATTTTCTCCATTCTATTTCCAAGATTTTGGATCATGTTTACTATCATTACTCTGAATTCTTTTTCAGGTAGGCTACCTATTTCCTCTTCGTTTGTTTGGTCTGGTGGGTTTTTACCTTTCCCCTTCATCTGCTGTGTTTTTCTCTGTCTTATCATTTTGCTTAACTTGCTGTGTTTGGGGTGTCTTTTTCACAGGCTGCAGGTTTGTAGTGCCTGTTTTTTTGGTGTCTGCCCCCAGTGGGTAAAGTTGGTTCAGTGGGTTGTGTAGGCCTCTTGGTGGAGGGGACTGGTGCCTGAGTTCTGGTGGATTAGGTTGGATCTTGTCTTTGTGGTGGGCAGGACTGCATCTGGTGGTGTGTTTTGGGGTGTCTGTTAACCTATTATGTTTTTAGGCATTCTCTCTGCTAATGGGTGGCATTGTGTCCCTGTCTTGCTAGTTGTTTGGTATTGGGTGTCTAGCACTGGAGCTTACTGCTCGTTGTTGAGTGGAGCTGGGTCTTAGCATTGAGACAGAGATCTCTGGGAGAACTCTCACCAGTTGATATTACGAGGGGCCGGGGTGGGTGGTCTCTGTTGGACCAATGTCCTGAACTGGACTCTTCCCACCTCAGAGGCTCAGGCCTGATACCCGGCCAGAGAACCAAGACCATCAGCCACATGGCTGCTAGTGTTGGAGGGTCTCCTGCAGAGGCAGGGAGCAGCTGTGGCTCACCACAGGGACAAGGGCACTGGAGCAGAAGTTCTGGGAAGTACTCCTTGGTGTGAGCCCTCCCAGAGTCCACCATTAGTGTCACCAAAGAGCCTGTAGTCAATGAACTTTTTATGCTCTGTGATATTGAAATCTATTGGTCTGTCTTGCACAGTAAGTGGATTTTACACGTGCATGATTTAATCATACGGAAAATTTTGGATTATGCAGATCTTCCAAAGGTTAACACATTTCAACATACAATATCAAAAAATTTACATCTGTTAATATCACACCATTATCAGAAAAGCTTCTAAGTTTTGAGAAGCTGTCAAGGTGGTAGATGCAATTTTTCCAGAATTCTGATTTTCATTTGAAAATACAAATTTTTCTTATAATCCATAGAATGCTAGGCTGCTGTCCTTGAAGTGGCAGACTTACTTCACTCATTTTTGAGAAAATGTCTGCCAGGTGTCTAAGTCTGAACAACCATAGTGTGTTCTTCACTCTTCCATGGAAAAGTGGGTGGTTTAGCTCTCTACTCAAACAGTTATACAAATACTTTGCCTCAGAACAACCGTCATAGTTCAGTATGCAGCAGAGTGCCTTTTGTATGCTTCCCATTTGATCACACAGAATATTAGAAATATGTGTACTCAAGGGTTGAGATTTAATACAATTAATTTTTATTGTTTTTTTTTACTGTTCACTACGAACATTCTTACTTGAAAGTGGCAACTTTTCCTTGTGAATGTGAGGTGGTGAAAAATAACATGAATAACTATTACAGATTCATGCTGCTTGATCCCATGGTCACATGCCCACAGTTTTACCTACATTTACTTTTGCTTCATCAGGGCAGATTATTATTACTACTACTACTACCACCACTACTACTACTGCTCCTACTTTAAAAGTAGTTCTTACATCAGGGACCTCCCCCAGGGTTCTGTAAGCCGCACTTGGAGAACCACTATAGTAGAGAAGTGAAAATAGACAGTTTAATATTGAAACTATGCAAAAGTCCTGTCCACATCGTCAACAGATTCAGATTACAGAGCAGCCCCTTGCATAGACTTCTGGAGTATCATTTTGGGGACAGCTTGATTTCTCCAATTACCATGCTGGTGCCGTTATTCCCTAGAGTCCTTCTCCTCAAGATAAAGTCTAGGGATATTTTGACCCTACTGTGTAGCCCCGTCTTCCTTTGAAGTCAAGCCTCCAGAACAGCTGCAGTCCATTTTTCTCTGTTTGCTTCTTTCTTTGTATCTCTTTCTTCTCTCACTCTCTGCCTCCCTGAGATTCTCCACCTTACAAACTTAGATGTGCACCATATGGACTTAATAGAAGTAATGATCACAAAAGAAAAATGAAAATAGGAGGGGCTCCAGTTGCCAAGGTTTAATATGGACATTAAAACATATGATTGAATTAAAAGTTCTTAAAAATGTAAATGCAACATAATCGATCCAATTAAAAATAATTTCAGTGAAAGGAAAATGGTAAGGCTGCACTGTAAAGAAAATTCATCAAGGAGTTGATGGGTTCATCGGTGCAGGTGTATAACTCTGATTAAAATGTTGACCTCAGACTGTTTTCAGGTCAGGGTGGCCAGTGAGCCTCAGGTTGTAAAAGTCATCTCTTCTTCTGTTCTGAAAGGGGAGTGGGTCTCCATAAGCAAATCATACTAGTGTCTATCACTTGGAAATGACTAGAAACTAGCACATGCTACGGTGGACCTATTCTGTCTAGTGATCCTCCCTGTAACTCTGTTGTCAGCAGAGACCCTTAGTTATAATATTAGCTTGTAGTATACTCCTAGAAAAGAAAGTTACCTCACTTTTAATTTTTCCCAAAAGATTAAAAGGAGCACTTCTCTTATTTTCACACTATGCTTATTATTCCAGAAGTAATAACTGATCCCCATCATTTAATGTATGCTTACCATATGTAGCAGGATGGTATACATGCTGAAAGGTGCAAACTACCACATCTAAGATTATCTCCCTTAAATATAGTATTGACTATATCAAAGGTCTATCTGAGCTACTAGGAAGAAGCTTTGAAATGTCTAAGTCTGTTAGACAGTCAGGTTTGTATCTTATTTTTTTTTTAGATTTGTATCATTTAAATTAAAACATTTCCAAGATATATGCCTGTGTTAATTAATTAATATGATAAATACTATGTGTAAGCCATTGAGCTTTAGACATTAAGGAGGATGCTTAGAAATATAAGAAATGATGTCAGTTACTAGATAACTGGGGAAATAAAACAAAAAGAAAAATCAACAATACAAACTAATATATATAAAATGTTAACCAGTGTTTGCCCTGAGAGAATCTGCTTCTCTCTTAGTAGCAGTAGCCATTGGGGCATCCCAGATAACCACCAGCCTGGCTTGTGGAAATGTTGATACCTTACGATGTCCACCCTATCAAGGGGAATTGAAGATGAGCTCAAAGAGGATACTGGGCCCCAAATTTACGGAGCCTAAAAATGTGTAGGTGACCTTTTCTGCCACTCGCCTCCTTTCACGATAATAGCTGCTATCCTATAATAAGCACCTAAGACCTTTATCCATAGAGGAAAAGCCGGAAAGCTTTTCACATTTCCAGTCTTCAGTGGTATTCTTTTCTTTCTCTTGTGGAAGTTGCATCTAATGTGATAAATGACCTTAGATAGATACAAGGCTCTCGCGCTCAACATGGTCATACCAGGGACACTCACTAATAGCCATATGTGTGATTCCTGGGAACACGGCTGCCCCACACCAAGATAAGACCTATCCCAAAATTCTATTGGTCCTGCCTAATAAACAAGGGAAAATGGAAGAATTCTGCTCTAACTCTACTCTTGGCTCTGATCATAGATAACAAAATACAGAAATTTGGAGATCATATTATCCATAAAGATCCTGTAAAGGAAGCTAAATACAAACCAACCTCTGTGCTCTTTATGCTAAGGGACTACATTTGTGTCCTTTAAGTTGTGCCTGTGGTAGCTCAGCCCATGTTTACTAGCATACCCTTTATTTTATTTTTTAATTGATTTTATTGAAGTATAGTTGATTTACAATGTCGTGTTAATTTCTACTGTGTATATATATTTTCATATTCTTTTCCATTATGGTTTATCACAGGATATTGAATATGGCATACCCTTTTTTAAAGCTTACTCAATATTGACAACTATAATTATAGTACATTTACAGATGTGAGTTAGCAGCGAAATATTATAAAAGGAGAATTTCCAAGCTGAACATGGAAATAAGTAAGATTTGAATCATTGGAAAAAAGGAAGAAGGAGGAAATTTAGTAAAGGATCAGAAGCAAGTCATCAGATCTGTTCCATATTTGGGACTTGGTACTGGGATCATAACAGTGGCAAAGACTGCAAGCCAGGACCTGAGGAGATCAGGAGGCTGTCCTGTAGAAAGTAACGGTTTTGCAGCAACATGTTATGGGTGAAAAGAACTGAGTAGGGCAATCAAGTTAGTAGCCAGAATCTACAGTATTAGGTAGAACCTAGAACCCAAACAGATTTGCCGCATAGAGGTAAAAGTGAGTAGAAACAAGAGCAGAGATAGAAAAAGAGATGAGACAAAGTGGGGAGCTATGGTTTAAATCTGTGACCAGGAGGAGGATGGCACAGTTGATGGACTTGGGAAAGTCAAAGGTGGAAACTATATAGAGCGACTGGGAGAGGATGACACTAGGACCTAGTCATGCTTTGTTTGAGATGAAGCTATAACATCAGATGGAATCTGTGTGGAGGCAGAGATGTGGGAATACAGGGGAAGATCCAAAGAGAAGTATGAGGGACAAATGGATGTCACCCTCATTTTGAAGGGCCCAGTAAAGCACACTCCGGACTCACTGCATTGGAAATTGTTCCCCTGCAGTACAGCTCAGTTAAAATGAGAAACCAGTCAAAACCCAAAGTGTCCTGTCACAGAAAGTCTTGTTCTTAGTGCTTCTAGTGGGGAAAAAGTTGCTAACTACAGGGCTCTCTGAGGAATTTCTCTTAGACTCAATGTAAATTTTTCATTTGCTTTCCTCTGGGTCAGAGCATAAATTCTGCTTCTCTCACAAATCTCTCTTCATTCAGTTATAGTTTACCCAACCTTAGAGTATGATTTAGTTCCCTCTGTTTTTCTAAACAGAGCAAACTCTTCATTGTCGGTGGTGACAGAGAAAGACAAAGTGATACAAAGAAGCAGGAATATTTTGAACAATTCTAGTGATAGTTTGTGTTTAACTTGACACTATACTTTGTTTTAGCCAATAAACTTCAAAATTAACTTTATTTCTATTAATATTAAAATTGGTTCACATTCCCAGAACACCCACTATTGCCTAGCTAGTAAAAGTTAGCAGAGGTGAGCAGGGGTGTCCACCAACCCAGCATCTATGAAAAACTGAGTGACACGTAAAAACTAAGTGTGGGAGAAAAACCTTACCTGAGTCTGAATTAATAATAAATAATTACTATTGCTAAGATCTATTAGCTGCTTTCTAAGTTTTTGATAATCTGACACATGGCTGTATAGTCTGAATAAATGTGAGATTTTTAATGACCAAGATAACAAGTATTTCAAAAGCCCAATACTATGATTTGTTACTAGTTTAGTAACTGCTTCCTATAAATAAAGCAGGTGGCCTCTCTTGGCTGTTATGTGGCCATTCAGAAGAGCCAAGTTCCTTGCCATCAGTCTCACCAATCTGTGGCCCACATTTTAAAGACTCTATTGCTGCACACGGTCTATTAGAAATGTCCTGATGTTAAAAGTTTTAATCAATCAAATCAGGCTTGTTGATTTAGTGGGATTTTGTGGACAAATCTTTGTTATCAGCTGTATAATAATTATAAGCTGTTTTACCCGTGGATAAGGGAAGGATTACTCTCCTCTTTGAGAATTGTAACTTTATAATTACATGTATTTACTTGCCTTATCAGAATAGAATTTACCAGCTGAGACACAGGATTATTTTTATTCAAAAGACTCCTGGGTAAATTGAAGAAGCACACTTTTGGGGGGTGGGGTGGGGGAGTTTAGCTTTTGTAGACAGTTGTTCCTGGAATGAAGAACAAATAAAATGAAATGAGTTTTATTTTTTCTTTCCTTTTTGAAATGTATTCATACTTGGCACAAAAATTACCTAGATGGTTAATTCAGCCCAACCCCTGATACTGTTGAGAAATGTACAGGCATTTATCGACAACTTGGTGTATTCAGTGTGCAGATGTGTTTTAGCCAAAGCTTTGGATTTCATATGGGCATTTTTATGGTTCTGGATCAGAATCTGCCAAAACCTTAAGAGAACTTTTCTTTTTTAGAATTCATTTTCCCTTCTTGCTGTCCCACTTCAATCTGCAGCTAACTTCTATGTCTCAAATATGCCTGAAGAGGAATTTGCTTTTCTCTCAGGTGTTCATTATGATTCCAAGTTAAGCTCATAAGGAAGTAATAATGAGTCTAGATAATCTGTAGATTGGATCCTGTTTCTCTTAGCCAGATCTTCTCAATTTGATTTTTCCACCCAATACCAAAATTTTGTTTCAGCAACATAAACATTTTGCTTCTCTTTTTCCAGATGTCTTTAGAAACAGAAATCCCTTGTGGTCTCCCTCCTTATCCTTTCCAATCTTTCTAATGTTCCCTAAACTCTCTCTGAAGTTGTTGAGAACGTAATCAACCCTACGTCAGAAACCTTGTCTTCTATTTCTCTTACTTTCTTGATAAGGCACCAGCACCTCTTCTCCGTGGACACTTTTTTTTTTTTTTTTTTTTTTTTTTTTGCGGTACGCGGGCCTCTCACTGCTGTGGCCTTTCCCATTGCGGAGCGCAGACTCAGCGGCCACGGCTCACGGGCCCAGCCGCTCTGCGGCATGTGGGATCCTCCCAGACTGGGGCACGAACGAACCCGTGTCCCCTGCATCGGCAGGCGGACTCTCAACCACTGCACCACCAGAGAAGCCCATGGACACTTCTTTATACTTGCTTCCTGAAATACTAACAGATTGGAGCCACAGCCAGAGGAATGCAAATCAAGTGTCCTTAGCATGGACACAGGGAAACTGCTGTGTGATGGTTTGGTCTGCTTGAGGAGAAGAGAAACCCCGAGCATTCAAGCGTTAAGAGACAGCCACCGAGCTTTCAGCTGTGTCTGTCTACTTGGCAGCCGTCCATTCAGCAAGGCTTCAGTTATTCTAGGGTGTGAGACCCGGAGAGGAGATTATCCTTCTGACTCCCATCAGAAAGTGACCCTTGGCAGATTGCCTGTGACCGACTAGCTTGGAAAAGTTTTCATTCAGAATGTTTGAGCCCTAGGCTTGCTGCTTTACACTGAGTCAGCAGAGACTAAGGGACGCCCAGCTGAGTGGTGGCACCATCCTGGGCAGAGTGAGGGCAGATGCCCAGCAGGGCCGGTGTCTGGCTCTGCGTCTGATAACACCCCTGGCCTCTTGGCCTTTTTGCACATTTTCCAGCTGTGCTCTGTACCGAGTTTTCATCTTCTTCTCTTCCTTTCTCAGTTCCTGCTCCCTGCAAGATGAGGTGGACCTGGTCCCCGCCTGCACCCCAGCCTCACCAAGCACATCTTCCCTTCTGTCCATGTTTCAGTTCTGGTGCGGCTGTCATTGGGAACGTGGCTCCTGGAGGAGGGTTCTGTCAGGGCACGTCTCTTCTCCTCTCTCTGTGTGATTCTCATTTTTCCTCTGTCCCACTCTCCCCATTTTCTACACACCCAGTTCCTCACCTGCCTTTCTGCCTTGCCAGTGTCCACTCACCTCTCTTCATTTCCTCCCTCCTTCACTGTCTGCTGTGGGTGATTATTTACTGGGACAAATTTCACTTCACATTGACATCTATCTCCTCTCCTCCTTTTAATCACTAGCATCTTCTCCCTGTGTCATTGGAGACAGGGACATTGAAGACAATCCTTTTCTGTCATCAAGCCTTAAATCCTCTCATTTTCAAAATCGATAAACACTTATGAATGCTTAAACTTCATGACACTTAAACCTTAGACCGAGTCTCACAGGACCTATCTAAACTATTAGGCTAGTTAAAGTTTTCTGAGATCTAATATTTAAGTTTCCAGACAAAGAATCTACTATATTTGGCAATTTGAGTTTTCATTTTACCCCTGGGTAGTTAATGTGACTAACTGAAATTTATATCGTGTCGGACATCTGCTGCCTTGCGTAAGAAAAAGCCTACCGCACCTGAAGAAAGCAGTCAGTGTAATTACAGGACTAGGGCTCCTTTAAGGAAGATGGCCTCTGTGCTATGCAGTGTTTTGTTTTTGTTTTATTTTTGTGGATGTAATGACTTGATTCTCCGACCACCTTAATAAAAAGGAGGTTTAGTGTAAGGCTTTAATGGAATTGCACCTGGAAAGCCCCCTACTCAAACCTTCTCACTCCCTCTTGTTCTTTCCTAGTGCCTCTACCCCCTCAGCCTCTCGCTAAGGCCAGCCTGCTCCCTCTGTGTTCCCTAGAAGTGCAGATCGCACAGGTCATCCATCTTTTAAGCTTATGTAATAACCATCCGTCCTGTTGTCTACAGCCCATCCAACTAGGCCGTGTTGTTGGGGTCTTTGAGGGGACCCAACAGATTCTTCCCCATTTGGGTTATGATCCTGGTGAGAAATAGGAAAAAAAGACTAAGGAAACCAAAATATCACCTTCGTTACTAACAAAGAAGTTGAAGGAGGTACCTTGCTATATACTAACGGTGAGCTTTCTTACTCTGAACCCCAGAATTAGGCAGCTCTCCACAGCCATTCATGGCCACTGCTGGCCTTGGGCAGGTCTCTCACCGCGGGGCAGAGGATGACCTGGGCTCACTGTGAGCAGCTTGTCAAAGGAAAGGCAGAGGGAGGGGCTGGGCTGCCCGTGCCGACTTCCTCTTTTCACATAGTTCAGCCAGATAAGGCTCTCCGCTGCCACCGTGGAGCCAGTGAGAGTCGAAGAAGAGACAAGGCATATTATGCCAATGGCTGCCCCTCCGCATGGAAGGAAACGCCCCCTCAGGTACATTGCAGGTCATTAGTCTCCTTAGGAGTGGGCTGCCTTTTGGTCAGGTGCCCACCCCAGTCTAGGTAATGGACATCTCTTCAAAAACAAGAGCCCAAAGTTGATTTCCTGAGCAGAAGCCGGGGGTGGAGCACTTTAACAAGGAACATGGCAGGTATGGGGACTGGCATATCCTGCATCCTGCTTATGACCTCACAATACCACCGTCTGCTCCCTGAGTATTTTCTCTGTGACCAGTCAGTTCCTTTCTTCATGCCTGTTTCCTTATGTAACCCTTGAAAGTCATATTTGATCAGCCATCAGTGAGAAAGAGAGAGAGAAACGTTGCTATCAGGGAAGAGACTGAAGCAGATTCAGTCCGTGCTGTTGTACAGGTGACAGGTGTGATAAGCCTCTCCCAGAGAGCGCCACCTTGAGGCTGTCTGGAGGCAGAGTTACCTAAGCAGAGAGACTAACTTTCTCATGGAATGTTTTAGAACAGGGAAGACAGATAGCTTTCATCTCACGCCACCTTCTCTTCATTAGCAGTGGCTGCCTGTAGTCTGTGCCAAGAAAGATTCTGAGACTATATCCCAGCTCAGCAGAAAAGAGTTCTCTGATCGTTACTGATGTGGGTAAGGAGAGTGAGGGCCCTTGAGCCAAGCTAGTGGCCATTGTTGATTCAAAGAGAGCATGGGTGGGACTTCCTTCCCTAGAAATACAACTGCCGCTGCATCAGAAGTAGGAAGTGGGAGCTTCAAGCTGGAGAAGCACCAAATGAGGCTGGGCCGCAGGGCCACAAATTTGGATGGTGCAGAAGAAAGGTCTGCAGACTTTTTCCGTAAACGGCCAGATTTTAGGCTTTGTGAGCCCTGTATTCCCTGTCGCAATAACTCAGCTCTGCCATCGTGGTGCCAAAGCAGCGTAGACAGTACAGAAAGGAATGGGCGTGGTGGTGCCACAGTAAATCTTATTTTACGAAAGCAAACAGTGGGACATCGTTTGTTGCCTGGTGTAGAGAAGAGACCAAGATCTAGAACTAGAAGGTCTAGAACTCTGGAAACTTCCCATGGTACCAGTGTCTAAATCTCCCTCCATCCTCAGCTCTGAAAGATGTCGTTAGGAGCCAACAAAGCATTTGACAGGCAATATTAAGCTCTCCAAATCTAACTTCTTCTCAGGAAAATATTAGCAATGACGTCTACTCAGGAAAATATTTCTCCCAGACACATTCAGAGCCTGCTCAGTGATATAGTCACGCCACTGCGTAGGCAGCAGTGGAGTTCCAAAGCCAGTGTTTTGGACAGAAGTCTCACACCACCGAAATTACCTGTGAAAATTCCTGCAATCACCTTAAATTAGAATATATCAATGCATGGATTGAAAGCCATGAGGTAGACTCAAGGAAGGTGTGAAAGGGAAGTCCACATGCAGATAGATAAGGGCGTATGTAGGAATGTTCCTTCTTTATAAGAACAGTCCTATCCCAGCAGGTGCAGAACTATAAAGTGTCCTACTTGCCATTTTAGTTTAACATTAAGGCTCCTGTACCTTTGGTTTGCATTAATATCTGTGTTACTTTTTTGAGAGTTCATATAGTTGAAAGCAAGAGCATAGGTACCTGTCATAAGCCCTCAACAATTATATGTCAGACTTGATCCTAAACCTGCTTGTGTGATCATAAACGCATACACACCATTCATGGAAATGTTGTAAAAAACCTGGCATTCCGCTTCCTGCCACCGCCTGCTGTCATCATAGGAATGCCTGTCATACTCACACCCTGGGCATTCGGTGTTTTCTTACCAAGGGAGAAGAAATCATTGAGGCAAGTAGGTGTGCATGATACAGCCCCACAGGCTATCTTATGCTATCTTCAATTTTTATAAAATGTGATACAAGGTATTTTAGTAAGATACTCATCCAGCTGCAGTAACTTTCCCGGGTTGCTCAGCTAGTTGGTAACAGCAAAGTTTAAATCTCAGCTTCCTCATCTGTGAAATGGGAATAAAAATATGGCAGCCTCACAGGGTTATTGTAAGGAGCAGATTAGTTTTAAAATAACCTAGAATGATCCCTGACTCAATAAATGTCAGCTGTCATTTTTATCTGAGCTCTTGTCCACACTTGACTGATTCCATATGGATGGACTCCACTGGCTGCCTGCAAGGTGCTAGATGTGAGATGCCCATCATCTCAGATGAATGAGGGCCACTGATGCAGCAGGAGCTTTGCCTCTCATCCTCAATGAATTATTCCATTTCCGACAGTATAATAACAAGACACAAGAGATGTGATGAGCTTTCTAAATTTACATGTCACCAAGAAAATGGACCTCCTCTGTCTGATTGTCACTTGAAAGAATAATGGAGGAGGATCAAGGGCACAGGGACCGTGAACATTTGAGGAGGAATCTGCTGCTTTATAGAATTTGGTTTGCTTCCACTGACCTCTCCTATCCCAGGGGGAGGGAAAAAAGACTCAATTACTCAAAGCAGAGGTCGAAATATTTTAGGATTTATGAGCCATGCTGTTTCTGTCACAAGTCCTCAGCTCTGCCACTGTAGCGCAAAAGCAGCCGTTGACAATCTGTAAATGAATCACTTTGGCTGTGTTCCACTGAAACTTTATTTATGGACACTGAAATTTGAATTTCATGTAATTTTCATATATCACAAAATATTATTCTGATTTTTTCCCCAACTGTTTAAAAAATGTAAAAACTATTCTTAGTTCCCAGGTGGTACAAAAAGAGGCAGCAGGCTGGGTTTGTCCCCCACGCCATAGTTTGCTAGCCCTGACAGCACCAGCCGGAGAGTCAGATATGTCACGGCTCGCTGGTTGTTTGACTGAACAAATTATCTCACATGTCTGGACCTCAGTTTCCTCCAGTGAGAACAAGAGACTTATCCTAAAGGAGCCCTGGGATTCCTTCTAGCACTAAAAGGCCAAGGCTGTGTGGTTGTCATGTGGTTTTACAGTCAGACAAACCTGGGTTCTAGTCCTGGTTCAGCCTGTGATCTGCTGGGGGATGTTGGGCAAGTTCCTAAGCCTCCCAGTGCCTCAGTCGCCTCATCTGTAAAGTGGGGATCAAAATGATGTCAACTTTAGGGTTGCTGTGAAGATTCAACTGATAGGATACTTGTGAGCCCCTTTAGTCACTTGTCCAAAAAACATTTATTATACCTAGTATATACTGAATAAGTGCTAGCTATTGTATTCTTTTTTGAAAAGCTGAATTCCTATTAATATAATACTTTTAAAAAGACAGCTTCTGTACCCTTTGACTAGAGAGTGATTTTCTTCACAGCCCTGTAATAAAAAGCTGGCCTGAGTAGCAGGGAGGGGCTGCACCTTTTGAACAAAGCCCTGTAATTTGTATCCACTACTGTTGTCTTCTCTCCACGTAATGAAAGCAAAGAACAAATTTTGATAAATTAACCTGGCATCTCCGTATACAGCTCTTTCACTCCACCCAGTGGCAGGAAGTCAGTGGTAAATCATGCAGAAGAGGTGGAGATTTTTTAAAGATTTTAATAATTATGGTTATTCTTTTTATAATATCCTCTACCAATAGAGCAAGATTTCATTTTAAAATCTGTCCCCTTTGACTCTCTATGTATTGCTGTTTTTAAGGCATGCAGTTGGTAGGTAATGATTTAGCTGGGTGGCTTTCAACAGGCAGATATGAAGAAATGCCTAAAGTTTGACCAGCATGAGTTGATCAGTTAACTGTATAGGTGGTTATTAAAAGTGTTGTCCTGCAGCCTCATTAAAAAGCAATGCAGCGTTTAATAAATATTAGAGCATGTCAGCAGCACAATTTAAATGTGGGGAAGAGATCAATTTCCTTTGTAATTGGGTGCACAGGCATAAACAGTCTGTTTGGAACTCTTGATTCTGTGTCACAGTTTAAAGCACCTATGATGGTTTCTATTTAGAAATAAAAACTGGGGTGGGAATGGGAGATGTCAGTCACTTGGTGAATCAAGAAGAAACTAACCTGAAATGCTCACATAGTATCATTAACAAAAGGAATCTGCAAACCAGCAAGGCTCCCTCTGTTCCTCTTTTCTTTTCCAATGATCTCATTTCCGTGACTGCTGTTTTTCTTTCTAACCCTCTTCTCTGTGTATCCCCACTTCCCCTTCCAGCTTCTCTCTCAACAGGAACCAGGAAGCGACTTGTAATTCCTCTCCAAGGCAGGGTCCGTGGGCAGCAGGGCCTGCCCTGGCTTTGCTTCTCCCTGGCCTGTCCCTAGCCCCGCTGGCCGAGCAGAAACCAGTCAGGGTGCTGGAAGGGAGATGCTGGCAGGGTCAGGGTAGGGCTGCTGCAGAAGAAGGGACTTGGCAACCTCACTTGTTTTCCCCTCACTCTCTGTTTGACTCTTTGTCTCTCATTCTCTTAGTTATCTCCGTCTCTAGTCTCCTCTTTCATCCCTTCTGCCTCTCTCTCTCTCTCTCTTTTTTTTTTTTTTTTTTTGTCTCTTTCCCTTTCTCCCTCTCTGTCTCTCTTGTCTCTCTGTGTGTCTCTCTCCTGCCTCTCTTTCTGTTTCTTTCTTTTCGACTCTCCTGCCTCGGGCTCTGCCATGCCTTCTGTCTCATCTGGTCTCTGTCTGTGTGTGCTTCTCTCTTTCTTGCCTCTGTTTCTGACACCCCCACACACACACCTCACGTGACAGATTTGCATCTGACCAAGGCCCCTGTGTATGTGCCCCCTTCCTCCTCATACCCCTGTGCCCGAGCTTTATATTTCAGCACGAGGTTCTCTTCCAAAACTGCTTGGTTCTGAGCATGCCTAGTGTGTGCTTAATAATTAAGGCTGTAATGAAAGTGTAACTGCAAGTATAATTAAAATTCACTTTAGTGGATCCTGGAATGATGAAGCGATTAGGCATTTTGATATGGCCCTGCAGGAGTAGCTGGAGGGAGAGAAGGGCCGTGTGTTTGTGTGGCGCTGCCCCACCCTCTCTTACCCTGGCCCCGCTGGCTAGTTGTTAACCTTGAGCACAGCAGCCTCTTGTGCCTGGGCGGCCGGCAGTGGCAGCAGCTTGGAGTCTTCCCTCAAGGGCACTCAGTACAGCCAGTTAATACATGGACCTTCCTAGAGAAAGAGGCCACGACAGAAGCCCCTGAGAACTCAGAGAAAGCTCAGGAGCAACCCTCCTCATTTTCTCTCAGGCCATTTGGGGTTTTGATTTCAACCTCCTGAAAAAGTTATTTGCGGGTGTTGGGTCAGCAAGGTGATCCGAGGAGGACTCACCCACACTTGCTGCCGCCTCGAGCACACTTTGTATGGATGAGCCCATCTGTAGTTATTCAGTCCATCTACAGACACATCCTGCGTGTGGGATACTGTGCTGAGCCTGGAGGTACGCGGTGAGCAAGGCTGACCAAGTGGCAGCCCTCGTGAAGCGTGTGCTTCGTGGGGACAAGAGCAACATCAGTGAGCAGTCCAAATAGTGCTGTGATTTTAGACGTACAAAGTATTCTAGAAGCTCATTTTACAGTCCCCTACTCTGGATTGGGGGTTGGGATGTGGTGACAAGAAGGCATCCCCAAAGAAATGTCATTTAAACAGGTAGCTCATGGACGTATGGTGTCTGCCCAGCAGAGAGGGCAACAGAGCTCCGGTTGGAGAGCACAGCAGGCCAAAGCCGCAGCTTGTCTGTAGGTTCACAGACTTCTTTGTCAGTCATTTTCCCCCTTGGGAATATCTGGTGCTACGTTGGGTGCTGAAGAGGGGATTAATTAAGGAACTGGCTAGTTGGTTATGTCAATCCATTTATCCCTCCCCAAAAAAGTGATCAGGAGCTTATTTCAACCATACACCTGGAAAGGAACTCAGCTAAACATGAACACGCAGTTCTTTCAGTGGGCAGGAACCATAATAAAGTTGGCCCTCAGGAAGAGGAGGGTCTCACTTGGCGGCAGACCTCAGGAGCATCATTCCAGCACTTGTCTCTTCACTTGACTTTTTCACCCTCTGAGTATTTGCACAGCCTTTCTCTTACCTGCTTACTTGTGACTGGTAAGTCCTTTTCATGCTACTACTTTCTATTTCATGGAAACTACTCATTGAGATTCTCTGGAGAGCGAATCTAATTGGACAAGCTAATGACCATGGTCTGTGTTTGGACCACCCCTGGATGAGGTGCAGTCAGTGTCTTGGGAACAATTGAGGCCCGCCTTGGGACAGAGAATACCCCGTGGTCCCTCATAGAGCAAGGGACAGTGGGGATGGAAGGTTTAGCCAGAAGGGGAGATTGGAAAGAGGAGACATCCTAGTTGTATGCGTTCCTTGTTCTTAAATAGCTTATAGCCTCATTGAGGTTCAGATGATCTCATGCATAGGAAAGTGCTGTGTGTTTTAAATGTCAAACAGGAGTCACCAGGAAATCAAAATAGCGTCTGAAAAGCAAAGGATTTTGAAACCAAATCCTGCCAATCGGTCACTAAGCCTCACTGCTCTTGGCTTAAAAAAAAAAAAGAACTGATTTATAAACACCGAACTCACAAGTTCATTTAGAAACATCGAACTCACAGAGTCCTTGTAAGGGTCAAATAAAGTAATGTGGGAGGACTTTGTATATCAGAGATTTTTTTTATTGTTGTTATGACGATGATGATGACACATATTTACAAAATCATAAGAAGGACTTATTCAAGTATAGCGTGGATGTTTCAAGCATTGTTGAATGCCCATTGCACTGCTTCCTAACTATTACTAGCCATGCTCGCTAGACTAGCCTTTAACTTATCTGTGCCTCAGTCCTCTCCTCTGTAAAAGGAAGATAATAATAGAAGCTATCTCAGGGTTGCTACTGAGGACCAAAGGAGCTAGTGTACTTAGAACCCCAGGACAATGTGTGACCCGTGCTAAGTGATAGCTGCTATTATTGCTTTTATTATTATTATGGCTACGACTAGCACAGCTAATTCAGTCCAGTTAGACAGAGCTTGGCAGGCATGGGTGAGACCTGTACCCACGGGAGGAATCACGTGGAGGAAAGGTAGATTAGAAGGTGAGGAGTGTTCAGGCAGATGAGACTGCCTCTTGGGGCAATGCATGGGGATCTTGGGAGCTGTGTATTGAGAAAGGAAGAGGGAGAAGAGCCTTTTGTATCTTAACATAGATGTGTTCCCTGGCAGGTTGGAGGCCAGGTGGAGAGTGAGTTCTAGTCCATGTGTCTGTTGAAGGAGATAAACATTTCCATATTTAACTTGCGTTGACCTCCTCGTGCAAAGACTGATTCGATTCTGTGTCTGTCAGGGCTTTGATTCACGCTGCGTCACTACTCCATGAAAGCGCTGCCTACAGGTTAATGTTGGAATCCCTTAGCTTGCTACCCAGCACCTCCCACAGTGTGATCCTCTGTCCTACTTTTCAACCTCTGGGACCTTGGCTGAAACTTTACCAAATGAATCAAAATGCACACTGAGGTTGTTCTTAATGAAATTGTAAATCTTTGGGCTTCCCTGGTGGCACAGTGGTTGAGAGTCCGCCTGCCGATGCAGGGGACACGGGTTCCTGTCCCGGTCTGGGAAGATCCCACATGCCGCGGAGCGGCTGGGCCCGTGAGCCATGGCCGCTGAGCCTGCGTGTCCGGAGCCTGTGCTCCGCAACGGGAGAGGCCACAGCAGTGAGAGGCCCGTGTACTGCAAATAATTAATAATAATAATAATAATAATAATAATAATAATAAATCTTTACATCTGCATTAGTTAAGTACCAGTGGGAAACAAATTGCCCCGAAATTTAGCTGATTAACCTAAGGAACATTGATCATCTCGAAGTTTCTGTGGTGGGAAATCCAGGGCCGGCTTAGATGGGTCCTCTGACTCAAGGTCTGTCACATTGTTGCAGCCTGGGGTCCTGTCGCAGCCTGCCTTGGGGAGGGTCGCCTCCAGGCCCACTCACATGGTTGTTGACAGGATGCAGCTCCTCATGGGTTGTTGGAATGAAGGCCTCAGTTCATCCTTGGCTTTTGGCTGCAGGCTGCCCTGAGTTCCTTGCCTCATGAGCTTCTCCACAGGGCAGCCCATCGCCCACAACGTGGAAGTTGGCTTCGTCAGAGTGAACACACAGAAAGTGGACTTCGTCTCAGAAGTGACCTTCCATTACTTTTGCTATATTCTTGTTCATTAGAGGCAGGTTACTGGCTCCAGCCCACACTCAAGGGGCGTGAGCACCAAGAAGTTGGGATCAATCATTTGAGAACCATTTAGAAGGTGCCTCCCACCCTTACAAAGTAGTATGTTAGTTAAAGTAATGCTCACTCCCGTAACAACATGTATGTGCTGAAATGTCAGAGGCAACATACTAGAAGTTTCTTTCTCATTCATATAAAGTCGGAGACAGTGAGTGAGCCAGGTGCTCTGCTCTACAGGGTTACTCAAGCATCCGGGCTGAGGGAGTCGTTGTCATCTGAAAAAAAGTGTCTTCCAAGGTTGTCTTAGCTGACAGCATTCCAGAAGACAGACAAGGAAAACCAAGAGAGAGAGAATATAGAGAGTACCAATGGAGATGTTATGGGCATGTTTTTCATTTCTGCTCACAGTGTATTGGCCAGAACTCAGTCACATGAGCCTCCCGTCCGCGAGGGGACCCGGGAAACGCAGTTCCTGTTTGGGCAGCCACTTCCCAGCAGTAGCTCTCCCCCCCGTAGCAGAGGAGCATGGATCTTTGGAAGACAGCCAGCCATGACTCCCACAGAGACTTTGCCTTTTACAAAATGCTTTCACGTGTATTATTTCATTTGCTTCTCATGGCAACCTGTGCTACCAGCATTATTACCTCATTTTAAAGACAGGGAAACAGACCAGCATGTCGTTAGAACATAATTAAAGAGAGCAGGATTCAAGTACCATCTCTGCCTCTTACAACCTGTGTGACTATGGAGAAGTTCCCCTGTGAACCTCTCTGTGCCTCAGTTATCTCATCTGTGAAACGGGGACAATAGGATTTATTCATAGTCCTTGTAAAGTTTTCATAGGCCCCATGTAAGTCACTTAGCATTGTATCTGGTGTGCAAGATTAGCATTGCACTGGTATGCAAGTGCTTAATCAGTACTAGTTATGAGGAAGATGATCACAATGTTGTCTGGAGATAAAGAAGTTGAGGCGCAAAGGAGTTAAATGGTTTACCCAAAATTATGCAACTAATAGAGTGGCCAGCCAGGATCGGTGGCTGGGAATTTTAGGTAACAACTTCCCTACCTTTCAAGTTCTTGCTTGCCCTAGAGGCCATTGGTCAGATTCCTGTGTAAAGGTGCAGTGAGTCAGCCTTGACCCGAAGACACAGTGCCCAGTGTCCCCTTCACCATGGCTCTGGTGGACCCAGGGTCCCGGGAAGATCAACACTGCACCACCTTCTCAGCTCATCTGCTCCTCCTTAACTTGGCCTTTGCCTTTTTGTATGAAACATGCTGACCGAGCACCTCCTTTTAATTTATACTCTGAGGTCCTCCAAGGCCTATATTTCAAGGTCTTTGTTTATAAATAGGCTCTGTCTTGCTAACTAGATGAAAGCATGGGAGAAGATGTAAGAGGAGATGTTTCATTAAGACACTTATATTTTATCACATTTCTCCCAGGGGCTTGTTCACACTGAAAGAAGACAAAAGCATTTCGCATGTTACATAGTCATCGAAGAACACATTTGGGTAGGGTAGCTTGGCCCGCAAATGCTACAGATCCACAAGGAATGGCCAAGAGACATCATCAGAGGCTACAATGTTCATTTTCATGGCATCTGACCTTTTTGTTATATAGAGTGAGGAAGAAGCATAGATGGACACATTGAATACTGTCATTGTCTCCAAGCAGTGGATTCACGGCCTTAGGTGGGCAGATTCTCTGAACTTCAGATCTCAGATTGGGTCACAACTCAGACCCTTCGTTTTAAGAGATCATTAAGATGAAAGACTTCTGGAATGGGCCAGAACCACATTAAGTCCACTTGAGTGTGGATTATCAGCAGAAACTTCAGCTTCTATCAGTAAAAAATGTCCATTAGCCTCTTGCAAGCCCTATCTTTCATCTTTTTTTCTAGCTGGACCATCACTTGATACAGATCTTGTCACATCATCTTCCCTGTCAATGACATTGATTAGAACCTGAATTTGATTTACTTCCTGGTGAAAGACCACAGAGAGCTTAGTCCTGAGCATCCTCATGTATTACTGCCAGTACTCCATACCATCCCAGCGCCTTGATTTACCATTCTCTTGCTCATTTTTTGTACATAACTTTTTCTTTAGATTCCGTATTCAGACTATTCAGTCAAGGGATAAATCCATTTCAGAATATTTTCCTCTTTCAAACTAGTTGAACAAGGTGTTGTTAATCTTTCTTTGTTCACAGTCTTCTAAGAACCTCATATTTCCATTTTTTTAATGCCAGAGAAAATACAGGCAGTATCTTTTTTAATGCCAGGCATTTGAGGTGAAAAGAAGAAAAAAATAAGTTTGTCATCTGGATATATCTGAATAGCCAGATCTGGATCATAAAAAGCTGAACTGAGTTGTAGTTAAATGGTGTTAGGAGACTCGGGCATCCCATGATTTCAGATTGTACGAAACTTCCTGGGGCACCACCTCCAGTTCCATCTCAGTGACTGTACACCATCCCCCCACCCTCTTCCAGGAACCAATGTCCATGAGGCCCAGGACATTCTCAGTAACAGCGGACTCCCCATTACTTCGGCCGCCGACCTGGAGGATGCAGCCAAGAAAGCTGTGGCCAGCGTGGCTGAGAAGTGATGTCTTTGTCCTGATCCCTTGGAAGAAGAAGTGCATTTACCCATAAAAAGTAATGGTTTTCTCATCACTGTGAAGAAAATGGTTATCCCACTGGGGAAAAAACGGAGAAGGAAGGAGCAAGAATCACTGTATAAAAAATTCCAATCTGTATTTTCTTTTTTTAATATCTAAACAGCCTAAATAATCTGATTTCCCTTATAGTCTTCATTAAATTAATGCCCTGCATTCTAATACTTCGCTGTCATGGTGAGCTAGCTCGGTAGGCATTATTTTGCCAGCTTTGGGGAGCAGTCTATGTGGCCAACCAGTGTGCATGTGAGATCAGGCCCTGGTTTATTTACAACAATTTTGGTGAACATTTCGACCTGTGTAATTAAAAAAAAACAAAACAAACAAAAAACTCAAGCTGTTAAAAAAAAAAATCAGACAAGATTACATTACCAAAAGATGCAGCTAAGACACTGAAACAGATAGGTGTTATAAACTGCAACCGTTTTTACAATTTCCAACTCCAACATGTTTAGAAAATCCATAAATATTACAAAATATATTTTACAATGAAAGATCTGCAGTCAGTACCCCATACATGTATCCTACCATTTGCCTTAATATTGAATATGCTGTTTACCTTCCACTAAAAATAAAGCCAGAAGCCTTATTTGTGATTTTGGAGTAGAAGTTTCCCTTTTAATATCAAAACTGAAGAAGGTTGATTCTTACGGAAATCTCTGACGCTCATTTCAAGATGAGGCAACACTGAAAATTAAATTACACTGTGAGTATCTCTGTCTTCTCTCCCCTCCCATTTTCCCTCAGAATCGACCACCTGGGAAAATGTAATTGGGAGAAGTGGCTTTTTTGCCGTGTCCATTTTTACGGTGGGAATGTGATTTAGGTTTTTGTCTAAATTTTTATCTGTACAGAAATTCAAATAAAATCCTCTGTTTTGTAAACTCTAATATCTGTGTTTCTTATTTTAATCCATTTTATTCCTCAAACATTTTTTCTCTTTTACTAAGACACTGGCCTTAGTGTCTTAGGCATATCTCCAAAGTTAGAAGATTTGGGTTGTCCCAGGATTATTCCAGTTCTACTCAACTTTATCAGCAACCATATCTGTTAAGAGATTATTTAATGAAAGAATGAACATTATATACACACCAGAAGCCCAGGTAAGTGCCACAGATGTCTAATAGGTTAAAATGTGGCCTCAGTTTGCATAAGGAAATACACAGACATAACCTCCTCCCATATATGAGGCTCAGGTGCCAACATTAACAGTTTTCTTCTCAATGTGCAAATGTGTCACAGACCAAACCTTTTCGTTGGTCTTTTTTTTTTTTTTTTTTTTACCAGTTTTTACATTGTTCTCATAAATTTTACATCTGGACAAAAGTCTTTTTTTTTTTTTTTTTGCGGTACGCGGGCCTCTCACTGTTGTGGCCTCTCCCGCTGCAGAGCACAGGCTCAAGACGCGCAGGTTCAGAGGCCATGGCTCACGGGCCCAGCCGCTCGGTGGCATGTGGGATCTTCCCGGACTGGGGCACGAACCCGTGTCCCCTGCATCAGCAGACGGACTCTCAACCACTGCGCCCCCAGGGAAGCCCTGGACAAAAGTTTGAAAGTCATTATTTTATAGATCCATATTTGCCATGGAGAAAGAGCTCATTTGATAGATCAATCTTATATCCTTTCTTAATTGTTATGCAATGCATGAAAAATATTAACAGTGTCTTTTTAAGTGTGTTTTGGTTTTTGATAGATTAACTAGTTAGTATTGTAAAAGATATAATGTATACTCTGTCATCTAGACAAAAACTACATATTTGACTCTTTTGCCCTTTGTAAAAGCTTATGTTCACATGGCTGTACATATTGATGTTTCTAATCAATACAGTTTGGAGGAGGGGATAAAGAAATTAAATCATTCATGTGATTATTTTATAACAGGGTTAATAACAAGCAAATAGCCCTTTATTTTCAAATAAGTGGGAAGCATTATTTTCTTGGAAGCTCCAAGTATTGAGTTTATGTTGCTTGCATAGTATCCCTGTTGCTCAGCACAGTATAGCCTCCATAAATTTTTATGGAATGAATTTCTGGTGTGTGTGTAGCCACAGCTATACTGAGTACAGAGTAGAAGTGGGGGCACTTGGTGTTGGTTGTGGATCTGAAGTCCATGCATTACCTCCTCCAGGGTGCCCTACATTTTCTGACCTTCTGGCATCCCCTTCGAGTCTTTGTCTCAGCTGTACTATATGTAAGGGTGAAAAATAATTTCCTTTAAATTTGATTAGTATTTGTTAAACTTGGCCCTATCCTAAGCAAGAATATCCACGAAAGGAGGTTGACAGTCTAAACACGGTACTCAGTATCCAAGAAGCTTGAAAAGTAGTACACACTTTTTTACCCAAACTGCTTTGCACGTAAGATTTTAATGGATTTGCTAGTCTACCATGTCTGTCTCCTAGAACCAGCATCAGATTTAGAGGAGATTAAAGTCCTGACCCTTTCACTTACCAACATTCACTTTTTTGGGTTGAATAATCTCTCATATTTGTATAGATTCTCTTGTAGTGGCACAAAGCAACTCAAGCTTAAGAAAAAAGCTTTCTTAAAAAAAAAAAGAAATAGTAATTATGTAATTACAATTTGTTCTTGTAATTACAAAAGGCAGATGTTTTTGGTTACAGTTAAGGCTAGATCTGGAAACTCAGAGCCTCAGAACGTGAACTCTGCATCTCATAGCAGCTTGTCTCTGTGTTGGTTTCATTCTCAGGCAGCCCATTTCCACAAGATGGCAAAATGGCTGCTGGCCATCCCAGGTACATATTCTCAAGCTTAGCATCCCTAAGGGAGAAGGAGTGGGGCAGGGGGCAAGAAAGAGTAAAGGATGGAAGAAAGGGAGGGTGGGAAGGAGAGGGGGAGAGACAGAGAGAAGGGAGGGAGGGAGGGAGGAAGGAAGGAAGGAAGGAAGGGAGGGAGGAAAGGAGGAAGAGAAGGGAGGAGGGTGAGGTTGGTTCTCTCCTGGTAATTCTGAGACACATTCCAGAATTGAGATGATCAACTTTAGGTCAGGAACATATCCCTGAACCAGTCCTCTGGCCAGGAGTTTACAGGGCTCTGATGAGTCCAGACTGGGTTAAATACCTACTTGTTGGCCTGAGAACGAGACCACCCTCACCCAAACTACCAGAGCTGAGAGTAAGAAATGGAGGGGTAATTCCATAAGGAAATTGGGTATCCAATAAGAAGAAGCAGTGTTTTCTGGAAAAGAAAACTAAGAGATGATAACTACAGTCATCAACCATAGAGCAATGATGTTGAACCAATTGTTCTGTAAGGACTGTTCCAACTCTGAAATGTCATGATTTTATTCTATTAATTTCTCACCATTTCTTTGGAGTCCATTCTTACACATGCATACAGGTTACCAGGTTTTTTGAATAGATGCTGCTTGAATCATCTAAATATTTGACTTTGATTTATTTGTCTTGAACAGTAATGTCCACATAAGAAGTAATGGCGTTGAGGCACTTTGCTCAATTTTAGTTTTCTATTTAAGTTGTAATTCAACTCATGAATTAGTAAAATAGCCAGGAAATTTTAAATGACCTGACTGGATCTGTGAATCACCTTTAGTTAGTTATTTTAGAGTTTATATGCTGTGTCCATCCCTCTCAGTTTGCTTTTGGCAAGAAAAAAGATTATCATCCTGAAGAATTATTTTATTTTTATTCAAGGTTTTAATAAAATGAGAGGAAAAATTATGTTTTGACATTTCTAAATTAAATATTTAAAAATCTGATTATTTGCAGGATGCAATATATGTTCAAATAATTAAAATAAATGAAAAATCATATAATCGTGGTGAAAAGAAAAAAACAAACAGTGGGAGGAAGAGCAAGAAAGGCTATGTTCTTCCATATCCTTCTAGATCTGGAGTTGGCAAATTAAGGCCCAAGGGACTATTTAGTAAATAAAGTTTTACTGATACACAGCCATGCCATTTATTTGCATTTTGTCTATGGTTGCTTTCATGCTAAACTAGCAGAGTTAAGTAGCTGTGATAGAAATTTTCTGGCCCTAGAATATTTACTTGTTGGCCCTTCACAGAAAAAGCTTGCCAACCCCTTCTCTGTATATATTACCCTCAAAATGACAGCACAGATGATTGTTTCCAAACCTGGGAAAGGCAGATTTAGGCATTAAGGTGATAAATGAATAAATAGGAAATATGATCTTTGACCTTTGCATTTTAAACCCTGTGAAAATTGACTAGTCTGCAAAAGGCCATTTGCCAATGAAAACCTTTTAAATTATGTTAATTTGCTTCTTTCCATCACCACAAGAACTGCCTGTACGTAGCTCTTTGTTCTTCTGAACATATGCTATTCTTAACTACTTACAGGTGTATTGGAATAATATCAAATCATGGCTACGAATACTGAACTCCCAAAGAGCTGTACCTATCGAGTCATACTCAAAGTGGTCCTTGCTAGAGAATTTTTTGTGCATAATTTAATCTTGGGGGTCCTGGGAAGATGATAAGAAAGCAAAGGAAAAAGTGATTTCAGTGCACCTGATCCCTACAACATTGTTGTAAAGGCGTTATTTCACTTTATCTTTGGGGAAACATAGTGAGATAAAGTTGCTCTGCTAAAGTTACATAGTTAGTGGCAAAATTTTAGGCTTTTGGACTTCTGGTTCTTGTGAAATTCTATCACTTCTAGTGCATCATTGCCCAATAGAACTTCCTGTGATGATGGCAATGATAAGTATTGGTGCTGTCCATTATACAGCCACATATGACCATTAAGCACAGAGAACTGAATTTTAAAGGGTATTTAATTTCAAGTAATTATTAGCCACTTGTTGCTGGTAGCTACCATTTTGGACAGCACAGCTCTATAGTCTAAATCTACTGGTTTATTATGCATTACTTTCACATCAGAGGCGCTCACATTGATTCAGTGCTTCCTTTGTTCCAGGAACTTTACAGCTGTTGCCTTAATTAGTCCTCTTAGCATCCCTGTGACTTTATCATTCCTCCATTACAGATGAGATGTTTTACAGGTGATATGTATCTCAGGGCAGGTAAGAACATGACTAAGAACACAGTACCGATATGTGACTGGTCAGGATTGAAGTCCGATATTCTGAATCCAAAGCTAGTGCTTTTTATTAAACCTGTCAGGACCCAAATCCGGTATAGTTATGCTGCTGATAGCATTGGATAATTTGAAAGAATGTTAGAGGCAAAGATGTTTAGCAAGCTGGGTGCTTGAATTGTTTGCCTTTTTAGTGTACCTTATACCTTGGGAAGGAAAATTTAAAAGCTGAAAGATCGTCCTGTGCAGTTGGACAAGTTGTATAGACTATAATGGGAATGGCACCTTTCCACACTCACACAGTAAGACATAAGGCAGGGGCCATTTTCTAGGGACCTAATTCCAAGTGCCTTTTTGCTAATTCGTTGCCTTCCCTGATACACAAAATGATGACCACCCACAAGACGAAAGGCAGAGGGGCAGGAAAGGTGAAGGCTGGAGAGAGTATTATCATAGAAGTAGGAGAAAATTTAGATAGAAGTATCATTATTCTTCTGAAAAATTTGGGTCCAGAAGTCTTGTCTCATATTTTAATATTCAAAATAGGCCAGTTGCAATTCTTAAGTACCTTATGCCAAACATCACAAATCAATTAGATTTTATATGCCAACTATGGAAAAATATATCTTTTTTCTTGTTCCTCTCTTGTGTGTGCAGAGGCAGTGTGTGGAGGCATGTGTTTTTTGTTTGTTTTTTTAACTGGGAGCCCTTCTAGCCCTTTTCCTAGCTACAGGAGAAAGAAATGAAATACAGTCATTATGTAGCAGTTATTTAGAGATCTGTTCTCAAAGATCAGACAGAAACTGGGATAGACTGCAAGATTTGGAGGTTCTTATTTGGAGTTAATTTTCAGTTGTCTTTTAATGTTGACTATTCATGTACTCTAAATCCTTATAATTATTTCCCCTGAGGGAGAAGGGGAAAGTTTAAAAGACCTTGTATTAAGAGCACAAGCTACAAACAAAGACTAGATAAGCTGCAATCTATTAAAATAAAGAAATTATTTGCAGAAAGTTTTTCCAGAGAGTGGAAACAACCCAAATGTCCATCAGCCAATGACTGGATAAAAGAAATGGGGTATATCCATGTTCATGAATAAAAAGGAATGAAGTACAGGAATACTACAGCATGGAAGAACCTTGAAAGCATTAAGCCAAATGAAGGAAGGCCATATATTATATGATTCCACTTTTAGGAAATGTCCATGGTACACAAATCTATAGAGGTAGCATATAGATTAGTTGTTGCCAGGACTGGAGAGGAGAGGAGAATGGGGAGTGACTGCTAATGGGTTTTCTTTTGGGGTGACAAAAATGATCAAAGATTAGATAGCAGTGACGGTTGCACAACTCTTTGAATATACTAAAAACCACTGAACTGTATACTTTTCAGGGTGAATTTTATAGTATATGAATTCTCAATAAAGCTGTTCTAGATACAGGATGGATAGACAGATAGGTAGGTAGGAGGCCTTGTATTAGGAGTTGCTTGTGTTAATACAGGCAAAGGTTGGGTTTTCTTTCCAGCTCTTCATTTATATTATCTTCATTTATATTATCAGAGGAACAGACCACTGAACAGGAAGACAGAGTAGTGAAAATAAGCTAAACAGAAAAAAGAACAAAAAGAAAAGAGGACAGTTTAAGAGTCCTCTAGAACAACATCAAGCATACTAACATCCCCACTGTAGGGGTCCCAGAAGTAGAAGAGAGAGAGGGAGGGACAGAGAACATATGTGAAGACATAATAGCTGAAAACTTTCCTAACCTGAGAAAGGAAACAGGCATCCAGGTCCTGAAAGCACAGAGAGTCCCAACAAGGTCAACCCAAAGAGCTCCATACCAAAGCATGTTGTAGTTAAAATGGCAGAAATCAAAGAGAGAATGTTAAAAGCAGCAAAGGAAAAGTAACAAGTCACATATAGGGGAACTCCCATAATATCAGCTGACTTTTCAGTAGAAACTGCAGGCCAGAAGGGAGTGAAGTAATATATTTAAAGTGATGAAAGGAAAAAAACCCTAAAACCAAGAATAATCTACTTCGCAAGGCTACCATTCAGATTTCAAAAAGAGTCTTACAGTTAAGCAAAAACTAAGAGTTTTGTACCACAAAACAAGCTCTATATGAAATGTTAAAAGGACTTCTCTAAGCAGAAGAGAAAAGCAGAAAAGGCCATAACCAGAAATATGAAAATTATGAAAGGAAAAATCTCATTGATAAAGGCAACTGTACAGTAAAGGTCAACCACTTATAAAGCTAGTAGGAAGGTTAAAAGGCAGAAGTAGTAAAATCATCTGTACCCAAAATAACTAATTAAGGGATACACAAAAGTCTGTAAAATATGATGTCAAATACAGTAAATGTGGTGGGGAAGTAAAAATGCAGGATTGTTAAAATGCATTCAAACTTAAGAGACCAGCAAATTAAAATCATATATCTATCTATCTATCTATATATCGATATATATATATAGATATATATATATATGGCTATATATAAACCTCATGGTAATCACAAAAAATCTGTAATAGATACACACACAAAAAAAAGAGTAAGAAATCCCAACATACACTAAAGATAGTCATCAAACCACAAGGGGAATGACCAAAAAAAGAAGAAAGGAACCAAAAAAACCACAAAAACAACTCCTGAACAATTAACAAAATGGCAATAAGTACATCCTATCAATAATTACTTTAAGTACACATGGATCAAATACTATCAGAAGACACAGAGTGGCGGAATGGATACAAAAACAAGACCCATATATATGGTGCCTACGAGAGACTAACCTGAAATCTAAAGACACAAACAGACTGAAAGTGAGAAGCTGGAAATGGTATTTTATGCAAATGGAAAGGAAAAGAAAGCTGGGGTTGTGATACTTATAACCAACAATAGAGACTTTAAAACAAAAACTGTAACAAGAGACAAAGAAGGATATTACGTAAGGATAAAGGGATCTATCCAACAGGAAGATATAACAATTGTGTGTGTGTGTGTGTGTGTGTGTGTGTGTATATATATATATATATATATATATATATGCACTAAATACAGGAGCACCTAAATACCTAAAAAATATATAAACAACCATAAAGAGAGAAATTGAGAGTAACACAGTAATACTACAGGACTTACATCAATGGACAGATCATTCAGACAGAAAATCAATAAGGAAACACTGGCCTTAAATGATACCCTAGACCAGGCAAACTGTATGACATTCTATCCAAAAACAGCAGAGTACACATTCTTTTCCAACGCACATGAAACATTCTCCAGGATAGATCACATGCTAGGCCACAAAAGAAGTCTAAGTTAATTTAAGAAAATTGAAATCATATCAAACGTCTTTTCTGACCTCAAAACTTTGAGACTAGAAGTTAACTACAAGAAAAAAAAAACCCACAAAAAACACAAACACATGGTGTCTAAACAATATGCTACTAAACAACCAACGGATCACTGGAGAAATCAAACAGGAAAACAAAAAAATACCTGGAGACAAATATAAATTAAAACATGCAATCCAAAATCTATGGGATATAGCAAAAAGCAGTTCTAAGAGGTAAGTTTATAGTGATACAAGCCTACCTCAGAAAACAAGAGAAATCTCAAATAACCAATCAGCCTTATACCTAAAGAAATAGAAAAAGAAGACTATACAAAACCCAAAGTTAGTAGAAAGAAAGAGCAGAAGTAAATGAAATAGATACTAAAAAAAAAACAACAGAAAAGGTTAATGAAACTAAGAGCTGGTTCTTTGAAAAAACAAAACTGATAAACCTTTAACTAGGATCATCAAGAAAAAAAGAGAAGACCCAAATAAATAAAATTAGAAATGAAAACCCAAACATAAATGGTCAACTAATCTATGACAAAGGAGACAAGAATGTACAATGGGGAAAAGATAGCCTCTTAAATAAATGGTATTGGGAAAACTGGACAACTTTCTCATACCATGTACAAAAATAAACTCAAAACGGGTTAAACATTCAATAAATGGTATTGGGAAAACTGGGCAGGTACATGCAAAAGAAACTGGACAACTTTCTCATATCATGTACAAAAATAAACTTGAAATGGATTGAAGACTTAAATGTAAGACCCCAAACCATAAAATTTCTAGAAGAAAACATCAGCAGTATGTTCTTTGACATCAGTCTTATCAATATTCTTTTGGATGTGTTTCCTCAGGCAAGGGAAACAAAAGCAAAAATAAACAAATGGGACTACATCAAACTAAAATGCCTTTGCACAACTAAACGAAGAGTCCCCATACTGAAAGGGAGACGATATTGGCAAACGATATATCCAAGAAGTAGTTAATATCCAAAATATACAAAGAACACATACAACTTGACATCAAATACACAAAGAACTCAATTAAAAAGTGGGCAAACGACCTGAATAAACATTTAAGACAACATACAGATGGCCAACAGGCACATGAAAAGATGTTCAACATCACTAATCGTTAGGAAAATGTAAATCAAAACCACAATGAGGTATCACCTCACACTGTCAAAACGGCTATTATCAAAAAGACAACAAACAGCAAGTATTGGCAAGAAAGTGGAGAAAAGGGAATTCTCATACATTGTTGGTGGGAATGTAAATTGGTGCAGCCACTATGGAAAACAGTGTAGAGACTTCTCAAAAAATTAAGTTAGAACTACCGTATTATCCAGCAATTCCACCCCTGGGTATTTATCAGAGGAAAACAAAAACACTAATTTGAAAAGATATATGCATCCCTGTGTTCATTGCAGCATTATTTACAGTAGCCAAGATATGGAAACAACCTTTGGGCACAGCAATAGGTGAATGGATAAAGAAGATGTGATACACACACACACACACGCACACACACGTACACACAATGGAATACTACTCAACCATTAAAAAAGAATGAAATCTTGCCATTTGCAGCAACATGAATGGACCTAGAGGGCATTATGCTCATTGAAATAAGTCAGAGAAAGACAAATATTGTATGATATCACTTATATGTGGACTCTAAAAAACAAAACAAACGAACATAACAGAAACAGTCATAGATATAGAGAACAAACAGATGGTTGCCAGAGGGGATGGGGTGAATGGAGGAGAGAAGTGAGGGAGATTAAGGCGTACAAACTTAAAATTAAAAAATAAATGAGTCATACGTATGAAATATAATGTGTGGTGAATGTAGTCAATGATTATGTAATATCTTTCTATGGTGACACATGACACCTAGACTTATCATGATGTTCATTTTGAAATGTATAGAAATATGGAATCACTATGTTGTGTACCAGGAATTTAACATAGTGTTGTAAGTCAACTATACTTCAAAAACAGTCACATAACAAATTCATATGAAAAGAGATCATATTCGTGGTTACTAAAGGCAGGGGTTAGGGAGAGGAGGAATTGGATGAAGGTGGTCAAAAGGTACAAACTTCCAGTTACAAGATAAATAAATATTAGGGATGTAGTGTACAACATGACTAATATAATTAATACTGCTGTACGTTATACATGAAAGTTGTTAAAAGAGTGAATCCTAAAGATTTTCATCACAAGGAAACTACTTTTTTCTGTTTCTTTTGTATCTATATCACATATTGAATATTCACTAAACTCAGTATGGTAATCATTTCATGACGTATTTAAGTCAAATCATTATGCTGTACACCTTAAACTTATGCAATGCTGCATATCAATTATATCTCAATAAAAGTGAAAAAATTGAATATAAAAATATTTTTTAATGCTCGTAGTTGCACCTCTTCATGGTTTGGAAATCCCTGCTGTATGGCAACAGGTATATCAGGAAGAGGGAACGGCTGAGTTGATCTGTCTGACTGAAGCAAAGGCTGGAAGCTCTGTGCTGAAAGCAGGAATGATTTGATGCCAAAGGATATATCTCTTCACCACCATCAAGGAAATGTGAATGGTGACAGCACACACTACCAACTAGATCAAGATGACCCTGGCCCAGTTGAACAGTTTCCCATCCACCCCTCCCCCCCAGAATTTTTACCACTGGCACAGACTCAGGAAAGGAGTTGAATATCACTTTCCAGCTCTCAGAGAGGTAGACAACTGATCTCAGATAAGGTGGGCAGTGAATCAAAGAGAATTTGCACACACTATTTTGGAACAAAAATAATAAAGAGATGGCCTGTGTCAATGATGAGCAAGAAAATGAAGAGCATAGTATCTGTGCTACACAGTAAAGGAGAAAGAGAAGCTCCACATATAACAGACAAATGACCCCTTTTGGAAAAACATAAAATGTATTACTCAAGAAATAGAAAACATATTACTGATAACGCTTCATGGTATGGAAGAACTTAAGAAGAATATTAGTTCAGTTAATAAACAAAAACATGATCACACTGACTTACAAATAGAGGAAGTAAAGGGAGCTAAGGAAACCAATTGAGGACCAGAACAACAATATTCAAGAACTGATAAATAAGTCACAAGGATCAATGAATCTTAAATATACTGCAATGCACAGGAGACCCCCACACCCCACAATGAAGAGTTTTCTGGCGCCAAATGTCATTAGAGTCAAAGCTGAGAAACCCACATTTAATTGCATTTATTAACTTACGATAGTAAATATGGGTTATTGGTATAATTAAAATAAAGATACCAAAAGAAAAAAAAGTACTAAAGGGAGAAAAAGCTGAAACACTGATGTTAAATGAAGGATTGTATGATTCACAATGAATGCAAAGGGGAAAATGAAGAAGTTAAAGCACTTAGGAAAAAATAACAAAGATAATACAACATAAAGAAAATTGGTGCCATTGAAGGAGGGATACCAACAACTGAAAATGAAAGTTATTTTAAAGATAGGACAAAACCTCATTGGAAAGAATGTGGAATTATGCCTCAACAATGAAAAGAACACTGTACTCCAGGAAATATCAATAACAAAAGTTGACTATTTAAAGACCAAATTTCTCAAGTTTGAAGATAGAGAATGCTTCACTGCCTGAACATACAAATGAGAATATACAAGAGAGAGACAATCATACTGGACTTATATTTCTCTCCAATCATTTTTAATATCAGAAGACAGTGAAACAAAATACGTAAAAATCTTAGGGAAAGCAAGTGATACCCAAGAATATGTTAGCCAGCCAAGTGATCACTTTTATCGCATTATTGTCTGTGAGAAAGATTGGGAATAATTTCAATATCTATATATAGGTAATTGAGCAAATAAACTATATTCTGTCTAATCAGTGGAATACTATGTAACCATTAAGAATGACGAAGTAGGGATTCCCTGGTGGCGCAGTGGTTGAGAGTCCGCCTGCCGATGCAGGGGATGCGGGTTCATGCCCCGGTCCGGGAAGATCCCACATGCTGCAGAGCTGCTGGGCCCATGAGCCATGGCCGCTGAGCCTGTGCGTCCGGAGCCTGTGCTCCGCAACGGGAGAGGCCACAACAGTGAGAGGCCCGCATACCACAAAAAAAAAAAAGAATGACGAAGTAGACATAGGCTTATTTGTGAACAGGTGTTCATAATACATATGATAGCATTTGAACTTAATAGATATCTACAGGACATTTCATCCAAAAGCATCAAAATACACATTCTTTTCAAGTGCGCATGGAATATTCTCCAGGATAGTTCACATTCTAGGCCATAACACAAGTTTCAACAAATTTAAGAGGATAGAAATTATATCAAGCATCTTTTCTTACCACAAATGTATGAAACTAGAAATCAATTACAGGAATAAAAATAAAGACAAACACATGTAGACTAAGCAACATGCTAATAAAAAACCACTGGGTCAATGAAGAAATCAAAAAGGAAATCAGAAAATATCTCAAGACAAATGAAAACAGAAACACAACCATACAAAATCTATGGGAAGCAGCAAAAGCAGTTCTTAGAGGGAAGTTTATAGTGATACAGTCCTACCTCAAGAAACAAAAAAAAAAATTCTCAAAGAAACAACCTAACCTACCATCTAAGGGAATTAGAAAAAGAAGAACAAACAAAGCCCAAAGTCATCAAAAGGAAAGTAAAAATCAAGATCAGAGTATAAATAAATGAAACAGAAAACCCCCTGAAAAAAACTAAAAAGATCAATGAAACCAAGAACTGTTTTTTTGAAAAGATAATCAAAATTGATGAACCTTTAGCAAGGATCATTAGGAAAAAAAGAGGACCCAGATACACACACACACACACACACACACACACACACACACACACAGAAATGAAAGAAGAGAAATTACAACTGATATCACAGAGTTACAAACAACTGTAAGAGAATACTGCAAACAGTTATATACAAACTGGACAATCTAGAAGGCATGGATAAATTCCTAGAAACATACAATCTTCTAAAAATGAATCAGGAAGAAATAGATTATCTGAACAGACCTATCACTATTATTGTCATTGAATCAGTAATCAAAAAATTCCCAGCAAAGTCCAGGACCGGATGTCTTCATGGAGGAATTGTACCAAACTTATAAAGAAGAGCTAATACCTATCCTTCTCAAACTATTCAAAAAAACTGAAGAGGAGGGAAGAATCCGAAATTCATTCTACCTGGCCACCATTACCCTGATACTAAAACCAGACAAAGACATAAAAAAAGGAAATTACAGGCTAAAACTCTGATGAATATAGATGTAAAAATGCTCAACAAAATATTAGCAAAGTAAATTCAACAATATACAAAAATGATTGTATACCATGATAAAACAAACAAAACCACCAGCAAAGTGAAAAAAAACTTAATGGAATAGCAGAAAACATTTGCAAATGATATGCCTGATAATGGTTAATATCCAACTTATATTTAAAAAACTACTATATATGAAATAAATAAGATACAAGGATGTAATTAATGTACAGCACAGCAAATATAATCAATATCTTATAACTTTAAATGGATTGTAATCTATAAAAATATTGAATCCCTATGTTGTACACCTTAAGCTAATATAATATTGCAAATCAACTGTAGTTTAATTTTAAAAGTGTTCATAATATATGCTGCAGAAGAGCAGTAACAAGCAATACATGAGATAATATTTTTTTAAAATTTGTTCATGTGTTTATATCTGTAAACATAGAAAATTTATCATAAGGATATAAATTAATTTTGTTTTCTTTTAATTTAACTTATTGGTTCTCAACTGGGGACAGTTTTTCTCCTTCAGGGACATCTGGCAATATCTGAGACTTCTGTTTGTTAGAACTGGGAGAATGCAGCTCACTTCTAATAGCGCTGAGAATGCAGCTAAATATCCTCATGTACAGGACAGCCCTCCACAAGGAAAAATCATTCAGCCCAAAAATCAATAGTGCTGAGATTGAGAAACCCTGATGTAATTGTATTTACTAATTTACTATGGTAAATATGGGTTACTGATATAATAAAAATAAAGTTACCAAAAAATACTGTATCAAGTGAAACTGGCGAAGATTTTGCTTAGTAGATGAATGTGTTCAAGTTAAAAAGATATAAATTCATTTATGCAGTCCTTTGTTAGGGGTCTTGAATTAATTTGCAATGCAAATCTTCACTAAGTGAAAACTTAGTAAATCATACTGTTCTTTTAAATAATAGTCTGTGTTGGGAGGATAAATATCAAGTTGTAAAAGAAAATATGGTCAATATAGACCCAAGTAAAAGTTTGTTTTTAAAATGATCTATTTAAATAACCTCCTCATTCACTTTACATTGTAGTATCTCAGAATAAATGATAATTTAATATTAGGCCTGGGATTGGAATAATTAGTGATCCCCAACTAGTATATATTTCATGGATATATACCCCCAGTATTGTTTAATACATAGGAATTATTTTTTTCTACAGTATGAGTTGTGAGATATTAAAAGTGTTTCATTTGTTTGGAGTCCCTTAAACCTTTGAAGTGTGTTGTCTAAAATTCTCACCCTTGAAATTATGTCCCATTGGGTTCAAGTGATACATGTCAAAGAGTATGTGGATCTATGTTGAAGCCTTTAGTGGGGATAAAACTTGCTGTCTAAGAAGAAGTGTAATGTAAAGACAAGCCAGCACTGCAGAAACATGACTGGCAGACTTTGCCTCCTGCATATGTAAAAATTGTGTTCAAGCCATTCGACAGTTCTTCCCAAACTGCAACAGACTGCTGGAGAGGACCAAATGCTGCTCAAACGTGTCGTCACTTTAGCGCTCAAGTTGCAAATATGGCTAGTATGTTGAAGGTTCAACTGAGTGTTTTCGTCCTTGGAAGCATAATATCTAAAATTCTAGTACTTGAAAGTGTGCCATGAACACAAAACCTCTTCAGGATCATGGTCCCAGCAAAAGTCATTTTAAAATTAGAGCTTGAAAAATGTAGCTAATTAAATTTAATTCAAACAAATGTTTATCTAACATCTGCTCTTCCCCAGCAACGTGGCAGCTGCTGGGAGAAAACAGTACATAAAGACAAACCCTCTACTCAAGGAATGGACCATCCAGATGTGCTTAGAACTACTCACTGGCACTTGACAGGACTTAGAGAAGTGATGTAAAATGAAACACTAGAAAAGCCTGAGATGAATTTTCCATAGACGATAATCATATCATGTGTTCCTGTAATGTTTATGTCAATATGAGGGATTTTATGTCTTTGGGGGCAGCTTTTATGCCCTAAAAAGATTTTTCAGAGATTTAAATTGGTTTAAAAATTAATATTGATTAAGTTATAAATTTTAAAGCCTACTTCCTAAACTTATAGATCTTCTTATTCTATTTGTAAATCTTTCTAATTTTAATAAATCATTTTTAAGGGGCCTTTGATACATGTTTTGGTCTATTTTTAAGTTTAGTGGAATTTCTTTAAACACTTAAACTGTCATACAGATTTAATATGTTCCATTTTATTTTTGATTGTTCTCAATTTTATGACAAGCCATCCCAAGAACTTAAGGAATTCTCAGAAATCTAATAAATTAAATAAGTTAAAATAGTCATACTTAAATTAAAATAGTAACTCTTAAATTATCTTAAATGTGCTAATATTGTTTATGTATTGATACTTAGTAAGATTTCAGTTTAAAACCCAAGTATTTTTCAAGTGTTCACACACACATTAGATTGGAAACATGACGCTGACTTGTTAATCTAAACACTTCTTACATATGACAAGTACACAGAATAGCATATTTTACACAAAAGTGTTGAACATTTTCATGTCTTAAACATTTCTCTGCTTAACTCTTACTCTTCCTGGGCTAGCTGCAGTATTGAAAGTAATCAGTTTGGCCTGGACACAGGAGGGTGGGGCACCTCCTTACAGCATGGTCAAAGTGGAAGTCTAGGCTCCCGAGTTGTCTTTTGCTTGCTTGGGTGGCGTGGGTCACAGGTTATCTCTGTGGTATCTCAGTGAAGTAGCGAAATGATGGTCTAAATGTTTTCTTTCTTGCTAGGCTCCTCCTCTTCTTGTCCTTTGATTACAAAGAACAGGCTTTTGTTGGAGCTTTTCTTGTCTGTACCCATTGGCATTTCCAGGTTGCCAGGTTCTGTAGTTCCAAGTCTGGAATATATGAGACAAACGGAAAACCCAGTAAACTTGCCACCTTGTTCCTGGTTTCCTGAGGTGCCTAGGAAATCTTTTCTTCACCTTTCAGAGTCATCTTATGTTTGTTTTATACATAATGTGCAAGATTTTTAGTTGTAATTTTTAAAAGGAAAAGAGGAAAGTGCCTCTACTCCTTCTTCCCCGAAGTGGACAACCCCCTTCATAGACTGTTGAACTGAGTTCATTTAGGAGAAAAAAAATGCCCTTGTTCTCTATGATCTTTTTGCTCAGTTGCTCATTTTGGTTGTTTTTTGGGTTTTTTTTTGTTTGTTTTTTTTTACCATGTAAAAACATTACAGTCATGCTTTTGGTTAGAATTTTTGAACCTAAGAAAATATGAAAAAGGAAATTAAAATCTCACATAATTCCACTGCTACTGTTCACATCTTGGTATGCTTCATTTATTATTCAATGCCTTGATAGGCAAATAGATGGATAGACTTGTTTTACTATTTAGTATTGCACTATGTGCAGCTTCATATCATTTTTCTCTTAACATTACATTATGGGCATTTTTGCAGCCACCATTACCTCTTCTTTAATTACCTTCTCAAAGCAGCTACCCACATCTATAGGTGAAGATGAAAATCCTGGTAGTCAGATATCAAACATGCTCTTTACTTGGACAGTTTTGTGGAGAATTGCATTACTGTACAGTGGTACAATTATGGAAACCCACATTTCCAGGAAGGAATAAAACTTTGCTATATGCTCCTACATTTTATTTACCCACTTAAAATCTTATATTTGAAGGAGTTAGTATTAATAATCGTGGAGGCTCTAACCAACCCTGAAATTATTAGACATCTGTGAATTTCTGGACCCTCTGAGAAAAGTAAGTTCTTAGTTTCATCTATCCAAAGCGTTTTCCCAATGGATAATATTTCAGGGTTCTTAGTTTTCTTTCTTGGATGAGTGAGAAATGCTCAGCCTGAACTCATGTCTTTGGTTTGGTTTGGTTAGAAGCAGAACTTGAAACAAACATTCTTATGCAAATAATTTATTGAGATCAAGTTCTTTGGAAAAGCATAAGAGGGATGAGGGGGAATGGCATAGTCCAAAGGAAGGGACTAGATAAAGATGTAGTTTCAAGAGACATCTAGCCTAAGCCGCATCCCATGAGCTTAGTGGCAGTGGTTGTCTCATCCAGAGGAAAGCAGACCAGACTGTTCAGTACCTGCATCATCATTGGTTATTGGGCTCCCCTTGGAGGAAAGTGTTGTTTTGGGTAACCTCTCAGGTATCTCTGAATGAGGCAGCTCCTGTCACTCAAGGGCATTACTATGGAGAAGTATACAGATGTAAGTTGTTAACTGTCCTTACCAACAGAAGGTGGAGGACAGATACATCTGCTACAACTTCTTTCTTTATTCAATAAAAACTGGTACTAGTCCCTGTATTAGGTATTGTCCACTGCATTAGGGCACCATGGAGACCCAGACGACAGTTGTGTTCTCTAAACTCTTGGCCTTTGCAACCCAATGTAGAAGACAGACTTCAAATCAATGTCACAAAAGTTAGAGTATAACTAATAACAGAGACGTCAGGAGAAAAATGTTCTGATATAAAGTAACATATAAAGTAACACAAATCTCTGGTAAAGAAATTTGTCTTACCCCAGGATGGAAGGAAAGGCTTGCCTAAGGAAGCTGCTTTTGAGCTAAGAATTGATGAATAAATATACTGAATTAAGATACTGGCTAATAAGGGACGAGGGAAAGAAGCATAAGAGACAGTTCTAGGTAGAGGGGGAATCGCATGTGCGAGGATCTTGTGCTGGGGTACATGGCCCAGTCTCTTAAATCGATATGTCTAATGTTGTTCCACTACAGAAAGCAAGGGGGAAAGTGTTGGAGAGGATATCCAAACAATTGCCACATGAATGTTGTATAACAAACTACCTCAAAACACAGTGGCTTAAAACAATAAGCATTTATTTTGCTCCCGAGTCTGAGTCAGTGGTTTAGGCTAGGCTCTTTATGATTTGGCTCTGTATGACATGTCTGCGAACCAGCTAGCTGATGGTTGATTTAGGTTAACTTTGGCTGGGACACCTGGACAACTTGGCTCTGTTCTGTGTGTCTCATCCTTCACCATCCTTGCCAGGGCATGTTCTAACAATCACAGAAGAGCAAGAGCAAAACCCAAAACGCAAGCACTTTTTTAGGCATCTGTTTGCATCACAACTACTAACATTCTGTAGGCCAAAACAAATTACGTGACCAAATTTAGAATCAAGATAATATAAATACACTCTACTTTTTGGTGGGTGTTGGTTAAAATCGCATGTCGAAAGTCATGGATACAGGAAAAGACGAAGAATTGGGCCATTGATGTAACCAATCTTATAACAGAGAGGTGGGCAGGGGCCAGACCATTTTGGACCTTAAGCTGTACCAAAGTTGCCATGGCTGCGCAATTGTCCATTTGTAAGTCCGTGGCAGAAATCTGCCTCATCTCCCTCCTCAGCCCTACCTTAGAAATTAAACCATTCCATCAGTTGCATCATTTCCCTTTTTCGTCTACAGACTGCAGTCGTATTCCACATAACCCCTATCCTGTTCGTGCTGTGTTCATGATTCACAGTTTCTATTTCCCTTCCTGTATCGCTAGACTTTGTATTTAATGTACATTTTGCATTCCTCTGAGAAGCTCAAAGTGATTTATACTCCATGTATTAACTAAGCTGTCAGCTACTCCTTTGAGATAGTTACGTATCACAATAGATAGTAGAGAGCTCTAGTATAATTACCATTTATAGGTACAGCCCAGAGAGGTGCCAAGAGATTCTTGAGTGATTTTTCCCCCAGTATCTCAGAAGGCTAAGACTGAACGATTGGCCCCATGAGTCCTGACTTCTAGTCCAGATTATATTATAGGCACTCTATTCTCTGTTTTAGAAGAAAACCCTATGTGTATTTTCAATTTCTGTAGGGAGATAAGAAAACTCACCAGTTTTATGCTGCCTTATCCAAATGTCAGCAATCTGAGGGGACCACGGAATTGTTTTCCTAACAAATGAGGGAAAGACAGGGGAAAAAGAGGTGTGGTCCTCATAGCATACTCCTCCAGTGGGAGAAGAACCAGTAATATGTTATGTTCTGTTGATGAATGGGAGTAACAGAACATTATAGATCTCATTATATTGTATGTCTAAATATATTGCAAGGAAAAGAAACATTACAAGAATCTATGACTTCAATTTCAAGTACTCTGATGAAGAACAAGGAAGTTGTATATCCTAAAAGCAAAAAAAACCCAGAAAATTCAAATGGGAATATACTGGTCACCAACCAAAATCTAAATAAGTGTCCCATTGGCATCTTTTTATATTAAAGGTTAACTTTGCTAGGATACTTTTCCCAAAATTGCTTTCACAAATTAATGAATATTTTCAAAATTATTTTTTTTTTACATTTAACTTCAGCTAACTGGTAATGTAATTAGAACATTGAAGTGCATAGATTATACCTGATCAATCCCCAAGAATATTTTAGGGTTGTGTCTAGGTAGGAAACTTGTGGAAGAAATGTGCTTTGATTTTGGCACTTGAAGAGCTATGGGAAAGAACGGAATGTATGATCAAGGACTATGGTCAGATTTGCTAAGTGTTGGCTTCTTTTTTTTTTTTTTTTTTTTTTGCGGTACGCGGGCCTCTCACTGTTGTGTCCTCTCGCGTTGCAGAGCACAGGCTCCGGACGCACAGGCTCAGTGGCCGTGGCTCACGGGCCTAGCTGCTCCGCGGCATGTGGGATCTTCCCGGACCGGGGCACGAACCCATGTCCCCTGCATCGGCAGGCGGACTCTCAACCACTGCGCCACCAGGGAAGCCGGTGCCTTCTTAATTAGATGGAGAATGGGCCATGGGTCCTCTCTGGACATCTTGTGTAACATGACTTTGAATTCTGCTTCTTGTTCGGTACTTTGATGGGAGGGAAGCCAAGATTTCAGAAGGTTCTACAGCTTTCTACAAAATTTTTCCCATTTTGTCATGTTCTTTTCGTTAAGAGTTGTCAAGTAACTATTCCTACTTCAGTCACTAGCAAGGGGAATAGAATTACCTTTATTCTCAGATTAATTAAATTTTTAGTATCTGTAATGTGTCTGTCTCCTTTTTGTTCCTGTTGTTTATTTATGCCATCTCTTTTTTAAAAATTAGTCTTTCTAGAAATTTGTCTGTTTTCAGAGAACCAGTTTTTGGTTTTGTTAATTCTTCCTGTTGTATTTTTGTTTCATTGATTTCTTGATCCTGTTTATTATGTTTTCTTCTGCTTTTTGGATTTACTGTTCCAAAAATATTTTTCTAGATCTTCAGTTTATTTACTCATTTATATTTGGTCTTTCTTGACATTGCACATATGTATTTAAACTTATCTCTGTTTTTTTTAAATCTACGTCTCATTAGTTTATGTTATCTTTCATTGGTGCTGTGTCCTAAATATTTTATAGTTCTCTCACTGTAATTTTCCTTTGGGATCATGAATTATGTAGCAGTGAATTTCTTAAAGTTCTAAGCATGTAGTGTTTAAGCTATTTTTTAATTCTTGGTTTCTACTTTAATTTTATTACTATAATGATAATTATGTAATGATAGTGAAACTTTGAAGTTTGTTGAGAATATAGTCTGTATGATAGTGAAATTTTGAAGTTTGTTGATATTTCTTTATGACATAGTTAATTACTATAGGTAACACATTTATATTTGAAAAGAATTTATTGGTAGAGAATTCAATATATTGCTATTAAATCAGACATAGTAATTCTGTCTTCAAATCTTCTCTATCCTTATGAAGTTTTTGTTAGATTGGTCTCTCCATCTTTAATAGAGTTGTGTTAAAATTCCCAGTTTCAATTTGTCTTTATATATAAATTAGGTAATATTGTCAGATGTGTATAAATTAATAGTTATTACATCTTTGAGAGAGTTATTCCTTATGTTATTTTAGTATTCTTCTTTATCCCCAGTAATGCTTTGGACTTAGGTTCTATTGTGTCTGTTGTTATAACCCCAGATTTTAGAAGGGTTACTGCTTTACTAGCATGTCTTTTTCATTTCCTATCTTTCATGTTTTGTTTTAGTTTATTCATTGTAAAAAAAAAGAAAGCATATAGCTGGCGTTTATGGTTTTTTACCCATTTTGAAAATCTATTTTTAGAAATGATTTTATTTATTGTGATAATTGGTTTATTTGTATTTCTTTCTATAGTCTTATTTTGTATGTTTTGTTTAAAAAATTGGGGAGGGGGTTCTGCTTTTCATTAGGTAGAGTTTGCTGTATTCCTTTTTTTAACACCCTATTGCTTGATGGTGAGCTGATGCTGTAGTAGGATGAAACTTGAGGGAACTTTGGGAGGATGAATGACTGTTGTATTTGAAAGGATGTGAATTGTTGGGAATCAGAGGGCAAAATGTGGTAGGCAGAATTCTATGGTAGTCCCTAAGATTCCTACCTTCTGGGGATTCCCATCCTGTAGAGTCTACTCCCATTGGGTATGAGCAGGACTGGAGAATATGATGGGACAGCATTCCAGTGGTTAAGTTACATTATATGGCAAAGGTGAAGGGATTTCTCATATATAATTATGGTCTCTAATCAATTGACTTTAAGCTAATCAAGAGGGAGGTTATCCTGATTGAGACTTATCTAATCAAGTGAGCCCTCTAATATGAAGGTCTAAAGGTCAAAAACAAGGCAGAGAGATTCTCCTACTGACCTTGAAAAAACATAGTCATGGTGAGAACTCACTGTGGAGGGGGACCTGAGAATACCCTCCAGGAGCTGAGACCAGTCCTCAGCCAATAGCTAGCAAGAAGACCAGGGTTTCAGTCATACAGCTGCAAGAACGTGAATTCTGCCAGCAACCTGAGAGAGACTGGAAGCGAATCATTCCTTATTGAGTGCCAGATGAGGGTGCGGCTCAGCCGACACTTTGATTGCAGGCTTCTGAGACCCTGAGCAGAGAGGACCCAGCTCACCTGTACCCAGAATCCTGACCCACAAAAACTCAAATATTGAGTGTGTTTGTGTCAAGCAGCTAAACTTGTGATAATTTGTGATACGGCAGTAGAGAACGTACACAGAGGGCATACACTGTACTCTTTAGTTTTAGTAGAAACCCTTGGTTTTTTTCCCACATACCTATGTAACTATAACTATTTTAAACAAATCTGAAGTTTTTTATATGATGTCTATCCTCATTCTTAACACAGTTTAATTAACCAAACTGCTCTCTTCCTCATATCTTGTTTTCACCTAACACAGTATTAACACACACCCAAAATAGTCAATACTTAAATTTACTGACATATTTCATCAATTTCTTTAGTCATCCTTGTATCTTGTCTCCTAAATCTATATGTCATGTTCTACTATTTTAATGGCTTTTATTCCTTTATTTTTGTCTTTAAATATCCTAAACATTTATTTTAAACTCCTTGTCAGACTCTTCTATAAAGTAAATTTCTTTGAGAGTGAATTTTATCAACAAAAACCCCAGTATTTTAATTTTTGTTTGTTTTCTTGTTTCTGCCTCTCTACCTCCCTCTTTTCCTTTCTCTCTCCCTCTTTAGTTGCTGACACTCAGCAGCTGGACCCTTAGTCTTTATAATGTCCCTTTAAGGCTCCTGTTTCACTGTGATATTAGGGATATTGACTCAGTTTCCATTCACGCAGCTCTGTTTTCGTCCTCTTGCCTCCTGAGGCTTACAGCTTGCTGAAGGCTTTAGTCCCATGTAGTGGTGTGCAACTTTTTTCCCCAGCTACCCTATACCTAGCTTCCAGCAGTGAACCTGACTCCAACTGCCTATCTTTTGTGCATCTCTCTTGGTCACTGTTAACACATAGGAGCCTAACTCTTGGTAGCCACTGCCCACAGTCAGAAACAGAGTCCAACAGCCTGCGGTTTCAGCTCCATTTATTACTTTGTATTTCTGTTCTATTTTTGATTCAAGATATACTTGTCTTGTTTTTGAGCTGCAGCATACCTTATTGCTTTTCTCCCCCATATTCTTCCTAACATTGTTGTTTGCTTAGAGCAGAGGGAGTATACCAGTGGTTAAGTCTTGGGTCCGTCTTGCCCACAGGTCCCCTGGCCTTTTAATCCTCACTGCTATCCTTTGAAGTGGGTATTGCTATTACCATTTTATCTATGAAGGAACTGAGGTCCATTGATGTTAAGCAGTTTTCTCAAGGTCACACAGATAGTGCATTGAAAAGCCAAGATACGAATCTAAATGTTTTATTCTGGGGCATAATATCTGAAGTTCTGAATCTTGACAAGAAGGAGCTATTGAAGATGCAAATAAGATAGGAGTGAATAATCGATGGAGGAACACCATAGAGCCTAAGAGATGAATAGCCCATGGGAAGCATTGGGTCATGGTCTAAAGGAAAAATGGGTCTTCTGTGGAGACAGGAGACATGGGGAAAACGGAAGGTGGTATTGCAGAGAGATCCCAAAGAAGATACAATGTTGGCTGAGAAATCTAGGTTGATATGTAATAAGTTCTTATTAATTGGAAAGTGAGGTACTCTGCTCAGAGAAGGCGGGGCCAGGAATAGGTATATGCAGGGTGAAGATAGAAAACGATCACTGTAAGAGATTTGATAAAGTATCTGGAAAGAAGGGACTTCCTTGGCGGTCCAGTGGTTAATACTCCATGCTTCCGATGCAGGGAGCCAAAAAAAAAAAAAGAATCTGGAAAGAGAATTTTTAATCTAATTAGATTTGGTAAATTAAAGGAACCCAAAACAACAAATGTAAACATTTGGATCCAGGAAAAATTATTTTTCAATGTTTCTTCTCTCTAATGCCTCAGGCAAGTAGATTGAGACCTTTTTTGTTGGATTAATTAGACCCTGTTCCTCTGGCCCTATCTGTATCTGTTGTAAGTGTTTTCAAAGACCTACAATTATGTATTTTCCTCTACTCTTCGTTTTCTATAATATCTAGTAATAACAACAAGAGCCAGGGTGACTACATACTTTGGTTTGACTTAGATATCCTTAGTTTACACCTTTTGTCCCTATGTTATTAATAGTACCCCCATCACTCTTATAAGTATCCAGATTTGTATAATGAATGATATTATGTATCACCTTAGTAATAACTGTTATTAATGTTTATGATCCAGATCTGTGCTCAGCATTTACATGCTTAATCATATTTCATTCTCATAACTACCCCATGAAGGAAAGTACATGACTATCCCTATCATTAAATGTATTATTTTAGTTATTGATTATTTGTTAAGTGCCTACCATGTACCAGCTAATGTATTATATGTGGGAGATAAAATTATGAGGCCAGTAGATAATATCCCTACTCTTATGCAGAACTTGATTGAGATTTTAGATTGATTTGAGATTTACAAAAGTTGAGCTACTTGATCGAGATCACACCATTTGCAAAAACCCCAAATTTTAACCCAGTTCAGTCTGACATCAAAGCCTAAGTTTTAACTACTACCCATGGTATTTTTAGTAATGATAAGTATTTTAAATTATATACTATTGAGTGATCCAGGTAGCTATATAAATACTAAAAATATCAACATGTGTAAAATTTTAGTAGCAGATTAAAACATCTCACACAACAGTATTTTATGGTGAAAATATTTGATGCAGATATTTAATTTTTTGGAAATGTATTCATTTCCATTTAGCCTAGTCATCATTCTATTAAAAGTTGGGAAGGATTAAACTATAATGGTCCTTATTAGAAATATTGTAGCTGGTATGATGACTATCTGCTACAGGCATTAGAAATCTTTGTATGGGATTTTTGTCAACATTGTGTTTAAAATTTTTTCTATAAAAACAAGTACATCCAATTTTCTATAACATAGAACATACAAAGATAGCTCTTTATGGTTCTTTCGTTTTACAAAATTACCTCTTTACAGATGATAAAAATGACAGTGTTCAGAATATCTCATCAATAACTTTAAAAAATATTGATTGTAAGACATGGAACACATAAACCATTACAAAGAAAAGTAAAAGCAGGCCCTTTTGATAGGGGAAGATTTACCTCTTAGTATCTATCAATTTTTTGAATCAGAAGAATGATAACATGGAGGTGTTAATATTATGCTGCATGAAGGGCCCTTGGGTGACTTTCCAAGGGAGGTCTGAAAGAGAAAAATGGAAACTTGAGAAAAATTAGCATGCTAGTTAAGAGCGCCACTATTCAGGGATCAACCAGTAGTAGGGTTTCATTTAGTAGCCTCATAAAAGCATTTTTAAAAATGCTTTTCCAGGTAGATAACAAGATTTGTTTCTTCTAATTTTATGACTTTATTGTTATTGTTTATGATTATTAAGTGTGCATTTTTGCTGTTATTTTCTTGCATTATTCCACCAGTTTACTAAAATGAATAAATAGAAATAGTTCAAATTCAAAAGTAGTGATAGAAAATTATTTACTTTATTTACTTTTCATTATTTACTATAGCTTAAGATGAAGCTGTAAGCGTAAGGACTGAATACAAGCTCTGAATCTGAGTTTGCTGGTACAAGCAAACTTACAGGCATGAGATTACTCAGGCAGCCAAACCAGCAAAGTATGTCTAAGAAGTACAGTGAGGAACATCTGAAAGTTGGATTTTATTGTACCACTGCATTATCTGTTTTTATAATGATACCATAATGTATCTCATGCTTTTTATCTTTTTCAAATGGTATGCTGATAAAGTAATTGTGTTTTCTAAGAAAAAGAAATGTGAAGTAAGGTTTCCAGTACAAAAATTGATGAATTGTGTTGATAAAGTCAGAGAAGGGCATAAGACTACAGAGGCATTATGCAGAGCTGCATCCTCATGGCAAAAAGCAGCAGAGTTAGTGACATACACACTTGGGAGAGAGAACTGAGTGAACTTTCAGCACAATTCCTTCATCAGGTGACACTGATGACCATTATATAATGCAAGCGACATACACTGGGGAATATAAAGCACTGGTGTTTGAGTTGGCAGGTGCCGTGCATTGCAACTGAATACCAGGCTAAGGTTTCTCAGTATGTGCATAGTATATACTATGAGAGAGAAGTGCTTAAAGAGTTGCTGTTCTGTTTACGAATGAGCATCCATTGTACAAAAGAGATGTTTTATTTGATTGATTAGACATCTGAAAGATATGAGGTGGAATAGGAAATGTATGCTGTAATCAATGATGAAAGAGCACCAACTACCTATGAAGCAATGAAGGACTTTGAATTAAAAGGGTTACACCTGATTATCAATCCAACACCACTTTATTTACAGAGAATAACTCGTAGTCAATAATATGTCTCTGGAGCTTGATCTAGTATTGAAAAAATAGTAAATATATATATTTATATTTTATACTTATAAATCAGTATGTACTATTTTATATATTAAATATGTAATACATCATATATTAATACATGATGTGTTACATATAAAAATATAACACAACTTTGTATATATTCTATATGTATTTTATTTATAGTAAAATACAAATACTATTGAATCATGGCAATTGATTTTTAACTCTTTACAGAGTATTATGCACATGTAGCTATTTCAATGTTCTACTTTTCTGCACTGTTGCTGAGGGAAGAAGATGGTTAGATGAACTTTAAAATGAGAGGTGAGATTTAAAAACACATTTCTTCATTACACTGATGATGCCAGTAAAGATTATTTCTATGATTTCACATAGTTTCTCAAGTGGCAAATTTTAGTGATTTATTCAGAATCTTGAATGCGTGCATCTGTCACAAAGAACTAGTGTCATTTTTTATTGTTGAAGATAAAACCTCAAAATTTCTAAACAACAGTTGTGGTGCAAACACCTCAGTCTTTGCAAATTTAGTTCTTTTCAAATGCTTGGTGGCGTCGCGCACTGATCTATGAAGGAAATCTTTGACATATTATTCTGTATGCTTAAAAACTCATCCAAAAGCTGCAACAGGAAAAGGAAGAATTCTTTCTAGGGCTGAAGACCACCAGAGTGCGTTGGGATCCCATTCATTGTGATCCTTCAAGTTAAACATTCAGTCTTACAGCCTTCGAGTGTGATATGTGATATTGTTATGTTTAGTATCAGATTGTGAGCTGGCATGGTGCTCAGTGAGAAATTTTCCTGCAACCTGGGTCTATATTTGGCCTGGATGTCATTTTATAGAAAAAAAGGATATAAAAATAAACTGAGTGGTTGAGGCACATATCCTTCAGCTAATGTTACTTATGCAAGTGGCTATATATACTTTACTTAGCCTATGATATTAGCTTATCAATGTATTATAAAACCATCTCTCTCAATGACATTTAACTTTTATTGTCATTAAATAGTAAATGCTGTTGTATTCTTACATATTTTAATTTACCAAATGTGATGTGAATGTCTGAAAAATCTATTAATTGTTCTATGAATGCCATGATTTGAGAAACACTGGTCCACGTTTTAAGGGATAGAATGAGTCTAAGTCTGTCCAGTGAAAGGCAGACAAAAATAAAAGTGAAGCGTAATCAATGGAAGTCCAAGGAAACACCAAATATGTCAAGGGAGCTAAACTAATATTTTAAAGAATCAAGTTCCCAAAGCGCTCATTCCATGAAGTGATTTTTTGATCATCGGCCTCAGTAAAAAATACATTTTATATCATCCATCCAATACACATATACATCTTTATTAGTCACCTTTGGCCAGGTTATGCTATGGTAGCAAAGAACTCAAAATCGCTGTGGTTTCAAAACACAGGTTTCTTCCTCATTATGTTACGTGTAGACTGTGCGTCCCCAGTTGCTCTGCTCTACTCTGTAGCTCTCTCTTCCAGGCTGTAGGGAGGCTGTGACTCTGCTCCAAGTAGCTTGTCATTCCAGGACTCAGGATAAAGGAGCAGCCCCATCCTGAGGTGTGTTCATGCAGAGGGAAAGGGTGAAGCCCTGAGCCAAACTCCATAATTGCTCCAAAAGCTTCTCTGAGGCTTGGCAGTCTCTCACATGTTTATGCAGATGTTCCTCCACTTACAATGGGGTCAAGCCCTCAAAAACCCATCATAAGTGGAAAGTACATTTAATACACCTAAACTAGAGAACATCGTAGCTTAGCCTAGCCTACTTAAATGTGCTCAGAACACTTACATTGGCCTACGGTTGGGCAAAATCATCTAACACGAAGTCTGTTTTTATAATAAAGTGTTATATAGCTCATATAATTTACTGACTACCGTACCAAAAGTGAAAAACAGAATGGTTCAATACAAAATGGTTATAAGTGTACCGTTGTTCACCCTTGTGACTTTATGGCTGCCTGGGAACTGCAGTGGCTGCCGCTGCCCAGCATCACTAAGGAGTATCTACTGCATGTCACTAGCCTGGCGGAAGATCAAAATTCAGAATTCAAAGTACAGTTTCTATTGAAAGTGTACTGCTCTTGCACCATCCTAAAGTCGAAAAACCATAAGTCAGGGACACTATGTTCCATTGACTCTAGTGAGTCCCCCAGCCCCTCCCAAATATCAATGCAGTGCGGAAGCATTCCCCTCTCGCAGGAGTCCTGCTAGTCAACTGGTAACCAGGAAGGATGAATGGTCCTTCAAAAAGGAAAGTGAGAGAGGGGAGGAGGGAAATATTGAGGAAAATGATACAATCCACTTTATGTGTATGCGTGTATGAGTACATATGTAACTGAACCAAAATTTCACAAAATAATAATTACCCTTATTATGTTTGATACATTCTGATATTTCCCATTTTGTTGTGTTTTATTTTTTTAAATTGGTGGTTGCACCTCACTGAATTGAATATTCAACTCACTGATGGGTTACTACTGGCATTTTGAAAATCCTGTTCCAATAGCCTAAGCAAGTTCTTGCCATTTTTAGAGTGTCACAGTCGGAGAGTGAACAGGTCCTTGATTACTGCTTTTCTTACAGTTGAATGAGACAAGCCCATCTTTTTTTACTCTAAATTTAAGGATATGTGATAGTAAGGGTGGGACGCTAGAGTAAGATGTCAGAGAGCTTAGTCCTGACTCAGCCTCTGACTGGCTGTGTGGCTCATTCACTCTTTCTGCGCCTCGGTTTCCCCATCTGTACACTGTGGATGATGACAGCTGCCCAGCCTGCCTCAAGTGATCAGTGACACTTACATGGTGCCTGGCACTGTTCTAAGCACCTTACATTTACCAACTCATTTAACCCTCCACAGTAACCCTCTAGATAGGTTCTACTGACTTCCTCATTTTACAGAAAAAGAAACTGAGGCACAGAGTGGTGGTTAATGATTTGTAAGTGGTGGATCCAAGATGCAAAGCCGTGTGGTCTGGCTTCACAGCTGTTAGGCTAGTTGGTCTCTATCATTGAAAATAACTGTTTCAGTGTGTGAAACCACCACCTTTAAAATTGTGCTGTAGTATTCTTGTTCATCCTCTGGGAAACCAATGGTCTGTTTTTGGACTTTTCAAAGTGTCCCCGGTGAAAATTGCACATCCACTACCAGTGAAATTGGCAACAATTGTGATGAGCAGATGTCTTGGTCCCAAGTCAGTGATGCAGAGCCAGATATAGCGTCCTATTTACTTCTGGCTTACCCGTTGGTCTGTTGAGTCTCTCTCCCGAGGCAAAATGAGAACCAGTAAGTTAGGCTCAGTGAGCATGACTGTACATTTGCCTGATAATAATGATAATTACCATCACTGCACGTGGACCCCAAATGTTAGATTATTAAAATTCAACCCCATTCAGGTTTGGTATATTAATTTTGCTAAAGCATACAAGTAAATGAGGGATATCATCTGTCCTGTAGGTTTATATTTCTGATCTCCACAATGCAATCACTTTCTGGATTGCTTTTTAAGAGGCTTGTTTACAGAGACATGCAAGCTAGCTACAATGAGGTCATTCTTCCAGGAAAAATTCAAAAACACCAGATATGTGTTAAATTTCTTTTTTTTTTTTTTTAAAGAAGCCATTTTGTCAGGTTTAAAAGAAAGCATTTATGAAAGCACCCTGTAGAAAGAGAACATATAAAGACTCGACCAGAAGGAAACTCCCTGTTTCTGAGAAACTATTCTAGGGAAGAAAACTCCTTGTATCCAGATATAATTTTCAACTTATATTTATTTGGGGGTCCATTTATGACCAAATGTGTTGATGTCTGTTTGCCTGCCTAATAGAGGAATACTTTGCAATGATATGTAAAATCAGCTTTTTAAAAGAAACAGATAAAGTATGTAGTGTTTACCAAAGCTATCAAAATATTTGTACCATCACTTTGCATTGATATTCTGATCTAGAAGAATTAGGGCCTGGCAAAACCTTAAATAACTTGGTATGTTTTTAACATTATCTTTTAAAATCAAGATTGCAGTATAATTTACATACATTAAAAGTCTTCTATTTTAAAAGTATAAATGGTGAGTTTTGACAAATGTATACAATAATGTAAGCACCGTCACAATCATAATATAGAACATTTCCATCACCTCAAAAATTCCCCTTGGGCTCCATTACAGACAGTCCCCTCTCCCCACTCCTGGTCCTTGGTGATGACTGATCTACTTATTGTCACTATAATTCTATCTTTTCTAAAATTTCATATAAATGGGAAGATACTCTTTTTTTTTAAATTAACAGCTTTAATGAGCTATAATTCCTGTACCCTACAATTCACCCATTTAAAGTATACAGTTCAGTGTTTGTTTGTTTCAAAATATTCAGAGATATCTGCAACAACCACCGCAGTCAATTTTAGAAAATTTTCATCACCTTTAAAAGAAACTCTGCACCCTTTAGACATCACTCTCCTACCTTTCCATTCCTCCAGTCCTAAGCAACTGCTTATCTATTTTCTGTCTGTAGAAAGAACAGATTTCCCTGTTCTGGACATTTCATAGGAATGGAATCATGTAACATATAGTCTCTTGTGGCTACCTTCTTTCACTTAGCCTAATGTTTTCAAGGTTCATCCACGCTGTAGTGTGTATCAGTACTTTCTGTGGCTGACTAACCCTTCCATCATACAGATGGGCCCCATTTTGTTTATCCATTCACCAGCTGATGGATATTTGGATTGTCTTCCTTAGGCTATTATAAATATACTACTATGAACATTCATGTACAAGTTTTTGTGTGGACATATGTTTTCAATTTCCCTGGGTGGAGTAAGTTGCTGGGTCATAGGATAACTCTGTGTTTAATTATCTGAGAAAAGTCCAGAATGTTTTCCAAAGCATCTGTACCATTTTACATTCTAGGCTTTAGTATATGAGGATTCTATTTTCTCCATATTCTTTCAACACCTGTTATTACCTGACTTTTTTATCCTAACCATCCTAGTGGGTAGTCTTTGGTAACTAATTCAATCTCCTCACTTGTTAGAGGTATATTAGAGTGGTCTGTTTCACCTTGAGTCAGTTTTGGTAGTTTGTATCTTTATAGGAATTTATACATTTCATCTAAAATTATTTAATTTGTTGGCATGCAATTGTTTGTAGCATTTCTTTATAGTCACTCCTATTTCTGTAAGTTCAGTGGTAATGTCCCTTCTTTTTTTTGACTTTCGTAATTTGCCTCTTTTCTCTTTTATTCTTGGTAAATCTAGCTAAAGGCTTATAAATTTTGTTCATCTTTTCAGTGAACCAAGTTTTTGTTCTTTCTATTATTTTTATATTCTCTATTTTACCAATTTATGCTCTAATCTTTATTATTTCCTTCCTTCTGCCTGCTTTAAATTTAGGTTGTTCTTTTCCAAATGTTTTAAGGTGGTAGATAAGGTTTTTGATTTGAGATTGTCCTTCTTTCTTAATAAAGGAATTTACAGCTATAAATTTTCCTCTGAGCACTGCTTTAGCAGTATCACATAAGTTTGGGTAAGTTGTATCTTTGTTATCATTCGTCTCAAAGTATTTTCTGTTTTCCCTTTTGATTTTTTCTTTGATCCACTATTTATTTATGAGTATTTTGTTTAATTTCCACATATTTAGAATTTTTTCTGCTATTGATTTCTGACTTTATTTCATTATGGTTGGAGAACATACCGTGTATTATTTTTATCCTTTCCAATTTGTTGAGGTTTGTTATATGGCCTAGCACACTGACTATATTGGAAATAGGTACTTTTTGTTTCTGGCTTCCTTCATTTAGCATAATGCTTTGGGATTCATCCATGGTGTTGCATTCATAATAGTCCTGTTTTTAATGGTGAATAAAGCTCCATTGTACAGGTATGCCACAATTTGTTTATTCATTATATAGTTGATGTATATTTGGTTTGTATCCAGTTATTGAATATTATGAATAAATCTGATGTGAGCACTTGCGTACAAGATTTTGTATGGAAATATGTTTTTGTTTCTCTTGGGAAAATACCCAAAAGAAGGATTCCTGGATCATAGGATGTGTGTATATTTAATTTTATGAGATACTGCCAAACTCTTTTTCCAAAGTGTCTGTATCATTTGCATTGTTACTATTAAATGTATGAGATTCCAGCTCAACATCCTTTCCAAAACTTGGTATTGTTAGTCATTTTAATTTAACCATTCTAGTGGATGTAATGGTATCTAATTGTGGATTTAATTTGAATTTCCCAAATTAATGATGATGTTGATTGTTGTTTCATGTATTTACTTGCCTTAGTGTATCTTCTTTGGCTAAGTGTTAAAATCTTTTCCCCATTTTTCTAAATTGTATTTTTCATAGTCTTATTAATGCATTGTGAGAGTTTTTTTATGTATCCTAGATAAATTTATTTTTTGTCAGATAATCATTTTGTGAATATTTTTCCCAGTCTGTGACTTTCTTTTCATTTCTGTAACACTGTCATTTAATATTTTAATTTTGATGCTGTTCACCATCAAAATTCTCATTCATAGTTTATGCTTTTTGTATTCTAGGAAATCTTGCCTAACCCAAAGCTACAAACATTCTTCTCTTATGTTTATTTCTAGAAGTTTCTTGTTTATATGTTCTTGTAGCATTTTTGTAGATTTCTTAGGATATCCTACAAGGACAATCATGTCATCTGCAAATTAAGAGAGTTTACTTTTTCCTTTCCAATCTGTATGATTTTATTATCTTTTTTTTGGCTTATTGTGTTAGCTACAATGAAATATAATTTATTTTTAGACAAAAATCTTGAGAGGGGACATCCCTGAATTGTTCCCAGTTTTAGGGGAAACAAAATATATATGAATATGAGGTGAAGACTATTTTGTAGATGCCTTTTATCAAGTTAAGGAAGATCCTTTCTTAACTGTTCCTAATTAACTGAGAGTTTTTATCTTGACAGCATGTTGATTTTGTCAAATGCTTTTTCTGCATCTGTTGAGATGGCCATATAATGTTTCTTTTTTCAGTCTATTAATGCTATAAATTACACTGATTTTTGAATGTTAAACCAAACATGCCTACCTATGATGAATCTCACTTGGCCACAATGTATTAGCCTTTCTCTATATTGCCAGACTCAATTCACTAATATTTTGTTAAGGATTTTTTCAGCTTTGCTTATAAGGGATGTTTGTCTGGAATTCTCTCTTCTTGTAATGTTTTTGTTTTTAATATCAGGGGTATGATGGCCTTATAAAATGAACTGAAATGTGTTTTCTTCTTTTCCACTTACCGGCTGAGCTTATCTGGATTATTCTTTCTTTTCTATAAATATTTGGTAGAATTCACTAGTGAAGACTAGTTTTTTTGAAGGAAGGTTTTTAACTACAAATTTAAATTGTCAATTTTTTTGTTTTGAAATTGAAATTACTGCTTTTATGATACTGAAGAACAAAAGTGGATATTTTCTTAAACAAAGCAGCACTTTCTTTGTTTTTTTTTTTTTTTTTTTTTTTTTTATGCGTTACGCGGGCCTCTCACTGTTGTGGCCTCTCCCGTTGCGGAGGACAGGCTCCGGACGCGCAGGCTCAGCGGCCATGGCTCACGGGCCCAGCCGCTCCGCGGCACGTGGGATCCTCCCAGACCGGGGCACGAACCCGCGTCCCCTGCATCGGCAGGCGGACTCTCAACCACTGCGCCACCAGGGAAGCCCTTCTTTGTTTTTAAAATGAGTTTAAATGCTGTATTTGAATATTAATAGGTTATAGCCATTACTTTCTTCTCTGTATGTTTCATTCTCTACAAGTATTAAAGCTCACTTTTTCTTCTAGGAATGCTTTTTTTTTTTTTTTTTTCCTGTGGTACGTGGGCCTCTCACTGTCGCAGCCTCTCCCATTGTGGAGCACAGGCTCCGGACGTGCAGGCTCGGCGGCCACGGCTCACGGGCCCAGCCGCTCCACGGCATGTGGGATCTTCCCGGACCAGGGCATGAACCCGTGTCCCCCGCATCGGCAGGCGGACTTCCAACAACTGCGCCACCAGGGAAGCCCTAGGAATGCTATTTTAAATCACTCTTTGTGGTGAGTGATTATTCCTACAGCTGCATGGATTACCTATTACTGAAATGTGAATTCTAGTTTCCATTTACTTATATTATAGTTTAATTTTCTATTCAGCTAATTTAGAAAATATGTTCAGTTTAATTGGAACAGAGTATACCTATATGGTTGAAGTCTTCTTTCAATTTATATATTGAATCCTGCTAAATACTTTTGTGTGTTATCTTAAGGATTGTTGTATCAATCACATTCATTCTGTTCTCTCTGAATGAGGTTTGGGCTAATCATCATCCCTTTTCTCCTCTGTAAAGAGGATTTTAGTACTGCTGTTTCTAAAGAGCAAAATGGTGACAGAATGGTGTTTTCAGTGTATTCAAACAGTCACACACATATTTATATTCATATTTATCTATTTCAAGCAAGTACTTGCTTCCTGGAACTACTATTCTGGCCATTGTGGCTTAGAGACTTTGGCAAAAGCAGCCTCTCTGAGGCTGGATTTGTTGCAGGTACATCTGTAGGATGAAGTTGTTGCTGATATATCCATAGAATAAGCACATCTCTGTTAAGACTAATCTGGAGTCTTCTTAGGCTTTACTTTTTTCCAGCTTATTAAGATATAATTGACATGTAACATTGTGCCTGTTTAAGGTGTACAGTGTGTTGGTTTGATACACTTAGATATTACAATGTGTCACCTCACACCTGTTAGAATGGCTGTCATCGAAAACACAAGAGATAAGTGTTGGCGAGGATGTAGACAAAGGGAAGCTTTGAGCACTGTTGGTGGGAATGTAAATTGGTACAACCACTGTGGAAAACAATATGGAGGTTCTTCTTTGGCTTTAGAAGCTCCAGCTAGAGTGGGAGAAGATACATGGCATACAATAGTTTTGCCTAACCAGATAATCGGAGGAAGTGGAATTAAAAGAATGTTTCTGGCTTGTATGTATTAGCTTCTGCCTATACCTGTTGCTAGTATTTCTAGATTATTCATGCTAGATCTTCTTTTAGAACTCTATTCATTCCTAACTAATGCCACTTCCGCCTTTCTTCATCAATTGTTCTGTATAATTATTCCTACCTTTTAATTCACTCCTTCTTCTCATAACAATACCTCTTCAGTAAGAAAATTAAGACAATTCGCTATTAACTTTCTCAACTTGGTAACTTCATATAGTTTATCCTCACATTCACTTATTTTTTTCTTTCCATTCGATGAGAATAATATTTACTGCTCTCCACTGAGTGTGCTTATTGGTGTGAGTACCGGTGAACTCTATGTTTAATAATTCTAAAAGAAAGTAAACTTCTATCTTTGGAGCTCAGATGAAATTAAAAATAGATGAAATTCTCAGAATGTTTTTGGTGGTTGCTACCTAACCTCTATCCTTAAGTCTCATTTATTGAAGTATAATTTGTATAGAATAAAATGAAATTATTTTAATTATAAATCTCATGGGTTTTGACCAACAAATATAGTACTCTAGTCACCAGTATAATTAAGATACAGAACAGTTACAGCATCCCCCAATTCCCCTATTTCTCTTTGTCATCAACCCTTCCCCACCACCTCCAACCACAGAAAATCACTGTCTGTTTTCTCTCTATTGTTCGTCTTTGTAATAATGTCATATAAATGGAATTATACAGTACTTAGCCTTTTGAGTCTGGCTTATTTTACTTAGCATAATTCATTTGGTAGTCATTTATGTTGTGTGAAACAGTACTTCATTCCTTTTTATTTCTGACTGATATTTCATTGTCTGGATGTACTACAGTTTTTTAACCATTTTTAAAATTGAAATATAATTAATTTACAATGTTCTGTTAGCTTCAGATGTACAGCAAAGTGATTAATTTCCATATATATGTTCTTATTCACATTCTTTTCCATTATAGGTTATTACAACACTTTAAATATAGTTCCCTGTGCTATAAAGTAGGTCCTTGTTGTTTATCTGTTACATACATAGTAGTGTGTATATGTTAATCCCAAACTCCTAATTTACCTCCTCCCCCATCCCCACCCCCCACTCTAGTAACCATAAGTTTGTTTTCTTTTTTTTTTTTTTTGTAGTATGCGGGCCTCTCACTGTTGTGGCCTCTTCCGTTGTGAAGCACAGGCTCCGGACGCGCAGGCTCAGCAGCCATGACTCACGGGCCCAGCCGCTCCATGGCATGTGGGATCTTCCCGGACCAAGGCACGAACCCGTGTCCCCTGCATCAGCAGGCAGACTCTCAACCACTGCGCCACCAGGAAAGCCCCATAAGTTTGTTTTCTATGTTGGTAAGTCTGTTTCTGTTTTATAAATAAGTTCATCTATATCATTTTTTTAGATTCCACATATAAGTGATATCATATGATATTTGTCTTTGTCTGACTGATTTCGCTTAGTATGACAACCTCTAAGTCTATCCATATTGATTCAAAAGCATTATTTTATTATTTTTTATGGCTGAGTAATATTCCATAGTGTATATATGTACCACAGCTTCTTTATCCATTCATCTGTTGATGGACACTCAGGATGCTTCCATGTCTTGGATATTGTAAATAGTGCTGCTATGAATATTGGGGTAGGTGTGTCTTTTCAAATTAGTTTTGTCTGGATATATGCCAAGGAGTAGGATTGCTGGATCATGTGGTAGCTCTATGTTTAGTTTTTAAGGATCCTCCATACTGTTCTCCATAGTGGCTGCACCAATTTACATTCCCACCAACAGTGTAGGAGGGTTCCTTTTTCTCCACACCCTCTCCAGCATTTATTATTTTGTACTACAATTTTTTTCAACCAATTCATCAACTGAAGGCTATTTGGGTTGAGTGGATTGTGGGTTATATGGTAAATTTATGTTTAACTTAATAAGAGAACGCCAGGCTGCTTTCTAAACAACTATACCACTTTGCATCTGCACCAGCAACATATGAGAATTACAGTTGTTCTGCATCCTCACTAGCACTTGATATTATCAGATTTTTTTAAAAATTTAAGCCATTCTCATAGATATATAGTAGTATCTCATTGGGGTTTTAATTTAAGTTTTCCCAATGACTTATGATGTTGAACATTTTTTGTTTACCTGTTTATTTGCCAGCTCAGGACTTGGCCTACATTATCATGCTGAATAATAAAATAAAATAAAATTATAACAACTTTCAGAGGATGCTGGGCCTGATCTCATAGATACAACTATTTGGGCCATGGTACATTACATATCTATGTGTTTAAATTAGTCAAAGGTCAGTGGATGTGGACCCAGCCTCAGGTAAACTTTGTCTAAATGGTACTTGTCTTAAGTTAGATTGCCCCCAAAAAAACTGTTTGAAAAGGACTTGCATGTAGTCATTTATTTTTGGAAATTCTCCCAAGGAAGTGGATGGAGGTCAGGGAAGATGGAACAAAGATCCAAGAGTGTTATTGAGATGATCACTTCTGGGGCAACCATAGCTCAATTCTGGATCAAGATTTAGCTTCACTTGAAGCAGCCATGATTTGATTTTCTTCTTGTTTAATTTCTTTTTTCTCTCGTCTTCCCCTCCTCCCTCGATCTTTCCTAATATTCCTTCCCATTCTCCCATAGTAACTATTATGACAAATGCACAATCAAAAGTGAAGAAATATCTATTGTCCAGAAAAGAGAAAAAGGACCCAGTTCTCTTTACATCATGATTCTTAAGTCTGTGAGCACTGTGAGGGTAAAAAATTATGCCTTACTCCATTTGTTCAATATTCAGCCTGTGTAGAGAACCTGGAATATAGTAAATGCCCAGAAATCATATTTTGAATGAATGAATGAATGAATGAGGCTTTAGGCCATTCCCAGATCACTAGAAAGTTCTCCCCCTGACTTTTTTGCATCTAGTTATAAAGAAAACTATGTAGCTAACTATGCTACAGTTTTTTAAACACTCCCTTAGCTCCTGAAAAATAATTCATGAGATTTTCTTTCTTGCTATTCACTGGATGAAGTGCAGACTTCACAGTAGGTCAGCACTTCATACACGACCTTCTCCAAGGCTCTCAAAAACATCTCTTTTTATATCAGAATAGAATCTATGGAGATTTCTGTGTTGCATTTGCATTGGAAGCCTGTCTGAACAACCAGTGTTCCTCTCCCTATTATTCAGGCTCTAAGACACCAGTTTTTCTCACCCAGGCCTGTGAACAATGATCTATCCACCCAAGTTAGTAATATTAAGTTAAATTTATGCAGCTAGGTTTCCAGCATATTTCCCATTTCGAGCTGCATTCTTCTTCCATAGCCTGCATGTGAACAACAGCTTTAGTTATAAATGTTTCCCAGTGAACCAGCACTCCAGATGATAGAAATGAAATTTATTGTATTTCTTGCAAAGCTCTGACATGAATCCCACCAATCACCATGACACTCGGCTCAGAAACCTTACTTGCCTTTGCGACTGGTGCTTTATCACTCTAAAGTGGACTGGCAAGACTTAAAAGTCCTCTGATGGATAACTTTTTTAAGAGGGTAGGCAGAGTATTGTCAAGTGAACATATTCTTGACTGGCAAGGAGCAGAGGGACCAGTTCACTTAGTAAAAGATAGGAATGATTACATTCTACCTTGAATAATAACAATAATAAACATCAACACTGTTTTTAGAAAGGAAAAAGGGGCAGCAGAAAGCATGTCCTGTATTTTAAAATGCCTTTCAAATCTGTCTACTTTCTGATACCTCGCTTTTTTCTTCCTAATGACATATGATCATCTTTTTCACGTCAAATGAATTATTTGAAATAGAAATTTTAATTCATATATATCACTCTTGCTCTTGGATAAAATGAAGATGCCAGTTTGCTGGTCTGCTGAATATTAATCTTTTCTCTCTCTCTCTTTCTCTCTGTGTCTAACACACACACACACACACACACACATTCCCTCACTCATTCACACCCACATAAACTACATTGCTTGTCATTTGTAATATTTGCATGACAACCTACCTTGGAAAGCATTTCTGTCAGCCCATTACATCTCGTTTTGTCCCCACTGCCTATCTGTAGGTAATTCTCATGCCCATTTTTAACCGAGAAAGCAGATGCCCAGGGAGATTCAGTGACTTGAACCCACACTGTCTTACTTTTGTCTTAGTGCCCTTCTACTACGCTTGTGGAGATTATAAAATCATCTACGGCAAATGGTTATTTTGAGGATTACATAAGACAACACACATGGGGCACTTAGCACAGGGCCTGGTACACAGAAGAGCTAAGAAGACAGTAGTTCAACCTACAGTGACCTAGAGGAAATACATATCATACTAGATACCTTCGTCTGCCCCTTACCCCAGCCTAGTGAGGTAGATATATCTCCTTGGGCACAATTCTCAAAAGATTGTTTATCTTACTCAGCTTTAAAATAATACTGCTTTCCAAATTGATATGCGTGTTGTACTTTTAACACAGGATTTTTGTGTCAATAAACCTCCATGAAAAGACAAGTTGGCTACCTCCAGTTCCTAGCACGGAAATCCATATTCAAAGTATCAACACTGTGTGGACTTTTATAAAACTCACTATATTTTTTGATTATCATAACTCAGCTTAAAATTCTGACATTTGAAGATTTTACATTTGTATCAGAAAGTGGTTCATAATACCTGTCTTAGGTCACACAGGAAGCAGACTGTGAAATAGAGATGAGCATGCAGGAAGTTTGTTGGAGAAGGTCCCTGGGGTCAACATCTGTGAGGTGCCTGGAAGCAGGGTTGAGCAGGGAAAGGATGTTGTAGGTGCAACAGAACCTCAGCCTGAAGCTGGGACGCCCATTCAGAGTTGACCAACCTAGGCATTTCCATGTCCTCATCAACCAGTCATTGCATGCAGGCCTTCTCTGATGAAGGGCAAGGCCTAGGGTGTAACTCAGCTGAGACCCATCAGCCACCAACACTCCCAGCTACTGTGAATGAGGACCAAGGTGCAGGCCTGAAGACGGTATCTGTGCCTCACAGCACAGCATCTCGGGCAAAGCAGCATCTGCTACGATTCTCTTTCTGCATCTCTCCTGTGTGCTTATGTGTTCTGATGCTTTCTTGACCTCATTTTAAAAGAGATGGCAGGCAGGATGACTCCTCTTGAATGCTTTTCTTTTGGATTTGTCATCGTGATTCTAGTATCATGGTTTTTCGTCTCTTAACCTTAAAACATACTAGGATTAGGAGTTTTCAAAAGCACCTTGCTGGGGCTTCCCTGGTGGCGCAGTGGTTGAGAGTCCGCCTGCCGATGCAGGGGACACGGGTTCGTGCCCCGGTCCGGGAAGATCCCACGTGCCACGGAGCGGCTGTGCCCGTGCGCCATGGCCACTGAGCCTGCGCGTCCGGAGCCTGTGCTCCGCAACGGGAGAGGCCACAACAGCAAGAGGCCCGCATACCGCAAAAAAACAAAAAAAAACAAAAAAATAAAACAATCCGGCAGGAAAGGTGCTGGATCAATAAGTGCACTGACCTCACTCTTCTGCCACCCTCTGATCACCTGCTGGTGCCACCCATAGGCTGAACACAGCCAGAATGCAGTGGGTGAGGGAGCCTGTGGATGAAGACTGGGTGGGTCAGCCTCCAAGGTACATAGCAGGATAGAGGAGATCTGGAGCAGTAAGTCAAAGGTTTCCCTTTATGGCCTTGTGCCATTTCCAGTGCCATTCAGGTTTTTAACATCCATGTCAATTTTTGAAGCCTTTTTCTAAGGATCAACTCTAGTGCATATCATCCTCAGTTCCTTCCGTACTTGCCTCCTACAGACCTTTTCCACCTAGTAAGCAGAATATTATTCTTAAAACACAATTCTTCTCCTGCTACATACTTTCTGAAAAAGTCCTCAGTGTCTACCCACTGATCTTAAAAACAAAGGGCAATCATTTAGCATTACCCACAAGATTCTTGGTCTGATCCTGCGCATACCTGCCCCAGCCTCATTTTGTGCCAGCCATCCCCTTGTGCACATCTTTCTGGTCCTTGAATAATCTATCTCCTCTTTGCTTCCCCTCCTCCTGTTCCCTCTCGCTGGAACACACTGGGCCTAGTTAACCTCCCCTGGTCCTTTACATCTCATTTCAAAGATCTGCTTCTCCTGCAAAAATTCTCTGATCCTTCCTCCTCTACGCCAGAATACTGCAGAATCCCCTGGCAAATGCTTTCATGGCACTCTACATTCTTCCTCCTAGCACTTTTCTAAATTTGCAATTTTATAGAACTGTTTACTGTCCATTTTCCTTAGACTGTACATTCTAGGAGGGCAGAATCTAGCACCAGGTCTTCTGGCATGTAGTAGGTACTCATGAAATATTTATTGAATAGATGTGTGAATGAATATCTGAATGAATGAGTGAATTGGATTGTGTGGGAAACTTAACAAACTAGATAACTCATACCTGCTTAAAAGGGCAGATATAAAAAGTCACTGCAGATCACAGGCTCGGCGCTGCCAGGAATTGATGTGAGCCTAAAGTTGCTGGAACTTTCTGTGTTTTAACTGAACTCAACAATGACCTTGATCTAATGTAAAATCTCTCAATTTTCAAATGTTAGTCACTAATTCCAGTTTATTTGAAAATAGTATGTAGTCCAAGGAAAACACTGTGTGAACAGAATTCAACCCAGGGGCTACTTGTTTTAATTCTTGGTATACTCAGCTTCAAAGAAGGTAAAATTTCACATCAGAGTTTCTCTGCTTAGCAAGTAGACCCAAGACATTTTTTTCTAATGTTGCTATTAATGTGTGAATTTAACTTACATTTATTTGTAATCAATTAATGGTCTACCCTAGCTTTCACTTAATCATAATAAATCAAGATATTTTAAAGGAACCATTAGGCAGAAGACAAGATCTACGGAGTAGCCAAACATTCCTACTAAAAATATGAATTTGTAAACATTGGCTCATCTCGCCTTTTTAATGATTACTTACAGAAAGTGCATTAATTAAAATGAATAGTGTTGTTTTCTTAATGGCAAATGATTTTTTCATGAACATAAGACTTTGCTTGAAGACAACTGGCAGCAAGAGAAAAACGTGTTTCTGTAGAATTCACCATTTGTTTCAACCCCTGTTTCTATTTTCACCACTCAGTATACATTTGCTTAAAAGTGCTACATAGTACAAGCACTGAAGACAAGAAATGGAAGAGAAATTGGGGGATGAACACACCATGGAACAAGTAAAGCTACCATGGAAACTCTCTGAACAATATATAGCATACTTTCAGAAACATCGCACAGATTTTTTAATGCCCTCCTGAAAAGGGGTAGATTTGAGCTCTTTACTCAATCCAGTGAATGTTCTGTTGGGAATGAGAATACCCTCACCACACCAAATCACGATTTTCTGAAGAGAGGTGCAGAACTTAGGCCCTTTTTTTTTGTATTTTCAAGAGCTGTATATTATTTCCCCCCATTCTGCCACTGCTTAGAATGAAGAAATGTATCTCAACTGCTGATGTCAAATGCTGTCAACATCAAATGTCTTTCATCCAGGGTTAGGTGTCCTAGAGCCTTTCAAGCTCCTCCCCTTGGAAAGCCTGTGTGGCTTGTCACCTGTGATATTTTCCACGCGAAGAGCTATGTGGTATAACAAGGTCATAGATCCCGAGGCATATGTTTTTTAACCATCTTGCTAATACAGACTCTAAACATGAAGCTGCATAGTAATCAGATCACCACTGAATTGAAGACATCCAGACTGTACTGCAGGTCACACCGAGGAATCATTTACAAGCCCTCATTCCATTCTCCCAAATAGGAAGTTTCCCCACGAAGCTGAAAGTGAACTGTCTTTTCAAACTTGGAAACAAATTTTGAATGGAAAATATTTTTTTCCTTTCTTATGGAATGTCATTACAAAGAAGTTTTTTTTTTTTTTTTTTTTTTTTGTGGTACGCGGGCCTCTCACTGTTGTGGCCTCTCCTGCTGTGGAGCACAGGCTCCGGACGCGCAGGCTCAGTGGCCATGGCTCACGAGCCCAGCCGCTCCGCGGCATGTGGGATCTTCCCTGACCGGGGCACGAACCCATGTCTCCTGCATCGGCAGGCGGACTCTCAACCACTGCGCCACCAAGGAAGGCCCAAAGAAGACTTTTATAAACAGACTTGATTTCATAGTGTCCTGGTCAAGCTTCACATACATAAGAGTTCATGTATTTTTTTTTGAATTGTCTATAGCTTTCTAAATGTTTTCATTTCAAGACATACATAGAATATATGTACAAGATTCCAGAGGCTACTTATGGTCTAAAGCCTCCCAACCAGAAGCCCTGAAATTTGTAGGGATTAATATCCCTGCACACTTTTAAAGTATTCAGGACACACTAGTTGGGAAATTCTGACTAGGAGCACCTACCTCTATGAACATTGTGTTTATAGATCAATTTCACATAGCAAAGAGCAATAATGAAAATGTTTAAATTATTTCCAATAAGCATCTTTTCTATTAGCTTACCAAACATAACCTGCTATATTAAAAGATTATTCTAATTATGATCCCCAACACTGATACTTTCTATGTGAGTAGAAATCTTTTTAAATGTAAATATATCTATTTCATGTTGAGTATAACAGTTTCAGGGACACCTTGAAGAAGTAAATTACAAACCATTTAGTGTTTGTCACTGGATGTAGATTCCCACTTGGTAAGTGGACAGGTTTTCTCTTTTTAAATAAACAAGTTTATTATATTTTGAGTAAGGTAAATAATAAGTGCTTGTGAATCAGTATTTTTAAATTGTACTGTGATAATCCATAGAGTATTCACTGAAGATGGGTGAGGAAGGTGAGAAGAAAAAATAATTCCTAGCATAAAAGTTCCTTATTGACTCTATTATTCATATTTCAGTGTTAGGGAAAGCCCCAGATTGGTTTGTTTGACCCTTTACCTGAATCTTCTACCGCCAGTTGTTGGAGGAGGCAAACCCATGGGAAACCATAAAACCTTCAGGAATTTCCACTGCCGTGTCTCATTAAAAAATATGTTTATTTCCATATTAAAAAACGTATAGTAGTGTACTTCATCTACCAATAAAGAGACAAATTAATACCAATAACTAGAGTAAGTGAACGTAAGAGTGAAGTATCATCTGTCTTTTCTTACTTTTAAAACAATTACTCTGATGAGAATAATTTAACCAGAGTTAATTACTGACCAAGTTGATGTGGTAGGCTACAGTATTGTCTCACATCTACTAAAAGACATTAATAGTTTCCATGTCCTCCTCAGTAAATTACAAAATTGTCTCAAAGTCAGTACTTTTTAGTAGCTAACTGCATTTTCTCAAGATGTTGCTCCTTATGTTTACTTCCTCTCCATTGTCTTCATGGTGACAGATGGGATTTAATGGCATCCCCCTGACTGTCCATCTCTGGAAGCTTCATTTCCTTTAACATCAGTGCCCTGGGCTGTTGTTTCTCCCCATTGCCCTTCCCCCTTTCCACTTAGGAACGTGTTATCTCATGAAGTATGGTGGCTTTATTGCATCCTCAGTAGATAGAGTTTCTATGGTCTATTGCCCTTCTTTGTAATCACCAATTCATCCCCTTTTTCCATTTCCTAGTTGCTCTGTGTCCTCCTATTCCATAGGAAGGTATTGGCATTAATATCAGTCATGGATCATAGGGCTTGAGATCCTTCCTGTATCCCGAAGCTTTTGGTAATTGCGTATAGAATACCATTTGAATAGTAAAGATGTAGACATGCTGCTTTCAAAGGTGATTCCATACTTCTGCAAGTGCAAGGAAGCTGAAAACAAAAAGAGTCTCGCAATTGTGTACTATATAAGGAGAGTAACAATAATAGTATAATGTTAATGCTGGGGAATACATACCCTCAATTTTTCAGCTGAAATTTGTGAGAAAATATGAATACAAAAGAAGTCATATGCCACCTTCTTTTTCAGCCTTTTCTGTCTTAAGAGGTGAATATGGGATAGGCGTTAGGTGCCAGAAACTATAGCTTCTAGAAGCCAGAGAGGAGAAACTGGAAAATCAGATAAGTTATTCAGTAGTTTCTGCCTGACAATTATGATTAACTTCCCAAGTAAATTCATCAGACAGTAACCTGAAACCCTGAGCCTAGGTTACCTCCTATTTTGGTTATAGAGATATCACCAGTATTTCATATGCATTAATTTTTATGCAAATTATGACCTTCTACTTATTCAAATTGGTAATATTGGTCTGAGTATTTTATCAGATTAGAGAATTGATCCTCAAACATTCTCTCAGCATTCCACCTAACCCATCTGCTCTTATTTGTACCTGGATACTAATATACAAACCAAATAAGCTGAATATCTTCCATTCACCCATCCAGGTCCCCTGTGTACCTTTTTTTTTTTTTTTTAACCTGGGTTTCTGTCCCAAGAGGCTGCCATGAGCTTCCTTGTCCTTTGGCTTCCTTTTGATTTCAAGAATTGGGAACCCTGAGAGGAGACTGGAGGGGGAAAAGGAAGAGAGGTCTGGATATTTATTCTTCCTTTCTCTGAGGTTGCCTTGTCCTGCATTTTCTCTAAACTGCTCTCAGAGTACACTTCTCTGCATGATTCTCACCTTCCAGGTGGTAATGGTAACTGTTCTTTCTGACATTGTGGGCATGGGTATGGTGAGAGCTGAGCTACCACTAACACTTTATTTTTGCAATATCATTTTTGTAAATAGTTTTCTGTAGTTTTGTGTAGTCTCTGTAAAATAAAACCTCCTCTAATTATCTTAATTTGAATATGCTTTCTGTTTTCTGTCAGAACTTATCGATATACCAACTCATCAACTATAGACTTGTGCTCATTACTGGGTGTTGTATATGGTTTATATTCAATATTATTAAATATGGCCATCTTAGCAATATAGATTTTGTAAAAGATTAACATAGTTTTGCCACTTTGAGAACCATTAAATAATAAACCAGCCATATTTTCATCAAGACTAAACTGAGAGGTAAGCAAAAGCTTGAATGAATTTGAGAACAAAAAATAAGACTTGCAAAAAGTTTATAATTGGCTCCTAACATTGGCAAATATTACTAGGCAAAGGCTGGGTTTAGATCTCCATAAAGAAGACTAGTTTTTCTTGTTATAAGGTATCATAGTGAAATTACTTTAGCCATGACAGAAAAGAAATTTAAAGTGAGGGAAGTGGGCACTCTAATGCGATCATAGAAGAATCATAAATCTCACTCAGATTTGGCCAGTGTGGATTTGAACAATAGGGTTTTAAATTTTTTTCTGAATGATAACTTCTGCTTTTGGAAAGATGAAATAGATGTACTTTCCCTGATCCTTCCCAATAAATAAAGCTACAAATTCCGGACATTATAGGTTAAACAAATACAGGGAGACCCTGAAAGATGGAGAAAAAAAGGAAAACCAGCTAGGAACCTTGTAACCCAGGAATGACATGGTGATGTGTTCCAGAGTTTTCTTTTTGGCCTCAGGGAAGAACAGCGTAGATAACACAAAATGGAATTCTAAAAAATGTTCAAGTAATCCATAGGAATGTAGGAAAAAGAAAATAAAGAAATAAAAAAGAGGAAAGACCCAGGAAACAAAACATGAAATGGCAGACTTAAGCCATAATACTCTAAGTACACAAATTTGAAGACAGAGATTAGCAGGATGGATTAAAAAAGATGACCAACTTATATTCTGTCTACAAGAAACTCATTTCAATTATTATGATATAGGTAGGTTGAAAGTAAAAGGATGAATAGAGATTTACCAAGCAAACATTAATCATACCATAAACAAATTATCTCAAAATGGATCTAGATGATAGAGGTACAATTATAAAACTCTTATAAGACAACTTACGAGTAAAGTTTTGTGACCTAGGCAATAGTTTCTTAAGTATGACACCAAAAACAAAAGCAACAAAAGAAAAAATAGATAAACTGAATTTCATCAAAATTGAAACTTTTTTGCTACAAAGGATACCATCAAGAAAGTGAAAAGACAGTCCACAGAATGGGAGAAATAGTTGCAAATCATGTTTGTGATAAGGGACTTTATATAAAGAACTCTTACAACTCAATAATCCAATTACAAAAATGGGCAAAGGAGTTGAATAAACATTTCTGTAAACAAGATATGCCATTGGCCAATAAACACATGGAAAGATATTGAACATGATTAGTCATCAGAAAAATGCAAATCAAATCCACATTGAGATACCATGTCATACTGAGATAGCTAAATCAAAGACAGACAATAACAAGTGTTAGTGACGATGTGGAAAATGGGAATTCTCATGCATGACTGGTGAGATTGTAAAATGGTAAAGCCACTTTGAAAAACAGTTTGACAATTCCTCAAAATGGTAAACATAGAGTTACCATATAACCCAGCAGTTCCAAACCTAGGCATATACCTAAGAGAAAGAAAACATATGTCTACATGAAAACTTGTACATTAATGTTCATAGTAGTAGTATTCATCATAGCCCAAAGTGGCAAACAACCAAAATGTTCAACAATTGATGAATAGATAAAATGTATATCCATATGAAATATTATTCAGCCAAAAAAAAAGAATGAAGTACTGATGCATGCTACAATATGGAGGAACTTTGTAAACCTTATGCTAAGTGAAGGAAGTCAGTTACAAAAGGCCACCTATTGTATGATTCCATTTATATGAAAAGTCTGGAATAGGCAAATCCATAGAGACAGAAAGTAGGTTAGTGTTGCCAGGGGCTGAATGGAGGAAGGAATGGCTATGAGGCTTCCTTTTGATGATGAAAATGTACTAAAATTAGATAGTGGTGATGGTTATACCACTCTGTAATCATGCTAAAAACCACTGCTGAATTGTATACTTTAAAAGAGTGAATTTTATGGTATCTGAATTATATACCAGTAAAGCTGTTATTTATAAAGTTAAAAAAAAAGAAAACAAAAGTGGGTGTGGTTATACAATGTCAGATAAAGTAGACTTTGGACCAAAGAAAATTACCAGGGACAGAGAGAGGGTCAATACATACGATGAAATTGTCAATCCACCAAATAGTATAGCTATCCTAAATGTGTATGCATCAAATAACCAAAATATGTGAAGTAAAAACTGATAGAACTGAAAAGAGAAATAGGCAAAACCACAATTATAATTGAAGACTTCAACATTCCTCTCTCAACAATTGATAGAACAACGGTCCAGAAAATCAACAAGGATATATCATCAACACCATTAACCAACAGGTTCTAATCAAAACATATAGAACACTCACACTCCTCCCAACTACAGCAAAATACACATTCTGTTCAAGCATTCATAGAACATATACTAACATAGACCATAAGTGGGCCATAAACCAAACCCCAACAAATTTTAAAGAATTGAAATTGTACAGATTGTGCCCTCAAGCTGGAAATGAAAAACAGAAAGAGCACAGGAAACTCTCCAAATGCTTGGAAACTAAACAATGCACTTCTAAATAACCCATAGGATTAGAAAAGATGAAAAGCCTCATAATCTAATTAGGAAACTAGAAAAATAAGATCAAATTAAACCCAAAGCAAGTACAAGGAAGGAAATAATAAATATAAGCATAGAAATTAATAAAATTCAAATACTTGCACGTTTTTGCACATGTGTTTGCATATGTGTGCATGTATGTGGGTGTGTGCAGGGGTGTGTACATGTATTTGTGCATGTGTGTGTGGGTGTGTGTGCACATATGTTTGTATGCATACGTTGTTACAATGAGGCTCTAGTATTTCACGTCTCCTCTCTTGACAGCTGCTGAAAATCTTTGGCCAGGTGTTCTAAGCTTCTCCTTTAAGTGTCTATCATTCTTGTCCCACCCTGGGGTGTGCTAGGGTAGGATTCCTGTTATTCCTCATTTAAAGGATTGAGCTCCCTAACATTTAAAGGAAGGTGCCGAGCTTCTCCTTCTGATTGCTTGATCCTGTAGCTTTCTATCTCTCCTTCATAGATCTTTTTATCTGCTCTGCTTGAGCTGCAGGCACAGGATGACTTTCAAACCACTCTCCTTTGGAGAGACAAGCTGATTAAGTCCAAGTTGTAAAAATCTTTCTGATTCTAGAAACATAGGCTTGGTGATACCCTCCTCCCATTTGCTATAAAAGCCTAGAATCTTGCATTATTATTCTGTTACTCCCTCCAGAACATTGGTTATGGCAACATGTGTTCACATGCACATTTGGACCCCCACGTTCACAGGCTCATGTGCCTGCATAACCGTGTCAAAGCCAGGCAAGTGCCAGCAGGTGAACCATAGAAGCCATATCAGTGCCTCTGTGCCCGGTTGTCCGCCACTGCATCTGGGTGGTCGGAATCCCTTCAAGGTAGGGTGGGCAGTGTTTTTTGAGGGGATGATCCCTTCTACCTGATGAGGTCGGAATCTCGCCCAGTGCCTTACTCTTCACTGGAGAGGGATATATCTGACCGGATGAATTATATTTGACAGTTCCCGTCCCTGGTTTACAGGAAAGAACATTCCATCCACTTACATTGTAGCCATTTTTGTAAAAATTGCCATTAAATTATACCTAATTGCAGAAAAGACTACTCATAACCATTGTTGTTAGACACATTTACTCAAAATCAATCATTTTCTATTTAAAATTTACATGAAGGGGGACCTTCAAGATGGCAGAGGAGTAAGACGTGGAGACCACGTTCCTCCCCACAAATACATCAAAAATACATCTACGTGTGGAACAACTCCTACAGAACACCTACTGAATGCCGGCAGAAGACCTCAGACTCCCCAAAAGGCAAGAAACTCCCCACGTACCTGGGTAGGGCAAAAGAAAAAAGTAAAAACAGAGACAAAAGAATAGGGACAGGACCCGCACCTCTGGGAGGGAGCTGTGAAGGAGGAAAAGTTTCCACACACTAAAAGCCCCTTCACTGGCGGAGACGGGGTGTGGCGGACGGGGGCAGTTTCGGAGCCACGGAGGAGAGCACAACAACAGGGGTGCAAAGGGCAAAGTGGAAAGATTCCCATACAGAGAATCAGTGCCAACCAGCACTCACCAGCCTGAGAGACTTGTCTGCTCACCCACCGAAGTGGGCGGGGGCTGGGAGCTGAGGCTCAGGCTTCGGAGGTCAGACCCCAGCAACAGGACTGGGGTTGGCTGCATGTACACAGCCAGAAGGGGGCTAGTGAGACACAGCTAGCCAGGAGGGAGTCTGGGAAAAAGTATGGTACTGTCTAAGAGGCAGGAGACCATTGTTTTGGGGTGTGAGAGGAGAGGGGATTCAGAGCACCGCCTAAACAAACTCCAGAGACAGCGCGAGCCGCGGCTATCAGCGCAGACCCCAGAGACGGGCATGAGATGCTAAGGCTGCTGCTGCAGCCACCAAGAAGCCTCTGTGCAAGCACAGGTCACTATCCATATGCTTCCCCTCCCGGGAGCCTGTGCAGCCTGCCACTGCCAGGGTCCCGTGATCCAGGGACAACTTCCCTGGGAGAACACATGGCGCGCCTCAGGCTGTTGCAACGTCACGCCGGCTTCTGCCGCCAGAGGCATTACATACCCCTCCCTCCCCCCCGGCCTGAGTGAGCCAGAGCCCCCTAATCAGCTGCTTCTTTAACCCCGTCCTGTCTGAGTGAAGAACAGATGCCCTCAGGCGACCTACACGCAGAGGCAGGGCCAAATCCAAACCTGAACCCCAGGAACTGTGCGAACAAAGAAGAGAAAGGGAAATTTCTCCCAGCAGCCTCAGGAGCAGCATATTAAATCTCCACAATCTACTTCATGTACGCTGCATCTCTGGAATACCTGAATACACAACGAATCATCCCAAAATTGAGGCAGTGGACTTTGGGAGCAACTGTAGACTTGGGGTTTGCTTTCTGCATCTAATTTGTTTCTGGTTTTATATTTATCTCAGTTTAGTATTTAGAGCTTATTATCATTGGTAGATTTGTTTATTGATTTGGTTGCTCTCCTCCTTTTTTTAATAGATATATTTTTTTTTTCCTTTTTCTCCTTTTGTGAGTGTGTATGTGTATGCTTCTTTGTGTGATTTTCTCTGTATAGCTTTGCTTCTACCATTTGTCCTAGGGTTCTGTCTGTCTGGTTTTGTTCCGTTTAGTATAGTTTTGGTGCTTGTTGTCATTGCTGGATTTGTTTTTTGGTTTGGTTGCTCTCTTCTTTCTCTCTTTTTTATTACTTTTTAAAATTTTTTAAATAATTTTTTATTTTTCACTTTAATAACTTTATTTAATTTATTTCTTCTTCTTCTTTCTTTGTTGTTTCTTTTTTCCTCCCTTTTCTTCTGAGCCGTGTGGCAGACAGGGTCTTGGTGCTCCAGCCAGGTGTCAGGCCTAAGCCTCTGAGGTGGGACAGCGGAGTTCAGGATATTGGTCCACGAGAGACCTCCCAGCTCCATGTAATATCAAATGGCAAAAGCTCTCCCAGATTTCTCCTTCTCAACGGTACGACCCAGCTCCACTCGACGACCAGCAACCTACAGTGCTGCACACCCTATGCCAAACAACTAGCAAGACAGGAACACTACCCCACCCATTAGTAGAGTGGCTGCCTAAAATCATAATAAGTGCACAGACACCCCAAAACACACCACCAGACATGGCCCTGCCCACCAGAAAGACAAGATCCAGCCTCATTAAGCAGAACACAGGCACCAGTCCCCTCCACCAGGAAGCCTACAAAACCAACTGAACTGACCTTACCCACTGGGGACAGACACCAAATACAGGAACTACGAACCTGCAGCCTGCGAAAAGGAGACCCCAAATACAGTAAGTTAAGCAAAATCAGAAGACAGAGAAATACACAGCAGATGAAGGAGCAAGGTAAAAATCCGACTGACCAAACAAATGTAGAGGAAATAGGCAGTCTACTGGAAAAGGAATTCAGAGTAATGATAGTAAAGATGATCCAAAATCTTGGAAATAGAATGCAGAAAATATAAGAAACGTTCAACAGGGACCTAGAACTAAAGAGCAAACAATGATGAACAACACAATAAATGAAATTAAAAATTCTCTAGAAGGAATCAATAGCAAAATAACTGAGACAGAAGAATGGATAAGTGACCTGGAAGATAAAACAATGGAAATAACTACTGTAGAGCAGAATAGAGAAAAAAGAATGAAAAGAATTGAGGGCAGTCTCAGAGACCTCTGGGACAACATTAAATGCACCAACATTCGAAATATGGAGGGCCCAGAAGAAGAAGAGAAAAAAAGGATCTGAGAAAATATTTGAAGAGATTATAGTTGAAAACTTCCCTAATATGGGAAAGGAAACAGTCAATCAAGTCCAGGAAGCACAGAGAGTCCCATACAGGATAAATCCAAGGAGAAGCATGCCAAAACATATATTAATCAAACTATCAAAAATTAAATACAGAGAAAAAATATTAAAAAGCAGAAAGGGAAAAGCAACAAATAACATACAAGGCAATCCCCATAAGGTTAACAGCTGATCTTTCATCAGAAACTCTGCAAGCCAGAAGGGAGTGGCAGGACATATTTAAAGTGATGAGGGAGAAAAACCTACAACCAAGATTACTCTACCAAGCAAGGATCTCATTCAGACTTGATGGAGAAATTAAAACCTTTATAGACAAGCAAAAGCTAAGAGAATTCAGCACCACCAAACCAGCTTTACAACAAATGCTAAAGGAACTTCTCTAGGCAGAAAACACAAGAGAAGGAAAAGACCTACAATAACAAACCCAAAACAATTAAGAAAATGGTAATAGGAACATACATATCGATAACTACCTTACATGTAAATGGATTAAATGCTCCAACCAAAAGACATAGACTGGCTGAATGGATACAAAAAAAAGACCCATATATATGCTGTCTACAAGAGACCCAGTTCAGACCTAGGACACATACAGACTGAAAGTGAGGAGATGGAAAAAGATATTCCATGTAAATGGGAATCAGAAGAAAGCTGCATTAGCAATTCTCATATCAGACAAAATCGACTTTAAAATAAAGACTATTACAAGAGAAAAAGAAGAACACTACATAATGATTAAGGTCTCAATCCAAGAAGAAGAGATAACAATTGTAAATATTTATGCCCCAACATAGGAGCACCTCAGTACATAAGGCAAATACTAGCAGACATAAAAGGGGAAATCAACAGTAACACAATCATAGTAGGGGACTTTAACACCCCACTTTCACCAATGGACAGATCATCCAAAATGAAAATAAATAAGGAAACACAAACTTTAAATGATACATTAAACAAGATGGACTTCATTGGTATTTATAGGACATTCCATCCAAAAACAACAGAATACACTTTCTTCTCAGGTGCTCATGGAACATTCTCCAGGATAGATCATATCTTCGGTCACATATCAAGCCTTGGTATATTTAAGAAAATTGAAATCATATCAAGTATCTTTTCTGACCACAACGCTATGAGACTAGATATCAATTACAGGAAAAAAATCTGTAAAATATACAAACACATGGAGGCTAAGCAATACACTACTAAATAACCAATAGATCACTGAAGAAATCCAAGGGCAAATCCAAAACTATCTAGAAACAAATGACAATGAAACCATGACGACCCAAAACCTATGGGATGCAACCAAAGCAGTTCTAAGAGTGAAGTTTATAGCAATACAATCCTACCTCAGGAAACAAGAAAAGTCTCAAATAAACAACCTAACCTTACACCTAAAGTGTTCATACAAAGAAGAACAAAAAACCCTGAAAGTTAGCAGAAGGAAAGAAATCATAAACATCAGGTCAGAAATAAATGAAAAAGAAATGAAGGAAACAATAGCAAAGATCAATAAAACTAAAAGCTGGTTCTTTGAGAAGATAAACAAAATTCATACACCATTAGCCAGACTCATCAAGAAAAACAGGAAAAACACTCAAATCAATAGAAATAGAAATGAAAAAGGAGAAGTAACAACTGACACTGCAGAAATACAAAGGATCATGAGAGATTACCACAAGCAACTATATGCCAATAGAATGGACAAACTCGAAGAAATAGACAAATTCTTAGAAAAGCACAGCCTTCCAAGACTGAACCAGGAAGAAACAGAAAACATAGTCAGACCAATCATGAGCACTGAAATTGAAACTGTGATTAAAACTCTTCCAAGAAACAGAAGCCCAGGACCAGATGGCTTTACAGGCTAATTCTATCAAACATTTAGAGAAGAGCTAACATCTGTCCTTCTCAAATTCTTCCAAAATATAGCAAAGGGAGGAACACTCCAAAGCTCATTCTATAAGGCCATCATCACCCTGATACCAAAACCAGATGAAGATGCCACAAAAAAAGAAAACTACAGGCCAATATCACTGATGAACATAGATGCAAAAATCCTCAACAAAACATTAGCAAACAGAATCCTACAGCATACTAAAAGGATCATACACCATGATCAAGTGGGGTTTATCCCAGGAATGCAAAGATTCTTCAATATATGCCAGTCAGTCAATGTGGCACACCATATTAACAAACTGAAGGAGAAAAAACATACGATCATCACAAAAGATGCAGAAAAAGCTTTTGACAAAAGTCAACACCCATTTATGATAAAAACCCTCCAGAAATTAGGCATAGAGGAAACTTACCTCAACATAATAAAGGCCATATATGACAGATCCACAGCCAACATTGTTCTCAATGGTGAAAAACTGAAACCATTTCCACGAAGATCAGGAACAAGACAAGGTTGCCCACTCTCACCACTATTGTTCAACATAGTTTTAGAAATTTTAGCCACAGCAATCAGAGAAGAAAAAGAAATAAAATGAATCCAAGTCAGAAAAGAAGAAGTAAAACTGTCACTGTTTGCTGATGACATGATACTATACATAGAGAATCCTAAAGATGCTACCAGAAAACTACTAGAGCTAATCAATGCATTTGGTAAAGTAGCAGGATACAAAATTAATGCATAGAAATCTCTTGCAATCCTATACACTAATGATGAAAAATCCAAAAGAGAATTTAAGGAAACACTCCCATTTACCACTGCGACAAAAAGAATAAAATACCTAGGAATGAACCCACCTATAAAGAGACAAAAGACCTGTATGCAGAAAACTATAAGACACTGATGAGGGCTTCCCTGGTGGCGCAGGGGTTGAGAGTCCGCCTGCCGATGCAGGGGACATGGGTTCGTGCCCCGGTCCGGGAAGATCCCACATGCCGCGGAGTGGCTGGGCCTGTGAGCCATGGCCGCTGAGCCTGCGTGTCCGGAGCCTGTGCTCCCCAACGGGAGAGGCCACAACAGTGAGAGGCCCACATAACGCCAAAAAAAAAAAAAAAAAAAAAAAGACACTGATGAAAGAAATTAAACACACTAAAAACAGATGGAGAGATATACCATGTTCTTTGATTGGAAGAATCAACATTTTGAAAATGACTGTACTACCCAAAGCAATCTACAGATTCAATGCAATCCCTATTGAACTACCAATGGCATTTTTCACAGAGCTAGAACAAAAAAGTTCAAAGTTTGTATGGAAACACAAAAGACCCCAAATAGCCAAAGCAATCTTGAGAAAGAGAAATGGAGCTGGAGGAATCAGGCTCCCAGTCTTCAGACTATAGTACACAGCTACAATAATCAAGACAGTATGGTACTGGCACAAAAACAGATATATAGATCAATGGAACAGGATAGAAAGCACAGACATAAACCCACACACATATGGTCACTTTATGTTTAATAAAGGAGGCAAGAATATACAATGGAGAAAAGACAGCCTCTTCAATAAGTGGTGCTGGGAAAACTGGACAGCTACATGTAAAAGAATGAAATTAGAGCACTCCCTAACACCGTACACAAAAGTACACTCAAAATGGATTAATGACCTAAATGTAAGGCCAGACACTATAAAACTCTTAAGGAAAACACAGGCAGAACACTCTTATGACATAAATCACAGCAAGATCCTTTTTGACCCACCTCCTAGAGAAATGGAAATAAAAATAAACAAATGGGATCTAATGAAACTTAAAAGCTTTTGCACAGCAAAGGAAACCATAAACAAGACCAAAAGACAATGCTCAGATTGGGAGAAAACATTTGCAAATAAAGCAACTGACAAAGGATTAACCTCCAAAATATACAAGCAGCTCATGCAGCTCAATATCAAAAAAACAAACAACCCAATCCAAAAACGGGTAGAAGGCATAAATAGACATTTCTCCAAAGAAGATATACAGATTGCCAACAAACACAAGAAAGGGCGCTCAACAGCACTAATCATTAGAGACATGCAAATCAAAGCTACAATGAGGAATCACCTCACACCTGTCAGAATGGCCATCATCAAAATATATACAAACAATAAATGCTTGAGAGGGTGTGGAGAAAAGGGAACCCTCTTGCACTGCTGGTGGGAATGTAAATTGTTACAGCCACCATGGAGAACAGTATGGAGGTTCCTTAAAAAACTAAAAATAGAACCACCATATGATCCACAATCCCACTACTGGGCATATACCCTGAGAAAACCATAATTCAAAAAGAGTCATGTACCACAATGTTCATTGCAGCACTATTTACAATAGCCAGGACATGGAAGCAACCTAAGTGTCCATCAACAGATTAATAGATAAAGAAGATGTGGCACATACGTACAATGGAATGTTAGTGGGCCATGAAAAGAAACAAAATTGAGTTATCTGAAGTGAGGTGGATGGACCTAGAGACTGTCATACGGAGTGAAGTAAGTCAGAAAAACAAATACCATATGCTAACACATGTATATGGAATGTAAAAAAAAAATGGTTCTGTAGAACCAAGGAGTAGGACAGGAATAAAGACACAGACGTAGAGAATGGACTTGAGGACACGGGGAGGGGGAAGGGTAAGCTGTGATGAAGTGAGAGAGTGGCATGGACATATATACACAACCAAATGTAAAATAGATAGCTGGTGGGAAGCAGCCACATAGTGCAGGGAGATCAGCTCGGTGCTCTGTGACCACCTAGAGGGGTGGGATAGGGAGGGTGGGAGGGAGGGAGATGCAAGAGGGAAGAGATATGGGGATATATGTATATGTATAGCTGATTCACTTTGTTATACAGCAGAAACTAACACACCATTGTAAAGCAATTTTACTCCAATAAAGATGTTTTAAAAAATAAATAAAATGAAATTTCTATTCTATCCCTTAATATGTTCATGTTTGCTAAGTTTTAAGATTCAGATTACATGGAAGAAAATTTATACCTTTACAACTATGCCAGTCTAATAACAGTAGTTTGTTCATTAACTATTTTTACTTGCTTTCCAATTTTTCTTTGAGCAACGAATAAGAAGAAAACAGTATTTCCAGAAGAAAGCAGTAGTTCAGTTAAAATAGAAAAACATTGTAAAATATTTTGTCCGCTTAAAACATACGTTTGTCCACAAAATCATTTTTTTCTTACATATTGTTATAAAATAGCTTTTTCAGCTTTCTCATTGTAGCTTGATTTGTAAGAGATTTCAACAATGTCAGCCAAGAACTTTTTCACTTTTTACAAGCTGCTATACTTGTTTTGTACAGCGAATACACACAAGTGGATATAATCTATAATCAGCCTACATATTCTTTGGCAATAAATGCAATACTCAGGGATGTGTTATAAACTCTAGTATCTTCCTGTTACATAAGTGGCTCAGAAGAGATAGAAAAGCTTCCCAAAGAGTTTAGCTTACTTCCAGAGAGAAATCTGGCTCACCCACTCACAGATAAGAAATATATAGACACTTTGAATAAGCTTCATGATTGCAATATGTGAGAATATTCATTCCTTTTACTTTCCCCTTGAGAAAGTTAGATTTAATTGAACATTTATTTTAGGATGAAGAAAAAAAAGAAAACCACTGTTTCCTGAACCTGAAAACAAATCAAGGACAGTTTTTCCCCCTGAAATTTATCTGCATCTCTGCCTCTTTATGGCCTCTATCTATGAAAGCAGAGCTGCAATAAGTTCATATATTCATTAAATAAACATTGGTGGAGGACATACTAGGTATATATGACAGTAACCAAGATAGACATTGTCCTTTCTCTTCATGACACTGACATTTTCATGGGGAGATAGACAAAGAAAACGATCAACAAGCAAAACCATTGCAAATTTTGATAAGTACAACAAAAGAAATTGCTTGACAGGATAAAATCTCCAGATATAGCAATGAAGAAAGGTCTCTTCGGGGAGAGGCTATTTTAGCTGAGATAGGAGGAAACAAGCGGGATAAAGAGTGATTCAGGCAGGGAGAACAATGGCCTTGAAACAGGAAAGAACTTGAAGATGGCCAAGGAGTGTGGGTATAATGTTTCTGGCTCCATGGGAAACAGGGTTAGGCAGAGAAGCAGAGGCTGGATTCCAGAAGCTCCGAGTTTAATGCGTTTGGATTTATTCTAAGTGTGAGGGCAAGTCATTGAAGATTTTAAGCTAGATAAAGATAATCTTATTATTCTGCCTACCTTGTGGAAGATGCATTAGGGGAGGCCAAGGATAATAGAGAGAGAAGTTTAAAAACAAAAAAATTTTTTAAGAGACCCGGCAACCAGGGATAACTGTCTGAGCCAAGATGGAGGTAGAAAAAAACTTTGTGATATATGTTGGAAGGGAGAGTTGATGGAAGTTGTTGATGGCTTTGAAGTGGGAAGAGAGGTAAAGGGAGAAAGCAAAGAGGACTCCTCTGTTTCTGGCTTGAGTGAGTGGATCTTGGTGCCTTTTACTAAAAAGGCCATGTTTCAGGGCTTCCCTGGTGGCGCAGTGGTTGAGAGTCCGTCTGCCGATGCAGGGGACACGGGTTCGTGCCCCGGTCCGGGAGGATCCCTCATGCCGCGGGGCGGCTGGGCCCGTGAGCCATTGCCGCTGAGCCTGCGCGTCCAGAACCTGTGCTCCACAACGGGAGAGGCCACGGCAGTGAGAGGCCCGCGTACCGCAAAAAAAAAAATAATAATAATTTAAAAATAAATAAAAAGGCCATATTTCATATCTGTACAAGGAATACAACAGTTTTTCTTACTTGTTAGTGTTTCAAATGATGTTAAGCATACAATGTGAGACTTTTACCTTTTATCTCACGCTTAGCAGTTTTTTTTTTGTTTTTTTTTTGTTTTTCTTTGCCGGTACGCGGGCCTCTCACTGTTGTGGCCTCTCCCGTTGTGGAGCACAGGCTCCGGACGCGCAGGCTCAGTGGCCATGGCTCACGGGCCCAGCCGCTCCACAGCATGTGGGATCTTCCTGGACCGGGGCGTGAACCCGTGTCCCCTGCATCGGCAGGCGGACTCTCAACCACTGCGCCACCAGGGAAGCCCTTAGCAGTTTTTTTATTGGCTCATAAGTATAGATTTCTACAGTTACGCAATACATTACATGGATAATGTTGATATCAGTTGTTGTTTTTAAAAATGAAAGACTCCTACTCTTAGAAGCAATTTCTTACGTATATCCAGTGGATGTGACACTAACGCTTATCATCGAAAACTAAGCATAAGAGTTGATGTAAAGCTTTCTTTCAAGTATCCATTGTGTGGTCCATAATTCACCCTGAAGAGCTGGTACTATGATAGCAAGAGGTTCTCTCAAATATATTTATAACAATATAACCCTAGATTTCTGTTTTATACAGGTCAGTGGAGAATCATCACTGCTGAATCAATGTATCTAACTTCTTGAATGTCTGAATTTAAAAAGAATACATTTCTGCTAAGATTCCTATCGACTCTTGCTGATTATGTTTCATAAAAGCAAATTCTTGTACAGTGGGCTTTTAAAAGGACCAATTTTCTGCTTCTCCTGATGATATGAGACATTCAGGAATTAATGAAAAAAACAATGCCTGTCTGGTTTGTAAGCATCACAGTCATATTTCTGCATAAATTCTCATAGGTCAACTCAAAAAACAGTTCAGAGTCAAAATCTCATCTAGTCACCTAGATTGAAAACTAATTTCTCTAAAGTATATCCTATATTAAAGCTCTTTCATGCAAATAAATAGCAAGTGCCTTATCCTCTCTTCCTTTATTAGTTGGGCATGTCATGAATTTGAATAGAACATTTTGTTCTGTACTCTAATTACATGCATTATCAGGAAAAATCTATTCCTTGCATACATATCATTAGAAGCAGCTCTGCGAGTGTGGTTCTATCATAGGGCTCATCACTGCAGTTCATCGTAATATAGACAGTTTAATCTTTTTGTTTCATACAAGATTAAAAGTCACTTGATATCCGTTTCTTTATAGCTTGGACAGTGAATCCAATTGGACTCAATGCGTATCTAACTACCATCTCTATCGTGAAGATGGACTCCATTTTCCCAAATATACTGGGTAATTATCTGCCATTATGGGGAAAATAGTTCATTGATGAGAAAACCCAAGAAAACTGATTTTCTAAAAAATAATGTTTACTCACAACTAAGTGGCTGAACAAGAGGAATCAACGATATCCTTTCCCTTCAGATGAATAGACAAACCAGAATTGTCACCGCCTCTTTGGCAGTTTGAGGACATGGTGGTTCTGTTTGGTTTATTGGCTGTTGAAACCTAATACCTTTGAAAAGAAATGACTTTTCAAAGCCCTTTATTGGATCTCAGGATCTGTCAGTAAAAAGAAAGAAAAAATAAATAGGTGGAATTTGGATGCAAAGATAAATGACCTTCATTCAAAAACTACTTATTAAAATGATAGTACAATGCACTTCGTCTATGAGGTGTCGAGTCACAAATAAGAAATATGGGAAACTGTAGAACTGTTGAAATTTAAATTATATGGCACCTTTCCATCAGAAATGCAACAGCGATTTAGAGCTCAGCTCTCCTGGCAGGTCTATGTTTCAGTAAACAAACAAAAGGACTTTCTTGAATGCAATGCCAGCCACAGGAAAAGATCCACATGGATTGGAAAGAATGTTGGGAAATTGATGTGGTTTATTCCTCTTGTTCAATATATTTACATATTTTATCCATACTTATATTTATACTGAGGATCAAATTAATATGAATGAGAGTCAGCACATCCCGTTGGAATATTCTGAAACACCACCTGTTAGAATAACTGGAAAATGGAGCCTTGGAAAGAGGAAGCAGTTTTCAACTCTTTATAATCCTGCAAACATTCTAGTTTAATTTCTGAACCACATCATGTGTGTTATCTCACAACTGAGATGATTTTCCAACAAGTGCCTAGAACTGTACAAATGAGGACATGTTTGGCTACTCAAGAAAAATGAATGGGTTTGAATAGAAAGGAGAGTTTTGAAGAGTGGTCTTGAATCCTTGGGAGATGTTTTTGGTGCTTTGAAAGGAGCAGCAGATAGCTTCCTTGTTGTCTGTTAGGGGCGTCCCCCTCACCTTTTCTCCCCTGAGATGAGAGTGGGCATCGTCACTTCCTCATTCTCATCATCATTGCAACAGTCACTTAGGAAAACCTGAGATGCTGGGAAGCTTTTCTTGGAGACCCAGGCATTTTTACCCAAAGGCTTAGAGGCAGATAACGAGGCTGTAGGGTCAGGCTATGAAAAAGTTGGTCATCCAGTTCTCCTTGCCCAGGTAGACCTGAAGAATTGATGATAGGAGGCAATCACACTGGCCCTTTGTCAGTACAGAGGATCAAATTCAGCTGCTGGTTGTCATTGCTTGCCTTGGGGGTGATTTTTTAGGATTTTCTTTTGTTTCCTATCTTGTTACCCATGCTTGTAGGATGTATGGCTAAGCAGTGAAACCTAGAGGGTTTCTAAAAGATTCTTATGGTTGTTCACTTTCTGTTTTTTGCAGCTTTTCTCTGCTCTAACCAAGGTGAGGCTGTATATTGAATTCATTCTAATACAGGCACTTTGGGAAGGGTCTGTGAGTTGTGTCAGGCTATTATTGTTATATGCACTATTCTTAAAGCCCAACTTGTTGGAAGGCTTTTTTTTGAATTCCAAAGACTTGCCCTGGGAAGAAATGTGTCATAATTAATCAATAGCCACTTTCACCTCTTCTCTCGTACTCTGACGTTAGTCAGCAATTGCAACAGGGCAATTACGAAAACTAAAATGCTCTGTCATATCTATTCCTCAAATTGAAGGATAAAGTAAATGAGTTGTGATGGAATAATTATCAGACAGTAAGAGTACTTTTCAGGAAAGAATATTTCTTAACCTTTTCTAAATAGTAAGTATCTTCTCAATCTTAGAGGAGAGGTGTAATTTATTTTTTAAAGTGTGAAAATATTCTTAGGATGTTAAGAAGTCAAACACACAAGTAGAGGGAATATGAGAAGAGATAAAGACTTCATTTGAATTGGAAATGGGGGGAAACACCACTCAACAACACCAGCACACATCTTACTTGCCTGGGTCACTCAGCCACCTCTAGGTTCATTAGAGTCTGAGGAAGTAAGTTGACTTTAGCTGGGAACACAGTATTCTTGCCTGCACAAAATCAGCGTGTTGTTAGTAAGGACAAAGGGAAGAATAGATGTTGAACAGGCAGTGAACAATGTCTGCCATACTATGAAAATGCTGCTCATATCATTCAAATGGTTCAATCTGGAAGTAAACCAGGTGGTTTATGCTCATGGACACAACTTTGTGATTCTTTACTCTTCCTTCTTTATTTTAAGCACAACCAAAGAGAGAGTGGGCATTTCATATATATTTTACATGGTTGCCTTCATCTGTTCCATGACCTGTTTCCCTTAATTAAACTGATGCACGTGTTGTTTAGCAGGAAAGGCTTTCCCAGCACATTGTATTGGAGGATGGCACTGTCAGCCCACTACCTGGTAGGGTTGTGTTGAGATTTCTGTCTTCTGAAGATGGAAGTGAATTGTCAGTAACTCATCCAGACTCTAATTCCTCTGGGCTTTTTGATCATTTCTAGACCTCTTAGAGGGCATAACACATGTCTAAAATAGAAAAAGACAAAGTTAACTGAACTAGACTTGTCCTCATCAGATATATTATTCACTAAGAGACCAGAGTGACATTTGAAAACGTCCCCTCGATCATGTCATTACCAAATGTTATGATAGTTTTTTGTACCCCTTCCCCTCTGATACGAAATAATACTCTAACCCCTTGGCATGACATTTAATGGCCTCTGTGATTTGACCTCCTCCTACTTCGCCACCAAGTGATCCTCAGCCTCCCCTTTGGCCTCAAGTAACATGAAATTGCCTGCCCTTCCTCATATCTATCAGGCTGTTTCCCACTGTTCTGCCTTTGTACTTGCTATGACTTCTTTCAGGAGTACCCCTCCCCCCACTTCCTCACCTCCCTACCTCTTACTCAATCTTTAAGTCACAGGTTCTCAGTTCAGTGATCTCCCCCGTTCCCAGCCAGGGGACTTAGGGAATATCTGGAGACATTTATGGTCATCCCAGCTGAGAAGAGGGTGCTACTGCATCGAGTAGGTAGAGGCCAGGGATGTTGCTAAACAACCTGTAATTCTCAGAACAGCCCCGTACAACAAAGAATTATCTAGCCCAAAATGTCAATCCTGCCAAGGGTTGAGACATGCTTCTTTATGTGTTGACCCCTCCAGAAGAAAACTGTTTCTGAACTTTCCGTTACTGTCTCAGGTACCTCCCTTAACGTTGCCATAAAACTACTAAGACTTCTTAAGAACCTTATACTTTGGTGATTAAGAACTTAGAGTCAGAACCTTTGATTTTGAGTTCAGTTTTACCACTCTGTCCACTGGCAAGTTATTGAGCCTCCATTTCTTTATCTGCAAAATTTGGTATCTAATTCTTGCGGTTGTGGTGAGATTGAATGAGATAATGCATGTGAAGTGCTCAGTACAGTGTTGGCAGCTCAGTATAGAGTAGCTGCTACTGCTGCTGTTGTTGTTATTGCACTTATCCTTATCTATCACTCTACTTCTAGGATCAGAGATGGATTTACCAAGAAACCAGGGAAGTTCAAACTTCCGGGCCCCTCATTTTGCTTGGGACCCTTCCAATGCCCTGTACCTTATTCTGTATTCAAGATTTTACATTATTGTCTCGAAGACACCTCCCCCCCGCCCCTGCTTCCTCTGCCTATTGTATAAGCTCCAGGCCCTACAGAATTTAGACTTGCCTCTGGTCAGGGTCTAGTATAAAGCCTTGATATTAGGACACAGTACATATTCATCCATGGCAATAATCATCAGCAAGTTGCCAACCATCCTGGAGAGAAATGTGCTTATCCATTGTTGTGTGGTTTTTAAAACACCCTTCAGGCTTAAACTCCCATTGCTGCCCCTCTTTCTTATTGTTGGGGTCCTCTGGAAGGCATTGCAGCCTGTCATTCAGGAGCAATGGTATCCCTCTCCTTTTGTTTTCTCTTTCCAGTTGAGGATTCACCATTGTCACAAGGACAATGAGGAAAGAAAGTATGTGCTATCACTGATTATTTACTGAAGAGAATTCTGATGTAACTGCCAAGAGCAAAGCCCTGTTTCCATGGGGACTATCTGGGTCTGGGAAATGTCTCTTAGCACAAAATTCAACTTATTACAGTATTTGCTATGCAGTTTTCTGACTTGCATAGCCTCTCAACCTCAGCTGGCTCCAACATCCTGCCAACATTTTGAGAGATAAATACTTGTGTATGTGTCTGTGAGTGGCTTCCAGCCTTCCAGTGTCAAGGTTGACATGACAGGAAGGAGAGAGCTGGACAGGTCAATAAGGAAAAAACCCCATGATGTTTGAATAATTCCCAAGTCTGAGCTGGCGTTGAAAACTACATGAGGCATTGGAATTCTGTCCACAGAGAAGTCCAGTGACAGACACCTAATAAAAATGGAAAGATAATAATAGAAAAAGGATTGCAAGAAAATTAAACTCTTAAGGTAGGAAGGCTCAAATAAGAATGAGAAATAATAATGCAAATATCAAATTTTCTCACTGTATGGCTGATTGATCAACGAGGATAGCTTATAGCTTTTCCTCCTTTAAATTTGTTATCTAATCATTATCTTATAGCATCCATCCTTCAGAGTAGAAATCATACAGGTCTTCATTGAGAAACCATAGGCAGAATCTTCTCCTTGAGTGGTTTCCATCAGCAACTGTAGTTTTCATCAGTCCTTATTCTGATTAGGATGAAAGCTGGGGAGGGAACAGCCACAGTTAATCCTTTTGATCTAAGAAAAAGTAGAAGATGAAGCAAAAAAGAAATGTTTCACCATGGGAGAAGCTCTCATCTGCTTGCCTGTGATCCTCAATTTCCTTATCTGTAAAATGAGATTAATAATATTCACCCATTAGATTTTTGCAGAGTATAAATGAGGCAAGGCATGGGAGAGATCTGTATCACGGTGCTTTCTCCTCAGAGACTATTTTCCATGGACCCATTGCTTTATTTAATCATAAGGACATGCCAGTGGCTTCCACATTGATGGCTCCAGCCCAGACCCCTTTACTAAGTTCTAGGTTCACATGTTCTGTGCTCCAAGAACATCTCCATTTGGCCTTCTCCAAGGCCCCTTAAATGCACACAAACATATTGAAATTGTCATCTTTTCCCCAACATCTGGTCGTTTTCTAATATTCTCCAGCCAATGAATTTGGCATCACCACTTATGTGAACAAGCCAGAAACCTAAGTTTCCCTTTTCCAATCTTTAGTGACACCATTCTCCTCAGTACAAAGTAAAGCATTCTGAATGTAGTCCCAGGTTTCCTTATGTCTGTGAAGACAGGGATATAAAAGAAAAGCAGAGATTATTTTTTATAGAATACAGGTTCTTTAATAAAGTACTCTGTGTCTGAACCAGTTTAGCACCTGGAGTTAAATAAATACTATTCCCTGATCTGCTAACCTGCGGGAATAGAACCAGTACATAGGCAAAGAGTGCAATGAAAAGGAGATTCTGGATGTGAATTAGACATGATTTTGTTTCTTTTAGATTCCCTAAAAAGGCAAAGGAAAATCAGTAGACTTTAGAAGAAGAAAATAGGAAGAAAGAAAGAGTTGAAATGTTTTTTTCTTGCCTCCAAACACACATTACATTTATCAAAGGAAATAATATGATTCTTAAAAATGTTTATTACCTTTTAATCTCTATTCAGTAACATCACTCAAGTAGCACTACGCAGCCTGTAGGAGAATATGAAACTAGCTTGAGAGAATGTTTAATTGTTTACAACTTGATTTTATTTCTCATATGAGTACATTTCAATATTCACAATTGCTACTGATCTCTGATTTAGGATTTCTGTTGGAATTACAATGCATTAACTTTTTTTAAAAAAAATACTGTATAGGATCACATAATTTAAGGCCCAGTGGGATATTTGGGATTGTCTAGTTCATAACTTTCGTATTCAAAAGAAACTGGGATACAGTGGGGTTAAGACTTGTTCAAAGTTTTCTATAGCATGTCAGAACTGAATCTAGAACCTAGACTTTGTGAATCTCTACCTAGTTCCTTCCCTCTGGTATCGTTGGTCTTTACCTATTGTATTTTAAACTTTTTGTTTTAACAAAAGAGTTCTCTCAATAAATGTTCACTGAGAAATTTGTTTTGTTAAATTCTTTTTACATGCTTCAGGACACTCTTATCGCAACAAAAATAAAAGGAAATTGATACAAAACCAAGGAAAATAAATGTTGTATCTTGACCATTTCATTTCCATGTTATTCTTTCTCCAGTTCCTCTGAATGCCCTCTGCATCTACCATTCTGAATCTTCCTTTGACCTTGATTATTTTACCAATTGCTGCAAGCTTATCGTTAATGGCCTTTTAACTTCATTACCAAAATAATGTAAACCTATTATTGAAACATTTATATCCTCACTTGTCTATGTTTAAACATTAAACTTTCACTGAAAGTTGAATCCAATAAAATAACTGTATTTTAAAACTCTTGGTAACTGGCTTCCTAACCATCTTTTTAAAGAATTTGGATTAATTATTAAAATAACAGATTATTTGCCTTGATATTACCTGCTTGGTTTTTAAAGCCAGTTTGTATGGGTAGACAGCCTGCTGTTCTCTGCATATTAAAATTCAGAGCACACAAAGTAGACCTCAGCTTTGTTTAGCTTATACGCTGATCTCACATGATGTTACAGTACACTTGAATCCAGTGTGCTCATGTGAAATCCACGTGTGGGGTGTATTTCTCTACACGTATCACGCAGCAACACAAAATCTCACAGATTAGTAATGCTGTCTCCATCAGGAAGTACCATTTACCGGTGATAAATGTAATGAGGACAAATGCACATTTTTTTCAGGTTAAAAAGCATTTTTACCCACCCTGACGCCCACATATAAGCAAAACCAGTCAATTAAATGCCAAAGCAGGCTTGGGAATACGAGTACAATTTCATACTGGTGTTTCTGACTTGACTGAAGTTTCCCGAAGTGTCCTGGAAATTAGAGGTTTCCATTTGCAAAGAACCCTTGGCCCCTGGCCACTATGGTTGGTTCAGAAGTAAACATTTGTCCTAATCAGAGCGTCTGAGGATCAATGCTTTTATCAGAACTATTGGGAAGGGAGATTCTTGCTTTGATAAAAAATATAGTCTTCCTTTAATATGCAAACATACAGTTTGCATTTCTCTTAATTTACAATTATACAAGTCTCACAAAGAACTTTAAATGAAATAGCCCATTCTGTGATTGATCAGACACGGAACTGTTAATATATTAAGCTGATTAAGATGTCTTTCAGTGCTAACAGTCATCAAGTCTAGGTCTCTCTCCTTATTTTTGTTTCTTTAGGGAAATCACGTCTGTAATTGCTTTGGCCTTTATATTGCAAATATACAGTAGATAATCTTAAATACAGTCACTGATGAACTCAATTGTATCCTAAAATTCCTCTCCCCTTTTGTGGTATGAAAGAACAACGAGGCTGGTGTTTGCCTCTGTGGTTTATTTCTTGACTCCCTCGTTCCTAAATTTCTTTTGTCCAAGGTCTCTCAACCAATACAGTCAAAACCCAGGGTGGAAAAGAAATTATGTCTGGTAGAAAGTTAGGTAAAATTATGACCCTCGCCATTGGCATTTTAGAGATTCAGACAGTCATGTGTTCCAAGTGACTTCACACTCATGGCTGAATGGCAATGAGAAAACTGTACTTGTATTTCAATATTTATGACATCATTGAGTCACTTTTCTGTGTTTATTTTTTTCTGCCTTATATCCACTCTGATATGCCAACACCTGAGATTCTAAGAGGACTCACTCTTCCCTACTTTTCTTATTTTTTTTTCTATTTTTAAAATTAAAATATAGTTGGTGTACAATGTTTAAGTTACAGGTGGACAACATAGTGATTCGTGATTTTTAAAGGTTATACTCCATTTATAGTTATTCTAAAATATTGTCCATATTCCCTGTGTTGTACAATATATCCTTGTAGCTTATTTATTTTATACATAATAATTTGCATCTCTTAATACCCTACCCCTATTTTGCCCCTTCCCCACCTCCCCACTGGTAACCCCTAGTTTGTTCTCTATATCTGTGAGTCTGTTTCTGTTTTGTTATATTCACTAGTTGGAGTTGTATTTTTTAGACTCCACATGTAAGTGATATCATACAGTATTTGTCTTTCTCTGTCTGACTTATTTCCCTTAGGATAACACCCTGCAAGTCCATCCATGTTGTTGCAATGGCAAAATTTCATTCTTTTTTATGGCTTTTTATTCCATTTTTTTCCATTGCATATATATACAACCTCTTCTTTATCCATTCATCTGTTGATAGACACTTAGGTTGCTTCCATATCTTGGCAATTATAAATAATGCTGCTATGAACATTGGGGTGTATGTATCTTTTTGAATTAGCATTTTTGGGTTTTTTGTATACATACCCAGGAGTGGAATTGCTGAGTCATCTGGTAGTTCTATTTTTAGTTTTTTAGTTTTTAGAGAAATCTCCATTCAGTTTTCCACCATGGCTGCACCAATTTACATTCCCACCAACAGCATATGAGGGTTCCCTTTTCTCCATATCCTCGCCAACATTTGTTATTTGTGGTCTTTTTGATGATAGCCATTCTGACAGGAGTGAGGTGATATCTCATTGTGGTTTTAATTTACATTTTTCTGATGATTGGTAATGTGGAACATCTTTTCATGTGCCCATTGGCATTTCCTCTTTGGAAAAATATCTATTCAGGTTTTCTGCCGGTTTTTTAATCAGGTTGTTTGTTTGGTTGGTTTTGGTGTTGAGTTGTATGAGCTGTTTATATATTTTGGGTCAGTTATATCATATATAAGTATTTTCTCCCATTCAGTAGATTGTCTTTTCATTTTGTTGATGGTTTCCTTTGCTGTGCAAAGTTTTTAAGTCTAATTAGGCCCCATTTGTTTGGTTTTGCTTTTATTTCCTTTGCTTTAGGAGACAGATCAAAAAATTATTGCTGTGGGGATGTATGTATATGTACAGCTGATCCTCTTTGTTATACAGCAGATACTCCAATAAACATGTTAAAAAAATTATTGCTGTGATTTATGTCAAAGAGTGTTCTGTCTATGTTTTCCTCTAAGAGTTTTACAGTTTCCGGTCTTACATTTAGGTCTTTAATCCATTTTAAGTTTATTTTTGTATATGGTGTTAAAGAATGTTCTAACTTCATTCTCTTACGTATAGCTGTCCAGGTTTCCCAGCACCACTTATTGAAGACTATCTTTTCTCCATCATATATTCTTGCCTCCTTTCTCATAGATTAATTGAAAATAAGTGCATGGGTTTATTTCTGGGCTCTCAATTCTGTTCCATTGATCTACGTTTCTGTTTTTGTGCCTGTACCATACTGTAGCTTTGTAGTATAGTCTGAAGTCAGTAAATGTGATTCCTCCAGTTCTGTTCTTCTTTCTCGTGATTGTTTTGGGTATTCGGGATCTTTGGTGTTTCCATACAAATTTTTAAATTATTTGTTCTAGTTCTCTGCCTTCGGTAATTGGATAGGGATTGCACTGAATCTGTAGATTGTCTTGGGTAATATGGTAATTTTAACAATATTCATTCTTCCAATCCAAAAACATGTTATATCTTTCCATATGTGTGTGTCATCCTCAATTTCTTTCATCAGTGTCTTATAGTTTTCCAAGTACAGGTCTTTTACCTCATTAGGTATGTTTATTCCTAGGTATTTTATTCTTTTTGATGCGATGGTAAATGAGATTGCTTCCTTAATTTCTCTTTCTGATATTTCATTGTTAGTATATAGAAATGCAACAGATGTCTGTATATTTATTTTATATCCTGCAACTTTACCAAGTTTATTGATGAGCTCTAGTAGGTTTCTGGTAGTGTTTTTAGAATTTCTATAGTATCCTGTCATCTGCAAAGAGTGACAGGTTTACTTTTTCCTTTCCAATTTGGATTCCTTTTATTTGTTTTTCTTCTCTGATTGCTGTCGCTAAGACTTTCAATACTATGTTGAATAAAAGTGGCAAGAGTGGACATCTGTGTCTTGTTCCTGATCTTAGAGGAAAATGATTTCAACTTTTCACCATTGAGTATGATGTTAGCTGTGGTTTTGTCATATATGGCCTTTATTATGTTGAGGTATGTTCCTTCTATGCCCACTTTCTGGAAAGTTTTTATCATAAATGGATGTTGAATTTTGTCAAAAGGTTTTTTTTGCATCTATTGAGATGATCATATGTTTTTATTCTTAAATTTGTTGATATGGTGTATTGTATTGATTGATTTGTGGATACTGAAAAATCCTTGCATCCCTGGGATAAATCTCACTTGATCATGGTGTATGATCCTTTTAATGTATTGTTGGATTTGGTTTGTTAATATTTTGTTTAGGATTTTTACATCAATGTTCGTTGGTGATATTGGCCTGTAATTTCCTTTTTTTGTGAAATCTCTCTTTGGTTTTGGTATCAGGGTGATGCTTGCCTCATCGAATGAGTTTGAAAGCATTCCTTCCTCTGCAATTTTTTGGAATAGTTTAAGAAAGATAGGTGTTAACTCTTCTCTAAATGTTTGGTAGAATCCACTTGTGAAGCCCTCTGGTCCTGGACTTTTGTTTGTTGGGAGTTTTTAAACTACTGATTCAATTTCATTACTGGTAATTGGCTCGTTCATATTTTCTATTTCTTCCTGGTTCAGTTTTGGGCGATTGTACATTTCTGGTAATTTGTCCATTTCTTCTGAGTTTTCATTTTATTGGCAGGTAGTTATCTGTAGTAGTCTCTTATGATCTTTTGTATTTCTGTGGTGTTGGTTATAATGTCTCTTTCTTCATTTTGATTTTGAGTTGGGCTCTTTTTTTCTTGATGAGTCTGGCTAAATATTTATCAATTTTGTTTATCTTTTCAAAGAACAAGCTCTTAGTTTCATTGATGTTTCTATTATTTATTTACTGTATTTCATTGATTTCTGCTTTGATCTTTATGGTATCTCTCCTACTAATTTTGGATTTTATTTGTTCTTCACTTTCAGGTTCCTTTAGGTGTAGGATTAGTTTGTTTGTATTTTTTCTTATTTCCTGAGGTAGGCTCATATTGCTATAAACGTTCCTCTTACAACTGCTTTTGCTGCATACCATAGATTTTGGATCATTGTGTTTTCATTTTTCTCCAGGAATTTTTAAATTTCCTCTTTGATTTCTTCAGTGATCCATTGGTTGTTTATTTGCATGTTGCTTAGCCTCCACATGTTTATATTTTTTGCAGTTTTTTTCTTGTCATTGATTTCTAGTCTCATAGCATTGTGGTTGGAAAAATTGTTTGACATGGTTTCAGTTTTCTTAAATTTTCTGAGACTTGTTTTGTCACCTAGCATGTGATCTATCCTGGGGAATGTTCCATGTGTACTTGAAAAGAATGTGTGTTCTGCTCCTTTTGGATGGGAAGCTCTATATATATCAATCAAGTCTACCTGTCCTAGTATTTCATTTAAGTCTACCTGGCCTAGTATTTCATTTAAGGCCAGTGTTTCCTTATTGATTCTCTATCTGGATGGTCTGTCCATTGATATAAATGGCGTGTTAAAGTTCCCTGCTATTATTGTGTTACCGTCAATTTCTCACTCTATGTCTGTCAATATTTGCTTTATATATTTAGATGTTCCTATGTTGGGTGCATATGTATTTACAATTATTTAATCTTCTTAGATTAATCCCTTGATCATTATGTAGTGTCCTTCTCTGTCTCTTATAACAGTCTTTATTTTAAAGTCTATTTTGTCTGATATAAGTATTGCTACCTCGGCTTTCTTTTGATTTCCATTTGAGTGGAATACCCTTTTTCATTCCCTCACTTTCAGTCTGTGTGTGTCTTTAGAGTTGAAGTGAGTCTCTTGTAGGAAGCATATATATGGGTCTTGTTTTTGTATCTGTTCAGTCACAGTGTGTCTTTTGATTGGAGCATTTAGTCCATTTACATTTAAAGTAATTATTGATATATATATTCTAATCGCCATTTTGTTCATTGTTTTGCGGTTATTTTTGTAGGTCTTCTTTGTCCTTTCTTCTTCTTTTGTTCTTTTATTATTTGATGACTGTCTTTAGTGTTATATTTGGATTCCTTTTTCTATGTTGTGTGTGTATCTAGTATAGCTTTTTGGTTTTGGTTACCATGAGGTTTTTATATAGCAATATATATATATTCATGATTGTTTTAAGTTGCTGATCTCTTAATTTCAGATGCATTTTAACAATCCTGCATTTATACTCTCCTCCCCTCACAATTACTGCTTTTGGTATCATATTTTATATCTAATTGTTTTGTGTATCCCTTAACTGCTTACTGTGGATATAATTGACTTTACTACTTTTGTCTTCTAACCTTCCTACTAGCTTCGTGCATGAGATGATTTCCTCCCTTTACTGTATGTGTGCATTTACCAATGAACTTTTTCCTTTTATAATTTTCTTGTTTCTAGTTTTGACCTTTTCTTTTTTGCTTAGAGAAGTTCCTTTAACATTTCTTGGAAAGTTTTTTTGGTGGTGCTGAACTCTTAATCTTAACTTTTTCTTGTGTAAACCTTGTGATCACTCCATCAAGTCTGAAGGAGAACTTTGCTGGGTAGAATATTCTTGGTTGTAAGTTTTTCCCTTTCATTACCTAAAATATATTGTGCCACTCCCTTCTGACCCACAGAGTTTCAATGAAAAGTCACCTGATAGCATTATGGGAGTTCCCTTGTATGTCATTGGTTGCGTTTCCCTTGATGCTTTTAATATTCTCTATCTTTAATTCTTTGTCATTTTCATTACTGTGTGTCTTGGTGTGTTCCTCTTAGATTAACCCTGTATGGGACTCCCTGTGCTTTCTAGACTTGGATGTGTGTTTCCTTTCCCAAGTTAGGGAATTTTTCAGCTATTGTGTCTTCAGGTATGTTCTCAGCCTCTTTCTCTCTCTGTTATAGGGGTCCTTCCAGGACCCCTATAATGTGAATATTAGTGCACTTGATGTTGTCCCAGAGGTCTCTTAAACTGTCCTCATTTCTTTTTCTGTTCAGCATCAGTGATTTCCACTACTGTGTCGTCCAGCATGCTGATCCCTTCCTCTGTATCATGTAGTCTGTTGATTCCTTCTAGAGTATTTTTCATTTCAGTTATTGTATTCTTCATCTCCGTTTGGTTTTTCTTTATATTTTCTCTTTGTTAAAAAATTCTATGTTCTTGCTCTGTGTATCCATTCTTCTCCTAAGTTCTTTCATCATCTTTACTGTCACTACCCTGAACTCTTTCTCAGGTAAATTGCCTATCTCCACTTCATTTAGTTCTTATTCTGAGGTCTTATCTTGTTGCTTTGTTTGGAACATGGTCCAGGGTGTCTTGAAGGCTGTATTGGCCTGCTTGTGGGTAGGGTCAGAGCCCAGCTGGTCTCAGGGCAGATTCTGGCCTGCTGCTGGGCAGACTGGATCTGCAAGCTATGGGATTGTGGTTTTCTTGCATCTGGTTTCTGCCCTCTGGTAGATGAAGTTCGTCTAGTGGCTAAAGTAGTCTTCCTGGAGAGCAGTGTTGGGGCCCAGGGTGTTCTGGGGCTTGTGTCTACACACTGGTGGGTGGAGCTGTGTCCTGGGTCCTCTGGTGGTCACAGCCATGTCTAGAGGTGGCTGTGGGCTCAGGAGGTCTTAAGGCAGCCTGTCTGCTAATGGGAAGGGCTGTGTCCCCACCCAATTGGTTCCTTGGCCTGACACATCCCAGCACTGGTGCCTACAGGCTGTTGGGCCAGGGAAGGGCTAGGGCCTAGAGCAAATAAGCTAGATGGAGGATTACACAATGGCACTTGCCAGCACCAGTGTCCATGTGGTAGCAGGAGCTCCCAAGAATGGCTACCGCCAGAGTCTGTGTACCCAAGGTGAGCTGAAGTTGACTCCTGCCTCTCCAGGAGACTCTCCAAGATCAGCAGCTAGGTTTGACCCAGGTTCTTATCAAATCACTGCTTCTGCCCTGGGTCCCGGGCACGGGGGGAGATTTTGTGTGTGGCATTTAAGGGTGGAGTCAATTTCCCCCAGCCCTTTGGGACTCCCAGAAGTAAGCCCCATTGGGCTCAAAACCAAATATTTTGGGGGCTTATCTTCCCGATGCAGGACCCCCAGGCTGGGGAGCCTGACTTGGACCTCTGATCTCTCACTCCTTTGGGAGAACCTCTGCAACTTAATTATTCTCTAGTTTGTGGGTCATCCACCTGTGGGTATGGGACTTGACTATATCGTGAGTCAGCCTCTCCTACCCATCTTGTTGTGGTTCCTTTTTATGTCTTTTGTTGTAGAAGGTCTTTTCTGGTAGGATCTTGTCTTTTTCATCGATGGTTGTTCTGTAAATGGTTGTGATTTTGGTGTGCCCATGAGAGGAGGCGAGCCCAGGGTCTTTCTACTCTGCCATCTTGGCTGATCTCTTATTTCTTCATATTTTTGGCTGTTGTCACATGACCCAGGCTTGACAAACCACAGCATTGCACTCAAACCTACAAGAGGCTTTAAAATGTATATTCAAGAACTTTTATCAGAATGATTAAAATTATTAGAAAGGGAGGGTCATCTTTCATCCATTGGACTTGAAGCTGAGCAGATGTCAGCCTGGGGTAGTTGGCTGCTAAAGCAAACAGTGTTGGCTTGCTCATAGCCCTGAAGCTCTCACCATTTCCTTGTTCATAGACCCAGTGGCTTCTGGCTGCAAGCCACTATGTCTTTCTCCCTCAGGGCTTTTACTGGCCATTTCAGCCAGTTCACTCAGCTGGCGTGTTTATAGGATAGGCTTCAAGTGCCAGAGAGTTCATGTTCCCAGAGCAGCTTTCCACCAGTGACTGATGGGAGTTGGTAGATCAAAAGCCCATCTCCCTCTCCCCTTGGCTGACAAATCTCTGAAGTATGGACTTGAATTATCAGTGTCAAGCCATTATTTGTTATTTACCTTCATGTGGATATATACATGTATATGTGTTTGTATGAATACATGTATACATGAATGGATATACATAAAATATTCATACAATCCATGTACAGTTCATAATATTTTTATATTATTCATAATATTTTTATGTTGTTTTATGTTGTTATATATCTCTGACTTAGGTGGGGGAGTATTTTTTTAGTACCTCCCTGGCTCAGTCCTAGAACATTCTTCTAATGTGTTCAATAAAATCACCCAATATTTATATAATTCCAGAGCTAATATTCAGCCAGTGTTTACCAGTACAGTCATATCATTTCTATAACCAGCACTAATTTTATGGGTGTCCATTCTGATTGACCATTGTACATGCCATAATCTCTTACAGGTGGAATTAACATCATGGTTGTCTGCTCACACCCACCATCAAAACCATGTCCTCATCTCCTTGTGGCCCAGAATCTAATCCCACCTTCTCAGAGAACATTCCTGCTTCCTCCAGCCAAGGCTCAGGATAATCAAAGTTGAGAGGAGGACGCTCGTTTCCTAGAAATGAAAGGTAAAGAATGGAACTCTTGACTTCTTATCCTGAAGGAAGGATAAGTTTTTAGAGATATTTGCATTTCTGAGATCTCTTATCTCTCCTCAATTCCAAACAGAGAGCCTTGGTCTCTCTTTGCCTTTGGATTTTGGCAGAACTAAAAACAAAATCTCCTTGGAATCTCTGCTCCTATTATGTTGTGTAAATACCTGAATTCATTGACTTCATTTATTAAGGTGAAGGAACACGGAGATGGGCCTCAGAAAGGAATGGGTGCATAGCAGTGTGTCTCTTGACAGAGAAGTAGAAGGATGGTCAACTTCATGGATCAACAGTTGGAATAGAGCTGGTCGATGTCAGCAGACCCTGCCCCTGTTTTCTATCACATAAATCTCCCAGAACTCAAGTCTCACACATTAGTTTCCCTCAGCTGGAGGAATAAAGGTTTGAGTACCTTAATGTGATTTAAGAAAATATATTTTTAACTTAAAATATTTGTTTTTCAAATAGTTAGGATATAAGTAAGTAGGGAAAATAGGAAATGGGTATTTCTTACCCACTTGAAAATTGGGGTCAAAGAACCATACCTTCAATGGCCATATAGAACAGGCTCATGAAAAGCAGAGACTATCTGCAGTGAGAACATGTTCCCTAGACCAAGGACTTGTTCATGAGAAATCCTAATGGGACCATGTGTGGGAAGGGTTACCTTGTATTTCCTGTATGAACAGGCTAGGTAAACTGTTTCAGGGCTCCATGGGATGCCAAGGTCAAGGCCTGCTGGTTCAAGATGATGTACTGCTTTCAAGGGCACGCACAGCTTTCCATAATCTGGGATTGAGTGCTTTTTGTTGTGTTTGCAGATGCCTCAACCAGTATTCTAATTTATTTGAGAGATTTTTGCACCTCATGAATAATGCCCCAAGGCTTTAAAAGAGAAAAACGTGAGCCCTTGGACGCAAAGATTTATGGGTTTCAGTGCAAAACATTCCAGTGGGGAGATTTTAAAAATTAATTTGTTTGTATTCAAGGCAGCACAAACATGGAGTATTTGAGGCATTTAAGAATTTTAAATATGAGGGAGTATGCTGAATGGCGAAGCTGTTCATTTGAAATAGTGTATCAGAGTTTCGGACAGGTGGGGAAACTCAACTTTTCTTTTCAATGCAGAAACTGCTGCAAAATTGAGTTTTGCTTGGCCCACACAGGAGCACTCAGAAACCAAAGCAGCAGCCTTCAGCTCTGCTAAAGAGCTCTGAATATGCAATATTGCAGTCACTTCCGCACATTCAATGCAAGCCACCATTTGTGTTTGTAAACAACTAAAAGACCCAGCTCATCTTGAGCAGTACACAAATGAGCCATCTTTGAGAATGCCAGTCGCCTGCTAGTAACTTTCTAAAATTGCTCTCCAGCCCTAATTGAAACCATAAATCCTCATCACATTCAAAGCCCAACCACTGTATACCATTAGCTCAGTGCAGCTCTTAATCTTCTCCTTGTGGGGCACTTTCATGCTGTATCCTTCCTCTTGTAGCAGTCACATTTCTTATTACAGTTCACACACCTTGCAGTATTCCTGCCGGAGAGCCATGTAACATCTCTGTAAGCAGGTCAATATAAGGCCCTGCTTAATAGGAACACCTACCCCATTCCCCCCCCACCCCCGGAACAAGGTCAGAAACTGTCAGGGAAATAGATTGTCGCTGATTTCATCCTAGATGCTTGTAGATAACACAGATAGAAAGAATATTTAAATTCTGCTTTGTTAAGACAGGCTACTTCTCTTATATAGTGGAGCAGGTAGGAGGTTATGGTCGCCTGGAATTCGCCAGACAAGACAAATGGCTTCGCAGACCATCTGACAGCTTTATTCTTGTGGCTCTGGCAGAAAAACAGGCAACAAAGATTGCAGAGGCGGCTGGGTGGAATACAACACAACAGTTCCGAAAGATATTAACTGGTTGTAAAATGAGTGGGAGGAGGTAGTAAAGGAACTGGCATTTCAGTTCTATAAAATCACTTATTACAACATTTTTATAGACAAATCATGCTCCCTTTCTGTGCAGTATCTTTGGGTCTGTTGCCCGGAATAGATGGTAAAGAATCCTTCCACGAGGCACAGAATGTTTATGTGGAAGGAGAGAGAAGGAGCAGCTATGACTCATTTTATGGCTGAATTATGCTCCTGATTCCAAGGAAGACCCTCTGGCAGTTTAGGTCTGGTTTTATCGTAGGAGCTTTTACAGATCTTTTCTGGCCCCATTTATTTGCCTGCACAACATCTCCTGGGCCTTCTAATGGGCACTTGTAATTAATGTGGAATGCCCTCATACTTGTTTCGACACAAGTCCTTCTGGGGCCTTGAAAAGCTGAGACAGCAATGAATATGGCAAGTTTTCTGTTCCTTGAAGCAGAGGAGACAGACTCAGTAAAGTATTTTGTGAGATGACAGCCCACCTTGTAGAGTCATCCTCAGTTCATCCCTTTTAACCAGCCTCACTCATTAAACATAGAAGAGAAATCGGCCTCTCAACTCTCTTGTGGGAAGCAATAAGGAATTGGACATTCCCTAACAAAGCTCTGCTTTGGCATAAAAACTGAAGAACACAGACCATGCACCCTTGGCAACAATACATCTCATAGTTGTAAGAAGTGTTAAACGTGTTTGTTCAAAGAGAAAAATCAGTAATGAAATACTTGGGAAAACACCGAGTGATACAGAGTTAAGTAGCTTTTCATCCTGCAGTACTTCCCGGGGCTTCTAATATCCTGACATGCATTTCAGATCTTCAAGAAAGGAATACCTGCATTTCTGATATTTATTTTACCACAGGACTCTTTATTTTATGGAAACTTGCATGTGGCCAGTGTTCCTTAGAATACTCTAAGAAATAATGCCCTTCTTTATCCAGAACTCTTTTACACAGGGAGAAATGACATTTCTTTAAGTGTCAGGCAGATTTAAATATTTGCCTTTCCAAAATCTTTTAGAGTTCCCCATTGTCCCCATTAATCATAGAGTAATGATCAATTCCTTTATTTATTTATTTGCATTCAAAATCACAGATGATCTCATCTCATATTTTCTCCCTTTATGACCCAGTACATAGCCTTCCTTGACCCTCACACAGTAGTCAAATTTGTTCCTTGCTCTTCTGTATATACACTTGGTATCTCTCACCTCTATATTCTTGAACACAATACTTCCTCTTTGTGGAACAAGCTGTTCTTACTTCTACCTATTTGGGACCTAGACATTTTTCCAGAATCATGCCAAATGCCACCTTCCATGAATCCTTCTTCAGTTTTGCAGTTGGGACTCAGTCTTTCCTGCTTTAGTGTTTCTTCTGTATTTGGTGTGGACCTCTGCTATAGCTTACGTCAGCCTTCCAGTGTTCTGGTTGTTTGCTGAGTTCTATGAGTTCTTCTGCTTGCCTACGAGTTCCTTGAGGGCAGGGACTACGTCTTGTTCATCTTTGGACACAGAGCCTGTTACGCTGTCAAAACAGAATCTAGGTCAAGCTAAATTGAGATATGTAACCCCTGGATCCCACTTTTACTTGACTTTCTCTCTTTAGCTTTCCTGCAGTATCTTTGAAATGACCAGGCCATAGGATGATGGCAGGGTCCACCTTAGAGCTGGCCTATGGCCACCCTCCCAGGTCTGAGTATTCTGTGCTTTGCTCCAATGTTACACTGTCTGTTTCATAACTCCACAGTTGACAGAGTTCTTCTGGCAGGGAGACAGATTTCTTGGGGCCTTTCTGCAGAATTTACCTGCAGAATTGCTCTAGACTTACCCCATAAGGCTGAGCCTGCAGCTTTGGGGGAGGCAGTTGAACTTACAGGAAGTCTAATGTACCCTCTATCTCAGGTCTAGCAACCACACATGTACCCAGATGTGTCCCTGATGAAGATGCTATCACCAAGTTCTTCCTTCACTCAGGCTTTAAAGTCCCTTCCCAGAGTCCTCATGATGGCACTCTTTTCAGATTGTTTTGTTCCCTGAGGCTTCTTCACTGAGTACTGACTTAGCTCTATGCTCTGCACATTGAGAGACACTGTCCAGCCTCACGTTTAGTTTCTTCGCCCAGTTTCAGCTCTGCGAACCCCAGCCTAGGTCAGAGGCTGGCACCTTCCCACTTTATCAGAACACACCTGCAGTTATGTTGCATAGTTCCAAGAAGCAGTAAGTACAGATTTAAGAGTAAATGTGAGCTCTGGATTCAATGTGGCTGGGTTCATACCCTGGTTTCAACACTAAATATCTGTGAATTGGGGCAAATTAACCTTTGTGACCTCAGTTTACTTAGCTATAAAATAAGATGATAGTGGTTCCTATTGCACGGGCGTTTTTTGAGAATTAAAGGAAACGACACATGTGAAGCACCTGGCACAATGCCTGGCGTGTCGTAAGTGCCTCCAAAAGGTAGGTTTTGTTACTGTTTTAGAATCCAATGGAAAGAATAACTTAAAGCCTGGGGAGGCCCTGGGCAACATGTTTAATAGCCCCACTGTCCTCACCTGTAAAATGGGTGTGCTCATCATCTACTGATGTAAAACAGGGTATCACAAACTTAGTGGCTTCAAACTACACACATTTGTCATCTCATAGTTTCTCTGGTTCTAGAGTCCAGGCACAGCTTAGCTGGATCTTCTGCCACGCTGCAGTCAAGATGTCGGCCCCAGCTGGGCTCTCACCTGGAGGCTCCATGGGACGAGTTCACTCCCAGGCGCCCTCAGGCTGTTGGTGGAACTCACTTCCCGAGGCTGTGGGACTTGTGGCATTTACTTTTCTTCAAAACCACTTTCTTCAAAGTAGAGAGAAAGAGACCGAGAGACTCCAACGAGATTGCACTGCAGTGTGATCAGCACATCCCATCCCCTTTGCCATGTAACAGTGGTTAGGAGCCAGTCCAAGGTCCCGCCCATCCTTGAGGGGAAGGGATCACACAAATGTATAAATATGGCGGCCACCTTACTGCCTGTCATCCACAAGGGGGATGATAGCAACAGAAATGGTCTCACGGGTTTTTGTGAGGCTTTGACAAATTAACACACGTAAAGTGCCTGGCACTTAGTAAGTGTTCAGTAAGGGTTTTCTGTTTCTAATCAGGCCTGTGAGTGGAAGGGGAAGCTGGGTTGGAATGAATGAATGAAAGACTAATGGGCCTAAATGCAGTATTTATAACTGGGTAGATTGCTCCCAAGCAAGCTCTTTGCACAGCTGATTTCCCCAGTGGTTTCAGATCAGCAGCTGTGAGCTCTGCTGTGGGTGGTGGTGAATGTCAACTGTAGGTGGGTATTATGCCTTAGTCATGTGTAACTAATTTAAAGCCCACTGTGTTTTCAGGCAAGTGTCTGTAATTGACATTTTTGCTAATTGTGAGAATGACTTGTTTGGTATCTTCCCTCACAACTCTAAGAGAGTTGAGTCGGGAACTGAGGAGTGGGATTGAATGAATTGGCTTCCTCCTGTGTGAGGTACTGAGGTATCGGTTTGGTGCCACGGGTTGGCTCGTAGGCAAAGTTCAGACAATCATAGAGCTAGGAATCAGCTCAGAAATACTGTGGCCAAGTACAGGCTCCCTGGCCCATAGACAAAGAGTACAAAGAATGAATTTCCTCATTTCAACTTGAGGCCTTTTCTGTGCCAGGCTTTGTGCTAGATGCTCAGGGAACAAAGGGAAAGAAACTTAGACAAAAACCATGCTTGTGGAATTTTTACCGTATGGCCCCCAAATTCTTTGACATGCCTTCCACTGAGGGGGAGGGGCAATTTGTGTCTCCTCTCCTTGATCTGGGCTCTGTGACTGTTGACAAGTAGCCTACAGCAGAAATGATGCTGCACCAGTTTCTAGTCTCAGACCTTAAGAAATTTGCAGCCTTCACTCCTTATCTCTTGGGATGTTTCCTCTTGAAACCCAGTCACCATGCCACCATGGAGAGGTCCGGTGCAGACAACATGATAGCCAGCGTCACCTGCCAGCCATGTGAGTGAGCCATCTCAGAAGTGTATCCTCCAGCACCAGTAGAGCTGACGCCACGTGGAACAGGGGTGAGCTGTCCCCATCAGCTCTTACCCAAATTATCGCTGTTGTTTTGAGTCACCAGATTTTGGGGTGGTTTGTTATACAGCAACAAATCGCTGGGACGATGCCCTTACAATGTCTGGAAGAGGAGACAGACACTAACCAAAGACTAAAGCTGGTAACTTATATCTATATGATGAGATTATTGCTGGATATATATCTGCAGGATAAGAACACCTGTGAGAGCATCAAACTAGGAGCCTCTGACTTAGGTTCTGCAACCAGGGAGGGTTTCCCTGAACTGATGCTGGAGCTGAGATTGAAAGAAGCTAATTAAATGAAGGTGGGGCAAGAAAGAGCTGTGCCAGGGCCTCATAGTGTGCAAGAGCATGAGATACTTGAAGAAGGGAGGAGGTCAGTGTGTATTGAGGGGAGATATGGGGTTGGGGGGAGTGATGCAAGGAGCTGCAGACAGGGTAGGCAGCATCCACATGTTGGAGTGGGCCTGTCCCCACGCCAGGCAATGCTCTGAGTTGTCACAGGAGAATAGGATGAGATTGTGCGACTCGCAGGCATGTGTCGGATGAGTGGGGGAGAGAGTGGGGAAACTCGACAGGGGGTTTGGTGTAACCTGCCCGTCTTACCTACAGGTGCCACCCACAGTGAGTGACTGCACTGCTGGCACAGGGTGGGGGTCTTGATTCAGTAAGGAATTAATTGTTTCCTGGCAAAAGAAAGGCTGGAAGGCTTTTTCTTAAGAGTTCTAACTCCTTTTCCAGACTGATTTTCTCAGCTGACCTAATTCAGTAGCAGTGTCTACAGGAGTTTTTAATAGATCCACAGGGGCTGGTGTTTCACAGACTGCTCTCTATTTTTACATCTTTACAGGGAAGACATTATTCCTTACAGCTAAGCATACTTGCTGGAAGTTTGGCCTGCTTTCTCTCCTCTTGCCTCTGTGTAGACGAGAAAACATAGAGCAGAGGCCTTGACATGTATTTCATCCATGTGTGTGAGGATAGTTGCTTCCACTCTGTTCTACCCTCCAACTTTTCTAATTGTCCCTTATCTTTCAGGCAGCATCTCCTGCCTTATCCCTCAGATTCACCCCTCCCTTCCTTCCCACACCCACAGCAGGTCCACATCCCTTCAAACCTCAGTCTCAGCTTCAGGTAAACGGCAAGTATTTTTTGTGAACCAGACACTAGGCACTGGGAATTCAGGAGTGAAGACTAATGTAATCTGACCAGAGCAGTGGTTCTCAACTCTAGCAGCATGTTAGAATCACTGGAGGGGTGGAGGAGGGAGGAGGTGGGGAGCATTAAAATATGTCAGTGCCTTGGACCTAGGACCAGAGAGTCTGATTTTATTGATTCTTCACTATTGGAGGGGGAGTTTACAAGTAAGGCAGAGGAGTAAGCTAGAATGATCCACGTAGTAATCAATCCGACTCAGAGACATTGGTATGAACTTATGTTTGGTTTAGTACAAAGACAGTTTCATCCAGATAGATAGATAAACAGATAGATGCATATATATTCACATATATATCCTTGTTGTGTCAGCTAAGAGGACCTAGAAGCAATGCTACCCCAGTAGCAACAAGTACACCTAGACCCAGATCTTGTTGTCTAATACCATTCTCCAGTAAAAGGAACCAGAAATCTTTAGAGAAATGGCTGATTTTAGGGCTGGGGCAGGAAATATACAAGATGAGCCTGGAGCATCTTGTACTGCCAGAAAGTATGGAAGAACACAAAAAACACCCTAAAACCCCACAATGATGAGGGTATGTCAAAGCGGCACTGAAAGAGCTCCCAAGGGCCAAAGCTAAGACAGTTTGAGCAAGAGAAGAAATAAAGTAGTACTGGATGATAACCCACAGTATAAAGTAAATATCCATAAGTCCATACTGGCATACGTAAATGACAGAAAAAAATAAATAGGGAGAAGAGATTAATGAGAGGACTCTCCCATGCAGAAGAATTCCAAATAATTTATGGTCGTACTCTCCCCTCAACAAGGTGGAGCATACCTCCCCATTCCTTAAGTATGGACTGTGCATAGTGACTTCTTTCCGAAGAGTATTTGCAATGTGGACAGGGAGGAAAAGAGTAACTTTACAGTGAAGAAACCTGACAACTAGTACCTCAGCCAGCCAGGTGATCAAGGTTAACATCAATAATGATAAGTCTTACTGAGTATATACCATTGACATGATACGATGCAAATGGCACTTTACCTCTGTGATCTTCTTCCTAAAAACCATAACTTCAGACTAATCATGAGGAAAAATCAGACAAATACCAATTGAGTGACAGTTTATAAGATACCTTACCAGTACTCCTTGAAACTGTCACTGTCATAAAAAAAAAGGGAAGTCTGTCTGACAAACTGTCTCAACCAAGAGGAGCCTAAGGAGACATGACATACCATGTAAAGTGACATCCTTCTTTAAGTAACACGTTTCTCTAATAAAATTGAGAAGGATTTAGTTGAAGCAAAAAAGAAGTCTATTGAAATCAATCATGATTAAATGATCTCTAAGACGACCACTGTTAATGTTTTGATAGTCTTTAGTTTCTACCATAAAACTGGGATCATGCATCACCGACAATTTTGAAACCTATTATTCATGAATGGTCTGTTATGAACTTTTTCCCATTCCATAAATAATCTTCTTAAAGCATAAAATGAGAACTTTAATAGCTGGATGGTGTTTAATGGCTAAATTTGCTCAAGAATATAGGGAAGGAGGGGGAAAGGCAGGATAAAGGGGAGGGAAGAAATAGGCGCAGTTGTAGGTGGTGGCAGTGGCTATAGCATTGGATATCAGGGGTGGTGGACTTGGTGGTGTGGTGGGAGTTTGGCAGGCAGAGGGAAAACTAGTTCTTCTGGCTCCTCCACTTCTCTGCAGACAAAAGGACCTAGAGAGATCATTTCAATGTTTCTCCTTTTCCACTGCAAATCAGGAGGAAGGCTATTTACCAGCAAGTTGAACAGCATCTTCAGTGCCGTGTTATTTCTTTGTCTCATTAGATAGATATTCCAAGGCTTAGAAATTAGTCGGGAGGTATTGAATAGCTCAGTTATGTCTTTGTAGAACTTCAGCTTTTTCAGTTCAAAGCCACTTTCTGGCCCATTTGTAAAATGGTAGAGTGTTTCTAGGGAAGAACTAATGGAGAGAATTCTGGTTTCCCTGCCTCTCCTCAATGTGTATTAAAGCACAGAGTGATGGGCAAGATATAGCAGTTGACCCCCATGTTGCAAATCTTCCATTAGTTTCTACCCTCCCTCCCCCAAAATCAAGTTCCACAGTCCCCAGGCATACTCTTTCTCCACAGAACAAATTTTACTTGAGATATACTAAGTAATCTTGCGTAGGTTTATAGTTAGGGCAATGCTTATATTTCTTCCTTAACCAATTATCTGGAAGCAGAAAAAGAAAGGCTTTACAAAAACCAGTTGCTGGGGCCCAAATTCTGTGATATCCCTTTTGGGCATTTGGAAGGAAAATTGAAGGGAGAACTTTATGTGAGTGGGTTGCTGTGAGTGGAGACTTATTTTTGGCTGGCATAACAAGGACATTTAGAAAACAACGAGTGTTTACATGTGGAGTGAGCGAGGCAGTCACGAAAGTGTGGGACCAGTGTGGATCTGGGGTTTTGAATAGCATGTGGGTGACTGCTGACATTTGAGAACTTTTATCTGGGGTGGATTACAGATGTAGCAATTATACATGTAGGCATTTTAATTGGCATTTAGTAATGCCAAGTCAACAACTGATTCAATTTGGTGAAAAAAATAATCCATGAGTTGATCTGTCCTTTTGAGAAAGATACCATAGGATCCTGTTGAGAAGTATTTCTGGGTGTTAGGGAATGTATGTGACCACTGGAAACCAACCTTTTTGAAATGCTAGAGCTTCAAAATTACGTTGTTTTTTGCTGTAGAGAAAATTTCAGAATCCAATGAGTCCATCTTAAATTCCATCCCAGGAAGGTTAGTTAGAAAAATAATTTAAGCCTTTTCTTAAAAGTTATTTTAACTCTTGAGAGATTGAAGAAAGAGGAATCAGAAGGTTTAGATTCAAATCGTCACTTTGTTACTACCTTGCTATGAAACAACAGCAAAATACAGAATTGCAGACAATTGTCTGTCAGTGTGGTAAGTGCTGGTGATGTAGGAACAGAAATTTGGTGTTCAAATCCTTGCTCCCCCACTCCTTAGCTATGTGACCACAACCAAGTCAGAGAACTTTTCTGAACTTCAATTTTCTCTTCGATAAAGTGAGAATACTGACAGTAAGTACAAGCCTTAACAACCTCTACCATGTTGTCATAAAGCCAGATGTAGATAATGTAGTTACAGTGTGAAATGCTGGCACTGACCCCAAACTCGTGCTGCTTTGTGGTTCTAGTTCTGATCTAGGAAGATCTGAGAACTCAGAAATGCATCATTTAATAATGAGTTGCTTTTTGTTGTTTTTGTTGTTGTTATTCACACGAAGCCAAACTAACTCCGTCCCTAGAGTAAAAGGAAAAACTTTGTCTGTAGGCATTGTCCCATGTTGGAGGAGGTCACACTGAGGACGTGACCACCAGTTGACCCGTGAACTGGACCTGGGCAGACTGAGGCTCCTCACGCCCTCCTCTATCCTTGGAATGTCTCTTCTCCCTGTTTCTCCCACAGTGGGAAATGTTCCAAGGACATAGCCTTGAGAGAGTAAGGTGTCGTTGAAACCATCTGGACTGAGTATGTGACTGAACCTAGTTAAGATTTCTATATACCCTTTTAAGATTTGGTGGGTGGGTACAGAGATCTACTTCTCTTGTGCTCACTCAAGACAAGCCTCACAAAGTAAGTTCCCTTGCTTGTTAAAACCTGCCGCCTACCAACCTGGAGTGGTCTGCCTCTTTCTTTGGTCTCTCCTTGCCCTCTGTGTGTGTGTGGGGTGCAGGCAGTCCGCCAACCAACACCCCACCAGAGCACCAAGGAGGTGTTCAGAAAGGTAAAGGGTTTCCAGTGAAGGCTTAACTAGGCCAGGCACTCTGTTTAAGTAGGAGAGGTCATTTGTGGCTACATAGGAAGGTCTTGAATTCCAAGGTAGTGCAGTGAATAATGCCTAGGCCTGTATTCTGGTTGGCCTAAGAGCTAGGGAGGGGGAATCTTCCCTGGAACACTCTGTCCATGAGTAACCCTGAGTTCCTTACCAAGAAGGCAGCATCCACTGGGCTGGGCCAGACCCCACAGCCCTGACACGCGGAGAAGGCCAAGGGTTCCCACAACCAGGGCTCCCAGGACATGGGTTCTAGGACCACCCGGCCCCATTTTGGATTGCCACTTAAATCTTTTTAATTTATACACTCTTGCCTTACATTTCCCACCACTAAAGTATAAGCTCTTTGAAGACAGGCATGTGACTTGTTCATTAGCAAGAAAGCATGTGGCAAATGAGGATAAAATATTTGATTTGGAGTTGGAAAAACAAGGTGCAAATCTCATCTCCAAACAATGAATTTCTCCAAACTCATTAGCTGCATGACTTTAGGCAGGAAGCTCTTAAACCCCCCTGAGCCTTATTTTCTGCTTCTGGATAATGGGAATTATTGTAGTCTCCAACAGGATAATTCAGTTTTGCTCAGATCTACTTAGTATTTGCACTATATGCTGTGTCTTGATGCTTTATATGTGTTCACTCCCGAAGACTCAGTGAGGTGCAGTATTATTCCATTCTGCAGGTACAATCATTTGCCATTTTGCAGAAACACTGGAAAACTCTGGGGCTCAGCCCTTGGTAGTTCTCAGCCCTTTTGTCATCTGCCCTTATGGCTTTAAACACCATCTGGATGCTAAGGACTTCCAACTTAATATATCAAGCCCAAACCACTCCCCTGAACCTGGGACCCACTGCCCACTCAGTATCTAATAGGCATCTGAACATGGCCTAAGGTGAGTCCCTGATATTCCCCCTAAAAGTTCTCTTTTCCTGCTATACCTTCTCGGTAAGTAACTCTGTTCTTTCAACTGCTCAGGCCAAAACCCTTGGAGTCATCCTTGAATCTTGAGTCTGACCTCCCACATTCAATCCATCAAAAACTCCTGTCAGCCCTCCCTCTAGACCCCTCTTGTCTGGGTTTCTACCACCACCCCCTAGACCAAGCCACCATCATCTCTTATCTGGATTTATTGCAAGAACCTCCTGACTGGTCTCCCTACTTCTGACCTTGAACCATGATGGTCTGTTCTCCACACATCATCCAGGGGGATGCTGCTGGAAGGTGATTAGAAGACGTGCCCCCCACGCTCTGCACCCTCTGATGGCTGCCCATCTCATCAGAGTAAACTCCGAGTCCTCACGTGACATGAGGACCGACATGACTGCTGCCTCCCCCTGGCCCCTCGGGCTCCATCTCCTACCAGCCTTGAACCTCCTTGGCCCTTCGCCAGCCTTCTTCAGCCTCGTGCTTTCTCCAACACACCGGGCACATTTCCTCCTCAGAACCTTTGTGCTCATGGCTCCCCCTGCCTGAGGTTCTCTGCTCCCAGGTAACCGCGTGGCTCCTTCCCTCACTGTCTTCAGGCTTGTCTTACACTTTCTTGACGAGGCCTGTCCTGGCCCCGCTTTCTAGAACACCAGCCCTAAAGCACCCTACTCCACTTCCAACCCCCTTCCCTGATTGACCTTTCTCCTAACATGCATCATTGCCTAGAATATTACCTATTTCCTTTGTTTATAGTCTGTCTCTCCCTCTAGGATGAGAACTCCACAAGAGCGAATGTGTCCCCAGTGTCCAGAACTGTCCATGACCCTTAGTAGGTGCCCAATACATATTTTTGGAATCAGTGAATAAGGAAACCAAACCTCATGGAGATCAAGAAATTGTCCACACTCACAAAGGTCTAAACAGGCAGTCTGAGGCTTAAGTTCTCTCAGAGATGGGGAAAGGCAGGATTCAGGCCCTTCTGGTTTTGGTCCACTCGTTTCTGAAAGCCCCTGAAGTGCTATTCTTGCCAAAAAAGTGTTTTTAGAACTCTCAGCAAGGGTGCCCCTGTGAAAAAGACCCGCTGGGGTGCTTGGCGCATAGCAAGCTGACACTGCTAACTCCCGGAGTTCCAAATGCATAGCCCTTGACATGGCCTGTCAGCTTCCACTGCCTTCAATTCTAAATTTGTATGATCTTAGCATAATTAGCCCAGTTTTTGTCATTCCACAACTGCTAAGTATGCAGTGGCTGTGGTGTGTTATGGCTCCTCGTGGATGCAGATGACATATCATGAAATATTTATTAAAAAAACAAGTGCAGGCTTTCTTAATTATTACCACTGACTGCTTTCCCCTCCAAGTCCAGGAGAGGTGAGTCTGTGTTCGGCAGAACTGCTTGAATATGATAATTTCCTTTTGATCTTTCATTTTCCTCCTATGCGTTGGGGTGCATTTTATGGCCTCTTTGAAAAGCTCCACTCAGCTTCACTGGCTGCTTGTTTATTTTCCCCAATCTGCAGTGCCTTTTGTTTTATCATTTACATTTCTTAGGCTGTTTCAGATGAGTAAATACTGCCCCAGCTACTCTAGCTTAAAAAAAACTATTATTGCTCGTTAACTCTCTGTGCTAGAACTAGCTGGAAAATACGCACTAGGATTGTTTCCTGCTTTTGTGTATTAATATTTTAAAAAATCATTTTTTTCTCTGGGATCCCTGAAGCTTATTCTTCGGAGTGCAGAGAGAGATCTTTGGACACAAGTCCCTGACTTCAGGTCATTGTTACAGAGGACCCCTTTATCACTTAAAGGAATTGCTAGTTCTTGGGTGGGCAAGTCAAGTTAGAAAGTGAATATGCTTCAGCTTTTCACAGGCCCCCTGGAGCTTGTAGGAGGAGAATAGAGCCGTTGAAGCCACTTGGTTTACTTCTTCTTTTCATCCTGGGCCCAGACATCCCTTCTATCTCGTCCCTGTTTCTTTCCTTCTTTTTCTCTTGATTCACAGCTCCCTTCTCAAGTGAAGATGAGAAACTCATTTAATGAATTTTCACGTGTGACACAGCCCAGGGTGCCCCACCTCCACAAAATGGCACCAGAGGATGGAAAGCCTGTTCCGTATGAGAATCATAAGCACGTTACTAGGCCGCCACATTAAAGCATCCCTCGAGTTTCCTTTGCCCTTTCTCCACTGCCGTAAGCCTGCCTCCTTTTTGGAGAAGCCAAGGAAATTGGAATGGATAGAAACTTTGGCATGAAGATCTCAAAATATTCATTTATACTCACCTAATGAGGGAAATAAAAGCTAGCCCATTTCATAGATGAAAAAGCTGAAGAATGGAAAAGCCAAGATCTAAAAATGCAAGTGGAGGGGACGGCGGGAAGATGGCGGAAGAGTAAGACGTGGAGATCGCCTTCCTCCTCACGGATACACCAGAAATACATATACACGTGGAACAACTCCTACCGAACACCTACTGAAGGCTGGCAGAAGACCTCAGAGCTCCCAAAAGGCAAGAAACTCCCCACGTACCTGGGTAGGGCAAAAGAAAAAAGAAAAAACAGAGACAAAAGAATAAGGACGGCACCTGCACCAGTGGGAGGGAGCTGTAAAGGAGGAAAAGTTTCCACACACTAGGAAGCCCCTCCGCGGGCGGAGACTGCGGGAGGCGGAGGGGGGAGCTTCGGGACCGCGGAGTGGAGCACAGCGACGGGTGCGGAGGGCAAAGCGGGGGGATTCCTGCACAGGCGATCGGTGCCGACCGGCACTCACCAACCCGAGAGGCTTGTCTGCTTACCCGCCGGGGCGGGCGGGGCTGCGAGCTGAGGCTCGGGTTTCGGTTTTGGACGGAGCGCGGGGAGAGGACTGGGGTTGGCGGCTTGAGCATAGCCTGGAGGGGTTGGTGCGCCACGACTAGCCGGGAGTTCGGGGAAAAGCCTGCACCGGCCGAAGAGGCAAGAGACTTTTTCTTCCCTCTTTGTTTCCTGGCGCGCGAGGAGAGGGGTTTAAGAGCGCTGCTTAAAGGAACTCCAGAGAAGGGCGCGAGCCGCGGCTAAAAGCGCGAACCCCAGAGACGGGCGCGAGCCTCGGCTGAGGGCGCGAGCCCCCGAGACGGGCGCGAGCCGCGGCTGAAAGCGCAAACCCCCGAGACGGGCGCGAGCCGCGGCGGGAAGCGCGAGCCCCCGAGACGGGCGCGAGCCGCGGCGGGAAGCGCGAGCCCCAGAGACGGGCGCGAGCCGCGGCTGAAACTGCGGAGCCCAGAGACGGGCGGGAGACGCTGGGGCTGCTGCTGCCGCCACCAGGGGGGCTGTGTGCGAGCACAGGTCACTCTCCGCGCCCCTCTTCCGCGGAGCCTGTGCAGGCCGCCACTGCCGGGTTCCCGGGATCTGGGGACAGCTTCCCGCACGGCGGGTCTCAGGCTGGTGCAGCGTCACGCCGGCCTCTGCCGCAGCGTCACGCCGCCTCTGCCGCCGCAGGCCCGCCCCGCACGCAGTGCCCCGCCTTCCCCCATCCCCCAACCCCCGGCCTGAGTGAGCCGGAGCTCCCGAATCAGCGGCTCCTTTAACCCCGTCCTGTCTGAGCAAAAAAAAACAGACGCCCTCCAGCGATCAGCGCGCAGGGGCAGGGCCGGGTACAAAGCTGAGCTCCTGTGAGCTGTGAGAGCAGGGAGGAGAGGGGGAGGTCTCTCCCGGCAGCCGCGGAGGCGGCGGATTGAAGCTCCACAATCAACTTGATGTGCCCTGCATTGTGGAATACCTGAATAGACAGGGAGTGAGCCCAAATTGAAGAGGGGGAATTTAGGAGCGAGATCGGTGATTTTTTTCCCTTTTCCTCTTTTTGTGAATGTGGGCATGTATGCTTCTGTGTGAGATCTTGTCTGTATACTCTTGTTTCCACCATTAGTCCTAGGGCTCTATCCGTCCATGGGTTTTTTTTTTTTAAAAAAAAAAAAAAAAAAATTTTTTTTTAATAATTAATTTTAATTGTAATAACTTTATTGAACTTTACCTTCGTTCTTTCTTTCTTTCTTTTCTTCCTTCCTTCCCTCCTTTAGACAACTAATCACCCCAAATTGAGGAGGTGGTCTCTGGGAGCAGGATTTATGATTTTTCCCCCTTTGCCTCTCTTTGTGAACGTGTAGGTGTATGCTTCTGTGTAAGATTTTCTCTGTATAGCTTTGCTCCCAATAGTTGTCCTAGGGCTCTATCCTTCCATGGTTTTTTAAAAAAAAAAAAAAAAAATTTTTTTTCTTTCTTAATAATTAATTTTAATTGCAATAACTTTATTGTACTTTACCTTCGTTCTTTCTTTCTTTCTTTCCTTCCTTCCTTCCCTCCTTTAGACAGCAAATCACCCCAGGTTGAGGAGGTGGTCTCTGGGAGCAGGATTTAGGATTTTTCCCCCTTTGCCTCTCTTTGTGAACGTGTATGTGTATGCTTCTGTGTAAGATTTTCTCTGTATAGCTTTGCTTCCAACATTTGTCCTAGGGCTCTATCCGTCCATGGTTTTTTTTAAAAAAAAAAAAAATTTTTTTTTTCTTTCTTAATAATTAATTTTAATTGCAATAACTTTATTGTACTTTACCTTCGTTCTTTCTTTCTTTCTTTCCTTCCTTCCTTCCCTCCTTTAGACAGCAAATCACCCCAGGTTGAGGAGGTGGTCTCTGGGAGCAGGATTTAGGATTTTTCCCCCTTTGCCTCTCTTTGTGAACGTGTATGTGTATGCTTCTGTGTAAGATTTTCTCTGTATAGCTTTGCTTCCAACATTTGTCCTAGGGCTCTATCCGTCCATGTTTTTTTTTTAAAAAAAAAAAAATTTTTTTTTCTTAATAATTAATTTTAATTGTAATAACTTTATTGTACTTTACCTTCGTTCTTTCTTTCTTTCCTTCCTTCCTTCCCTCCTTTAGACAGCGAATCACCCCAGGTTGAGGAGGTGGTCTCTGGGAGCAGGATTTATGATTTTTCCCACTTTGCCTCTCTTTGTGAACACGTATGTGTATGCTTCTGTGTAAGATTTTCTCTGTATAGCTTTGTTTCCAGCATTTGTCCTAGGGTTCTATCTGTTCTTTTTTTTTTTTTTTTTTTTTTTTTTTTTTTGTTCTAAATATTTTTTAGTACAATAACTATATTATACTTTATTTTATTTTTACTGTATCTTCTTTCTTTCTGTCTTTTTCCTTCTTTCCTTCCTTCCTTCCTCCCTTCCTCCCTCCCTCCCTCCCTCCTTTCTTTCCTTCTTTGCTTCTTTCTTCCTTCCTTCCTTTCCTCCTTTCCTCCTTTCCTTCTTTCTTTCCTCAAACTTCTACTAATTCTCTCTACATTTTCTCCTTCTTTCCCTCCTACCTTCCTTCCTTCCTCCCTCCCTCCCTCCTTTCTTTCCTTCCTTGCTTCTTTCTTCCTTCCTTCCTTTCCTCCTTTCCTTCTCTCTTTCCTCAAACTTCTACTAATTCTCTCTACATTTTCTCCTTCTTTCCCTCCTTCTTTCCTTCCTTCCTCCCTCCCTCCCTCCCTCCTTTCTTTCCTTCTTTGCTTCTTTCTTCCTTCCTTCCTTTCCTCCTTTCCCTCTTTCTTTCCTCAAACTTCTAATAATTCTCTCTACATTTTCCCCTTCTTTCCCTCCTTCCTTCCTTCCTTCCTCCCTCCCTCCCTCCTTTCTTTCCTTCTTTGCTTCTTTCTTCCTTCCTTCCTTTCCTCCTTTCCTTCTTTCTTTCCTCATACTTCTAATAATTCTCTCTACTTTTCCTCCCTTTTATTCTGAGCCGTGTGGATGAAAGGCTCTTGGTGCTCCAGCCCAGGAGGCAGGGCTCTGCCTCTGAGGTAGGAGAGCCAACTTCAGGAAACTGATCAACAAGAGACCTCCCAGCTCCACATAATATTAAACGGTGGACATCTCCCAGAGACCTCCATCTTAACACCAGCACCCAGCTTCACTCAACGACCAGCAAGCCACAGTGCTGGACAACCTATGCCAAACAACTAGCAAAACAGGAACACAACCCCACCCATTAGCAGAGAGGCTGCCTAAAATCATAACAAGGCCACAGACACCCCAAAACACACCACCAGACGTGAATCTGCCCACTAGAGAGACAAGACCGAGCCTCATCCAGCACAACACAGGCACTAGTCCCCTCCACCAGGAAGCCTACACAACCCGCTGAAACAACCTTAGCCACTGGAGACAGACATCAAAAACAACGGGAACTACGAGCGTGCAGCCTGCAAAAAGGAGACCCCAAACACAGTAAGATAAGCAAAATGAGAAGACAGAAAAACACACAGCAGATGAAGGAGCAAGATAAAAACCCACCAGACCTAACAAATGAAGAGGAAATAGGCAATCTACCTGAAAAAGAATTCAGAATAATGATAGTAAGGATGATCCGAAATCTTGGAAGTAGAATAGACAAAATGCAAGAAACAGTTAACAAGGACCTAGAAGACATAAAGATGAAACAAGCAACGATGAACAACGCAATAAATGAAATTAAAAGTACTCTAGATAGGATCAATAGCAGAATAACTGAGGCAGAAGAACGGATAAGTGACCTGGAAGATAAAGTAGTGGAAATAACTACTGCAGAGCAGAATAAAGAAAAAAGAAAGAAAAGAACTGAGGACAGTCTCAGAGAGCTCTGGGACAACATTAAACGCACCAACATTCGAATTATAGGGGTTCCAGAAGAAGAAGAAAAAAAGAAAGGGACTGAGAAAATATTTGAAGAGATTATAGTTGAAAACTTCCCTAATATGGGAAAGGAAATAGTTAATCAAGTCCAGGAAGCACAGAGAGTCCCATACAGGATAAATACAAGGAGAAATACGCCAAGACACATATTAATCAAACTATCAAAAATTAAATACAAAGAAAGCATATTAAAAGCAGCAAGGGAAAAACAACAAATAACACACAAGGGAATCCCCATAAGGTTAACAGCTGATCTCTCAGCAGAAACCCTACAAGCCAGAAGGGAGTGGCAGGACATACTGAAAGTGATGAAGGAGAAAAACCTGCAACCAAGACTACTCTACCCAGCAAGGATCTCATTCAGATTTGATGGAGAAATTAAAACCTTTACAGACAAGCAAAAGCTGAGAGAGTTCAGCACCACCAAACCAGCTTTACAACAAATGCTAAAGGAACTCCTCTAGATAAGAAATGCAAAAGAAGGAAACGACCTATAATAACGAACCCAAAACAATATAGAAAATGGGAATAGGAACATACATATCGATAATTACCTTAAATGTAAATGGACTAAATGCTCCCACCAAAAGACACAGATTGGCTGAATGGATACAAAAACAAGACCCTTATATATGCTGTCTACAAGAGACCCACCTCAGACCTAGAGACACATACAGACTGAAAGTAAGGGGATGGAAAAAGATATTCCATGCAAATGGAAACCAAAAGAAAGCTGGAGTAGCAATTCTCATATCAGACAAAATAGACTTTAAAATAAGGACTATTAAAAGGGATAAAGAAGGACACTACATAATGATCAAGGGATCGATCCAAGAAGAAGATATAACAATTGTAAATATTTATGCACCCAACATAGGAGCACCTCAATACGTAAGGCAAATACTAACAGCCATAAAAGGGGAAATAGACAGTAACACATTCATAGTAGGGGACTTTAACACCCCACTTTCACCCATGGACAGATCATCCAAAATGAAAATAAATAAGGAAACACAAGCTTTAAATGATACATTAAACAAGATGGACTTAATTGATATTTATAGGACACTCCATCCAAAAACAACAGATTACACATTTTTCTCAAGTGCTCATGGAACATTCTCCAGGATAGATCATATCTTGGGTCACAAATCAAGCCTTGGTAAATTTAAGAAAATTGAAATTGTATCAAGTATCTTTTCTGACCACAACGCCATGAGACTAGATATCAATTACAGGAAAAGATCTGTAAAATATACAAGCACATGGAGGCTAAACAATACACTACTTAATAATGAAGTGATCACTGAAGAAATTAAAGAGGAAATAAAAAAATACCTAGAAACAAATGACAATGGAGACACAACGACCCAAAACCTATGGGATGCAGCAAAAGCAGTTCTAAGGGGGAAGTTTATAGCAATACAAGCCCACCTTAAGAAGCAGGAAACATCTCGAATAAACAACCTAACCTTGCACCTCAAGCAATTAGAGAAAGAAGAACAAAAAAGCCCCAAAGCTAGCAGAAGGAAAGAAATCATAAAAATCAGATCAGAAATAAATGAAAAAGAAATGAAGGAAACGATAGCAAAGATCAATAAAACTAAAAGCTGGTTCTTTGAGAAGATAAACAAAATAGATAAACCACTAGCTAGACTCATCAAGAAAAAAAGGGAGAAGACTCAAATCAATAGAATTAGAAATGAGAAAGGAGAAATAACAACTGACACTGCAGAAATAAAAAAAATCATGAGAGATTACTACAAGCAACTCTATGCCAATAAAATGGACAATCTGGAAGAAATGGACAAATTCTTAGAAATGCACAACCTGCCAAGACTGAATCAGGAAGAAATAGAAAATATGAACAGACCAATCACAAGCACTGAAATTGAAAGTGTGATTAAAAATCTTCCAACAAACAAAAGCCCAGGACCAGATGGCTTCACAGGTGAATTCTATCAAACGTTTAGAGAAGAGCTAACACCTATCCTTCTCGAACTCTTCCAAAATATAGCAGAGGGAGGAACACTCCCAAATTCCTTCTACGAGGCCACCATCACCTTGATACCAAAACCAGACAAGGATGTCACAAAGAAAGAAAACTACAGGCCAATATCACTGATGAACATAGATGCAAAAATCCTCAACAAAATACTAGCAAACAGAATCCAACAGCACATTAAAAGGATCATACACCATGATCAAGTGGGGTTTATTCCAGGAATGCAAGGATTCTTCAATATACGCAAATCTATCAATGTGATAAACCATATTAACAAATTGAAGGAGAAAAACCATATGATCATCTCAATAGATGCAGAGAAAGCTTTTGACAAAATTCAACACCCATTTATGATAAAAACCCTCCAGAAAGTGGGCATAGAGGGAACTTTCCTCAACATAATAAAGGCCATATATGACAAGCCCACAGCAAACATCATCCTCAATGGTGAAAAACTGAAAGCATTTCCACTAAGATCAGGAACAAGACAAGGTTGCCCACTCTCACCACTCTTATTCAACATAGTTTTGGAAGTTTTAGCCACAGCAATCAGAGAAGAAAAGGAAATAAAAGGAATCCACATCGGAAAAGAAGAAGTAAAGCTGTCACTGTTTGCAGATGACATGATACTATACATAGAGAATCCTAAAGATGCTACCAGAAAACTACTAGAGCTAATCAATGAATTTGGTAAAGTAGCAGGATACAAAATTAATGCACAGAAATCTCTGGCATTCCTATATACTAATGATGAAAAATCTGAAAGTGAAATCAAGAAAACACTCCCATTTACCATTGCAACAAAACGAATAAAATATCTAGGAATAAACCTACCTAAGGATACGAAAGACCTGTATGCAGAAAATTATAAGACACTGATGAAAGAAATTAAAGATGATACAAATAGATGGAGAGATATACCATGTTCTTGGATGGGAAGAATCAACATTGTGAAAATGACTCTACTACCCAAAGCAATCTACAGATTCAATGCAATCCCTATTAAACTACCACTGGCATTTTTCACAGAACTAGAACAAAAAATTTCGCAATTTGTATGGAAACACAAAAGACCCCGAATAGCCAAAGCAATTTTGAGAACGAAAAAAGGAGCTGGAGGAATCAGGCTCCCTGACTTCAGACTATACTACAAAGCAACAGTAATCAAGACAGTATGGTACTGGCACAAAAACAGAAAGATAGATCAGTGGAACAGGATAGAAAGCCCAGAGATAAACCCATGCACATATGGACACCTTATCTTTGATAAAGGAGGCAGGAATGTACAGTGGAGAAAGGACAGCCTCTTCAATAAATGGTGCTGGGAAAACTGGACAGGTACATGTAAAAGTATGAGATTAGATCACTCCCTAACACCATACACAAAAATAAGCTCAAAATGGATTAAAGACCTAAATGTAAGGCCAGAAACTATCAAACTCTTAGAGGAAAACATAGGAAGAACACTCTATGACATAAATCACAGCAAGATCCTTTCTGACCCACCTCCTAGAGTAATGGAAATAAAAACAAAAATAAACAAATGGGACCTAATGAAACTTCAAAGCTTTTGCACAGCAAAGGAAACCATAATCAAGACCAAAAGACAACCCTCAGAATGGGAGAAAACATTTGCAAATGAAGCAACTGACAAAGGATTAATCTCCAAAATTTACAAGCAGCTCATGCAGCTCAATAACAAAAAAACAAACAACCCCATCCAAAAATGGGCAGAAGACCTAAACAGACATTTCTCCAAAGAAGATATACAGAATGCCAACAAACACATGAAAGAATGCTCAACCTCATTAATCATTAGAGAAATGCAAATCAAAACTACAATGAGATATCATCTCACACCAGTCAGAATGGCCATCATCAAAAAATCTAGAAACAATAAATGCTGGAGAGGGTGTGGAGAAAAGGGGACACTCTTGCACTGCTGGTGGGAATGTGAATTGGTTCAGCCACTATGGAGAACAGTATGGAGGTTCCTTAAAAAACTACAAATAGAATTACCATATGACCCAGCAATCCCACTACTGGGCATATACCCTGAGAAAACCAAAATTCAAAAGGAGTCATGTACCAAAATGTTCATTGCAGCTCTATTTACAATAGCCCAGAGATGGAAAGAACCTAAGCGCCCATCATCGGACGAATGGATAAAGAAGATGTGGCACATATACACAATGGAATATTACTCAGCCTTAAAAAGAAATGAAATTGAGATATTTGTAATGAGATGGATAGACCTAGAGTCTGTCATACAGAGTGAAGTAAGTCAGAAAGACAAAGACAGATACCGTATGCTAACACATATATATGGAATTTGAGGGGAAAAAATGTCATGAAGAACCTAGGGATAAGACAGGAATGGAGGCGCAGACCTACTGGAGAGCGGACTTGGGGATATGGGGAGGGGGAAGGGTGAGTTTTGACAGGGCGAGAGAGAGTCATGGACATATACACACTAACAAACGTGGTGGGGTGGATAGCTGGGGGGGAAGCAGCCGCAAGGCACAGGGATATTAGCTCGGGGCTTTGGGACAGCCTGGAGGGGTGGGAGGGGGAGAGTGGGAGGGAGGGAGATGCAGGAGGGAAGACACATGGGAGCACATGTATATGTATAGCTGATTCACTTTGTTATAAATCAGAAACTAACACACCATTGTAAAGCAATTATACCCCAATAAAGATGTTAAAAAAAAAAAAAAAAAAAAAAAAAAATAAAAATGCAAGTGGAAACTGAGGGTAACTAGAGGGTGTATTTAATACATACCGAAGAATACATGTAATGCAGAAAGACATAAAATACAATAACAAAATGACTAGACCAGTACTCGTACCATTGAATTCACCTGTAGAGAGCCCCAGAGCTAACTACTATCCTACTTTTTGTGTTTATTATTCCTCTGCTTTTTACCAAATAGTATTAGTACCTTTGTATATATTTCTAAGCGATATATTATTTCATTTTTACTTTCAAGTCCTATAAATGGTAACATTTTGGAAGTAGTTCTGTGACTTAACTTTTTTCACTAACATAACACAACCCCGTCATAACCAATACATGTTGTCCAAAAAAATTCAAGCACGTAAAAGGCAGGGTCACATTCCTTGCAGATTAATGAAATGATGAGTGCAAACCTGAAAAGCTCATCGGCTAGAGTTCTGGAAGTCCAGACCCACAGTTCAAATCCACCGTGGTTCTGCCTGCTCCTGGTGACAGTTGCCTGCTCCTTTTCAGTATCAGTGGGGACAGTTCTGCAGTCTTCATCACCACTGGGAAGAGAACCAGTTGGCCAGCACTGGACTGTTTTTAGGTCACTGAGATTTGTGTTTTGGGCTGCTGGTTTTAACTATCCTCATCAATAAAGCCTCTTTCCATTCAAACTGACTGTTTTCAGATTTTTGCCTTCTCTGTCTCTTGATCAGCCTCACTAGGGATCTGTTGACTTTATTAGTCTTCTCAAAGAACTGACTTTGGCTTAACAAATGATCTTTATTTAAACGTTCTGTTTTTATTTCATTTAAAAATTCCTCCTACTTTCCTTAAATCCATGTGGTTGTTGTTTTCTAAATCCTTTAACTAGTTGCTTGGTTCATTAATTTTCAGCCTCTTCTTTTATTATGTAAGCATCTAGAGCTACACATTTTCTTAAAGTACTAGTTTTGGTCCATTTTGCAAGTCTTGATTTGTGGTTATATCGGTCAGGATAGTTTAGATACGTTGCAGTAATAAACCGCTCCTAACAATAAAGGTTGTTTTTAACAAGTTCCCAGTTTATGCTGATGATGCTGGTTCGTGGACCACACTTTAAGTAAAACTGATTTAAATTCAGTCTTTTCTCCTTACTAAATGGAAACTTAAGCTAGTAATAGCTATGAAATAAACTATGTATCTTATGCTGTGAAATAGATAAGTATCCTCTATTTTTAAAAATTTTTATTGGAGTACAGTTGATTTAGTGTTGTATTAGGTTCAGGTGTACAGCAAAGTGAATCAGTTATACGTATAGTGTCCTCTATTCTTGAATTCACTTATTCCTTTTTAATTGTCTCTTCAGACATTCTCTTGGGGCTTCTCTTGATGGTGTCGTTTCTTCTTTCCAGATAGGAAGATTAAGAGACAGAAAGAGATTTCTCCCTAAGGCAGTAGCAGGTATTTGGACCTAGATACTGGCCTCACATGGCCTTATTCAGAGGTCTGGACCACACATGAAGGCAATTCAGAGAGCTCAGGGATATGCCATTCTAGTATGCCCTCATCACTTTCCCTGACCTACTTCCCACTTCCCACCTTGAAAGGCCACAGCAAATTGAAATTCTGTTGTATAGGCTAAATCTCACAATAGCTACCATGCCTCCCTCCCACTTAAATGGGTTTCCTTCCACAGAAGTCAACATTAGGGTATTTTATAATCCTACTTCAACCACTGATGGGATCTGACGTGGGCACCTGCCTCAAAGGCAGCCCAGTTGAAAGTGCCATGCAACAAGAATACTGAGGATTAAATGGACTACTCAGGTTCTCGTCCCCTGAAGCCAGATGTATTGTAGTTCTTGCTCTTCCCATGACACCAGCTTATAAGGCTTTTCGTGTTCACAAGGTTGAAATCTCTATTGCAGCAGGAGAGTTAAGAGGAAAACTAATGTTTTCCAAATCTGTGCTCAAAGGGACATAATGTTTGATTGTTCAAAAGGCAGAGGCATCCAAGGATAAGCAGTAGGAGAGGTCTGCCCCTGGGAAGAGATGAGTATTCTTAAATTGCCTGCCGGGTGACCATAAAGAAGCAAAAATGTGGATGTTACTATTGTTTTCACAGTGTTTATGGACAAGGCACCCTCTCATTACCTGTCTTGGGACTGTACTCACACCGGCCACGTTGGTACGCCATTGTCAGGCTTCTCGGGGTTGATGGTGGGTTTGATGAGCAGGAGCTGGGCTCCTCTTCCTTGGGATGATAAGGGAAGGACCATCCTCTCCCACACAGCTCACAGGAGGCAGACCTATAATAAAGGCGGCACGTGTGTGTCTACAGAGTGAGCACTGTATGCTGTGGCCTTGGGAGCTGAAATCCAAAAGGGAGTGGATGCCATGAGCATCTCTGAATGAATTATAGGAGTTTAGTCAAAGAACATCCTAGCTGCCACCCACAATGCATATGCACATCAGAGGCTCTTTCCCAAGTTTACTGGACTTCCATAGATTCCAGGGGACTCATTCACCCATTTATCCAAAAAGATTAAGATTTTCTACCAATATGGTGGTGGGTCATGGGAGAAAGTGATACTAGATTTTATTTTACTTAGAAAAAGTAAGGAATTTGATGTTTCTTGTGTCTGTGTGTCAAGAGGCAAAGTCTCATCTGCTAAGCTGTTTTGCTTATTTCCATATTTATTTTTATAATAACCCCCATGGCTTGAGGAAAGCTGAGTGATCCTTTATTCCTTGAAGCTAGGAGGGGCTGAACTGACTCAAAAACATATTTCAAAATGAGTCTCCCTGAAACAGCTGTTTGCTGTTTCACGTCAAAGGGGGAATTACCCAATTTCACATGGAAGTTAGTGCCTCAGAAAATGAATTACCAGCTCCAATTCTTTCTTTCTAATGGTGTCTGGCAGGCTCCCTTTCCTGTGAGACATTCTGGGCAATACAGAGTGTGAACCTGAGCCAATGAAAGGACAGGTGTGTTCTCAGGAGAAGGGAGAAAAATAGGGAAAGCGAAAATTATATTTCCACAAACATAAGAGTATCTTTTTCTTTCCTTCCTGCTGAGCAAATGGCTTATTTGGAATATCATGCATTTCCCCGTAACCTGTCAGAATCTTCTGGACAGCAAGCCACATACCTCCTGCAGTGAGACTTACATCTCCTGATAGTTGCCATCCTAACCTGTGTCCCCGAAAATAGCATCAATGCCTCCTTGAACTTGAAGTCATCATCAGGTGACTGCAGGGCTCCCAGAATTCTTTAACAGTAGGATTCCAGAAGCTCCTGTTTTCCTATACTTGGTAGATGGATTTTTCTTCCAAAACAGGAGGGAAGTCACAGGTGTGGATGTTATGATCCCTGATTAAGAGTCCATTCAGGGCTCTAGTGAGAAAGATCTCAATTCTCACTTTGATAATCAAATGCTCTTCCTCATCCAGAGAATTATGGTTTGGCCATAGCAACTGTATCAATTCAGGCAATCTCTTAAATAAGGCTGAGAAGTAGTCTATTTTCTGAGTTCACTCATCTTCTTAGGGCATCTTTTTCTGGTCCCAGTCCCCCCTGTTTTCTTGGAGCCAAAAAAGAACCCACTCCCTCCACGCTGGCCTTAACTTTTTTTGACACTCTTCCTTCTCTGAAAGCTACACTGAAATTAGCCTAGATTGACTTACTCAATGCTGGGACAAATTTAAGATTAGGCATTAATGGCTGCTACTTAAAATCAACCCAAAATTTAGTGACTTAATTAGCAATATTGATATATTCTCTCTGCCAGTTGGTCAGATTTCGGGAAATGTATCAGATGGATAGTTCTCGGTAGAGTCTCTCGTAATTTCAGTCCCATGCTGGCTGGGGCTACAATCATCTGAAGTCTTGACTGGCGCTGAAACGTCCACTTCCAAGGTGACTCATTCACATGCCTGGCAGTTTGGTGCTGGCTGTTGGTTGGGGGCTTCAGTTCCTCTCCACAGGGTTGCTTGAGTATCCTCAATGCATGGCAGCTGGCTTCCCCAATATGAGCGATCCAAGAGAAAGGTGGAAGCTGTAATGCCTTTTATGTTCTAGCCTTGGAAGCCACTGCCCCTTCCACTGTATTCTGCTGGTTGAGGCACTTACAAAAGTCTGCCCAGGTTCTAGGGGAGAGAACACCAACGCTACCTCCTGATGGAGGAGTGTCAAAGACACATTGTAAGGAGAGCGTATGGGATGAGATATATATTATTGCAGCCATTTGGGGGAAAATATAATCTACCCTAATGGATGATAAAAATTTAATAAGCATCCTAAGGATAACAGCTGGAAGTAATAGTTAATTATTAAGTTTCTGAGTGTACAAAGCTTTACCACAAAAGCCTGAATATATAATGTTAGAAAGTAGGGTTGTCTCTTGCAATGTAATTAGACCAGCAACCAGAAACTGTCTATGAGAGATTCAGAAATGAGTGAGATTTAGGACCTGATTTGGGAGATCTCACCAGTGTGAAAAAGAAGGCAAAATATTAGTATTTACAACTTCAGAATGTTCCACTCTTCTTTCCTTCCCACAGTTGCTTAAAATAAAAGTTCTGAGATAGATTTTGCCTAGGGAAGCTCTGACTTCATAAGACAGGCTCTTTGGGCTTTGGGGGATGCAGACCTGGGAGAATGGGGCTGGCACAGTGGGGTGGAAGTAGAGAGTGAAATGGGAGGAAGGAAGGGAAAGATAAAGGATTTAGGCATACAGTCATGAGCTGATCTACTTAACCAAAGGGAGTGAGAAGAAGAAAAGGGCACTTTGTCCTGAGTTAAAGGAGCAGTTGGGACTGTACTTTGGAGGTTATTACAGGACAGCTGTTGGCTGTGGGGGTGGAAGAGGAATGAGAATTTCGTGTGTTTGGACCATGCATCTGCTCTTCTTTAATATTCTTGATAGATTTGAGCAAAGAATGGGATTCTTTTTAAATTAGTTTTGCCCACTGAATTGTGCTTTTAGAGTGGGATTCATCCCGAAGACTGAACCACTTGGGTGTCAGGGTTAAAGAACCAAGAAATTAAAAGTGGGGTTAAAAGTAAGGTCTCTGAACTCACACAGATCTGGGTGTATATCTTGGCTCATAGAGTACTAGCTGTGGGGCTTGGGACCAATAATCCACCTTCTTTGGACCTCAGTTTTATCCCCAGTCAAATGAGGTGATGTGTTTCTAAGTCTTTTCTATTAAAATGCTAAGTCCCCTCTAGCATTTTAAATACTGGATCTGATGCAGCCCCAAATCATATGACTTCTTATAGTTTGGCATCCAGGCAAAATCAGGGCTTTGAAACATAGAGTCCCCGAAACGGATTAATAAGAGAAGTCGCCTAAAATAGAGGTTCTCCAGCAAATCCAGGGCACAGGACTCCTCATTCAAGGCAATTAAAGATTTTCAGCCTTCCTGTGGAAACTGGGACATTCCACCTGGCTCCTTGGCTTCTATCTGACGTATCATTCACATCAGGGAGAAAAATAAGTTGTAAAAGAAGCAAGTAGAATTTCTTAAACAGAACAAAACAAAACAAAACCCAAACTCTCTGATATGTCCTGATTAGGTTTTAACTATTTTTCAAAGATATGTAAAGTGAAAGCAAAGGTGGAAACTGAGGCAAAGTTTTGTTTGGTAAAATATTCAGGGTTTTTTTTTTTCATATTTCTTAAGCCTTAGTTAAATGGCATTTTCTCCCCTTTGCTATAAAAAGAAGGAGTTGCAATGTGATTCATACACAATTTGAATTTATTTTTGAAATTATTTTTAAAGAGTCTACTTTTTTCCCTATCATTTTTCCTAACCTGTAGGGTTATGCTTGAATCTAGAGTCTTAGGTTGCTGACGGTAACAATGATAGTAACAATATGAAAAACTTGCAATATTCTGAAGCCCTCTTAAATCCTCAAATTATTTATTTCTTCCCTCTCTTCTTTTTCCTTCTTCTCTTTCTCTAGGCATCATTTTTATCATTTTTATGACCATTGTCTCTGCCATTTTTTGAGCCTGTCGTAAGGCTTAGAACTTTTCATATATTCTCTAATTTTTATGACAACCCTCTGAGTCTCATTATTAGCTCCAGTTTAGAGGTAGGAAAATATAAACCCAGCATGATTAATTAACCTGTCCAAGATCCCACGGCCTGCAAAATGGTAGAAATAGGATTTGTAATTCCAAAATTATGATTTCCCTCATAACACGCAAATACTTCATTTATTTTGCAGTTCAATCACTAGCACTAGTATTTGACATTTTTCTCCCCAAAAATACCAAGTAACACTGTTCAAGAGTTATTGTATAAAAATAACAAGTAGTTGATCATAGTTGCCTAATTACTTTTTTTAAAAAAGAAATAGACTTTATTCTTTACAGACATTTTGGGTTTATAGAAAACTGAGCAGCATATACAGAGAATTCCCATATACCTCCCCTACCCAGTTTACCTATTATTAACATTTTGCATTCCTGTGCTGCATTTATTACAATTGATGAACTAATATTAACCCATTGTTATTAACTAGAAACCACAGTTTGCACTAGTGTTCCATGTTGTACCATTCTATACATTTTGACAAATACATTGTCATGTATCCACCATTACAGTATCATACAGAATAATTTCACTGAGGTGATATTTTTATTGTCTCTATAGTTTTTTGTCTTCTCCAAATGTCACATACCTGGAATCAAACAGTATGTAGCCTTTTCAGACTAGTTTCTTTCACCTAGAATATGCATTTAAGGTTTCTCCATGTCTTTTCGTGACTTGATAGTTCATTTCTTTTTACTGCTGACTAATATTCCTCTGTATGGATATACCATAGTATGTTTATCCATTCACCTACTGAAGGACATATTGGTTGCTTCTGGGTTCTGACAATGATAAATAAAGCTGCTATAAACATTCATATACAGATTTTTGTGTGGACATGTTTTCAACTCATTTGGATGAATACCTTGGAGTGTGATTGCTAGATCATATGGTAAAACTATATGTAGTTTTAAAAGAAACTGCCAAACTATTTTCCAGAGTAACTGTACTATTTTGGGTTTCCACCAGCAATGAATGAGACTTCCTACTGTTCCACATTCTTGTCAGCATTTGGTGTTGTCAGTTTTTGTTTTTTTAACTTTTAGCCATTCTAACAGGTACATAGAGGTATTTAAATTTTGTTTTAACTTGTAATTCCCTAATGATGTATGATAGTAAACATCTTTTCACATACTATTTGCCATTCATATATCTTCTTTGGTGAGATGTAGGTTCAGACCTTTTGTTCATTTTAAATCGGGTCATTTGTTTTCTTATTGTTGAGTTTTATGAGTTCTTTGTATACTGGAGCTACAAGTCCTTTTTCAGATACGTGTTTTGCAAATATTTTCTCCATCTATGGCTTTTCTTTTTATTCCTTTAAGCCTTATGGCTTTCTAAGAGAGTCCTTCCAAAGCCTTGCAAGTTTGAAATGTCCAGGTTCTACAGTTTTAACAAATGTTGCCAGTTGAAGCAAACAAAACAAAACATCAAACCCTTAAATAAAGTAAATGGCTTCCAGTGTTTGTATCCACTTAAACTGATATTGAGTTTCCAAACATGTGTACACCTTCACCATGGTACTCACTCCATTATCACCAGAGCATTTATCACGTGGGACCATATGGTGGTCTTACAAATAAATGAGAAGTTTGACCCTGCTAATAAATGTAGTCATTGGGATTTGTTCCTTATTCTCTGTCGCCAAATGGGATGTGTTCCCATACGTTGACAGTACTTCACAAAAGTTATCTCATTTATTCTTCACAACTATACAAAGAGAGAGGTACTATTATTCCCATTTTACAGTTAAGAAAACTGAGGCACAGCCAGTAGGCAGTAGAGCTAGGATTCAAACCCAGGCCTGTTAGACTTATAAGGTTAACTTTAGGCTCCACTGCCTCCGTTCATGTTCTGCATTCATGTTGCCTGGGTTTCTTAAACCCTTTGATTCTAGCAAAATGTGTTGCTCTGTCCTGTATGGAAAAGAAAAAGCAAACATATCCAGAGTCAGGCAACTTAACTGAGGTTAGGTAAGCTCCTTTTTCAGTCCTACAAAAGTTATCAAAAGATTGCTTTTAAAGGATGCTGTTTACAGACTGATTTAACTCTCAATAATTTATTAATCTATTAATGTCTCTTTTTTTTCTATTTTATTCTCAGAGGAAGCAGCCAAGTTTTCTCTCAGCGTGTGTTTTAGTGTGAGGATATGGAGAATAGCTTGTTAATGGGTTTTCTATTATTGCTTGAGACTTTGCACCCTGAGAATGGGAAGGGGCTTGGGCACGAAGAGAAATATGAGCCCACCCTGGGCCTTTTTTCATCTTTCTTCTGTAATATCCATTTAGCAAAAGATCCTAAAAATAAAATAAAATAAAAGATCCTCTGAAGTGCAGACTTTCCTTCCCCACACAGTCTGGCTTCAGAATCTTGTCCCTTTATGCCTGTAACTGACTTAGCCTCCTAACTCTAGGTGTCTCCTGGAAGCCATCTTTCATGCTAGGGCTCATCTTCATGGACTGTATAGAGAACCCTTGCCAGGTACTGAATAGAATGAGATTAATATAGGGATCTAGTGTTAGTAAAGTGTACTGTGGGGATCCTTTCACATCATCAGGCTGTAAATATGTGACAGTTTTATTTGTCAACTACATCTTAATAATAAAGCTGAGAAAAAGGTAGAGGGATCTAATTACAGAGGTGTTGGAAGAGCTGAGAGTAAGCAGGGAAAGGTGAACCAACCCAGAGTTTAACAAGTGCAAGAAGGCACTACTACAGCTAGAACTGGAGCGACTAGGAGAGGAGATGCCGTTGTCAGAGTCCAGGAGTCAGGGACGCCTGGAGGAAGCTGCAACCCAGGAGGAGGAACTGGAGAGGGGGACTCTGTGGCTGGGACTGTCAGTTGAAAGCAGGAATTCTGGAGAATTCAATATGAACGGGGGCTAAAGCAGGGGTTTCCCAGAGGGAACGAGGAGCACAGAGGGAACAGGTATCCAGTAGAAACTGGGAACACACAGGAGATGCAGCCGCTGAGGATATGCCAAATAAAGCAGAGAAGGGGGGAGAAATATCCTGGCCGCTCCTTTCTTCCTGCCCTCCAGTCTTTCAACATCTCCTCCCATTGGGTGAACCTAGCCAGATACCAGTTGCAAAGGACCCTGGGAATTGTAGTTTTCAGGGTTCCACGTCCTGTGTTGCAGAGCAGAGCAGAGAAAGTATACAAATGGATCTGAGAGCAACCAGGCAAATGATCAGTACAGACACTAAAGGTAAATGACATCTGTAATAATCACAATTATTATAGATTACAAACAGAGGGGCCACGAAGTCTGGAAACAAAAGAATATATACAACACATGGTTTATTGATATTACCCTATAGTACCTATGTTCAATGACATTGAACGATATGTTCAAAGTTTTGACCCTCGTTAGTAGTTCATAGTTCAATGCAGTAAATGAAAATTGCCACATTACTGGTCATGAATGCGTTTCCACCAAACCCTACACAGGAATCTGAGATCCGTTCTCTCTCTTGACTGGTGCCTCTGATTTTCATTCCACACACCTGCATTTTAAGCGCATCCCAAGTGAACTAGTTCAATCTGTTTTCAGAACAGTCATCTATGTTTCCATCTGCCTCATATGCATTAACTTATTTAATTAGCTACTGTTGAGCATGAAACTCCATCTCCAGTTTATTCCAGAGAAAAAAATCTGAGCTAAGCTGCAGCAAAGTAAACTTCTTCCATTGTCACATGCCCAGTTTCATGACGAGCAACTGAGGGCATACCGGTCAGTATGAGTTGAAGAAATAAATTGGGTATAAACTCTGTTGTGTGCCACAATTCATTTCAAGATGGTTGATTGCAGTGTAGAAATCTAGAAATACTGTCCATTTGGCACCTAGAGAATCTAACAGGAGAAGGAGTCCCAGAGAACTGAAGATGTGAAGTTTATTCCTTACTTACCCAAAAAGAAAAGTTTAAGGAAAGAGGAATGTAGTCAGGTTGTTAGATCAAAAGTTAATCTCAGAATCTTTAGAGAACACACCTGATGGGCAGGGCCTGTGACCTATTTTCTCCTCCACCTTCTTATCTCAGTTATTAGTTTTAATACTTTGTTGTGCAAGCCATAAATCTCAGGCTTCCTCACTCCTTATTGCCTCCCACTTTCCTTGGCAACAAGTCCTATAAATCCTACTTCTTGTGCTTTTCTTCCCCCCATTGTTGCTGTCTGTGCATCTGTCTGTGCATACTCCTGAGCACAGCTTTATTTCAAATTCACATCTCCTCGTGCCTCATCCACTACAATAGCTTCCTAAGTGTCCTCCATTCAGTACATCTTCCAATCTATATTTCCATGTGGTCGATAGAGTGATATTTCTAAAATCCTGGTCTAATCATGTAACTCCTTCGTTAGAACCTACATTGGTCCTTTTTCCTATTCACTAAAGTATATTAAGACTTGCCATTGAACGCAGAAAAAACTATAAACTCTTTAGCATGACATATAAGACCCTTCCTAATCTGACTCCTCCTAACTTTATATGGCTCCTCGCTGGCGGTTTTCCTCTATTCAAGTCTTTTTGTTGTTCTAAGGAACAGAACCTTATTCAAAAGTGGTTCCAGGGTGGATACAACTATTTTCAGGCATCTGTTTTCATCTTTAGCACTGTTGGTCAAATATTTCTCGTTCTCTCCCTTTGTGATACGTGGTAGGATTGTACCTCCCCTTGTGTTGGCTGGGCCTGTGTGATTAACTCCAGCCAGTGTGTTTTGCATGGTTGTGATGTGGGTCACTTCCAGACTGAAGCATTTGATCACTGGTGCAAGACTTTCTGGAGTGTTTTCCCTCTGCCACAACGTGTAACAGTATTCAGCACAGTGCCTGCTCTCTCAGCCTCCTTTCCCAAACAAGGGGACTCAGAGCAAAGCTCCAAGGTGATAGCATGAGTAAGGAATGAACCTTTCTCATTAAAAGCTTCAAAGATTTGGTGCAGGGATTGGCAAATTTTTTCTATAAAATATTTGGGGCCCACGTAGGTAGTTGATCCTCCTCCTCGTTTATGATCCTGAAAATGGTAAAAAAAAAAAAAAAAAAAAAAATTTAGTTCAAGCTGTGCAAAAACAGACCCTAGACTGGACTCTCCCAAGAGCTATTGTTTGCCCTCCCCTGATATAGTATAACCAGGTATATTTTGACTAATACAACATCAGAAGACAGGAAACAAAATTCATGTCGTTCTTTCATCGTTGCCTTTTTCTGGGTAGTTCTTTCATGATTGCCTTTTCTGTTCATTCTTGTTTACATGTGGCCCAGCTCCCTCTGCTTTCTTGCCCTGCATATGGCCTATTATAGTCACCACAGGGGGCACAATATGGCTTTTCATGTCTCAGCTTTCCAGCTGAAGTATCTCTGGTCTGTTAGTTCACATTCTCTAAAGACGGTCTGGTTGGTTACTTAACAACCATGTGTTGGATAAGGCATCCATCTTTGATCTGATCAGCATTCACTGAACGGGTAGCAGGTACACAGGGTTGTCCCTTCCAGGGGCTGAGTGTAGGACAGCCTTTGCAGAAGGGACTGTGAGCAGGGAATGTTGATAGATTTTTCTAATAGACTACTCCAACATTTTGTACAGACCTTTTCTAGTCCTCTTGTTTGGTACCTGTGGTACATATTTCTTTTCCCTGCTTTTTCACATGGCATTCTTCAATCCATATGTCAACGCTCAGCCTAAATGTCACCACCTCTCTGGGGCCTTTACTGAATCATTAACATCATCTCAGACCTGCCATTCAACTAACTAGGCAAAGTTAGTTGCTTCTCTTCTGTAGTTCCATAGTACTTTATATCAGCATACGAAATTAATATAGTGTAATGCTTAAACATATATATCCCTTAAAAGGGGCTCAACTTGATGGAAGAGACCATAGCTTATTCACTATCGTCGTAGCTTTTCTGGCTGCATGGATGCTACCTCCTCGTCCTTGAGGAACACCGTCTCATCATAATTTCTATCACTGCATATTTAGATTTGTCTTTGGCATCCATATCTGAGGTCCTTAGTAACAACAATTACTACAAAATAGAGATTCAGTGAATTTACACTTTTTTAGGAGAACATAATCTTATAGAAATTAATTTTTAGAAATGCGGAAATGACAAAATCTATATAGCCAGCCATGTACAAAACTTAGCCCCCCAAAGAAAATTCTAGCCTGAAGGGCAACAAGAACTACGTAACCTCTGCCTGGAGCTTAAATTCACATGATGGCTCTTTTGCCTTGAGTGCAGGGCAATATTACAGACTTTTTAGTGAGTTGGGATACAGCTTCAGTTACCAAACTGCCACCAGCTGGTTTAACTTTAATAAAACATCAAGCTGCTAAATATGCCATGCCTTTTTGTTTCTAGAATTTAATACGTGTACTGATTGCTTACTGTTTCTGAAATGCAGGCAAAGAGTAAATAGAGTAATATGTGTAAAATAGTTATTTTAAATTATTTTTGGCAACATTTGGATCCTGTAATGTCATTTTTTAAAATATTTAGGAACTTTTAAAAGCATGTAATGTCATTTAAAAGTAGGATTTGTACTCTTAAAAGGTTTTTGAAAATTTGGAAATGCTCCTTTTAAACATTTCAGTCAGAAAATGGTCAGTGTCAGTCAGAATAATCAATTGTTGGTTGATGTTGAAACTCATTTTGTTCACTGATAAGCACATCCTTTTTCTTTGCTCTCAGATGGGCTGTAAAAATGTCCCTGATATTGCTTGGGAAGAAAGAAACTTGTAGGATGATCAGCAGCTGAATAGAGCCTGGAAGTTAAGGGTGAGAAAGAAGAAATAATGTGGAGTAGCTGGTAGGTTTGGGGGAAAAGTAGTGTATGACTTCTGGGGGAATAAGTAGTGGAAAGGAAGACTCCAAAGTTTAGAGGCAAAGGAAGAGGAAAATGTCCCTAGTGAGAAAATACAGATTGAGAAAAATAAGGCATATTTTCGTCGGCATTGATCATCTACCAATGAGTGGCTGTTGGACTTTGGGATAAGTCTAGTTTTCTACATGTTGTTTCCACAGCCAAGGGCCCCAGGAACATAACTGTTCTGCCCTGGGCCAGCCACCCATTTTCCCCCTGAGGTCCTCATGACAGAGTTATGCCCAGGCATAGTTATTAGTGATAGGATGCCTAGTATCATTATGGTTGAACCTAAACACCAAGGCAGAGTTCTAGTAAGATACTTGACCAAGGTGAATTTCCTTTTCCAAAGCCAGTTAAGCCCAATCAGACTCAGATAAAACAGGTCGTGAGGATGGCTCTGACTCTAACCCCATATCCCAAATGCTCAAACACAGGATTCTGGTTCAGTCACCATGAGACAAGAGATGTCTGACACCTACCAACAGTAGGCGATGGAGCTAGACCAAGCTGCCCTAGGTTCCCTTCCAAAGCTACCCACCAGGAAGGAAAGAGAGCACTTAAGGAGAGACAGATTCCAGGCCCTGCAGGAATAGCCCTAGGCTATTACCATCTCCTTGGGGTGAAAGGAAGAAAGAGAAGTGAGGCCATGCCACATGTGACATGAAAGTTTATCCCCTCCGAAAGTCAGTCCATCAGTATCCTAAAGTTTCAGCAACTCTTCTATTTTTTGGAGGCCACGTCTCTTGCTACTGATCCTAGGGAGGTAGGAATCAGGTTGGGGTGAAAAAGGAAGGAAACAGTCTCGACTGGCCCTACAGACAAATAGTGCCTCACTTAATTCCCTTACACTATATAAATATACTATGGATAGAATAGAATAGAATAGTATCTACCAAGTACAATATTCAGGTCATCCCAGACCTTTGTACATTTCCAAAAACTGTGAATTGTTTATAAGCCTCTGACCTTGGATCCTAAATATTCGCAATATTTCAGACTTTGACCATACTCCTGGCCCTGATATGATTGTTCTTCTTATATCTGACCCCTTTACTTTAATGGTCTTCTTTCAAGATCCCTTACTCCTCTTTAAGTAACCTGACATCTTTAACCCAAGGTTTGGATTCTTGACTTTTGAGAGAGTAGGCATTTGAGCAGCTCACATTTTCAGGTAGGAAAGCTTTTTATTTTTTTTAAACAACAACAGAAGAGCTACTTACAAGGGACCAATTTAGCAACATTCATCTCCTAAGTCATTTTCTTTTTATAGGCTGTAAATAAATTTGCAAAATCATGTAACTTCATGGTAGTAACATGACCGGGAAATTACAAGGTAATTAAACTCAAAGCCTCTAAGTATAGTACTCCAAAAATAATTTACTTCTCTGTGCCAGGAATCAAGATTTCTTGCTGCTAAGTGCTAATGCAAAATGAATTAGTACAGAAAGTTCCAAGCTGCCACACTCCAGGAATTATGGGAGGCTGCCTCTGTAGTTGCTGGATGTAATCGATGAAGCAGTGGTGCCATAAGAATGTTTGGTGATGACTTGTTACAAAAGTTTATTGTGATTTTAAAGCAAGTTCTGTATTCCTGTTGAAAGGCAACTATAGGCATTAAAGTGGCCTAGAACTAAAAGTCAGGATTCAACCAAACCTTGATGTATCCAAAGGTTTGAAAATGGAGGTGCTAGTCTGATGGTATAGCTTGAGTTTAGTGATACCATAGGAAAGGCCTGGAAGAGATTTTTCCAGGGTGAAAATGAAACGTTTTCAGATCACAGTTTGGCCTGTTTGATCCATAGGCTATATGTAGAAAGCCCCTCTACTTACAAGTAGGCTCAGTTCTGAAAGATTCTATTATTAAGTCAGAGAGACCACTAATGCCTTTTGTAGCCATATTTAACGTGCCTTTGATCAGTTGTGTGTCTTTGCTCCTATTTATAGCAGTTTGCGTCAGTGAGAGTTCCAGTGTTGAGAGTGCATAATCAGAGGCTCTTCTGTATTCACTCCAATCATTTATCTGCTCCACAATGAGGAAGAGATGGAATGCACATTGAGAGTCAGAGCGGACATGTCTAATTCAGATCCCCCTTCCAGAAGGGACTCCTTGCTTAACTGCAAGATGTGTGGTTAGCCGATAGCCTCCAGCTGTTACCTCGTTCAGTCGACCCTAGCTTTTGAACCAAGATCAAGCTCTTTGCAGAGTAGCCCCAGCCAATGACTGAGCAGCACAGTAGTGCCGGGGCTTAACCTTGTCTGCCCAGTGGAAGCCTCCTCTAAAGTGCAATCTATACTCTGCAGAGTCTTGTAGGGCTGCCAGAAAAATCTGCTCTTTAATGATCTGAGTCATTCAGAGGAGTGGCATCATGTGTCCTAAATACAGTCTCAAGACCATGTCTGTCTGCTTCCGCTTCCTCCCTTCTCCTTTCACAAGTGTTACTTTCCAGTCACTCTTCTGTGCTCCTGATTCACTCTCAGCATCTACTTTCCAGAGGACCCAACTGACACCAGAGTTAACCAAAAATGTCCATTCCAATCCAATTATTTTACTTTCTCTCCATGCTGCTTCTGTAATCCTTCTAGAAAGAGTAAAGATTTTATTTCAGCGTTGGAGTCAGTTTTTATTTCAACCTGTGAAGTAATGTGCCCAACAGATTCATCAGTAGGTTCAGGAAACCATTGGTTCATAGCACTCCTACAAGGCGTATTGAGTCTCAAGGCATTTTGCCTGAGTGAACTCAATAGCATCAGGGCACAAATGTTATATTACAGACACCATTGATCTCCTACCATGTACTGCAAGGAAACGATTCATCGATTCCATCCAGAGGTGCCAATCTGCATCCATGTAAGCAGACACCATGCAGGGAGAAGCAGTTTTTTGAGCCATTTTAATGCTAAATGGAAAGTGTTTATTTTGAGAGTGATCTCCAGGTATACCTTTACTGTTCTTTTAAAAAAAAAAAAGGTTAGAATATGAGAGGAGGGTCCATAAACTGTGCTTAGGCAAGGAGGGGGTCCAAGAGTGAAGTGAAGTACTTCCGGTAAGAGATACCTGGATGGTTGAGAAGACTAAAAGAAGAAATGAGAATAATGACAGTAAAATCTGCCCTTTAGTTATCTGAGTCACTCAGAGGAGTGGCGTCATGTGTCCAAAGTGCAGGTGAGGATGGTCTCACCATCCACCGCATATGGACTTCCAGACTTTGGAAATACTCATCTCACCTCAGAGTAATGTCCTAACGTAACTGTGAATATTCAGGGTAGGCATATATTATGGGATGGGTTGAGTGATGGTATAGGGCTGGTGCTAATGGCCTGGCGGGCCACATCCAGTGTGGCTTATAAGGCCCCATGGGGTCCTAAAAAGTAGGTCAAATATTTGTTCACCACCACCTTTTCCTTTGGTTTGCAACTCAATGAAGCTGACCAGATCCATGCATTTTTAAGCTGTTTTATTTTAGTTTCTCTGTTAAGCTAGTAGCAGCTGGACCGTGATTCCTCCCTGATTGGGAGTAGAGTACGTATGTGTGTTGGGGGTGGGGAGGGAGTTGAGAGTGATGGTAAGTTGATAGTAGTAACAGAAACTGAAGAATTCAATAAGCAGATTCATTTATGGGCGGTGGGGGTTGGGCGGTAGGCAGGGGTCTCTGTGGAGGTATCATAGACTCTAAGTGATTTGGAACCATTCTCATTCCCTCTCTGTCCATATGTCCTGGAGGTAATTCCAGATGCCCTGGTAGAGAAGTGACTGGGACGGGTGAACGGATCACCTTGCTGTCCTTAATCACTTGCGGGCAACTGGTTTCTGGAGCTCCCTCAGTCCTGCCCTGGCATAGTCTATGGTATCTCCCGCCAAGAAGATGTGTGAAAGCTCAGCTCATTTGTGTGCATCTTTCTTTTCTAAATGTCAGCCTTAGAGAACCATCCTCAGGAGGAAATATATATACACCTTGTAACTCTTTTAAGTCAAAAGCATCCTTTACTCATGCATGTTTGGAAGAGGGTTGCAATGCTTACCTTTTTTACTTTGGGTAACCCAATTAGTGTGTTAGGCCATATATAAAATGGGGATCATGTATAAATGGAGTTACTGTACACTTGTCTCCGCTACTTCAAAGGATTGTCTCTCATACCCTCAAGTGGTATGTCATTGCTACTTATATTTGTCAGAATGTGTTCTGTGCAACTGGTCCTTTGAGATGCTCATGAAGAAACAGCAGTGATTCAATTTGGTCTTAGGAAGTGCTGCCCACCATGGTTCAGTTTTAGAGATTCACAGTGTATGCTAAAGGATCTGAGGAGTCATTCAGTCAAGAAACCTATTTCACTTTCTCTAATCGAGTGTTTCCTAAACTTAATTAATGATGGAATCCTTTTTGTATGTGTATAACATTTATTAATATCCCCAATATAGAGTATTTACCACAGCTGTGTGCTGAGGACATACAGTAAAATGATTAAGAGTCTATGGGCTTAATGCTTAGGTTAAATCCCAGCTATGTTACTTACTGACTGTGTGACCTTGGACAAGTTTATTATTCTCTTTGAACCTCAGTTTCCTCTTCTGAAAAATGGGAATAATAATAATATTGCATTAGGGTTGCTGTGAGGTTCAAATAAGTAAGTGTTAGTAGAATGCCTGATACATAGTAAGCATTCCATAAAGTTTCCTGTTATCATTATGACTGTGTTTATCTTCAGAAAACAACTTTGGCCTAATAATCACAATGAAAAAGAAGTAAATAAGTTATGGTTGACAAACTTTTTTATATGTGCATACCTAATCTTCAAATCCATCTTAATGGAGAGGCATTAGTTTTGTTATACCCATTTTCCAGGTTCAGAAAAAAAGTCTAAGAAGTTTGAATATATTCCATGAGTGGGCAGTAACGGGGGGAGCCAGGAATCAAATATGGGTCATGTGCATTTTCCACTAAATATAATTGGTTTTCCAGTGATTCCAAATTAAAATATGAAAGCTGTCCATTTGTAGTAGCTGAGAAGGTCTACCTTTCAAAAGACAGATTTTGAAACCCAAAGGTTAAAGATTAGAAGATAGAAGTTAGAAACCCCAAAGATTAAAGATAGAAATTACAAATTAAAGGCATTACAGTGGATGAAATTTAAGCAAAGAAAGTAAGACAGGAACCTTTTGAGGTATAAAGTTCCTGGGCTAGTATTACAGAAGAATGAAGAACACTTACGTGGGATATGAACACATTCACCAGGTTATAAACTAAAAATCAGTGCATATAATCTGACCAAGATTATTATGCTTTTAGTGCATGCAAGAGAAAAGTCTAGATGTTAAGAGTGAATTTCTATGACAGTTTGTTAGTTATAGGGAAAATGAAACTGAATATTTGAGATTTGGATATGAGTTGAAAAGAATTGATTGGTCCTTACTGTAGCATAATTTATGATCTCCTTCAGCAATACATAATCTGAAAATCAGAAAAATCAGGCTGCAGCACTTAAAGTTTCCTAGAAAATAGAGTTTGCTGCATTAGTCCTGTAGTTCCTCAGACCAGTATGGTACTCTCATTCTTGACTCATCTTTGGATCTCTAATATTGGAATAATCAAGTGATCTTTGAAGGTTTTTTCAGAGGATTATGTCAAGGTTACTATGTCAAACTAGCCAAGATATTTGTTTTCAAAAAGGGGGACAGTTAACAGAGGGTGGAGGTAGAACCATAATCTCACTGATTTGCCATTGTCTACCTTTATAAATCAAGACAATCTCATAATAGGTTCAATTTCTAGTCAAAAGAGTTAACAAAATCAAGTAAAAAACTGTGTGGAGGGGGTGGGTGGGAAGATAGGGGGAAAGATTTCATTCTGTCAAAATCACAGTGGTTCAATGATGTGAAACCAGATGGGTCCAACTTCACAAATGGAATAGTCACATAAACCTTTCCTTTAGGTCATTATTATTAGATTTTAGTGGCCCATGTACCCCCAAGAGTTCATCTTTCCTTACGAACTACTTTGCTTCGTTTAATTAGCAAATCGGATCTATTTCTTATTTTGCTTTGCCTGCCAGGTAGCTCAGAGCTAAACTTAGTGCCACATCATAGTCATCATTGCATGAATCTGAAACCTGATACAGTGTCACCCCCTTTGCTTAAGTCATGATTGCTTATATTAATTTATCTATATGTAAATTTGGTTATTTGTGTGCTGGTAATTATGTTCTTTTTCATCTGTAGAAATGAGAGTGAAATGAAGGAGGGAAGGAAGAAAAACGTTTAAGAGAAAGATTTTCAACAATCTTTTTTTATCTGAGAGATTAAAATTTTTTCTTCATTGGCACTCAGTTGATCAGAATTCCCCCCCACCCCCACTCAGGCTTTTTACTTAATGAGACTGTTAGGACCATAATGATACTTAAAGGTAAGCATCGTGAGAAAACTGAAAAAATACGTTTAGACGGGGGACAAAGGGAATGATGGAAAAGGGAGGGTGGGAAGGCTGAACCCAATCAATGCCTGTGACTTTTATTAATAGTTCAAAGGAAACTGCTGTCAAAATTAAGTAAGCACTTCTTAAAGTAGAGAAAGCCAGTTACTTCCGTCTGTCTTCAAGCAGCCAAAAAGACAAAGATAATTGAAAAGTGAACTTGGGGGGAAATATACTTGAATTACACAATTTCACACAGAGGGTACTCTCTTAGTTACAACTGTCCAAGACATTTTACCTGACTCTAAGATCTTTGTATTTCCAGGTTCTTTTAAAACGTTTCTCTTTTCTCCAGGGCATCAGAAAGGAAATTCCTAGGACCCTTCGCATTTCACAGAAGAAAGAGAATCCGTTTCCACTGCAGTTTGGAATGGAAGTGAGTCTGGCTTCATTCCTTACCTGGGAGTCCCTCCAAAATCCTACCTTCCGCAACAGAAAGTGGTAGAAAGAGTAAATGAGCATCCAGGCTGATGCTTCCCCTCTTCCGCAGGGAGTACTGAAACATTCGCTCCGGTACTTCTTTGGGCATTTCCTGATGTCTGTGGTGCTGCGATAATGCTATTTTGTTGTTGTTGTTTTATCTTGGATCTCAATTTGCAAACTTGCATCTTTCTGAAGACCAGTAACTATTTATTCATAAGCCTCAAGCACCTATTAAGTGTGTATGCGGAGGCAAGTGGAATTGGTGGTGAACACATAAATTGATTTGTACCTGTAATTTACATTTATTCTTTGGATTCATTTGACAGTAATGTTGTGACTGTACTGCCATGATGAAGATTAATTAGATAAACATTTTTGCTGACTTTGTGAGTGGCCACGTTGATTGTTTTACTTGATTTTTCTAAGCTTGGTGCTTAATAGCAAGATGGGAAACATTTCTTGGTTTTGCTCAGCATCTTCACAGATTAAGTGCCCCAGACCAGTCTTACCTAATAAGCACTTGGGGAAAAGTTTGTTCTAGCTACAGAGCTCCAGTTTACTTGACTGTGAAGGAAGAAGTAGAAGGTAGCTTAGTTCTTGGAATTTTGCAAACATTTGGATTTGGGCAGGATTCCCCAGAATATAATAAGAACTGAGCTTCTCAAGTGAATAAAAAGTGAGTATAAATGTGTTTCATGTATACAGAAAGGGCAATTTGTTTAGGTTTCCTTGCTGAACCTGTTGGCCTAGACCCCAAACATCTTGAGCTGGTGAAGGCTAGGCTCTCAGAGGCTCCATTTCTTTCCTTTGTAAAATGGGGATAAGTATAGTAGTGCCTTGTGCTCACTGGACTACTCACATAGGCATCCCTGAGTACACGCTAAAGATGCAGTGTAGGGGCCCAATTCAAGCCATACAAAATCAGAAACACTGGGGCTTCCCTGGTGGCGCAGTGGTTGAGAGTCCACCTGCCGATGCAGGGGACACGGGTTCGTGCCCCAGTCCGGGAAGATCCCACATGCCGCGGAGCGGCTGGGCCCGTGAGCCATGGCCGCTGAGCCTGCGCGTCCGAAGCCTGAGCTCTGCAATGGGAGAGGCCACAGCAGTGAGAGGCCTGCGTACCGCAAAAAAAAAAAAAAAATCAGAAACACTGAAGTACAGCCTGTGCATATCGAGTTACGGTGTAGAAGGCACTTTATTCTCCCTTGAGATTATAGGGAAATCCTGAGGGGGCTTACATGGACCCAACTGTTCTCACTAGAAAGGCCTCTAGTTGTCAGCACATCACGGTCGCTGCTATAGGACTCATTGTCCAGGCCCACGTGTGCATTTAAAGAAGGCAGCTCAGATACTTCCCCAGCAGGCCTGGAGTGGGAGCTCTTTGCCAAGGTTCCAAAAGCCCCAGGGTTGATGTTTCAGGCCTTTGACATCCACAGCTACTCCCCACACGTATTGTTCTTGGGAGTGCAGTGAGCTCCCAGGCCCCCTCAGAACCCCCTGTCACTACTGCCTGCAAGCCAGATGGCTCCCAGCCCTAGCCTACCTCCCTGAGCATCCTCGCCCAAATAAATGGTGTGTCTAGGTTAGCTGGTAACTGCTCTTTTCGTTTCTGAAAAACAAACTCAGACTTAATGAACTACCGAAGCAAGAAAGTCCAGATTTGACAACCAAAGCCTTATAACCTTTGTGTGCTGGGTGGGCCTAAAGAAAAATAGCCCTTGTTTGTCCAAGTCCCATAGGTGTGCCAAAAGGAGGCACAATTTACTATTTTCAGAAATGTTCCTGCCTTGCTCGTATTTGAATTCGCTTTCCTAATGTGTGGTTGATGCACTAGTCAGAGCCCTGGAAACAGAGGACAAAGATGTGGAAATATTGTGGGGGAAACCACAGGAATACTCCAGTACCCCAGAATTAACATCAGCAGGGAGCAGATACCTCCCAGTAGCCTGAGGAAGCAAGGGGAGGAGCATTTCTGGGGACTTGAAGACAAAGCAGCTGTGCAGAAAGGGATGCTTTATACCCATTTTGTTGAAGAATGCTGCTTGGAGGAACTGGGAGAAACAAATGCCCTGACCTGACTCTCTCTCATGCCTCCACTCTCATACTGGAAGCCAGAAAAGGCAAGCGGGCCCGGTGACATGGCCCAGGCTGGGTGACCTCAGGACGGGGGCAGAGATGGATGGAGAAGGGATGAGGGGGGAAATGAAGGAGACCCAACACACCTCCTTTACACTATGCTCTTTTTTCAGTTATCTGACATTCATTGGGTACTAACCGTGGGCTTTAACGAATACCAGGCATTTCATATCCATTATCTAGTTCAACCTTCACAACAGAGCTGTGGGATAGACGCAATTATTTTAGGGATGAAAAATCAGAGGCTCATAGAGGTCAAAGAAACCAGGTCTCTTTGTTTTCAAAGGTCATTTCATAATCAGCATACTTTATCTGTGGAATGGACAGACTAAACAGCCACACTTTAGCTTCTGTTTGCCAGCAGGTGGTATGGCTGATCCTCTAGGTCTATACTTGGAATTGGTGGAGAATTATTATTTTCATCAGCTGTCATTACAGGAGCTCAAAGCTAGCAGGCAGGGATGCTTGGCTTTCTCTCTTTAGCCCTTATTTATTTTATTTATATAAATAAAATTTATATATAAATATTATATATATTTAAAATATTATTTAAAAAATAAATAAATATAACATGCATGCAGAAGAGTACTCAGATTTAAGTGGGTGGCCTGATGAAATTTCACAAAGTACTTTACTGTGTAAGCAGCACCCGGACTAAGAAACGGAACATCACCAATCCTAGGAGTGCCCTGGGCCCTCTTCTAGGACCTAGCTCCCTCCCTGCTGTTCTGATTTCTAATCCCCACACGTTACTATTGTTTTTAGTCCTTGTTGAGATGCAGCAAGGAAATGAACGTACTTATTTTATACTCAATGCAGGTTCATCAGTGATTTATTGCACTAGATCAGGGGATACAAACTATGGCCCATAGGCCAAATACAGCCTACCACCTGTTTTTATAAATAAGGTTGTATAGGAATACGGCCAATATCCCCACCTGGGCATAACACTGGTTTTGTTCTACCCCAACAGGAACAATAGGGATGCTCTGGAATTATAATGGTTGTATGGGTGAGCAGCCTGGCAAGAATCATTTTCAAACACCCCGTATCCCTGGTGTCAGGGGAGGTGATCCAGGAGACCACATCTGAGCTGCCGTGCAGGGTCGCCCTCCAACATTACTGCCCATGTCTGGTAATAACAGGCTACCACCTTGTCTGTTCACCTTTAACCTGGAGGCCCAGACATCCCTCTCTTTCATTACGCGGTGACCTCTCCCGTCAGCAGCCTGTGACTATGAAGTCTTTGTTCCTGTGAACTTGGCTGCCATGTGTGATTCTGACTGACAACAGAGAGGAGCCCTGGGCTCGGGCGGCAGGTGCAAGCTTCAGGGAAGTTCGGTAGGTTCACATTTAATATTGTTGGGAAAGGTTTCATTTCCTTTTTTGCCCATCAGGAGTTTGCAAAGTGTACATATGGGTTTGTTTGGGAAGGAGGAAACCTGCAGTGACTTTTCACTGTTGCCTAGTCCGGAATTGCATGAGAATAGATGTACCTGAGCCGTCAGTGAGGGCAGAGGCACTGTGTCACAGGGGTTCAGCCTCTAGGCCTGCCAAGGGCTAACTCTTGGGTTTTGTGGTTTGATAAGGGGAATGTTCTTTTCCTTCTTTCTTTACTTTTAAATACTTTATTGAAGAGAAATGTACCCTCCCCGAGCCGGTATCTCAGTTCCCTTGAATTGGGTCTGTAGCTCTGAGAGGTTCAGCTTTAGAGCTGATTATTGGAACAGACATCTTCAAATCCTCCCTAATCGCAGGCTGGTAGCCCTTCGAGCTTTGCATGTTCTCAGCACATCTGCAAGAGCAGAAGAGCATGGCCTTGCCCTTGTGAGCTGCCTGCTGAAAAGAGAAAACTTGGAAAAGTTTTCTTGAATTTTTGTCTCTCCCTGAACAAGAAGTCTCAGAAAGACTGTCAATACAGACGAGAGAGGCAGAAATTTAGAGACACTTACATTTATAGAAATTTAATTTATAGAAATTAGGGATTCTTTAACCCAGGATGGCAAAACCTCCAGGCAAATTTCCACACACATCAGCCCAAGTCAGACATCCATAGTCATTCCCTGCACCCCTTTCTGCTGAGCTTAGGCAAGGCCTCAGACTCATTCTTAACACTACTTATTTCTGGTAGCTATTATCAGGAAATAAAATCCAAGCTTAAACAGGTTTATCATTCCTGATTTAAGGATCCCCTTGAGCAGACAGCATATTGTGAATAATAACGATAATAATAGCTAACACGTACTGAGAATTTATTATTGTGCCAGACAGCGTTCTACATGCTTAACATGGATTCACTCATTTAATGTAAACCACATGAATACAGATGTTGTCTGGATTACTGTTGCGTCATCAGTGCCTACACAAGTCTCTAGAACATAGTGGGTGCTTAGTAAATCCTTGTTATTTAAATGAATTCTAAAAATGATAATTATTATTCTCATATTCCAGAGGAGGAAACTGAGCTTAGATAACCCTCCTAAGCTAGTAAGGGCAGGAGCCACGATTCGACATTGCTTCAGTAATTTATTTAGGCTTTTAACCACTTTGCTCTACTGCTTCTCATAGCAGCCGTTTGATATGTCTGCTCTTGTTTATTAATATTTATTAATATCCAATAAGTTGGTTATTCAGTCTCATTGCATCGCTGTATTCTTGCTTTTCTCCCTTTTAATATTTTAAAGAGCTATTTGTCTCTGAAAATAAAGGGAAAAGCAGGAGTTGACATCCAAATGTCTATGGGATTTAGACAGAAGACATAAGTGAGGCAGGCAAGTCAGGTGGGGACCATGGGGCCATGGAGAGTACACACCCCCTGGGCAGCCACCCCTTGGCTCTAGCAATTGCAGCTATAGGGAATCCAAGCCAATATTGCCAAATCTTCCCATTTTTCCTCTAGGAAAATTTGAACTTCCCATTTTTCCTCTAGGAAAATTTGAACCAGGAAATTTGAACTTACATATGAAAATACCCAGTGAAAATATCAACCTGAAAAATCCCACATATAAAATGCTGACAAGCACGGCAATTTAAAAAACAAAACAAACACAACACTGCAAGTCAAAATATCTGTGGGCTCAATCTAGCCCATGGATCTGTAGTTTGCACCCTGTGAAAGAGAGTGAAATTGAATTTGGGTAACTGATCTTGTAGTTCCAGTTTTAAAAGAAGAAAGAACATGGTGGGAGACTGTTGAAACTATTCGTTAAGATTTTAGAATAGGGGTTTCTGGGAACCAGAACTGCAATAATGATAGCAGCTTAATACTTTTGTGTAGTGCTTCATATTTTTCAGGTCACTTCTATATGTGCACTTGAATCTCCCTGAAAATCGTTTTCATGGTTCAGGTACTCGGTCACGGTTAAGCAGTAGGATTCAAGATTCAGATCCTGACCTCCCAATTCTCAACCTGGTTTTCCTCCAGGAAGACAAACCCTGATGGGGGATGACTAACCCCCAACATTCACAGTTCTTACAGGCCTGTGCTTTTTCATCTCATATCTAATCAAGAGGTGAAAGACTACCATAAGAGACAGAGCTCATGCCCAATCTCTAATGAATATTCAGATAGGAGAGAAATAGGACAGTCGTTTGAGGATGTCTGTATGATTGCTAAAGCATGTTATTCTTGGCAGATTGAGGTTGTTGATTTACATTTGGTTCTCTCCAGATCATCTCTAATTACAAAAATCAGTGCCTAGCAAAGTCTGGAGAAATAATGTAATTGTGGCCTAATCATTGTGTACATTCGTAAACACTCAGCTAATGACTAGTAGCTTTGGGGTTTTGCTTCTCGAAGTGTAGCTAACTGCCAGCCAGAGCCGAAATGGGGCATGTTTGGCGTGTTCCATGGAAACCGTTTGATGAAATTAAGTGAGTTTGAAAATCACCACACGGAGGGAGACTTTTTCTCATCGCTGGGTCTGTGTGGGCCTGTGGAATGTCAGTGTCATGCAGGAAGGGCTCTTGGCATTTGATGCCTTTCTGCCAGGTTTGTATTTGACAGCTGTTCTGGGGTGTCTTTTCCCAGCCACTGGCCTGGCTACTGTCCTAAAGCCAATTAGAGTCTCAGGCAATTAATGTTATTTTCCTCACGTGTTCCTGGAAATATTTGTATCATGTGGCACTTCGGCATGAAATCTGTGACCTTTGGAAATGCAAGCCCGAGAAAGCAAACAAGCCAGGCTAAGCGCATCCTGTGCTCCATTAAGTTATGAAGAATATGAAAACAGACTGTGGTTGCTGCGCGCAGAGATGTCCGTGGAGCACTCTATGTGTCAGGATTCCTACAGATGAAGATGTGTGCCTGCAGCGCGACCCAGATAAGCCCTAGATGGCGGGAGGTATACTGAACGGCGATACACTCACGTATGCTCAGCAAAGTATTCAAGAACATTTGTGAATTGTGACACATTCAGAAGGGGGCTCCATAACTAGTACTTTACACTGATTTGCCACATTTTCCGAAGGATACTAACCAACTGGAAATGCAAAGAAAACCCTGATACTTTAGGAAGGGTTGGAGAAAATGGGCTGTTGGATCTAGAAAGAGAAGACTTTCAGGACGAGGGAATTATCCTCCAATAGGTACAATGAACTGTCTGTGAGAAAGCTTGTCTTATTCCCTGGTTTTTCCCCAGGGATTCCTTGTAACCCTTGGCTGAGAAGGCTATGCCTAGAGCATAGGAAGTGCTTAATACAAATTTTTCAATGAGTTAAAAAGATGAATGAGTACAAGAAATTTGTAAAGAGATGAAAGAAGCTGATATGTGCAACGGGTTGCTTTATGAGGTGTGATCCCTGTTATCTGCTTACGCCAGGGCTGTAAACCAGTGGCCCGTGGACCATCACTTATATATGGATGGCTGTTTTCTGCTCATTCAGTGTTTTCTTTAAGTATGGTGTTTCTAAAAAATTTTTAATTGAGATGATTGTGCATTCTCTCTCCACGCCCCCTTCTTTCTCTCTCTCTCTCTCTCATACACACACACACACACACACACACACTCACACACACACACAGGGTACCTCCATTCTGCATTTCAACAATTGACCGGAGATACTGCTGCTCCCATTCAGTGAAACACGTGTTTTTCAGTTTTCCTCAGACCCCCCTTCTCCCTGTTGCTCTAGACTCAGTTCCGTTTCACTCATTGATCTTAACCTTCCTTGCCCCTGAAGGTAGCTGAGCTTCCTGCCCTTGGCTAAAGCAGCGGTGGTGGCTCACCACCTCCTGGGTGTGGTAACGGTGGTTCCTATGTTAAGAATGAGAGTAGACCAAGCTTTTTCCTCCACGATGCCTTGGTTCAGTGATGAATAACCATGCCTTGTTCATCAGAATAAAAACAGCACTGGTCTGGTGTCAACCAACACACAAGCACTTCCTTTCAACCCAACCAATCCGTCGGAAGAAGCACTGCCTCAGTCACAAAATTCCCAGGCCTATAGCGGTCCAGATTGCCCTAAGTGTCCTCAGGATTCGAGGGGATTAGCTACGACTCCATCCTCACTGCGTCCCGTGCCCCTCTCCTTCCTCACTTTCATTGGTTTCCGTTCAACTGCACACGCAGATCCATCCCTCCAGGATCAAATCCAGGGGCTGTAGGAAACGGAGGTGGGAGAACTCGGAAATGAGTTGTGTCACCAATTAGTGACATCAGCATCAGGAAGAACTGAAACTGAGCAAGTTTACAGGGAGCTGGGAGCAGGGGCTTGTTTGTTTGAATTTAAAGGCTGCCATGGTTGTGCTAAATGCTAATCACTTTTCATCACACTGCCTAATGGGTGTGGAATCTTTAGCTCGAGTTCCTTTCCGCTATTCCAGGCTAGCTCCTGAGACAGCTGCAGAATTCTGGCTGCAGCTGTGCCCCTTCCTCTTTGCTCTCTTTAAAGAACGTGAATTATTCTTAGATGTGGTCCCCCAAACTTTAGGCAATGACTCACAGGAGAGCTGGAGACACAGCAAGAGTGAAGAACAAACCACCTGCTTGGGATTCAAGGTCCAATTGTTGGCAACACACCTAATCAGGTCAAATTGGTACTAAAATGCTGCCTGTGAGTACCTGTGATATCTTACAGATGCTGCATAACCGTATTGGAAAAGGCCAAATTGTCATCTTACTCATTGGATGATGGAAGATAGTGAAGTTTTTAGGGTGGATCTAATCTACGTTCACCTAACAAGTGCTGAATAAAACCCAGCAAGCCTGGAGAGGGCGTTTGCGTGGGGTCACGGTGTTTGCTGGATTGAGAGGTTTGTGTTTCCACCATCTCTCAGGCGCCATAAGCCGGCAGCAGGATGGTGTCCTTGGACCACACATGTTGTGGTCCCAGAGTCAGTGTCCAATATGTCAGGCCATCAAGGCAGCTGGTGAGCAGGACAATGTTTCTGAACTTTTGGAAAATATACCACTCGAGAGTCCAGCTGGGGAAATGCCTGAAATTGGAAAATAATGTAATAGAATATTTGATTTGCCACCAAATACCTTAGCTGGGAAGACTGCCACATTGAAACGAGAGGACAGCTTGGCTGACTTCGATCTTTCAGTTATACTTAGTCATGGCCTTATTCGTGGGCTGGGTCCTGGACTCCCTGTGGGGCCCCAGAGTGCCCATTTTACCTCTTCCTCCCCCAAACACTACACGTGCCAAGCAAACATTCCAGATAAGCTTTGGAGCTACATCCACAAACTTGTAACATTAGCCCAAGAACAAAGGTCAAGGCCGGTGGTCCCTGGATGTTTCCTCCGAGGGCCTGAAGGTGGCCCTCAGAGTGGATGGCAAGGTAAATGAGATGTCGTTTCCATTTAACTCAATTTGCTTTTTCTCCTTGCTGCCAGCCACTGACTGGGCCTCTTAGGCAAAGTTGTTTTTCTGCAATTCACCAGACCTTTCTGAATATGAATACCTCGGTCCTCCAAGTTAGCCCCAGTGAGTCGCTAACTTGAAAGTGTCCATTCACACCCTAGTTCTCAGGGTAAAGAATCTGTCATTCGCCTGTTCCCCAATATTCTCTGAACGTCTCGGCATGCACTCTACCTATGGAAAGCTGCTTATTTTAAACACCTGCAAATCTCTGTTTTCCCCGCCACCCTTGGCAAATCTGAAATGCTGGAGAGTTACTGGTTCCAGAAGCAGCCTGCAGCCGATAACAAATGGGAGGTCAGTGGAAAACACTCCGGCTTCTTTGCCCCTTTGTTGGGACAGTTCTCTCAAGCTTGTTCCATAGTCTTCCTCTAGTTCCCCGTGGGGTTGTGTTCCAAGTGTCCACAGTCCCATCTGACTGGATTGCTGATAGCACATTGTTTTATGTGCTTCACTCCTTTTGTGCCTCACTTACCTGCTCCCCTCTGGTGTTTCCTGGTACCTCCCAAATAAATTATTTGATAAATTATTTACACTGGAATTCTCCTCTCAGCCTCTGCTTTAGGAGAATCCAGACTAAGACAGTCAGCCTCCATGCAGTAGGGAGGGTGCCCAAGTTAGATTATGAGATTGTGTATTTGGGGGCCTGCATTTGGCCCTGGGTCTTGCTTTACCAGGAAGCGTTGACTCTCCCTAGGAAGCATACCAAAAGCAAAGAAAACTAGGTGGGTGAACCTAAGAAAGGAGAAGGTTGACATTTGTTAACATACAAAGATGGCCAACCTCTTCACGCTTGGTTAGGGTCTGTTTCCCATGGTGAAGTGTAACTCCCAAAGAGGACAAGGGGTCATTCTGTTTTTGTTCACCAGTGTGCCCTCATAAGGTAGACACAAAATATTATTAAGTAGCACCCTCATAACAATAGAATACTTTCTACGTATTAACTGGTTAATTTGTGCAGAAAACTGCAATTGTTTGATGCCTCCGTGGGTGAATGATGCCCACTCAGTTGGGGATGGGGGTGGGGAGGGGGAGGCTGAGTGCTCTCCCTGCTGTCCTGGTGGGTGAGCAGAGGATCAACATGGTCACCGAGAGGGGGAAACAGGCTTCTCCTGGGGAGCTAGTGAAGGGCAACTTTCATCTGTGTTTTCAATATTAGTAGGAGCTCAATAGTTAGAAAAGGGGGATAGGGTAGAGGGTAATAATTGCTTATTCATTCCACAAACGTGCGATTTCGTACCAGCTATGTGACAAGAATTCTGCTTGGCATGGAAAAGCAGCAGTGAGCAAGACAGACAGGGACACTGCCTTGTGAGACCTGGGATTGAGACTCTATTCACATGGCATTCTGTGTGGAGTTGTAGCAACTGTCCTGGAGGTACATCAAAGAAGTTAAGAAATACATAAAACAATCAAGATTATGATAAATGCATTGTGACAGAGCAGTGATTCTCAGACTTTAATGGACACCTCCATCACGTAGGGATCTTATTTCAGTGCAGATTCTGATCCAGGAGGTCTGGGGTGAGGCCTGAGATTCTGCATTTCTAACCAGCATTAGATGCTGGTGGTGCCGATGCTGCTGGTCCTTGGGCCACACATTGAGTAGCATGGTGATAGACCACTGATGGTTAACTCTGTCTGCACATTGGAGTTACCTGAGGAAGTTAAAAATTTACTGATGCCTAATCTCACTCCACTAATTTTCATTTAATTTGACTCAGAGTGTCCTGGACATTGGGAATTTTATAAAACAGCTTTATTGAGGGGTAATTTATATATCATAAAATCCATTCATTTTATTCTCCATTTTAAGTATGCAAGGAAATGATTTTTAGTATAGCTACAGTTTTGCCAACATCACCACAATACAAGTTTAGAAGAATATTTCCCATCATCTCCAAACATCCATTGTATTTGCAGTCAATCCTTATTCCTACCCTCAGCCCCTAGGCAAACACTGTTCTACTTTCTTTCTGTATCAATTTCCCTTTTATGGACATTGCATATAAATGAAATCATACAATATACGGTCTTTTGTGCCTGGCTTTTCTCATTTACCATAATGTTTTTGAGGTTTGGCCATGTTGTAGCACGTATCATTACGTCATTTCTTTTTGTTGCTCAATTGCTTCTGTTATATGGCTATACTATATTTCGTCTATCTATTTACCAGTTGACTGACATCAGAACTGGCTCCACTTTTTGGTAAATAATGTTGCTTCAAATGTTCACATATAAGTCTTTACATGGGTGTATATTTTCCTTTCTTTGGGGATATCTAAGAGGGTATTTACTGGGTTATATGGTAACTCTATGTTTAGCTTTTTAAGAAAACATCAAACAGTTTTTAAAGTGGCTGTACTATTTTACATTCTCACCAGCAATGTATGAAGATTCTAGTTTCTTCACATCCCCACCAGCGCTTGTTATTGTGTCGGTGATTATAGCCATCCTTGTGTGTATGAAGTAGTATCACATTGTGGCTTTTTCCCAATGTTTTGCATTTCCCCAATGCCTAATGATGTTGAGCATCTTTTCCTGTGATGATTAGCCATATATATATATATATATATATATATATATATATATATATATATATATATATATATATATAGCTAATGTATATATATCTTATTTGGTGAAATGTCTGTTCCTATCTTTTGCCTGTTTTTAACTGGGTTATTTGTCTTCTCATTGTTCTTTATATACTGTGGATATAAGTCCTTTATCAGATACGTACTTTTGAAATATTTTCTCCCAGTTTGTGGCTTCTTTTTTCATTTTCCTAACAATATCTTTTGAAGTACAAAGCTTTTAATTTTGAAGCAGTCCAATTTCTCACTTTTTTCCTTTATAGAGCATGCTTTTGGTTTCTTAAAACTCTTTACCTAAGCCAAGATTACAAAGATTTTTTTCTATGTTTTTATCTAGAAGTTCTATAGTTTTAGCTCTTGCATTTAAGTTTGTGATCCATTTGAGTAAATTGTTGTGTATGGTATGAGGTAAGGGTCTAAATTATCTTTTTGGGTGTGGACATCCAATCATCCCGGCACTATTTATTGAAAAAAAAATCCATTCCCCATTGACTTATCTTTCCACCTTTGTCTAAAATCAATTGATCATACATTTAACAGTTTATTTCCAGATTATCAATTCTGTTCCGTGTATCCATATATGTATCCTTATGTCCAGTGCCACATTGTCTTGGGATTTTATTATAATCAGGATTTGTAAAAGGTCCCCAGGTAACTGTAATGGATAGCAAAGTTTGGAGATCGTTATGATAAAAAATAATTTGAGGGGCAGGGTGAGGAGGCCACTTACGATAAGGTGGTCAGAGGAAGGCCTTTCTGGAGCAGTAATGTTTCAGTCAGACCTTAAAGATGAGAAGAAAACAGCTATGAGATGAGCTGAGGGAAGAGTATCCATGAGCCATACTCCAGGAGGCACTTTGCCAGGCCAGGCTGGTGATGGTTGCAGTCCGGCTGAGAGGCTCTGATAACTCACGAGGTCCTGGCCCATGAAGCCCCACGTTCCCAGCTCTGAATAATCAGCCAACACTTCATTCCTCCATTGATTTTCAAAATTGGGGTGGGTGTAACCTCCTTGAATTACTCAAGAATATAGCACAATATATTCCACAGAGTAAGTTAAGGGTATAGCATTCCCTTATTCATTCATTCACCCATTCATTCAGTAAATACTCATGGAGTATCTCCTGCATGCAGAGCCATATACTAAGCACTAGGGTGTAACGATGAGTGAAACAAAGTCTTTGCTTCATAGAATTGGCAGGGCACCTCCCTAGAACATCAGTTACACACACACACACACACACACACACACACACACGAGTTGTGAGATTTAAGCACAATGGTGGCAGAGGAAGAAATTGGCACGCAGCATCTGTATAACTGTTGGACTCCTGCATTTCTTCTAAAGGGACAGAAACAGATATACATAACTCTCAAAAGAACTCAGTCTAACTGCTTCATGTATGATGCAATTCTTTATCCCTTGGCTGCAAATCCCCCTTCTTTGCACTGCTTTGTGATACTGGTGCTAGACCCTGTAAACATTTCCCTTTGCTGACCAGCCGAACGTTAGCTTTTGTCAAAATTAAACAGTAGAATGATCCTTCAAGGCTCTAGAGGCAGGAAGACCTCCCTTCAGAGTTTCAGTCTCCTATTATTTATTATGCAGTGTGGAACCTGAGTGATGTGTACAGACCAGCTCCAATGGAGCCCCCAGGCCAAGGCTCTCACCCCTGTGTGCCCAGACCTGACAGTGGCAGGCCACTTCCAGAGGCCAGTACAGATCTCTGCCCTCTGGCAAATTTCTTCTCCATCAGCCGACTGCACGCTTTCTGGTAGGTGCAGCCTCTTCAAAGGGGTTTGCATTTTGCCTTGTGGGCGGAGACATTGCCTTGTGTGCACTTTGGGGGCGTCTGGCCTTTTTTCTTTCTTTTTTGATCCCCGGTCCCTCCAGCCCTTCTTGGCATCCTCCACATTGGGGGATGTGCTGCTCTCCCTGCCTGTGAGGGAGGCTGGGGCTGCCGGGCCTTCTTCTTTCACCAGCCCCTTCTTCTTCCTCGCTGCCCACGCTTCCTCAGCCCAGAGTGAGGAGCCGCTCTTTGCACCTCCTGCTTCTGGGCCTCTTAGAATCTTTTTACCCTTTTTTTGTAGTTAATGATCTTCTCCTAGTTTACACTTTTTACATTAAAATTTTTCTTTTCAATTAGCCAGTGATGTTTCTATCTTCCAACTGGTCCCTGACTTGACAGAACCCAGAATTAAGAAAATCATTCCGTTTCATTTGAGCTCCAGCAATTAGATACATTGAATGGCGCCTTCACATTGGGAGGAAAAAAAAAGAAAACAGATCGCTTCACTTTTTGAAACCCTGGACTAATTTCACAACCCCGTGTCATACAAGGAGCCCATGACCAATCCACGTTTCCCTAGGCTTTGCAACTCTACGACTGTGCCAGAGGTGGTTAAAAATTGATGCTGCCACTCCAGAGAGGAGATTTCATTTTCCTCCCACCTCAGGTTTGCTTCAAGTTTGAGGAAATTGTTGGAATGGATAGAAAAAGATCCAAAGCAGCATCTTAGCCCCTGGGATTTGTAAATAGAAAAGTGTTCATAGCAAACTTAGTAATATGGTGGCGCTTCATGCCCCAAGACTGTATCTTAGAGCTGGTATGATGTAGAATGGAAAGTTGGGGGGCGTCTGGCCTTTTAAATGTGTGCATTTTTCCCTCTTGTTTATTTGTGAAGGAAGCAATACGGCACAGTGTTTTAAGCATACAGAGTCTAGAGGCCAGTCGCCTAGTTAAATCCTGGCTCAGCTGCTTTTTTGTGATCTTTCTTGGCCGAGTTACTCCACATGTCTCAGTTTCCTCATCTGTAAAATGGGGACAATAATAGGACCTATATCGTAAAAGGCTGTTGTGAGGATTGAATGAGTTAGTACATAGGAAGTGCTTACATGAGTACCTGGTGCATCGTATGGGCTGTAAGTATTAGCTACCATGACACAATGGTGATGGTAATGATGAACAGGTAAATGCTAGAAGAGATAAACATGAAGAAGAAATGCTATGAACACTTACTAAGTATTGTGTTCTGTGTATTTACTTGCCAAATCTCACTTAACCCTCTAATATAAGATGGTTTTTATTTTGTAGATGAGGAAGCTGAGGCTTAAACAGGTTAAGCCCCAAATCATAGTTAGACAACTGCAGAGCCCGGTTAGGGTTAGGGTTAGGGATTTCACATGTCTCCCTGGTCCTGGATAGTTTCAGTGCTTCCATTTCACAGATCTTCTTTTCCCTGCCGATCTTTCCAGCCTTGGGTCACACCAAGCTCCTGCATGTTTTCTTGAGAGTAGAGTCCTGGATCATGATCGCTCCCACCTCAGGACCTTGCTCCATGGCGACCCCTTTGCCTGGGAAGTTCCTTCTCCTCCTTCTCACCGAATTAACCTCTCATCAAGTCCTGTCCCACTTGACGCTGTTCATGATGATGGAGTTTGTTCACGATGCTAGAGCGCCTGCTTCCCAATCCAGGTGCCCTGGCGTGGACTGGTCTGCGTGGCAGAAGGTGTGCCTTTTTCTAATTCTTACAAGTTTACTTGGGACACTGTGAGTCCACAGGGCAAACACACTGGAGCCAGAGCCTTTTCCTAATTCACAGTAAGGTTCCATGCCCCTATTATGAGGTCTCATAGCATCACTGACCTTGCCTTTATAGTACTTACCACTGTTGTAATTTTTCCAGCTTTTTATTATTAAAAAATCAAGCCCATACAGAAATTGAAAGACTAATACAAGGTACATGCTTACATTAACTACCTAGATTCCACTATCGTTAACATTTTTCATTTATTTTTACTGTCTATATACCTATTTAACTTCATTAAAATTTCGTCAAAGAAGAACACCTACCAAAAAATGCACTAATTCTAGGCGTACAGACTGATGAATGTTCACAAAGTGAACACACCTGTTGTGGGGTCACCACTCTGACCCTAGTCTGGGTGAACCTCTGCATAGGTAGGGAATCTGCAGGGCAAAGGGATGTGCACATTCTGTGCTCTTGCCTCTTCTGAGAACCTGGAATTCCAGGTTTTCTGCCCAAATGACCCTGAGTCCACCTTCAGGTCCTGTTTGGTCCTCTTCTCCAGGTCTTTTTCCCAGACCACATCCCACTAGACCTAGCTGATAGCTTAGGGGTTGCTTTTTACTAGAGATGAGAAGAGAGCTTGAACATACAGGATGGGATGTCCAAACACGTTTATGAAAGGTCCCTTTATAGTGTGGGATGAAGCCATGTGTGGGTCTCCAGTTATTCTCCTGTCCCAGGCCCCACAAATGTTACAGGTAGGCCTGCTCCTTGAATTCTCAGCGTTTACGGGACATCATGTTCCACTTCATTCATTCATCCTATTACTCATTCTCCCATCCATTCAGCCAGTATTTACTGACCATAAGCTGTGCGAGGCACTGGGGCCCAGATAGGTTATACAGCAAAGAGCTATAAGCATCACAGGCAGAGCTGACACACAAATCCAGGAAATGTGGCTTCAGATCCACACGACCACAATGCTATTACTGTAGAATATTGAACCACAGAAAGTGGGTAACAAATAATACATTGTTTTATTCTCTTCTCTATACTTTTAGCTTTGGTTACTTCCATCCCTGCCCAAACTATCTGTTCACTAGCAGAGGCACTAGGCATACACATTGGAAAACCCACATAGAGAACAGCATCCAGGTCAGATGCTATGTGAGCACACACACAAGAAGAACCACCAGGGAGCAGAAGGTGGGGCAGGGAGGCTGGGGGGATCTGAAGACATGGGTCTTTGGTGGAGTTTGAAAGGAGGTAAGATGTGGAGCAGCAGAGAAAAGCAAAGAGCAAGCTCCTCGGCAGAGAGGTGGCATCAGCACTTCCGGGCAGCCCGACACCCACTCAGTGAGTCAAGCTCAGCACAGTGGATAAAGTCTACATGAGCCTCCCCTCCCTTTCTCCAGGATGATTGCTGAGCCCTGCATGCCCACTTTCCCCTTCTTGCTGAGGCCCTGTAAGTAGCAAGTAAGGAGCTTTTTGCAATATTTCCTCAAGGGGAAAGTTAGGAAAGAAAAATTGCCATTCCCTGGGCTTTCAACCACTGCCTTCCACCACCAGCCTCTTAAACCCTCTACTGCTCAGCGTATGCACAAAGCATAGCAAGATTTGCAGCCTTGTCTGTGGCCTCTTTGAATACACATTTTTACCGTCTATGAGGGGATGGTTCTTCAACTGGTTACCCTTCCTTCAGCTGGGAGGCCTGAAAGAGGAGGTGGTGCAGGCGGACACTTGGAATGATTTCCTCCAGCCCAAGTGTGAGTCCAAAATGTTTTCATCAGAGACCATTTAAACAGGACCTCACAGCCCACATCTCTTGCCCAGTCCCACTTGTTAATGGAAAAATAACTTTGCAAACAGAGAATTGGCAAGGAACAAAATGCTGAAAACTGTACCAAATTGTAGTCATCCTTCATCATTCCCTTCCCGTAAGTGGATGAGAACAAACTTGTTATTGAGCATATACTTTAAAATCATTCCTAGCTGTATTAATTTTCCACATAAGCCAGCAGCAGATGCTATGGGTGTCCCACCCGTATCCACTTGCTTTTACAACTTGATTGCATACCTCCAGGTCTTCCAACTCCCTGCACCTGCATTTCTTCCCCTGAGAGATTTTCTGGCCACCACCCAGCAGCTGGAAATGCACCAGTAGTCCTCAATGAGTTTCTAATGGTAGTTGACATATGGATACCCCAGCTCCGCATCCTTGTGTGGGATGGCTCTGACACGTGGGGTCTATGCTGACCCCCCCAGAGTTCTCCCAGAGGGTTAAGCTTCACTTCCACCTGATGATAACAGTTTGACAACACACCCTTTGTTGCCTTCCTTCCCTTCCCTGTCTCACTTCCACCTCCCCTACAGTGCTTCCTAGAATCACCTCCCAGGGAAACTACTTCCACTCAAATCCTCGTCTCAGGGTCTAGTTCTAGGGATCCCACACCTAGAATCTTTGTTCAGCTTTTTACGTTAGGGAAGCAAGGCACTACAACTTGAAGAAGGTCCTTTTAAGTAGGAGAAAAAGCAATGAAACTGTTTTCCCTTCGAGCAAATGTTAGGGAATTATGCTTGCTTTAATTTGGAACTAATTGCCCATAAATCTATTTCGATTGTGTCCAAGTTAAGACCGTTTTAGTTCTAAGTAATACAAGACCCACTTAAGCCAGATTACATTTTTGAAAGGAGAAGTCAGGGGCTTTAATCATAAAGACCCTGAGATGTCTCTCAAGGCCAGGAATGTATCTGAGGCAGAGGGACGAATTGGAACTAGGAAGTGAACAGCCATCTTGCTCTTCCTCTGGAGCTGCAAGTTCTCTTACTTTTACTTCATTTTGCACATCTGCTTCTTCTCTTTCTGTAGGCTGGCTTGTCCCACCCCATTGTATCAATGGACAAAACTTTTGAGTTTTCCTATTTTCTTTTCTACCATGGAGCTGATTCAGAATTCCTGGGAGAGAGCCCTGATTGGCTCACCTTGAATCAGATGTCATCTCTGATCTAATCAGAGGTGGTAAGCAAACTGGGTTAGGGGAGAGGGTATTAACACATACCTGCTGGAGTGTATGCTTCTGGGGAGCTCAAAGAAGATGGCTGAGGTCTGGCGATACCCCAAAAGAGTGTTATGCAAGATTGGAAGCAGAGAAAGATAAGAAAAAAGTTTTTTAATTGAAAACCTTTGGTTTTCTGCATTTGGTCCTCACCTATTTGGACATTTGAAAGATGCCATTTAGTTCCAAAAGGGCAAATTTTTTCTTTTTTAACATCTTTATTGGAGTATAACTGCTTTACAACAGTGTGTTAGTTTCTGCTTTATAACAAAGTGAATCAGCTATACATATACATATGTCCCCATATCTCCTCCCTCTTGCATCTCCCTCCCACCCTCCCTATCTCACCCATCTAGGTGGTCACAGAGCACCGAGCTGATCTCCCTGTGCTATGCAGCTGCTTCCCACTAGCCATCTGTTTTACATTTGGTAGTGTATATATGTCCATGCCACTCTCTCACTTTGTCCCAGCTTACCCTTCCCCCTCCCTGTCTCCTCAAGTCCATTCTCTACATCTGCGTCTTTATTCCTGTCCTGCCCCTAGGTTCTTCAGAACCATTTTTTTTTTTAGATTCCATATGTATGTGTTAGCATATGGTAGCATATGGTATTTGCTTTTCTCTTTCTGACTTACTTCACTCTGTATGACAGTCTCTAGGTCCATCCACCTCACTACAAATAACTCAATTTTGTTTTTTTATGGCTGAGTAATATTCCATTGTATACATGTGCCACATCTGCTTTATCCATTCATCTGTCGATGGACACTTAGGTTGCTTCCATGTCCTGGCTATTGTAAATAGAGCTGCAATGAACACTGTGGTACATGACCAAGAGGGCAAATTGTGCATATAGTATGCAATGCAAAAATGCCCCTACTCATGAATACCATGCCAAAGGTCACTCAACCAAAACATGTTCTTATAGTCAGCGAGCTAAAAAAAAAAAAAAAAAAGGTTTCTAAAGTGCTTTCACCTGGGGAAAGGAGCAAAAATGTGGAGTCTATCCATTCCATTTCCAATGTATAGTACCGTGTAGATACGGCAGGAATGCTGCCCCACTTTGGATGACCTTGGGAGCTAAACTTTCTGTATGTATTATTTTTTACTTCAAGCAGACCTGGGTTTGAGTGCCAGCTCTGCCAATTTCTAGCTATTTAATCTCTGAAAACCTTACATTCCTTATCTGTAAGATGGGGGTATCAGTTTGATAAAGTATTAATTGGTAAACTGCCTGGCACATTGGGAGGGGTATAGGAGTACAATAACTGTTAACTATGAATGTTGTTGTTGTTACTAATCCACCATCCATGTAACATTTCTCACTAAAATATAGCATTTCTCATCAAGAGGGCAGTGAAAACTTCTGAGAGTCAGTGAAATGGTGGAAATGATGAGTTCCAGGGACTTTCAGCCTCGATCAAATTCTAGTGCTGACGTTTATTACCCGTGTGTTAACTTCTCTCTGCCTCAATTTTCTGATCTGTAAAATGGGGATTAATCATCACAGTAACTACCTCTTATGGTTATAGTTAGGATTAGATGAGATGTAAAGTGCTTAAGGCAATGCCTGGTGCAGAGTAAGTACTCAATACATGAGAGGTGGTAATACTGTTAGTATGAGTCACAGCTGTAGGAAGTGTTCTTGTTGGAAATCTGCTTTTTAGTCTGCCGGTGAGATGAGGTGAGAAGGGAGTCTTTATAGAAATGTACATAGATCCTCATAATTCACACATGATCTGTCACTAGCCCTATCTCAGTTGAAAGGATATCTCAGTAGAATTAGATTATTAGTGGTGAAGCTTGGTGTCAAAAATCATATTTATTCCTCAAGGCAAAAATAAGCCTGCTCTGTATATGAGGCCACTGGGCATAGGCCAGATTTGTTCATTCAGTATGAAATATTCCAGACCAACAGATTCATAAATATATATTACAGCCCAAGTTTACTGATAGTAAGAAAAACTCATTTAGGTCTATTTTGTACATTAGGCAAGCCACCGCTTTAAATACTAACTTGTCTGCTTTTTGAATTGAATTCACATTTATTTCTGCGATTCTGATAAACTGCTCTCCTTAGTTGCAAACCCTTGACTCCATTGCCATCATCACGTTTGCAGTACTGACCCTGGGTACAGAGCCCTGGGCTTCTCACTGTACAGTTACCTGGAAATCTGTTTTCCAGGTGATTGTGTTGCACACTCAGGTTGGAGGACCCCAGGGGTAATGGACATGTGGTGAACTGTAGATTCGTTCCACTGGCTTTTGAATCCCAATGCTACAACTCTTTAGCTGTGTAAACTTAGTAAGTTACTTCATCACCATACCTCTGTCTCTTCTTTTATAATGCAGGGGAATAATAGTTCCTCCTTTTTTAACATTTATTTATTTTATTTATTTATTTTGCCTGTGCCGGGTCTTAGTTGCAGTACTCAGGATCTTTATCTTTGGCATGTGGACTCTTAGTTGCAGCGTGTGGGATCTAGTTCCCCGACCAGGGATCGAACCCGGGTCCCCTGCATTGGGAGCATGGAGTCTTACCCACTGGACCACCAGGGAAGTCCCTATAGTTCCTCCTTCATCAGATTGTTGTAATATTTAAATGAGATAATACATGTAAACCACTTAGTATCTGGCATACAATAAGCACTCAAAAAATGTCTGTTGTCATGACTATAGTAATCCCATTTCACAGATGAGGAAGTTGAAGATAAGAAGATGAGGGGGGTAAGAAGATTTCACTGACTGAACTGACATTTAAATTAGGGCTTATGACCCCAAAGTCCTCACCGCATTCTGAAAATAGATCAGACGATATCAGGAAGGGTTGAGATGGGGACCATACCCCCAAACAGGATTGACCAAATTCAGTTTTCAGGTGTTTTCTAAGTGATCTCACTCAGTGAAAACAACTCTTGGCTTGGATACCAGTCAAAAGAAGAGTCTAGCTTTAAGTGTTGCTACTTACCTAGTTATTCTCTCTACCAGCCTGTGCTCAGTGAACCCTTTCCAAGAGCCCCACCTCATCTGGGAGGCTGAGAGCAATAAAGAGTCTGTGTGCTCAGTTCACACAAGCAATAGAATTTTTAAAGTTTCCTCTATAACCTTTGAAAATCTTTAGAAAAACAGGTGAGGGGCCTGAAAGAAAGGCAAACATGGGAGTAATAAGAAAATCTGTCTCCTCGAGCCATCCTGAGGATTAACTGAGATCATGTCTACAGAGTGTTTCTAGGTACAGTGACTGGCAGTTACTAAGTAGTTAATAACTGGCAGCTTTGCATGAAGGAACGCAGTCAAACCAGCCAGAAAAAAATGTCCTTCTCTAACTCAGAAAAGGCTTATTTCATTCTACTTGGGATGATAAAATTCCTTTAAAGGGCAAAATCAGCACCCAGTATATGACCCTTTAAGACTGAGGCCCATGGCAGGTGCCAACTCCCACCTTTACAACAAATGCTAAAGGAACTTCTCTAGGCAGGAGACACAAGAGAAGGAAAAGACCTACAATAACAAACCCAAAACAATTAAGAAAATGGGAATAGGAACATACATATTGATAATTACCTTAAATGTAAATGGATTAAATGCTCCAAACAAAAGACATAGATTGGCTGAATGGATACAAAAACAAGACCCATATATATGCTGACTACAAGAGACCCACTTCAGACATAGGGACACATACAGACTGAAAGTGAGGGGATGGAAAATGATATTCCATGCAAATGGAAATCAAAAGAAAGCTGGAGTAGCAATTCTCATATCAGAGAAAATAGACTTTAAAATAAAGACTATTACAAGAGACAAAGAAGGACACTACATAATGATCAAGGGATCAGTCCAAGAAGAAGATATAACAATTGTAAATATTTATGCACCCAACATAGGAGCACCTCAATACATAAGGCTAACAGCCATAAAAAGGGAAATCGACAGTAACACAATCATAGTAGGGGACTTTAACACCCCACTTTCAACAATGAACAGATCATCCAAAATGAAAATAAATAAGGAAACACAAGCTTTAAATGATACATTAAACAAGATGGACTTAATTGATATTTATAGGACATTCCATCCAAAAACAACAGAGTACACATTCTTCTCAAGGGCTCATGGAACATTCTCCAGGATAGATCATATCTTGGGTCACAAATCAAGCCTTGGTAAATTTAAGAAAATTGAAATTGTATCAAGTATCTTTTCTGACCACAACGCTATGAGACTAGACATCAATTACAGGAAAAAATCTGTAAAATATACAAACACATGGAGGCTAAACAATGCACTACTTAATAACAAAGAGATCATTGAAGAAATCAAAGAGGAAATCAAAAATACTTAGAAACAAATGACAGTGAAAACACGACAACCCAAAACCTATGGGATGCAGCAAAAGCCATTCTAAGAGGGAGGTTTATAGCAATACAATCCTACCTTAAGAAACAAGAAATATCTCAAATAAACAACCTAACCTTACACCTAAAGCAATTAGAGAAAGAAGAACAAAAACCCCCAAAGTTAGCAGAAGGAACGAAATCGTAAAGATCAGATCAGAAATAAATGAAAATGAAATGAAGAAAATGATAGCAAAGATCAATAAAACTAAAAGCTGGTTCTTTCGAAGATAAACAAAATTGATAAACCATTAGCCAGACTTATCAAGAAAAAAGGGAGAAGACTCAAATCAATAGAATTAGAAATGAAAAAGGAGAAGTAACAACTGATACTTCAGAAATACGAAGGATCATGAGAGATTACTACAAGCAACTCTATGCCAATAAAATGGACAAGCTGGAAGAAATGGACAAATTCTTAGAAATGCACAACCTGCCAACACTGAATCAGGAAGAAATAGAAAATATGAACAGACCAATCACAAGCACTGAAATTGAAACTGTGATTAAACATCTTCCAACAAACAAAAGCCCAGGACCAGATGGCTTCACAGGCGAATTCTATGAAACATTTAGAGAAGAAGTAACACCTATCCTTCTCAAACTCTTCCAAAATATAGCAGAGGGAGAAACACTCCCAAACTCATTCTACGAGGCTGCCATCACCCTGATACCAAAACCAGACAAAGCTGTCACAAAGAAAGAAAACTACAGGCCACTATCACTGATGAACATAGATACAAAAATCCTCAACAAAATACTAGCAAACAGAATCCAACAGCACATTAAAAGGTTCATACACCATGATCAAGTGGGGTTTATTCCAGGAATGCAAGGATTCTTCAATATATGCAAATCAATGTGATACACCATATTAACAAATTGAAGGAGAAAAACCATATGATCATCTCAATCGATGCAGAGAAAGCTTTCAACAAAATTCAACACCCGTTTATGATAAAAACCCTGCAGAAAGTAGGCATAGAGGGGAACTTTCCTCAACATAATAAAGGCCATATATGACAAACCCACAGCCAACATCGTCCTCAAGGGTGAAAAACTGAAACCATTTCCACTAAGATCAGGAACAAGACAAGGTTGCCTACTCTCACCACTATTATTCAACATAATTTTGGAAGTTTTAGCCACAGCAATCAGAGAAGAAAAAGAAATAAAGGGAATCCAAATCAGAAAAGAAGAAGTAAAACTGTCATTGTTTGCAGATGACATAATACTATACATAGAGAATCCTAAAGATGCTACCAGAAAACTACTAGAGCTAATCAATGAATTTGGTAAAGTAGCAGAATACAAAATTAATGCACAGAAATCTCTGGCATTCCTATACACTAATGATGAAAAATCTGAAAGTGAAATTAAGAAAACACTGCCATTTACCATTGCAACAAAAAGAATAAAATATCTAGGAATAAACCTACCTAAGGAGATGAAAGACCTGTATGCAGAAAATTATAAGACACTGATGAAAGAAATTAAAGATGATACAAATAGATGGAGAGATATACCATGTTCTTGGAATGGAAGAATCAACATTGTGAAAAATGACTGTACTACCCAAAGCACTCTACAGATTCAGTGCAATCCCTATCAAACTACCACTAGCATCTTTCACAGAACTAGGACAAAAAATTTCACAATTTGTATTCAAACGCAAAAGACCCTGAATAGCCAAAGCAATCTTGAGAAAGAAAATGGGAGCTAGAAGAATCAGGCTCCCTGACTTCAGACTATACTACAAAGCTACAGTCATCAAGACAGTATGGTGCTGGCACAAAAACAGAAATATAGATCAATGGAACAGGATAGAAAGCCCAGAGATAAACCCACACGCATATGGTCACCTTATTTTTGATAAAGGAGACAAGAATATACAGTGGAGAAAAGACAGCCTCTTCAATAAGTGGTGCTGGAAAAACTGGACAGCTACATGTAAAAGTATGAAATTAGAATACTCTCTAACACCATACACAAAAATAAACTCCAAATGGATTAAAGACCTAAATGTAAGGCCAGATACTATCAAACTCTTAGAGGAAAACACTTGGAGAACACTCTATGACATAAATCACAGCAAGATCCTTTTTGACCCACCACCTAGAGAAATGGAAATAAAAACAAAAATAAACAAATGGGAACTAATGAAACTTAAAAGCTTTTGCACATCAAAGGAAACCATAAACAAGACCAAAAGACAACCCTCATAATGGGAGCAAATATTTTCAAACGAAGCAACTGATAAAGGATTAATCTCCAAAATTTACAAGCAGCTCATGCAGCTCAATATCAGAAAAACAAACAACCCAATCCAAAAATGGGCAGAAGACCTAAATAGACATTTCTCCAAAGAACATATACAGATTGCCAACAAACACGTGAAAGAATGCTCAACATCATAAATCATTAGAGAAATGCAAATCAAAACTACAGTGAGATATCATCTCACACCAGTCAGAATGGCCGTATCAAAAAATCTAGAAACAATAAATGCTGGAGAGGGTGTGGAGAAAAGGGAACCCTCTCGCACTGTTGGTGGGAATGTAAATTGATACAGCCACTGTGGAGAACAGTATGGAAGTTCCTTAAAAAACTAAAAATGGAATTACCATATGACCCAACAATCCCACTACTGGGCATATACCCTGAGAAAGCCATAATTCAAAAAGAGTCATGTACCAAAATGGTCATTGCAGCTCTATTTACAATAGCCTGGAGATGGAAACAACCTAAGTGCCCATCATCAGATGAATGGATAAAGAAGATGTGGCACATATATACAATGGAATATTACTCAGCCATAAAAAGGAACAAAGTTGAGTTATTTGTAGTGAGGTGGATGGACCTAGAGTCTGTCATACACAGTGAGGTAAGTCAGAAAGAGAAAAACAAATACTGTATGCTAACATATATATATGGAATGTAAGGGCGAAAAAAGGTCATGAAGAACCCAGGGGCAAGACGGGAATAAAGACACAGACCTACTAGAGAACGGACTTGAGGATATGGGGAGGGGGAAGGGTAAGCTGTGACAAAGCGAGAGAGAGGCATGGACATATATACACTACCAAACGTAAGGTAGGTAGCTAGTGGGAAGCAGCCGCATAGCACAGGGAGATCAGCTCAGTGCTTTGTGACCACCTAGAGGGGTGGAATAGGGAGGGTGGGAGGGAGGGAGACGCAAGAGGGAAGAGATGTGGGGACATATGTATATGTATAACTGATTCACTTTGTTATAAAGCAGATATTAACACACTGTTGTAAAGCAATTGTACTCCAATAAAGGTGTTTAAAAAAAATAGCTAATAACGACCGTCGTATTGCTACCACTTACTTTTTACACATCTGACCTGTATCTAGGCTGAAATACAATGAGCAGCTGGAAAAGTACCACAGTCAGGGTTCCATTAGTAGTAATGGCTGTTGGCTGACCCAGAACATAAAGTTTTTCAGGGCATGAAGTTATGTTTGTCTTCTAGCTTAGTTTGACAGATTGTTTTAAAGGGTCTCCTATTGTCATACTGAAAAAAAATCATCAAAGTGTGCTAAGAAAAGGATATTTGGGGCAGGTTAGAGCACTAAAAATGCCTCCTCCAAATAACCCTTACTGTGCAGCTACTCCTTATCAGTCCTGCCAGGAGTGCCATAAATCACCTCTAAATTGACTGTTTTGTCATCCTTGGGCATCGGGAATGACAAATAATCTGGGGCCGCCTCCTAGATTCCAAGGAGATCATTTTCTTGCTCATGTCACCTCAAACCAAAGTACTTAGGAGCAGTGCTGAATTTATGCTCTACCTTTTTAATCTCCCTCTCCCTATTTTAATGGAATAAACAATGAGTATTAGTTCCTGCTTCCTGACATAATGATGGTGGGTGGAAATGTGGTTAATTCAGAGATGCTCTCATTGTCTTCAACTCTGTTTGAAACTACACACAGAGTGGTAAGAACCTGCCCAGAATACATATTTTTACAGATATCTGAAGGGGACAACCAAGGAGTAAAGGGAATGAAACCATGAGTAGCTAGTGGCCCATCCTTGGCCATAAAGTGTGATAATAACAGATTTCAAGAGTGATCTTCCTATGACATGCAGTCAGTCCATCAAATGCTTCTGAGAAGGTGGAAGTGAAAAGTTATTCAAGGGTGGTGCTAGGTACCCTCAATGAATTATTTATCTTAAACAAACTTGCATGAACCAGAGCGCTCAACTGAAAGCCTATCAGCCAGAAGGAGGCCACCGAAGAGCCCGGCTATAGATCTCAGTGATGGTTTTAAATGCTGTGTTTTCATGCCTCACGTCAGGTGGGAGACTGCCACACTGGCTCTGACTCATTTCTTAGTTGCAGTCTACTCCCATTCCCACATGGATGGCCATCTTAGAGCTTTTTTCATCGTGCAGCTTTCAAACAGCTGCGCTCCTTGAAATGAAAATTACTGGGGTCACTGGCTTCTTATTTTAGGGGCTATGAGCGGGGCGAAGCAATGTCCCGTGGGCTTCCGAGTGCCAGTGGTGCCCTAAATCATAGATTCCAAAGGCAAAAGGAAGGAGAGAGGGTGGAAAGTTCCACATTGTCTAAGAAGAGGTCAGTGGTAGAGAGAAACAGCAACAAGGAAGAAGCGTTATTTGGAGAACAGCAAACGCCACCCAGAGATATGTAAGGTGTTAATGTCATGGGCTGCTCACCTCAACTCAAGGTGGGTTTCGGAGATGGATATGTTAAGTGTAATTAATTTACACAGATGTAGGAATCAAGATACATGTACCTGGGACCTGTCACCTGCTGGTTGTCCAATAATCAGTAGCTGAAATCAGTAGGATTGGATGGAGTTGAACTGAAACTATTTGACTCTACACTTACCATCAGCTAATTGTTTGGGGGAAATACTACGAATATCTAACATTTATTGAGCAATGAATAAGTAGTAGCTGTTTGGGGTTTGTGCATGCTTCGTCACATTTAATCCTCTCAGCCATAAGGAAACTCAGGCTCAGAAGGGGCTAAGCAACTTTTTTCAGCGTCATGTAGCTAGGAAGTAACACAGCTATGACTTGAACCCAAGCAATTCTCTTGCTAGCCCTCTTCAAGTCTATGCCATAGTATCTAGCGCTAGTTCCTTAATTTGTCAGAAGGTGACCATGACCCATGCTTTACCCACCTCACAAGGTTATTACTGATTTCAGTGAAAAAAAGACAGGGGCCCAAAGCGAGAAGTCACGTGCTACCAAAATGAAGCACATCATTACTATTTGCTAAGTCCAGTCTGTATTCGTGGTTAAAGAGGATAGATTTCAGGGGCAGATATCTGGGAGTGGATCCAAGCTTTGCTTTTGCCACTTCCCAGCTCTGTGACCTTGGGCAAATTATTTAACTTCTGTGCGCCTCAGCTGCCCCATTTGTAAACTGCGAATAATAATGGTCCCAACCTCATAGAGGTTTTTCGGGGGCGTAAGTGAGATAATGCCTTTAAGATGTTAAGCACAGTGCCTTAGACATGGTCAGCATTCATGAAAGAGTGAGTTCTATTAGTATTATTTTCCTGTCCCTTTAAGTCAGTTCTCTCCAAGCACTGGCTAGGCTCTGGTTTGAAAACCAGTAGCTAGAGCATCCCACACCTGTCCCTGAGCAGCTGTTGAGCCGCAGACACTGATTACACTCCTGCAGCACTGAATTAGCGCTTGAGACCTCCTAGACCACCTTGATGGCTAGATTGACAGGAGCAATGATTGTTCAGCCTCTAACCATGATGACAGCAAAGCCTCAATGTCACCAGAACCACCCAGGTGACTATCTTTGGAGTCTAAGTCTTTGTAGGACTATCTTTCTTATCTAAGTAAAACCTACTGCCCCTTCCTTCCTGGAGGAAATTTGTCACCTCCTTCCATGCACCATATTTAGGGGACTGTTGCTAACAGCTATGCTTCATTAGAGAAATTAATATACCTTTTGCTTTCATCTTGGCCCTGTTTTTTCCCTTAGAATGATTAAAAATCTAATTTATAGTTCAAAAGAGGGTATGAAGCTTTCAGCCTGCGTGACCTCATGAAAAAATACTCCTTCTAGAGGGACACCTGAAATAAAGTTCTGTGCTCATTTATTTGATAAAATATCTATGGAGCACCTATTATATGCCAGACATTTGGTACATTGTTGAGTATGACATAAGCCCTGGCATCAAGGCACTTCTGATCTTTTTGGAGCAGCAGATCGTACTGAAATAGTTGGCCTGATTTTTTTTGTCTAGGTGTCCCTGCCCTGTCTTAACTCCTTCCTAGACTCCAGCTGTCAAGGGGTTGCCAGGATGAGCTTCCTAGGGTCACGCTACTCCATTCAGTGGCTTCATATTGACTACTAAACAAGAAGAAAAGTCTAACTTCTTGGTGCCACTGGAGACCCTGCACCATCTGGCCCCTACTGCTGTACCCACCCTAATCCCTCCTCCTTCCTCTCCTAAGTCCTCTTCTAGCCAGTGTGAACAGGGGGCTGCTCCCCAGCAGGACAGGGTTTGTGTGTCATGTTCACCACACCTACGAGGTGGGAGAGCTCTTGGGCTCCATTCCCTGCATGTGCCTGAGTGCCCTGACTTGTCATCCACGTCTCTGTCTGGTGACCTTCCCATGAACCTTTCATGCTACAGATCCTGACCTTTAGGGATACTACCTCCTTGGAACCGTCACTGGATTATGAAGCCTTGTCTCACTTGATTATAAATTTTTATTACATATTAGCTTTCTTATCTACCTTTCCTACTGCATCCAGTGCTAGATTACAACAGAAGCTGAATAAATGAATCAGTCAATCAGTAAAGTACAAAACTCATCATCTACAACCATAAAATAATGGTCCTGGCGCTCTGATAGTGATGCTAGTGCTAACAAGATATAACCTCTTTCCATTACTTCAAATGTGCTAATGTTGACACGTCAACGTAAGCTCAGATAGTTGAAGATCCAGACTCCGGACCTGAGATTCAGAAGTCCCTGTATGCAGCTGCAATTTTTGGTCCTCTGACCTTGACCTTGATTTTGGAGAGAGTGTGATTTGAAGCCAGAATCCACTGACCAGAAGTTAAGGAAATCATTTATTTGAGAATGTGGGGCATTTTAGAAGATTTAACATGGTGTAGGCGTTTGGTACATAAAGGGACATTTTCAAATTCTCATCTCTGGGATGTATAAGGTAGTGAAAGAGCACTAATCTTGATGGGAGAAAACCTGACTTCACATTTCCCCTTTTATTTTATCCGCACGTTTGATAATGCACAAGTTTTTATGGGTATACTTTTGAGCTTCTCTGGCCCTCAGTTTTGCAGAACGTGGGGGATTAGACCGAATTATTTTTATCTAAATTTCCTTCCAGCTTTGGAGCTTATTTCTGAATGTATTGCATGAATGTATCAAGCAATATATGAATGTATCAATTGAACATGAGAACATATTCTGTACCGAGCCTTGTGCCAGCTCCTGGGGAGGGTGGGACAATCTGGACAGACTCACTCATGACGCTCAAATGGAACGTACACTTATATTTAGTGACATCCTCTGATTTAAATCTGCCAGAAAGCTGAATTTAGAAGATTAAGAGAAAATTATAGTTTCTGCTCAGCTAGGCAAATACATATTTAATTGCTAATGTATATTCTAACAAAAATGTCCAAATTGGGTGATTTTTCTATAATAAAAAGAACAAAGGACTTCAGTGTGACCCCTTGAAACCCCCCTTAATCATTCCTTTGATCAGGATTTCCCCAAAAGGACTCAGTCAACCTCCTAGAATTGTCTTCCCTGGCTCACACCTGCCTCTATGCTGATGGAGCCCGGGCAGCCTATTAGGTGCTCAGTTTTGGAGAGCACGTTTAAATTATTAGATTATTAAGTATCACTGTGCCAGCCTGCCCTTCCCCACTCACTGCATTATCCTTCTCAGGGTTTTAAAGTTTCTCCTCTTTTGATTCTTTGGGGAAGAGACATTAAGAGGGAAAAATACATGCCAAAGCAGAGCTCACCAATTGCTTACAAATTAAACAATTTCTAGTTGTTTCTAGGCCTGCATTTCAGTTAGTTTAGGAAGGATAAAAATGTTAAGAAACTCTGCCTCTCTGTCTTGATAAAGCATAGCAGTGAACTCAAGCATATATCTCCCACCCTGGTTCACATTATCTCTGTAGGATGTTCTAATTTTGATTTTTTTCAGAAGCAAGGACATAGGTTTTGTGTATTTATCATGTAGCCTCAGAAGAGCAAAACAGGTGTCTCCAATATAAGATCATCTCAGCTACCTTATCCATAAGACGGCAAACCTTATTTGTATTCATGTTGTAATTACTTGCTTTTATTTTTCTGTATGCATTTGTGCAGTTCTGCAGTACAGAACTCTACGAGGTGAGAAGTTGAACAAGTGTGGTGGTTTATAGTCATATGAAACACCTGACGCTTAAGTTAAACCATGATTCGATTGTGTGGTCCTTTGAAAGGCTTCAGCAAAAAGCAAAATCAGTAAATTATTTCAGGTTATTTCAGTGTGGGATGAAACTTCTTGTTTCCCAGTTTTTTAATCCATTTTGATAAAGAATAATAAGTGGAAAATGCTCAAAAATTCTGTCAATTGTAAAGTTAAATGAAAACCTAGGAATGGAATTTCTCCTGGTTAAAAAAAAAAAAAGCTCCTTATGGAAAAGAAAAATGCAGTACCATAATGCTATGCTTTCAAATACAGTTTTTCCTTCCACCAGATTCATCCAGGTGACCATTTTTAAACCAATGATGAGGGTAAAGATAAAGTAGAAAACAGTGTCATTACTGGTTAGTGTGAATCATTGGTCATGGCGTACTTTGCTCTCCTCACTTCTGCCATGCCCCTCACTGCTCATAAGTCCCCCTTGATAGCAACTTTTCTTGCCAAAATATCTGGACAGGTGCTTCCCTACTCCAACTGATTTTCATTTGTAGATTTGAACTTTTAAAAAAAAATTTAAACGATTGTTCTTACAAAACTTTGTATAGTATAATTTCTTTATCTTTAATGATTTTTTATTGGAAATGTTCTAGTGCTCTATAAACTTAAAGTGTTGGGTTATTTATCACTTTTTAAAATTCTTGTTCCATGTATCATTTTTTCAGTATAGATTATCTAAATCTTGGACCTTTAGTTTGGAATTCTTATTTCACTGATATCCAATGTATATATCTTTAATTCCCTTTTAGAATTTAAAATCATGAGATGGCACTATCATTTAATAAGTGTAAAACTCAGCTAAATCACTACTAGCCAGGGCTCTCCAGAGAAACAAAACCAATAGGATATATATAGATGTATATTAGAGGAAGTTTATTATAGAAATTGGCTCACACAGTTATAAAGGCCAACTAATCCCACAACGTGCCATCTGCAACCTGGAGAACTAGGAAGGTTAGTGGTCAATTCAGTCCAAGTTCGTAGGCTCCATAACTAGGAGAGTCAGTGATGTAATTCCCAATCCTAGGTCAAAGGCCTGAGGACGGAGGGGCTGCTGGTTTAAGTCCCAGAGTCTGAATGCCTGAGAACCAGGAGCTCTGATTTCTGAGGACAAGAAAAGATGGATGTCCCAGCTCAAGAATAGAGAGGGAATTCGCCCTTTCTTTGCCTTTTTGTTCTATTCAGGCCCTCAATGGGTTGGATGATGCCTGCCTACACTGGGGAGAACACATCTCTTTACTCAGTCCGCTGAATCAGATGCTAATCTCATCCAGAAACACCCTCGTAGCCACTCCCAGAAATAATGTTTTAGCAGCATCTTCTAGCCCAGTCAAGTTGATATAAAAGTAACCATCCCAATCACTATATATTAATTGCCACTTTTGGCCCTTACAACCTTGCTGGGTCGATGACCTGTTCATTCACCTAGCTGTCTTGACAACAAATAGTTATTGAGAAAATGGCCATAAGATGCAGGTAATATGCTAGATCCTGAGGATACAAGCTTAAAAGTGATTGTACCTGCCTCTGGGAGCTTAGAGATGTGACACTGTCACCTCCATGTTCATTGCAGCATTATTCACAATAGCCAAGATATGGAAGTAATCCAAACGTCCATCAACAGAAGAACAGATTAAGAAAATGTGGTAAGTACATACAATAAAATATTATTCAGCCTTAAAAAGAAGGAAACTCTACCCTTTACAACAACATGGATGAACCTGGAGGACATTATGTTAAGAGAAATAAACCGTTCTCAGAGGAGAAATACTGTATGATTTCACTTATACAAGTTATCTAAAATAATCAAGCTCATAGAAACAGAGAATAGAATGCTGGTTGTCAGGGGCTGGGGGGAGGGGGAAATGGGAAGTTTTTATTCCAAGGGTATAAAGCTTCAGTTATGCAAGCTGGATAATTTCTTGAGATCTGAGCATGACATTGTGCCCACAGTTAACAACCAGTGTCGTGAACCTGCCAATTTGTTAAGCAGGTAAACTACCTGTTAAGTGTTCTTACACACACACACACACACACACACACACACACATATCCTCACGCACAGGCACATCCACACACACACACAAAGACACAGGGAAATTTTAGAGGTGATGGGTGCGAACATTACCTTGACTGTAGTGATGCTAACACCACATGGATACTATCATTGCATAGTTCCCAAATACTATGCCTATGTCCAAATTCACCAAATTATATATATTAAACATATACAGTTTTTAATAAAAACAAAACAGAACAAAACCTCAAAGGTGATATCTGTTATGTGACAAATGACCCATAGCAAGAGTAAATACTTTAGGAATTCATATGAGGAAACACTCACTTTGGGCTGGGGTCATCCATGAAGATTTCTTAGGGGAAGAATTTGAGTTGGAACGGAAGGATGCTTAGAGCATGACAAGCACAGGAGAGGAAGAAGGGCAAAGAGGTCAGACAGCATGGCATGTGTGGGGACCAGTGATGGGCTGCCTCACAGAGCTTGCTGTAAGGAGGGGGTAAAAGTGTTGAAAAGCCACAGGCTGGTTATGGAGGGCCCTGAACAGTAGAATGGGTAGTTAGGCTTTCTACTATAGCCAAATGAATGTTGAACTCCTTAAAATTAAATTATATGAGTGATTTTATTCATGTTAATGAAATAGAATGGGTACTACAGCTCAACTTTTTCTGTCAGGAATGTTTAAACTGTACACATTGCTGAATGTGAAATGGTTGTTCTATTTGTCTCAACCAAAACCTGGAATTTCCACCGAGCACATCAACTGGCTTTATCACAGAAACACATAAATCAAGTATCATCTAAGCAACGCCAGGTTAGAGCCAGAGGGAATTTCAGTCTGAAGATATGTGTTTACAAGCTGTGAGTCTGCACTTAAGGTTTTAGAAAGTTAAAACTTAAACGTGTTGAAACTAAAAAGGGGATTCGACATTTTTGACTAATTTGGCTAAATAGCCCATATTTAATTAATTCAATCTAACACTTAAAATTAGTACATGTCAACACAGACTAAAGCACTTCTCCAAAATTCTGTATCTTTTTTTTTCCCTCTAGGAGCTTTTAATTACTTGAGATGACAATTTTTATGTATCTTTCCCTTCACAAATGGTAAGTAATGATGTTAGAAATAAACATAGAGAGCTGTCCTTCTCCAAATTACCAGCATGAATTATCAAACATTCCTAATTTTAATCAGAAAAACAGCCTTAATTTGGTTTCATTAGGTCTAAATTAGTGGACACGTCCCCATGTTCCTCATCACCATTTGGGGTCCCGCCCATTTTCTTCTTTTAAAGGGGATGGCAGAACAGATGTACATTTATTCCAAAGTAGACTTGATAAAGGAATCTTTATCTCTCTCTGGAAATATAAACAATACTCAGATCCCATGAGTCCCATGACAAAAACAAGTTCTCGGTGTCTCCCCAAAGTGGATTATGAGGGATTGGCAAACTCCAGCCCCTGGGCCAAGTCTAGCCCACTGACAGTTTTAATAAAAACACAGTCTCTGTAAAACATGGCCACACTGACTGCCTTACACATTGCGTACAACTATGTACTTTCATGCTGCTGCAGAAGACCTGAGTAGTTGTGACAGAGACTGCGTGCCCATAGAGCCTAAAATATCAATGATCTGGCTCTTTCCAGAAATGATTTACTGACCTCTGGATTAGATGACAGTATATCATTAGTGTTGTCACTATTATTAAACATTATTTTTACCTCATGTTACCTTCAGATTTCCAAAGCCCTTTCAGAAAGATTGCCTTTGAAACATCACCTAAGATAGCATATGCAAAAAAAAAAAGTCGCTTCAGAAATTGGAAGGCCTTACAGAAATGGAAGTTTTCTGCTTTCTTAATATAAAGTCAGATTATACTGCTCTCATTTTACAAATGAAGAAGCTGAATCTAAAAAGAATCACTGCTTCACATAGCGCCTGCCTCAGTCTTTTCTTGGGATTCCCAAACTGTGTCCCAATGAGTTATTAATGTGTGTGAGAAAGAAAACGTTTCCATGATCAAAAAGTATTTCTTTGTCTTGAAATTTATTACAACTATAAATCCTAACATATTAACATATTCAGAGAATATATTAATTTCTCAGGTTCTGAGAAATTCTGCAGTGAAGAAACCAATTTAAACTTATTTTCCTCAGTTCTTTTCTAGTAATTTTTGAACAGAGACATACCTCCTTCACCTTCAAAATAAATTTCTTCACATCCCATGGAAGCAGTTGGGGAAACCTTGCTTTATACACTTTGGTACCTGAAAGAAAAGTTGACATTAGAACCCACTCCTTTATTTCCTGAAGCCCAGCTCTCCTGTTGTCACTTAGGATGCACTATTTCTTCTTTAAATGTGTAGATTTGCCACAAGAGACAATTGTGTACCTTTTCTAAAGTATATAAGGAGTACATTTTAGAAAAGTAGAAAATTGAATAAGCAAAGGAAAATATAGAACCCAAGAAACAGTATCACCTAGCAACAGCTATTGTCTTTCGGTATAAATTATTTCAGAATGTTCTCTATGAAAATAAGCCATTTTATATAAAAATAGAATTTAGCATGCATTTGGTAGTTAACGTCATGTTTTTTCACTTAAATATTTAATGGACATCATTTAAAGTCAGTAAATATAGTCCTATGTTTTTTAATAGTTGGAGTGTGATCCATTGTATGGATCTAATGCCGTTTTAAAGCAAATCTCCTATGGTTGGATATTTGGGCTGTTTCTACCTTTATTCAGCCAGAAGAAATTCCTAAGGGGTGGCATTGCCGAGTTGGAGTGTTTGTTGTTAATGTCATTAAACATAAATGTTTGTCTTTTATGTTCAAGATCTACAGGACTCAGGTGACCATTCTGCCCCCACCCCCTGGGGCCTCACTGCACGTGAACAGTTGCCTCTAGCTGCTCTGTATTCCTGTTTCTCTCCAGGCCTCAGACCACTTGCCCTTCACAGAGTTTCTGCGATCTGACCCTTGGTCATCTAGTAGTTTTATCTAGTACCTTTCATCTAGTAGTTTTGTCCAAGGATGTCTGTTATCCAAATCAGTTATTTCATTTGTAGATCAAAAGTCGGTATTTTTCTAATTCTACCATTTGGTCTCTAACTGATTTTTAAAATACAGCAATATGCAAAACAGGGAGACCTTTCCCAGAATGAACAATTCAATAAGGTAAACATTTGCAGCCTGGCCTCTTGGTGCCCAAGTTTGCTTTCATGAGAGACTCACACAAGTCGGAGTCTCTCCAGGAAGCAGAGGCAGTGCCTTTCAAGGCTTCCAGTCTAGCCACGGTGCTGGGGTTGGTTTCAAAATTGGGTTCCCATTGAAAAGTTCCCAGTAACTCCTTGTCAGTTAAGACATAACGTCACAGTTACAAAAATGCTTAAGATCTCAATTTCTAACTGAAGTGAACTCTTCCTTTCATATGCAAACAATAGTGAACTTGTTGGTTCAAAAAATATAAAAATCAATGAGAAAGATTTAAGGGAGCAATTAATGAGATAATGTCTAGAAAGCAGTTTGAGCCCCTGGGAAGCAATGTGTTTATACCCATAAAGCATTTTTACCATTATGTTTGTACATGAGCCATAATAAATACAGCTGAATTCTTCTGTGAAATCAGTGCCTGAAGGTAGGGGAAAAGGAGTCAATATTTTGTGTCTATGTATCACAGAGATGTTTGTTCACATCCATGTGAATATTTATTTACAATTACTATTAGAGCACAAAACCTTCTTTAAAATGCATTTGACTAACCTCAGGTTCAAGAAAAATGACTTCTGGCAATCACCTTCACTGTTACCCTTGAAACTCAGGACTTGCCTATTGTTTTAAAATTGTACTGTCATGTTTAGGTTGGCTTTAAGTCTTTTCAGGAAGATTCTGAAGAACCTTTGAACCTTTACCTATTTCTTTATTGACTTTGTGATTTATTTAAAGGACACTGGATTTCTTTATGCCATCCATCCCCCTACCTAGGACACTGTCTCCAAGTTACAGGTAAATCCAGAAAAACTAAACTAGATACACTTCCTAAATTCAAAATGACTCTGACTGATTGTCCTTACCTTTGCCTAAATAGGAAACAAAGACCATGAAGAATTTTACAATAGCTTTGGTTCTAACTATGGGAAATTCTAATCCTTTAATCTATCAGATAAATAGAAAAGATAGAGAAGTTGAACGTGTCATTTAATCTTGCGAGCCCATATTTTAGAGCAGTGCTTCTCCAATTTTAATGAGCATACTAATCATCTGGAGATCTCCTTAAAAAGCAAGCTGTGATTCAGTAGGTCAGGGTGGAGTCTGAAATCCTGCATTTCTAACAAATGCAGTGATGATAAAGCTTTTGGTTCACAGACCAAACTTTGAAATGCAAGGACCTAAAATATTTTAAAATACTAAGCTCATAGACCATTATTTGAATTGAGGTACACACTTGGAAAATATAAAGGCACACCTTTGTATGTGTATCATATACACATAATATTTGAAAGTTTGTCAAAATTTAGAACATACTCAAAAGTGAGATTTCAGTGTATGAAAGAGCAGATTATTTGCCAAATTATCCCTTTGAAAATGCATCTATGGTGCTAATATAGACATTGGAAAGAGAATTTGATGCTCCTGAAACTCACCACAAAAATTTGGAGTTTTTTGTAGTGAGCTGACTAGTTTCTGAAGCATAACAGGTGCTTATTTTGGAGTAGAAATAAGTCCATATTTCATAGAGAATCTCTACCAACTGATTATTTGTTGCTGTTTTTTTAATAACATATCAATTTCCCCTTTGAGCTGACTTTTTTCTTTTTTAATTAGTTTTTTGCTTGTTTAAATTTGTTTTTCCCCCAGCTTTACTGAAATACAATTGACATACAACATTGTGTAAGTTTAAGGTGTGCAAAATGATCACCACTGTAATGTTAGCTAACACCTCCATCATGTAACTCACACAATTACTGTTTCATTTTTTGTGGTGAGAACATTTAAGATCTACTCTCTTAGAAATTTTGAAGTTTATAGTACAGTATTATTAACTATAATCACCATGCTATACATTAGATCCCCAGAACTTAATCACCTTATAACTGAAAGGTCATATTCTTTGACACTGCTTATTAAAATTCTGTAGACACTTTGTCCCGAGATTAGTTAAGGGAAAAAAGTTCAGATAATTCATTTTGGCCAACATTTATTGAATGACTACCACGTGCAAGGAACTGTAAAAGACACTGAAGTTACCCTAAAGGCAAGTAAGACAGAGCCCATCGCTCGATCAGCAAATTAGCCAGTGGAAGAGAAACATAAGCACACTGCTAGTGGTAATTCTGTTAGAACTACAGTAAGAAGGTAATAGTCAGCTAGAGCTGCTATAACAAAATTTCACAGGCTGGGTGCTTAACCAACAGAAATTTATTTCCTCACAGCTCTGGAGACAAGTCCAAGATCAAGGTGTTGGCAGGGTTGTTTTTTTATGAGGCCTCTCTCTTTGGCTTACAGATGGCCACCTTCTCACTGTGTCCTCACATGGTCTTTCCTCTGTGCTCACATCCCTGGTGTCTCTTTGTGCATCCAGATTTCCTCCTCTTATAAGGACATGAGTCAGATTGGATTAGGGCCTGCCCTCACAGCTTCCTTTAAACTCAATCACTGCTTTAAAGGCCCTATCTCCAAATACTGTCACATTCTGAGGCACTAGGGGGTTAGGGGCTTCAACATAGGAATTTGGAGAGGACAAAAAACTTAGCCCATAACAGGAAGGCAAAAATGTTCTTTGGAGCAATGGACAGAAAACAATGAATTATTACTGGGGTCGAGGCAGTCAGATGAGGCTGATTGGATGTAGCATTTGAGGCGACCCTCAAAAGAGGAATCAGATTTGGATTGCATAGGTTAAAAATTGAGGAAAAGTCAGGATCAAAAGTCAGAAGTATTATTTTAGAAATTTGTTTGAACAGTGAATCAGAAAACTTGGAAAAGCAGGGGAAAAATATCCCTAATAAAAGCCCCCTCCTGTACAATGATTGTTATTATTTTGTTGAGTTTTCTTTCCATCTTTCTTACCTGTCTAGTCTTACATACAATCAATATGTATAGACACATTTGTAACTTTTGTTTATTTTTTTGACTGTATCTTCAGCATTCTACAACTTCTATAACATTTTTACATTATACCCTAAGCATCCGCCGCTTTTTAGTATATCTGTCAGAATTCATCCAACCATCCCCTTCTGTTGACAGTTCAGCAGCTGATAATTTTATAAATATTATGAAGTTTCTGTAGTATTGGGTTATTTCATAGTGGTTACTGTCCCAGCAGTGATATCGATAGGGCATATTTTCAGAGATGTCTCACATTTGTTAAATGATTGGATAAAATGAACATTATTATACCCCCTGATATATATTGACAAATTACCTTCCTAAAAGACTACACCAATTTTCGTGTCACCAGCAGAGGGTGACAGCACCGGTTTTACGCTCAAAGTCACGTCCACTGTGCCTTCTCTGATGCCCTACAGTAGTCTACTGCTGCCCCAGGTTCTCCACCCGTGTCACCCTCTTTTGTTTCTTTCACGGCACTTAAGATTATGTAAAATTATCTTGCCTGGTGTGTAATCCTGCAAACTGTTTTTCTGTCCCCTTCTAGAGAATAAGCTGCATCATGGCAACATTACCTTGTTTGTGTTGCTCCCTCCCTGGCACATTGTAAACACTCATAAGATACTTAATGAGTGAGTCCATTTTGCCAAAATGGTAGAGAAAAAAATGTTCTGGGTCCTATTAATTTGTTTTTTTAAAAATTGCTAACCCCATTAGTAATATATTATCAGTTGCCCATCCCCTTCTGTGAATCGTTTAAGTCAATGCAAATATTGGCTGTGAACATGTAACATAAGATATACAGGGCAGCTGGCCTAGAGCTCACGATATGGACTCAGTATTTTCCTAAAACACATGTGCCCATGTATTCTGAAGCTACACATATCAACCTGATCAGGGATTATAAGGGCATGGATGGATGTAAGGAAAATGAGGTAAGAAAAGACTGCACATGAAAATGTGCTGGAAAACATAAGATGACTAGTCACTACCACCAGGGGAGGAACGGCAGGGGATTTTGTCTCTCGGGACATTTGGCAATGTCTGGAGACATTTTTGCTTGGGAGGGGAGAATGCTTGGCCATCACTGGGTAGGGACCCGAGTTGAGCCCCCGCCATACAGAAACCCGAATCTAGAGCGAGAGACAGGCATCAATATTGTTTAAAAGCTTCTCAGATAATTCAGATAATGTGCAGCCACATTTGAGAACCATTGGAATTTTGGAGAAATGGTTCTCAGACATAAGGTCAGCTGAGTGGCCTATTAAAATCTATTGGGAGCATTTAAAAACATGGACTGGCCCCATCTCTTCGCCAATAGGTCTGAAGTGAAGCAGGTGAATCTACAGTTTTCAAAAGCTCACCAGCTGAGTCTACTGCGCTTCTAGAGCTGGAACCAGGGTGAGTGGAGTGATTAGGAACTCCGTGGGAGGGGCAGGGAGGTGGGTGGGGCTCTCTATTGCTCCCAGGTGTGTGCTTTTAGCAGCGTCCCTGATTGATTTTGCCAGAGTCGGGCTCAGCAGTTCATGTTGTGGTAAGCTAGGACACACACCGCAGGTGACTGAAGTGAGAGGGGCTGCTCTGGCCTGTGTGTTTTCAAGATGGCAAGCCTGCTTGTCTAGGTGGCACTGGAGTCTGGAGACAGCAGGAAGAGAGACCACGTTCACGTTGTTCAGACAACCTGTCTGCAAGGCCCAAGGAGCTCTGCTATTAAGCAGCACTCTGGCTCCCTTTTGCTGCCTGCATTGGACACGATGGAACTAGAAGCTTCTGAAAGCAGGTGAAAGGTAAGACACTCCGTGGAAATGGCTTGTTCCAATTTACCCCCATCACTCAGAACAGGATTCCAACAAAGGAACTAACCCTTTGCATGACCCCCGCCCCTGGCTCCCTCTCCCACATATTCTGTGCCTAGCGTGGGCTTTATTTCGAGATACTTTGCACATATGACTTTATGATTTGAGGCTTCCAGATTCCCCACATAGTTCTCAGTTGTGCAGTGTTTGGCATGTTATCTGGGTCATCAGAGTGCTTGAGCTCCCTCAAAATTTATAAGCAGAGGTGCCTTCCTGCTACATTCAGAATCCCTGGAGCTGGGTGGATTTCAGCAGAGGCTGTCCACCTGCAGCACGAACTGCCTCAGGCTAGGGGTGAACAAGTGGCGCTAAGATACATGCTCGTTGTGGTTTATTGATCCTATTGACATCATCTTTTAGGAAAATCAATGCTTCAGTCTTGCATGGAAATAAAGTGATAAAAATAAACCAAGGCCAATTGTTTCCTGATGGGAAAATGAGAGATGAATTAAGAACATTTATGATCAGCAACAGAGGGGTATTCGTGAGCTAAGGAGGATTTATAAACAATGAAAACGGGCTGCGTTTGGTGACTCAGTGGTGCTAGCTGTTCTGTGCTCAGAGGACATCCTTGTCCCAAGTGTGCGGTCTCCTAGTTATTAATGGTGTTGTTTGGAATTTGTGCTTTGATCTGATTGAAACCAACATTGTTCCCTCAATTTCCCATCAGTTTTTTCTTGTGAAATAAACCTTTGTCTTAACTGAGTTACCTAACTGATAAAAGGCGATACTACTAATCATAATAAGGATAATAACAGACTATTACTGGTATCTCCTACATATCTATTTATTATCTCATTTATTCAGCAGTTGGTTGTTTTTTTTTTTGAGTATGTACTCTGCATCAGGTACTATTCTAGGCTCTGGGATACAATGTGACCAAGACAGACAATTCCCTGCCTTCTTAGAACCTACCAGTTCATCAGTTCAGTTGGGGGACAGAAGGTAAACAAACCAATGTGATATGATGTCAAATATTAATACACCGAAGAATAAAGCAGAGTAACAGGATGGCAAGTGAATGGGGTACAGTTTGTGTGGGGAGGTCAGAGAAGGTCGCTCTGAGATGGTATCTAAGCAGGGGGAAAGAACTACTCTATGACAAAACAGAGACCCAGGAATGATCTCATTTGGGAGGCTGCAAGTATATTGGAAAAAGCCTGATCTTTGAAAGCAGGAATCCTGGGATTCTGGTCCTGGCTGCATTTCTGATTAGCTGTATGACTTTGAGAAATTAAGTACTCTCTCTGTGTATTCTGATTTCTCCAGGTGGAAAAAGGAAATATGGTGGTTCACCTTATAGGTTGGTTTTGAGACTTGAATGAGAACCTAACATTTGAAACACAGTGGATTAGAACATAGGAGAGCCTTGATGAATGTCGATTCCCTTCCCCTACAGTGCTGGGGATGCAGAGAGACAGATTGGCAGATACTCAACTCAGCTCCTGTCCTTGGAGGGGCTGCTGTGCTTTCATTCAGTCTGTCCGTATGCGTTCGAGAGCCTACTGGGCACTCTCAGGAGCTTGCCAGTGAAGAAGGCAAGACAGTATCTGATCCTCCGCATCTCCATATAGAACATGTTCTATGACAGCTCGTGTCTGAGGACTGCACATCCTGGAGCCGGCTGTGTGGGTGCAGATCTCCACTTAGTAGCTTTACGGGCTGGCAAGTATGTTAACTTCCCAGCACCTCCATCTCATCATCTGTAAAATAGGAAAATGATAATAATACTTACCTCGTAAGGTTGTCAGGATGATAAAAGGAGTGACTATTTGAAAACCACCTAGAGGGGGTCCCGCACATGATAGGTACTAGAAGAGTGTTGCAAAGTTAAAAATAAAAAAATATTCCACGTGAATGGTTCTGTTCTATAGAAGAAACAGGCTACCCTTCACTATGTTTGTCCCCTCATTTAATGATCCCAAAAGCTCATGTTACATATGAGGAAACGGAGACTCAGAAATGTTAAATGCTTTGCCCCAAAGTAACATGCCTGGTTAGTGGGGGAGCTGGAAATGTAAACTGAGTTTGACTCTGGAACCCCTTCTTGACACCCTTTCCTCCGGGTGGGCTTCCTGAAGCTACAGAGATAGGCACAGGAGAGTTCCTGCCCTCAGAGGATTTAAAGTGGAGAGGGAGAGCCACTAAGGGGTTAAATGATGTGCACAGGATCTCGCAGCTCATGACAATCCAAATCCAGGACTTCCAATTCTAAGTCCAGAGCAACTTTGCTCTGCCATTTGTAGAACTAAATGCAGTAAACATTTATTAAATGATTCTGTATACAAGAAGAGCAAAATAATTCCTGATGTGTTAGGGTCACCAGAAGAGATGGTTCTCTCTGGGGAATACTAAGGAGAACTTCTAGGACTGGGAAACTGGAGAGAAGTCTTTTTTTTTTTTTTTTTTAGATAAACTTTTTATTTGGGCGTAATTTTAGATTTACAGAAAAAGTTGTGAGAATAATACATAGGTTCCTACATAGCTTTAATTCAGTTTCTCCTAAAATGGTAACATCTTACCTGTATAAAGTACATTTATCAAAATAAGACATTAACTTTGCTACATTAGTATTAACTAAACTACAGAGTTGATAAGGATTTCACCACTTTTTCTGCTAGTATCTTTTATCTGGGATCCACTCCAAGATACCAAATTGAATTTAGGAAATCCCTTTCTAAACTTAAGAAATTTTAACTTGTACCCCTATTTACAAGTCTTGCATTCTGGTCAGGGAGTAAAAGGATACTGCAACTCATTTAATGGTTTCCTCTATTTGTTCAGAAAGGAGGAGTTGGGTGCCTCTGAACTTTGAATGGCACAGTCCTTATGCAGATTTGTTTCCCTTACTAAAGAAAAAAGGATCAATCAATACAATAGGATAAACTCTAAATTTCTTTGTAATATCCAGAGCCATAAATTTGTTGGGGAAATAACTGCTTAGATTTCCTCTTTTTTGATTTATTGATCTAATACCCCAAAGACAAAATGAATTTATCTATCTGTAATGTGTTAATTGACCCCTCCCAAGATAGATTTCACTTTTCTTTTTAATGCACACCTCTTGAAATTATCCTCTTCTGTGAGTGTGTGTGTGTTTCTCAAAGTGGGGGTTAATCTAAGGGGGATGAAATGATATTAGAGAAAGCAAATGAAAGAGGTCTTTGAGTTTCACATTCATTTTTATTGCATAATTTTGTCTGAAATGTTGGTTAACTTAAATGTATAATGTGAACCTGGTGTATTTGCATTCATTCAACAGCTTTTTAGTTTGTTTTTGGCAGAGGTCTTCCTGACCTTGGAGGTATTAGAAAATTGCTTTCACATGGGTGGATGGCTTAGGTGTATTTCTCCAGTGTATTGGCCAAAAATGGGTTGGTCTTCTCACCAGCATGGTGCCATTCCTCTTTAACCTCTTGTGTATTTGTGTCAACAAAATTAATTATGACCATTAGAGAAGAAATGTACAACACAAAGCAACTTTTTTCATGTCTAAGCTTCTAGGTGTTTGCCTTGTGGTAAGAAGCTTAGGGCAGAGGTTACCGTTTGATAATTTATACAGACTTTTCCTGACTCAGTCATTTTTTGCAACACTCTTATGTCTTCAAGTACCGCTTCAGTAGATATCCAGTCATTGTTTATCTGTACAAGTTAAATTCTTTTTGCCCAGTAGGGACTAAGAATGGTACTGGTCTGCACTAGTAAGGATTATTAAGGTAGACTCTCTTGTTCTAACTTGGAAGCAGTTATTTTGAGAAGTAAAAAAACAAAGGTGTGGAGGCCAGTCAAATTGGAAATCATCAGCCAAACCATGAGTGCTTGATGATTTCCCTCCTCTTTAGTGAATTCACCACTTGTCACAGTTTATACTCTGAAGCCTGGCATTAAGATTCCCGAGTATACAACCTGAGAGTTTCCACATCTTTGAGGATGGTTTCTCTTTATTGCCCATCCAAACCTGTGACACCAGCTGAGCTACCCACTTCTAACAGCTCCTACCTCCTCAGCTTTATTCCTGCATTCCCATGCATCTAATGCTTTTCCTTCTGTCTCTGTTTGTGAAGTTCTTTCCATCCTCCAAGAGTCAGTTCAGATAATTCCCTTAGTTCCCTCTATTCACTTCTCCTAAAAAGAATTCTTTATGACATAAACATGCATTCTTGGTGGGAACGATATTATCCTCAAGGGAGCAAAACTTGATTAACAGTTCAGGGGGGCGGGTAAAAAATCTTACCCTCTTTGTGTATAACGTACAGATACACATACAGAACATAAACAGATAATCAGTATATTTTTCTATTAAAATTTTATGGAGGAGACAATTCGGAAAAAAATATCTAAAAAGGTTCTCAGGGGGACAACAAGAAAAAACTTTGAGAAACACTGGTTATAGACTAATCCTTGAGTATTCACTGTTTCCAGCACCAGGAATCATCTCTCTAGCTGGTGTATCCTCTTAGTGTCCTGAGGTAAATAAAACAAGAGATTCAGATAAAAGATAATATTGGCCAGATGTTGTAATTGGGCAGTGCTCCATCCTCTGATCCTCCCATCACCAAGACAGAAAGAAATGTTTTTGATGTTATCTTGTCCAGGGGCTTTGTCTGCCTTTTTGCACTTTCTGACTTACAAAATCATCAGTACATTTTTCATTGTGTTTAAAGATTCCAAGTTAGCACAGTTTATGTGTTTATATGCCTGGACCTATCAGACAAAATGGAAAAATAGAGACATTCTGTAACAGTTGTGGGGAGCAACCAAAGGAACAACCAGAAATGATAGAAAAACATCGTCATGTAAATGCGAAAGCCACAAGGAGAAGTGGGAGAGACCTTGTTTGGCTATAAAGAGTCACTTTGAAGGCCACTATGCCTGGCCCACCTCCCTAAAGGGTTAGAAAAATTGAAATACTTTCTCAGCCATTCTTTCAGCCAGGGATGTCTGCGTGACAGATCTAATAGAAAATTGCTGTTGGTAAGGATGGACTTTCTGGGAAAGTTTTTGCTCTTACTAAAAGATACAAATGCACTTGGCTCTTTTCCTTTTATTCTGTCTTTGGAAGCAAGTGTAATGTCAGGATCTGGCAGCCACCTTGTAATTTAATTCTGAGGCAGCAAATTCAAGGCCAAAACTCCAGCATGCTGTGGATGACAGAATGGAAAGAGAGGAAGAGACTGAGTTTCTGGTCACATCATTGAAAGCTAGACCAGTGTCAGCAGCTTCCCTGTTGTTCCATGGAATACTATATGTCTATCCTGCCTAAGCCACTCTTAATTGGCTTTTCTATTACTTGCAGCTAAACACTTTCCTACCTCATTTAGGAGATAACGTTAGATGATGAGGAAGAAACAGACAAACATTTTTCTGCCTTGCCCTCTAACTCTAAGTGACTTTTAATCCCCCAGGTTATTTCTATAACATCAGGCCTCTGCAACCTTAGCTCATTAATATTCCTTGACAAGGAGTTATTATGTGTCTTACATTTCAAAATAGGTTGGAAGCTCTGGAAGGTGGAAAGCCAAGGCTTTACCAGGAATTTTCTGATCATCTCTCCCGCTGATAATAATGCCTTTGATTGTGTTCTGCATACTTGCTATCTAAGTGTCCTCCACCCTATCGCCCCGTTCCATCCAGCTAGGAAAGAGGAACTTTTCTCCCTCACCATCCCCTCCTCCACGTTCTGTGCTTACCTCTCAGTGAAACAGAACCTCAGAGGGACAAGTAGACACAGAGTGAAAACAAACCTTTGCAGTGTCATGCCGAACAGTTTAATTCCTCCTAATCTCATTTCAAGTCCTGGCTGCTCTGGTAAGGTTTTGCTTTTGCATAATCAAAAGTCTCTTTGAAGGGCTGATATTCCCCTTTCTCTCTATGGAAGAACAGTACACTATCACTAACAGAAAACCTGCTAGGAGTTTCAAAATTGCTTTTTGTCTGAAATAAATAGCTATTTCAGAATTACTGAGATTTAGCCTCAGTTACAATGGTTTACTTCATACTAAAGTATGTTTTTATTATTAATATAATTTATTTAATGGGTTCATGGATGAGAAGACTAAGAAGACTTTAGGGTCATCTTTTTTGTTGCAAGTAAATTGGAAACAGGAGGAAATAAAAAGGAAGAAAGTAAAATTATTATACTATTACCTAGAGATGATGTTTGGGAGCAAAATTTTGTTTTATGTATGTGTATACAAATACATGGATTTATATATAAAGAGAAAGGAATGGGAAAATTACATATACATATATTTATATATGTATATTATATGTATAAAGATTTCAATCTTTACTTAATATATGTTTCCATTTTTTCATTTCACTCAGTATTGCTTGACAACATCTTTTTTAATGATGGCATAAGATTTCATTATATAAAAACATAATTTATATTTAAAAAGGTCACTTGTTAGATAAATTTTCTCCTATTTTCATCAGTATAAATATTGCTAAATGGGATACATTTTTTTTTTTTTTTTTTTAAACATCTTTATTGGGGTATAATTGCTTTACAATGGTGTGTTAGTTTCTGCTTTATAACAAAGTGAATCAGCTATACATATACATATGTTCCCATATGTCTTCCCTCTTGCGTCTCCCTCCCTCCCACTCTCCCCATCCCACACTTCCAGGCTGTCACAAAGCACCGAGCTAATATCCCTGTGCCTTGTGGCTGCTTCCCCCCAGCTATCTACCTTACTACGTTTGTTAGTGTGTATATGTCCATGACTCTCTCTCGCCCTGTCAAAACTCACCCTTCCCCCTCCCCATATCCTCAAGTCCGTTCTCCAGTAGGTCTGCGTCTTTATTCCTATCTTACCCCTAGGTTCTTCATGACATTTTTTTCCCTTAAATTCCATATATATGTGTTAGCATACGGTATTTGTCTTTTTCTTTCTGACTTACTTCACTCTGTATGACAGACTCTAGGTCTATCCATCTCATTACAAATAGCTCAATTTCATTTCTTTTTAAGGCTAAGTAATATTCCATTGTGTATATGTGCCACATCTTCTTTATCCATTCATCCGATGATGGGCGCTTAGGTTGTTTCCATGTCCTGGCTATTGTAAATAGAGCTGCAATGAACATTTTGGTACATGACTCTTTTTGAATTTTGGTTTTCTCAGGGTATATGCCAAGTAGTGGGATTGCTGGGTCATATGGTAATTCTATTTGTAGTTTTTTAAGGAACCTCCATACTGTTCTCCACAGTGGCTGAACCAATTCACATTCCCACCAGCAGTGCAAGAGTGTCCCCTTTTCTCCACACCCTCTCCAGCATTTATTGTTTCTAGATTTTTTGATGATGGCCATTCTGACTGGTGTGAGATGATATCTCATTGTAGTTTTGATTTGCATTTCTCTAATGATTAATGATGTTGAGCATTCTTTCATGTGTTTGTTGGCATTCTGTATATCTTCTTTGGAGAAATGTCTGTTTAGGTCTTCTGCCCATTTTTGGATGGGGTTGTTTGTTTTTTTGTTATTGAGCTGCATGAGCTGCTTGTAAATTTTGGAGATTAATCCTTTGTCAGTTGCTTCATTTGCAAATGTTTTCTCCCATTCTGAGGGTTGTCTTTTGGTCTTGGTTATGGTTTCCTTTGCTGTGCAAAAGCTTTGAAGTTTCATTAGGTCCCATTTGTTTATTTTTGTTTTTATTTCCATTACTCTAGGAGGTGGGTCAGAAAGGATCTTGCTGTGATTTATGTCATAGAGTGTTCTTCCTATGTTTTCTTCTAAGAGTTTGATAGTTTCTGGCCTTACATTTAGGTCTTTAATCCATTTTGAGCTTATTTTTGTGTATGGTGTTAGGGAGTGATGGGATACTTTTGTAAATAAATCTTTAGGTATGCTTTAAGGTCACTTTAAATTAATTTGCTGGGATTTCATAGCGATTTGAAATCTATAATTAATCAGAATAAACTATTATTTTTTTCTGTACTCAGCCATATCAATAGACTGTTATGCTTTCCAAGGTTGTGTCACTCTTTACTGAGGCCATCAATCCAATTCTAGATGACCAGAATGTCAATATTGTTGTTGTGTTCTTGAGTTACTGAACTTCCAGACCCCTTTAGGTAAAACCAGTCTGTGCTCAGTAAGTTTAATGATCATTTAGTACTTAACCAACCAAGAGACCGTATTGCTCGATGATGAAGTGACTAAGTTTCTGGTGAGATTTGGTATATTTAAGTGACAGGAGCTTCATTTCTCCAGGCTGTTTGATCATCAAGGTTGTCAGCGCACAAATAGATGCATTTCTGTGTTGATGTTATCTTTATGTCTATTAGGCAGTATTGAGTTTTATATAATTAGTTTATAACTCGTTTCATATTCACCAAGTTATTAATGAGAGAAATAATGCTGGATTTGGCAGCCAAACAGTACTAATGTTACATGTAGCAGACACAGAGAGGAAATATCTTGGTTAAGTCGATTTTTTGTAAGTAATGCCGCTTCCTGTTTTGTTCGCTTTGAGACCCAGAATCATATTTATATTTTAATCCTTCTTTATAATTAAAATAAAAATCCATTGTCATTGTGGAAGAATTGAAAATGCAGGAAAATACAAAGCAGAAAATAAATATTAACCATAATTTCACCTCCCAAGAAGTAACTGATAATGTAGTGTATTTCCTTTAAGTCATTTTTCTCTGCCTACTGACGATGAAAGTATATATGCTATTTTTTAATTCATCATTATATTGTAACCACTGCCCCATTTTATCAAAAATTCTTCAAAAACACCATCATAATAGCTGTATAACATCCCAGGGATAAGTATGGCATAATTTAATCAATTTTCTGTTGTGAGACATTTATTTTTTTTAGTAATATTTCACACCAAGAATAATTTTGAGATGAATATCCTTGAACTTCTTTGTCAAAATACCAAACTACTAATTCCATAGGGTAGATTTCCTAAAGTGAAATTACTAGATTAGAGACTATTAACTTTTTTAAGGTTTGGCAATATATTGCCAAATTGCTTTTCAGAAAGTAATTCACACTCCCACCATCAGGATAAGAGAATACCTGTCTCAGCGTACCCAAGTCAGCACGGTTGTTTTTTTAAATTTTGCCTAATTTAATAAGTAAAACATTTTTATTAGCACTGCTAATAAATATATAAACATTTCCATAGGTTTATCGATTGTTTTTGTTTCTTCTCTGAAGTGTAAATTCATGTCCTTCGGAGAATAAAAAAATTGACTATAGTAGCCAGGGTGGGGAGGGGTACTGAAAAATGCTTACGTGAGGATCATTGTACATAAATTACACATGTACTCTGCTGTATAGACAACTCCAATACTATTCATTTCAGGGGGATAAAAATTTTAAATATTAAGAAAACCAAACAGTTCTGGGAAAAATTATGGATACTTTTATTTTCAGTCAATATTGAAAAGGCCTTAGCAAAAACACCTCAGAACCTATAAGGGAAAGAATGGGAAAATTTGACGATAGATTCAAAAGTCCATCATAAGTGAAAATGCATCGCTGATGCTGCAGACCATGGTTATTGTGAGGATTTTTGCAGAATCCAAATGCAAACCCTCTCTTGCTGCAGCAGACCCGTGAACTTGTTCACTTAGCAGCCAGGCTACAATAGCAGTAAGGGCTCTGCAAAACCTCTCCTGCTGTATTTCTCACGGACCAGTCTCTTTTATCTTGATTCACTGTGTGTATTGCCTCCATTTCCACAGTCAGTATAGGTTTCCAGATGGCTGCTTCAGCCACAGCCATCGCATCCACACTCTAGAAGCAGGAAGGAAGGTGGGACAAACAAGAAGAGAAAAAAGGGTATGCTCTGGTTGCTTTTAAGGAAGATACCTCCTGAGATTTCTCCGTACATATTATTGGACAGAAGTTACACACCAGGCTGTACTCAGCTATGAGCTCATCTAGAATTCATGGGTCCTCTCACTTGGAAAGAACTGGAGAATAGATATTGGGAGGACAACCACAGGCAGAGCTTTCCAGGTGGCTGTAGACCCATCCACTCACCTCCACCCCAGTAGGGTTCTTCCTGGCCTAGTTGTGAGAATTAAGATAAGTAACTACAAAATCTTGAAAATCTGGTAAACAATTCACAAATTCTCTCTAAATTCTTGTAAGGCTCATGGAGCAAGTTTGTCACAAGGCCCCAGGAACAGCTCATTTATCCATAAGTTCACAGTCTGGTTTGATGATTTGTTGGTTTTACTAATGGTCTTAATTTCGTTATCATTACTTACCATTCATCACAACCGGCCATGCTAACTGAGAGCTTTACTAAATGACCCAACAAGAGCTTGTGTTAACATCCTTTCCATCGTCTGTCACTTTGATGGGCTCAAGAAACAAGTCAGACAGAACAAAGACCCAAAGTCACTGGTGCAGTTATGCGTTTGCTCATTCAATCCCTTGCACAGTTCCTCCCCAGGGGAATTGGACACTGTGTGACCTTGGGCCTTCCGATTTTATGTAGAGGAGTCCACATCGGCCTCCACATTGTCAATTGGGGATAATGTGGCTAAAATTTAAATTGCCATATATTTTTCCCCTCTTAATGACTTTTTATAACAACATAGCCTTCTTTTTACAAAATAAAGAAAAAAACGAAAAATTATCTGGAGTATTTTTGGTTTTGTTTTTTGTCCTTTCCAGATTTTCCTATAGTATTAGATGAAATTATAGAAAATAATAAATTCTGAAAATACTACTTGAGATGCCCTCATGATTGTATTGTAAGGTCACTGGTCTTCATGTCCTCTAGATGCCCATTTGTCTGAAAGGGAGCCCAAATGTGTGTTGGGTGAGGGAGTGGCAGGAGGGACAGAGTGGTGGTGGGAGAACCTTAATCACAACATTATGAAAGAAATTTAAGATGTTGACTTTTCAAATAGAGTATTGAATCTTTTATATTATAATACGTTGATGGTAGCTATCTTTCCTCATTTAGTTCTCCTTACAGAATTTATCAGTCTGTTTCCACTCACTAACATGTTGCTATTGTTTAGTTCTGCATTTAAATGACGCTGATACCAGTACCTAGTCATGGATAAGATTTCTCCCTTTTAAGTGAAGTTCCACTAGGTTATTAATAGCTCAGGACTCTCCAAAACTCCTCTAGTTTACAGGAGAAATAATTTAATGAAGACTGAGATTGCGTGTGTAGCTTTGTTAATGTAAATGAGTAATGTGTATTGATTCTTCATGGTGTAAAAATGTTTTCAATCATGTAGTGCAAGAAAGTCTGTTAAAGAATTATTAATGATGCCATAATTGCTTTAAGATCTATGCCCTAATTAAAATGGTAAATTCTTTATTATGTCTTTACTTTAATTAGATGTACAGAAAGACAATAATTTTTACAAGAAACCCCGTGTAAAATAAAATTATCTCATTTAGAAATGCTTCAGAAAATCTGTAGTAGTGCTCTGTAGAGAGTCAGTTGAGAACTTCTGAAGTTAAACCACCGTGACTCCACTTCCAGTGAAACTTAAGATGTCATCCTGACTGAAATTAATAATCTTAAATAAACTGTTTTACACTTTTAGTGAAGTACAACTCATCTGTACCAATAAGTTTCTGCTTCTTTTTAATTTAATTTTCATTTCTTAAAAGTATTTTTAAAAGGTTGAAAACCTCAAAAAAGACAAGGAGGAAAATGAGCTTATTGTCATGGAAATTACGTTATATCAGCGGGATCAATTTGTTTTTGCCGTTGTACTTCGCTCTGTTTTTTCTGTTTGCAAGACAATGCTTTTCAATGATTTGTCCCAAGCTGTGTGTATAGAAGAACCACAACCAAAATCAATAACTGCCTTCCATTTATCATCTCGTTCTTTTCTACCTGCTTTTCTCTCTTTAATTTGTATGCGTGATTATCTGAGGCAATTCTCCTTTGTGGATAATGACCCCTGACTTGAAGAAGGTTGGGGGGTGGGCAGGGCGAGGGGTTAACATTTGAGTGTAGATCTTGGGCCAGGCACTAGGTTGGGATCTTTTACGATTGTTATTTAATCCTTCTAACGACCGAAACTGGGAAGGTATCGTTGTTCATTTTAATTTTATAGAGAAAGGAACTGAAGGTTGAGAGCTGCATCCATTTTGATCATTTCAACCAAAGGTCTAAAAAAGTATGGCCTGTGGGCAATCTCCAGCTTGCCATCAGATTTTATTATAAATAAAGTTTTATTGGAACATAGACACACCTATTTTTTTATTACAACAACAGAGTTGAGTAGTGTGGTGAGAGAGACTGTCCGACCTGCCAAACCTAAAATATTTACTGTCTAGCTCTTATGAGGAAGAGTTTGCAGATCCTTGGGCTAACCAAGAAGCCCAGAACTGCTCACACAAATTACACCTGCTCCCATTCATCAGATCCCATTGTGTAGCATGTTTTGTTTAAAATTATATATCCCCTTTTTCTAGCATACTCTTCCAACTTCATCTATTTTTTTTCCTTCTTCTATTTGGATAATTAATTTAAGGGTATTTTTCCTATGAGTGACATTTCATCTCATTTCTGAATGGGCTGAAATAACATCTCTCTGGCCAGTCTCTCTCTTAGTCGTTATTAATTACTTAACTCTGATCAGGTTATTTAGCTCGGTATAGCATTTTGGACCTCAGTTTGTAGGAGGATTCTTATAGCCAAGTATTGCTTCACCCTGCTCTTCATATAACCTGAGTTTTTTTCCTTAAAGTTTCCACAGGACAATGGTTATCTGACTGCTGGGTCACAGGCATTTCTAGTTTAGAAAAGCCAGCAGCTATCACATAATAAAAATCAGATCAAAGGAGCTCCATGCCCAGTCAGAGAGCATTTAGAGAAAAGGGAGAATAGGGGGATAGGGAGGGGTTTTCCCACCATAAGACATATTAGTCAATAAATCATATAATGCCAAATAGATCCTCTTTTCTCACAGACACTGCTTGTTATGCAGTGAAAGCTGCCCAGCTCCAGATTTACCTTCAGCAAGCTCAGTTAGGTGGACTAATTTATTAGGTTTCAGACGGAGGGGGCCCAGACAACCCTACATGGGTAGACCCTGAGGGGCTTTGCATACAAGAAGAGGAAGGCCAGAGAAGTTCTAATTAGGCAAAAAATGGTCAAAGATAGTGAACAGGTTAAAAGTAGAATATCTATACTGTGGAACACCATGCAAAATTAATAATATTGTAGAAGAAAATTCGATGACAGTGACACATAGCAGGTTCTTAAATGTATATGTTTCATTTTGTTTATGATTTAAAATTCTTTTTAAAATATACATTATAGATATACAGAAAAAGCATTGGAAGATATATACCATGATATTAAGAGTGGCTATCTTTGGGTGATGAAGTTATGACTGACTGTATTGGGTTTTTTTTCTAAATGTTTTGCTGTGTTTTCCCAGTAAGTATGTATTACTTTTATAATCATAAGATGTTTCTTTTCATGAGCTAAAATGAACACAACTAGGAATGTTATGGTAAACAGAGGAAAACAAATGCTTCCTCTCTTGAGTAAACTTGAAGAGCTTGGGTAAATATGTGGTGTTTCCACCACTGAGTTTGGGAAAAACCTTAGAAGCAGATGCTTTTACTGAGATGTGTTAAGAGAAAAGGTTTAGGTTGTTTCCTCTGGAGTGTCAAGGAAGCATTAGGATAAACATCACTTTTTAATATTAATATATTATAATATAAAATATTACTATTTTTATAAAAATATATTAAATATATTTTAAATGTATTACTATTTTAATATATTACTATTTTGATAAAAATATCACTAGTCACTGGATTACTCACTTTGGAGGTCCTTAGAGCTCCCCAAGCTGTCCACAGACTGTGTTGTTTCTTGTTAGCAAAACTTAGCCGAGGCTATGCCCTCAGTCAGGACTGCCTTCTTGTTCACCCTTCTCTTCCTGGACCAGCCAAGAAGTTGCCTCCTTTCTGTATCCCCCATAACCCCTTTCCCCACCTCTTACTTCCCCACTAATTGACATTCCCTTCCTGGTCCTGTACTATTTCTGTAACCACTTCTGGATTGGACTCTGTTTATTTGTTTTTCTCACTTTCTCTCTTTTCTTCTATACCACACTGAGGGCAAAATCAGATTTAAATCATCATCATGTTTCCAGTGTTTCCAGGAAGTATTTGAATGGCCTATAATAACCAAATATCTTTATTCAGCAAAATTTCATTTCCATTCGTCGGCCAGCTCAGTTCTTAGCTATGTTTTACCCTCTTCCTCTCCTTTCAAAGCTCTTAGAAGTGACCCAGATGCATGGCTGGAAGTGGAAGGGGTGGTGGACCAGGAGCTCCACTAGAGCAAATTTGTCCAAACTGTCACTTCTTAACAATTTTTTTTTTTTTTTTTTTGCGGTACGCGGGCCTCCCACTGTTGTGGCCTCTCCCGTTGCGGAGCACAGGCTCCGGATGCGCAGGCTCAGCGGCCCATGGCTCACGGGCCCAGCCGCTCCGCGGCATGTGGGATCTTCCCGGACCGGGGCACGAACCCGCGTCCCCTGCATCGGCAGGCGGACTCTCAACCACTGCGTCACCAGGGACGCCCCTTAACAATTTTTAAAGTAATATATTGATACAATATTTATTAAGACTAAGATGAAAAGATGGTAGAGAAAACAGGAACTTTGCAACTGAAACATTAGTCTTTGTCCTCAGACCCATAGGGAAGGTAAGCAAATGATGGTGCCATTTTGTAGGTGTCCATCCTCCGCAAAATGTATTAGCTATGCCCCGTGCTTACTCTCACTCGCCCTGGCCCTGTTGTGAGGAACTTTCCTCTACCCTGACATGGGTGGGCCCTCTCAAAATTTACTGAGCCTGGAGCTTGTCACCTACTTTCCTCTCTGCTAATCTGACAGTCATTTGAAGGTTTTGTTGAGATGTTCTTTGTGGCCTAGTAAAAAATGTGTAGTCTCTCTAGGGAATAAATTTTAATGCATAGCTATAAAACCAAAATTATCTATTATTTCTCCTTTCTTCTGTATCCTTATTTTTTGGTCTGCGTGATCTGGTAAAGATTGAACACAGTGTTAAAAGCTCCACTAAGGAACATTTATGGTAAATGAAGTGTTTAAGCTAGACAAGGGCTTTATTCAAGGAGGAGTTAGAGAAAAAGGATGAACTTGGCCCCTTTGGGCATCCTCACAAATGTTAAGAAGTGTAGTAAGATGTGCGATGATGAGATAAGGGTGGAAGAGGAAGAAAGTCTTGATAAGAAAGTCAATATTGACCTGTTTGTGGAGCACCTTGGGCTTTTGAAAGTGAGGCTAGCATCTTATTACTAATCAGCACTAGGAAGATAAACAGTAATTTGCAGACTGCTAATCAGCTAGGCTGATGCCTTCTTAAATTGTCATAATTTTCTGCTGTCTGATGAGATAGGTTACCCACTGGATTTGTTTTCTGTCCTTTATCAGGCACCAACCACAAAACATTCCTGGATCTTGGAAGCCAAACTAAAGTGAAATCAGAAATAAAGCCCAACAAAAATTCAGACAGTCATCTTCAGAAGTAAAACATACTTTGTCCCTTTTTGCATAAGTTCTGTCTGTTTAATATGCATGAGTAATGAGTATTTGCGGGGGATGGGTCAGGGAGCTCTCTTTGTAGAGAATAGGAGATGGCATTTCCATAGGGGGTTCCCCATATTTTACCATGAGCAAAAGGAAGAGGAAGATTTAAGTTTGTGATCCCTTGCAAACAATATCCTTCGTGAAGCATGAAACATTTTTATTATTTCCTCTTCCTTTGGAACCTCAACCCAATGTAGTTTTCATGAACAATTAAATTAGAAATAATGTAATAATGATAATAATAACTATATGCATGCCAGGCACTAAGGTATTATTTATATACTGACATTTTTTTGCGGGGGGGGGGTTACGCGGACCTCTCACTGTTGTGGCCTATATACTGACATTTTTAAGACTCACTGTCGTTACTACAATTTTACTTATGAGGAAAATGAGGCAAAGAGAGACTTGTCCAAGATTAAATGGCTTGTAAGTGTCACAGCCAGGATTTGAACCCAGGCAGTTTGCTGTAGACCATTGGGCTACACCATTTCTTAAATGACTGTTAAGTGTATTTGTGTCTTCATGATCTGCGGGCGAAATTCAATTCAAGAGGTAGTTATTGAGATTCAGTCACGTGTGGGGCACTGGGCTAACTGCTGTGGCATTGTTTTTTCTTAGGGAGAAATAAATCCATCCCTTATTTTCAGTTGCTTAGAGTTTAGTAGGGAGATTAAGACAAGCATGCAAGTATACCTACAACGCAGAAAGACATTCACGGTGAGAGAATAAGCAAAACACTGTGACAGTAAAGGTAGAACAAGTTGCAATGGTCTCTACTAAAATTTAGTGACTACGTTCTGTCTTTGCTTATCAGTTACAGACCTTATTTGTTGTGTTTTCCAGTGTCCAGTATAAAGAAACAAAGACTTTATTGTCAGTTGTTGGCACCTCAGAGCTGGGCTTAATCCTTCTGAAATGTGTTACCCTTAATTTCAAGGCTTGTGTTGACTCCAAGTTTTGTAAAACAAGCTTTCAGTACTGGCATGAAGTCACAAAACAAGGCGAATGTGGAAGATAGGGATAGCTCATACATTGCACCTTATTTATTTACTTAAAGTAAATGATGAGCCTAACTCTTTTTCTTAACATTATTATTTCTCTTTCTCTCTGCCTTGCTCTGAGGCTTTGATTTCCCAGAATATAAGAGTGTAGTGTACTTTCTGGTGTTTCAAGACACAAGCTCAGTTTGCCTTTGCTCCACAGGGCCTTAAATATTTCTGACAGTTTCCAAACCTTAACACAGTGCAAAGTGTCATGGGAGGACATATGTTGGGCACTTACCACGATGACTGTCATAGAGGAAGGGCTCAATTATTATTGGCTATTATCACTGTTTTGGTTTTTTTTAATTGCTATCAGACTCCAAACCTCAGAAGCCACTTCTACAACACCCTCCTGAGTTGAATCCTGTGACAAGAGCAGAGAAAGTGTGTCTAGCAAAGAAAATTATTTAACACGAAGTTGGGAAACTGTAGGTCATTTAGGACAAGTTCATATTGTCAAATTTGGTTGAAATATATTGGTGGGCAAATTGTAGATGTGGACTGATAAAATAAAAGCTAGCATTTGACTGTATTTTGTGACTGTTTAACATTTGAGTCACTTACATCTGAAACAAACAAAACAGACCTGTCCTCTGAGAATAGTGTGAAAAGTGTGGTTCTTTAAAACAATAGGCTTGCCAGGAAGTTAAAAAGCAACAGAATTATATCTGAATTTTGAATCTACTTTGCCTGTGATTTTATTGCAAACTCATTCTTACCTGATACCATAGCTTGCCCCTCACTTAAAAGTATTTAATTTCACTATAAATTTAGGTGAACCATCATTAGCTGCCTCTGGAATGGGTTAGATATTTAACATATTTTACAGTTAAATTTAAGTTCTTTTAGATTATCTGCTGTTTTGGATTATTTACCCCTCTGCTTTCAGTTATTGAACAAAAAAAAAAATCTAGATTTGACTTGCTAAAATTCTGAGTTTATCTTCAAGATGTTTGTCCTCCAAAGTATACAAGCAGTATGAATAATTCCAATGCATATGTCAAACTCTGTGCAGTGTTCTAGGATGCACGCATTCAATATGAACTGTGTTAGGATTCTGTTTTCCCTGGCTCAAGGCAAATATGTTCTTCGGAACGTATGTATGTATAATTCAATATGACTAGTGGATTATGCAAATGAAATCTATTTTTCTTTGTAAAACAAGTTGAAAAACAGGACTTAAAGTTCCTCAAGGTTTTCTTTTGAAGTCCTAGTCTATTTTAAAGCAACAAAAATAGTTATAATTACCTGGACCTAGAGTAGAATACACTCTAATGTTTATTAATAAAATGTTAACATGTTTAAGTATTTAAACACTTTATTAAAATACAGTTACCAATCTTGTTCCTTTCAAATATATGCTAAACGGATCTAAAGGATCAAACTTTTGAATGAACAAAACATACTTGTTGATGAGCAAATTCAAAGAATGAGGATATAAAACATCCCCAAAAGGGAGTATTTCTCATCACCTCCTCATTCTATCTTCCAGTATGTATGCGCTTTAAAGTTGTTCCAAGGTCAAAGGTTTGTTACTCTGTTTGCTATCTTATCTGAAGCAAATCTTCATCACGTAAAGCTCAGGATAATACAGAAGCAGAGAGGAGAAGTATGAAACCCAGACTGGGGGTAGGGAAGGAAGTGGTGAGGTCAGGGGAAGTTTCCCCAAAGGAGAGTTGCTTGAGCATTCTCTCAGCATCAGAAACCTGGGTGATGGTGGAGGAAGCCCCAGAACACAGGCATCCTTGCTTTTAATTCAGTGTCCTTTACACTTCACTGTCTGTTTTACTGCCAGCCCGCTATAGCCGGTCTACTCATTGCCTGGCATCAGGCACAAAAGAATGAATATATAAGCAAAGTTACTCCTGTAAGAAAAGAAAATCTGACCAATTGTAGAGTTGATTTTATTATCTGAGAGCAAAGCAGATTCACTCAAATCACAGAGTGGCTCAGAACTCCAGACAAGAGGAATACATCCATCAGCATGTAAGCTCCATGAAGCTCAGGATTCCATGTGATACACATTTTGGTAGTATGTTATAAACAAGCTCATGTGGAACTGGGGACGTGCAAATAACTGCTTCATCTGCAAAGGCTGGTTCGTCTCTTAGGAAAAGAGTATATTGGGTTGGCCAAAAAGTGCCTTCGGTTTTTAAGTAAAAATAAAAGACACATTTTTCATTTTCACCAAGAACTTTATTGAACAACATATTCACCCTTTTGTTCCACTACCTTCTGCCATTTTTTCAGGCAACTTCGTAATTCCATCTTCCCAAAACTTTTTATCTTTTTGAGCAAAGAACTGTTCCAGGTGCTTTTTACAGTCTTCCAGTGAACTGAATTTTTTTCTATTAAGAGAATTTTGTAAAGACTGAAATAAATGGAAATCCGAAGGTGCAACGTCTGGTGAATACGGTGGATGAATCAGAACTTCCCAGTCAAGCTGTAACAGTGTTTGCCTGGTCATCAAAGAAACATGCAGTCTTGCGTTATCCTGATGGAAGATTATGCATTTTCTGTTGACTAATTCTGGATACTTTTCTTCGAGTTCTGCTTTCAGTTGGTCTAACTGGGATCAGTACTTGTTGGAATTAATCATTTGGTTTTCCAGAAGGAGTTCATAATAGAGGATACCCTTCCAATCCCACCATATACACAACATCACCTTCTTTGGATGAAGACCGGCCTTTGGTGTGATTGGTGGTGTCTCATTTCGCTTGCCCCACAATCTCTTCTATTCCACATTATTGTACAGTATCCACTTTTCATCTCCCGTCACAATTCGTTTTAAAAACAGAACATTTTCATTACATTTTAGTAGAGAATTGCATGTGGAAATACGGTCAAGAAGGTTTTCTTCACTTAACTTACGTGGAACCCAAACATCAAAGCGATTCACGTAACCAAGCTGGTGCAAATGATTTTCAATGCTTGATTTGGATATTTTTGAGTATGTTGGCTGTCTCCCACGTGGTGTGACGTTGATTGTTCTCAATGAATGTCTCAATTTGATTGCTATCAACTTCAACTGGTCTACCCAACTGTGGAGCATCGTCCAGCAAGAAATCTCCAGCACGAAACTTTGCAAACCACTTCTGACACGTTCAGTCAGTCTCAGCACCTTTTCCATACACTGCACAAATCTTTTTTTGCATTCAGTTGCATTTTTACCTTTCTTGAAATAATAAAGCATAATATGCCCAAAGTATTGCTTTTTTTCTTCCATCTTCAGTATTAAAATGGTTACACAAAAATTCACCAATTTTGAAAAGTCTTTTTTTAAATGTACGGTGATTTGACAGCCGTCATGTACAATCTAACAAGTTTCGAATGAAGTTAAAGACAACTAAGTTCTACTAGAGCCATCTTACGGAAAAAAACGAACAAACCTTTTGGCCAACCCAATAACAGAGCACTGCACATGGGTAATACCAGCCCTCTGCAGGTCCTAGGGTACTGCTTAGCCCAGCACACTCGGCGTCACAAAGCTGAAAGCATTGTTCCCACATCAGCCACGGCCTCTGCGGGCCTGTGTCCTTGGCTCAGGGTCAAATGATTACATAATACTTATTATAAGTGAGCCAGTGGAACGAGAAACCAGAAGGCAGAATGCTTAAAGAAACCAGGATGCTTAAAGGTACAACTGTCAAACCCAGGAGACGCTCTCCAGGTGTGCCTGGGTACTGGGTTGGGAGCGTCATATCGAAGAGAATTAGCACATCTCAGCAGAGGGGCCAGAGGGGCCAAGATAGTGGGCGCAGCTGTGAAATGAGTTACTGTTGCCTGCATTTCCCCACTGTTACTACATACTGATTGGAGTTATTTGTTAATTGAAGAGTGACCAAAAATGTTTTTGTTCTTCTCGTCGTGATGGGCCTAAATACTCTTGTCCAGAGTTTAGAGGTCATTTGGGGTTGTTGAGTCCATTCCGCCTGTTTGGGGTCTTTGTCACAGTTTGGCTTCTGGAACAAGACAAAATAGAGCTCACAGACATTGTCTCGTGGTCCCCAAACTCCTAACTTCTTTACCCCACAACACACAGGATGCAGTTGGTAGCCCCTTCCCTACCACCCTCCCTTAGTCAAAATTAAACTGTATTTTATAGTGTCCCTCACTGCTTCAACTTTTAAAAAGTCTTTCTAACTTATTTTATTTGTTCATTGACCTATTCTCTTGTTCATTCATTGTCTCAACGTATGTCTATTGAGGCAGCTGTACTAGGTGCCTGGGAAAGAAAATACACGTGGTCCCTGCACTCATGGATTCACAGTCTAGCAGGGAAGATTGTGAATTTCTACTTTAAAAAGAAGTAGAATTACACATATTAGTCTGTAAAGAATCCAACATAGTATGTCATATTTAGTAAGACTATTGAAAAAATTATAAATCATATGGAAGAAGCATTAGGGTGAAAAAGTATATCAAGAACTTGGAGAAAGATCTAGGCACAGAAATTTACAGGGGAATGCTGAGAATTGGTGAATTTTCTAGTGTGGTTAGTACAAAAGCTCAGATAGAAGAGCAAAGCTGGCTCTATATTCTAACCCCATTTCAGGAGTGAAAGCTTGCTTAAGCCTACAGTTCAGAAATTTCTCTTACTCATAAAATAAGCCAGTCTCGAGGATGACACAAATAGCACCCAGAGTAGTTTCCTCTGGGTATTATTTAGAAATTTCATTAAGGTACAAGTAACAGTGGGCTCTACAGGAGAGCTGTTAACATAGCCAGTGGTGAATCACCCAGGGCGGCTGCTGTAGGTCCATGACTTCATTAATGTCCTAGCATTTTTCCTGTTTTCTGCCCCCTTTTATTTTAGAATATGATATCCATTCTCAGGGTAATGATTCTAAAATGGTTCCTGGAGCTCCAGCCATTACATTTGATTTCCAGGTGAGAAATAGGAAGACAAGGGGAAAAAGACATATGCTTAAAGTATATTTTCCAGAAACCCTACCCAACAACTTCTGCTTACATGTCAGTGTCCAAAACTCATTATGCGGCCAGCTTCATTTCCAATCCCAGTAAAATCTGTTAGCAAAGTGTTAAGGGGAGACTGAGTACTAGGTAGACTAGCAGGCTCCATCACTCCTGCAGCTGAGACAGGAGGAACACGCTGTCTCAGAGGAGGAACCCCTTATCTGGAGGAGAAGGTTGTGGGCATGACAGTGGAAAGTTAAGCAAAGGAGACCAAGGCCTAAGGGCTCTTCCTGCAGAGACCCACGTGCCAGCTTTACTCTGACAAACGTAAAAAGACATTGATGACTAACTTCCAGAATTTGGTACTAAGAAGCTTCATCACCTTTTCCTACTCAAATAATTGGAATTTTGAAAACCTTGAAGAACATTTTTTATAAATGCATGTGTATAATGTACATGGATTTTTGTATGAATATAACTTTCTAATATCTACTTCTTCACATAAACATTGAAGCCTGTGCACTCCTCTCTTAGAGAATAACTGATGTGCTATTTTTAAAATATTGACCCAGGAGCAAACTTGGTGGTGATTGAATTATGATATTTATTTCATATATCTTGGAAAATTTTAATTTTAAAAAATGGTTTCGGGCTTCCCTGGTGGCGCAGTGGTTGAGCGTCCGCCTGCCGATGCAGGGGACACGGGTTCGTGCCCCGGTCCGGGAAGATCCCACATGCTGCGGCGCGGCTGGGCCTGTGAGCCATGGCCGCTGAGCCTGCGCATCCGGAGCCTGCGCTCCGCAGTGGGAGAGGCCACAACAGTGAGAGGCCCGCGTACCACAAAGAAAAAAAAAAAAAAAAAGGTTTATTTTTAGAAGCACTCTTTCAGCTATTAAAGATGGTATTCCACCCACCTTCCACCCAAAATACTCTTGATTTTTTTTCAAAACAAATATTGACAGTAGAGAAATATTGACAATATGAAAATGCATAATCGTTTAAATATAATCCTATTTCATCTTAAAAACAGAATACAGAAACCTGTTTAAATGATGTAGTAAATTTTCATGAAACTTGTACACAATTATAAAAAATCAAACACTAGCATTAGAAAGAGGGCAGCAATTAGAGTTCCAACAAGAAACAGTACACTCAAAGCAGGCTATTTCAGGGAGGGTCCATTTTCAAAGGAACTATTTACAAAGGTGAGGCTACCGTGTGGGAGAGCCACAGAGGTGGTGCCAGACCTGGGCCCAGTAGTGGAGGGAGAGCTATTACCTCTTCTAGATCTGAAGGGGACAAAAGTAGAAAGATGTTAGCAGAACACAGAGGGAGAGAGTTGAGTAAGGAGAGTTGTCTTGAGGTAAAGTGGTTGTAGGTCCAGGGACACAGCCACCTCTAGTGATCTCAAAGGAGGGAAGCCAAGGAATAAATACCCTGATCTCCTGCTGAGCTTCCATTAACTGAATCTAACCAACAGGCAGAGTGCCTGGGAGCCCCACTGATCTGGTCCATGCAGCGCAGCCCTGGGGCAGAGAGCAGAGGGAAGAGGGAAAAATAGTGGACCTGGAGTGGTAAATGGAGGTCATCCCACACAAGTTAAGGATGTGTCCATCTGTCATGTGCAGTTCTCTACACCTTGAGATACCAAAGGTTCTTCTTCTTGAGGCAGTATTTAATGTCACACTCTGTTTGTCAACTTAATAGATCTCCTGGTATCACCGAGGCTATTTCAGAGCTACTCTGCTACCTTTCCAGAACCCACCTACAAAAGCTAATTAATGGTGCACCCTTGTTAACTCATGCAGATTTGGCATTATTAGTCTAATTAAAGGGATTTTAATAGTCTCACCCCCCCCAATGATTGCTACGTACGCTAGTCAAAGTAAATTAAACCCGTTAATCAAAGTGGTAAAAATGATATAAGGTACAGGATACAGGCAGAACTGTGAGGAGACTAACAGCCCTCATTATGTTTAATTTTGTTCCCCAGCAAAGGATAATAAATTCAAGTTGTAAAATCACAATAAAACATTTAATTCTTCAGGAACAGGGCAAGACACATTATAATTAGCTCTCTCTTATGCATGTTCGTTTAGGTGGTAATAGATGCAGTTGAGTAGCCCAGGCAGTCTTAAGCTAAAAACTTGACGTGAGATCTCAACCACTCTGTCACGTTAGAAAATGTCTCCGCCACGTGGAGCTGGCCTTGGGTTGAGTGTGGGTGATGACTTGAGGTCTGGTGTTCTTGATTCATTCACAGTCCAGCAGATCTCCACTGAATGCCAGCTATGTTAGAATTCTGGGTCTTGTGGTGCCAAAAAGTGAATAAGTAGGATAAGTGCCTCCCCTCATGGAACTTTCATGAAGACTGGGACAAAATCTGTGCTTCTTCTCTTAGCCTTGAAGCTCTCCATGAGCTGTCCCCAGCCTGCTTCGCACACTTCATCCTGTGCCACCTTCCTCCTTGCTCACTGTGCTCCTGCCTTTTGCTGTTCCTCAAACATGCCAGACTCCTTGCTACTTCACGTGCTATGCATTTGCTCTTCCACCTGTCTAGAATTCGGTTCCCCCCAGATGTCCATGTGACTGGTTCCTTCTTATCATTAAGTTCTCTGATTAAGAGAGCCCTGTCCTGACCAGCTTTCTCTAAAAAAGCTCCCCCAAACTCAGTTACTCTAATTTTTAAATATTCTTCATATCACTTATCACTATCCCAAATTAGCTTCCTTGTTTGTTTACTTACTATTCATCTCTTCACTTACACTCAGTAGAGCATAAACCTCACAGGAGGTCATCTGTCTTCTTCACTGTATTCCCAGTATGTGTGTAGCCTGACGCATAGTAGGTTCTCAGTAAATATTTGTGACTATGGCTGATCATATTTTCCAAAGATTATGACAGTAATATCCCCCATGCCACATGTTCTCCTAAACCCTAGTCACATCTTCATCAAGAGGTAGAGAATTAGTCTCCACCTCTTCAATCTTGGGGAGGTGGGGGACGCTGTTCTTTGGCTTTATCACCAGTAGGATATGGTGGCAGTGATACTGCGTAACTTCAGCAGCTAGGTGATATAGGTATACAAGGTGATACATCTTGCCTTTGGAGTCCAAATTCACCCACATGGAGAGGCCCGGAAACTATATGAAGAGAGTGAGGTGCCCATCCATCCTCCAGCTGCTTCGGCTCTATACTCTCCCAGCTCTAGCCACCATCTGACTTGAAACCGCGTGAGAGACCCTGAGCCAAAACCACCCAGCAGAGCCTTCGTAAATATCCCGAGCCTTAGAAACTAGGAGACGTAGTAACATGACTATTATTAATTCAAACCACCAAGTTTGGGTGTGATCTGTTACACAGGAGTAGATAACCAGGACAGTGAATGACAGGCTGAATGAATGAATGAACTAACAGATAAAGTACAGCTTATTACTGCCGGTCTGAGTCAAAATGGCGAAGAGAACATGCTATTAGGATGGAAGACTATGTTTCAAAGATCTGTGTGTCTAAATAGAAATCAAATGCTTCGCAAAATTCCAATATCAAGTGCCTCCAATTTAATACAGTTATCCTGTTGATTAAGTAATATTCCCTCCCAAATAGCGTAAGACATTTTTACCACTGCATAGAAACTATGTGGGAACTTTGTTCCCTATCACAAGTTAACACTTTTTCATGGTAGACATTGCTAATTATTTATGGCATTCTTTCTTGCTAACTGTGGCCTCACAGTCCTTTCCATATAGCCATTAATAATTGGTTAGTGTGGCACTCAAGATTTTTGCCATACCAGCTTTAAGGAGACCCCAACATCCCAAATGAGCATCGCAGGTTGTCTTCATTGCTCACTCTATTGATAAGAATTTGCAGAGAGCTGGTAGAATTGTTGCGATGGTGCTCGCATTTTTGAAAACTTTGTCACTTGGTTTGTATTGGGAAACAGTGGATCATTAGTTCTGAAAGGTTTTTTTTTTTTTTACTCGCTTCACTCCTAATTGTGTCTCTCACTTTCTCTTTCACTCTCATACATATGTCTATTCTTATCCATAAAAATTGACATAGTGTCATTATTCACTTTCACTTAAGCTGAGGAAATCTAACTTCTTTTTAGCCAAAGGCACTTATTTATCATCTCAAATACTGACTTCATCTAGCAATCTATCCTAGTTCCCTATACAGTTTGTGGTTACTCTTTCAGAATTCTATCAGTTGGCATCTCTTAGAGGCTTCCACTATTCCGTGTGATATAATTGTTTTTGCAATTACTTTAACTCGTCCAATTATGTTGAAACTCCTGAGGGCGGAAACCATTTCTAATTCATCTTTGTATTCCCTGCAGAGTCTGATAAATAGGCAATTCAGAGGATCCAAAATGTCAGTGTTGTTTTGCCACTCAAATTTCTTCTAATGCGTACCCATGTCTCCCTTTCACAGAAGTCCGTCTGTAATCTGAACAAGAAAGCATATCAGAGGACCATTGTAATGAGTGAGTTATGGTTCTTAGCTGGGGATGGAACTGAGTCCCTCGCCCACAACAGGTAGTTTTTGGAAATGCAGGGGAGGCATATTTTGTTTGTTACAAAATTTGGAGGATTTTAGTGCCCAGGGTCCAAGGATGCTAAAAATTGAAAAGTGAGGAACAGTCCTGTGTAACAAGAAATTTTCCTGCTAAAACCTCGGTTATGTACCTAGTGAAACACCATTGGTGTATTTACCTGGCTGTATTAACAATAACCCTCATTATTTTCACTTATTTTATGCCAGACACTAGCTAAAAGATTTTCTTACCCATAATTCTCCAAGTTTAGTGTGCATACAGTTGCCTGGAAGAGTGTTTACAACACCGATTGCTGGGCCTCACCCCTAGAATTTCTGATTCACTAGGTCTGGGATCAGACTGAAAAATTGCATTCTTTACAGCCTCCCAAGTGATACTGTTGCTGCTGGTCCAGAGACCAGACTTTGAGGACCACAGGCCTACTGGCATTTAACATACACGTTAGCCGATCAGTATTGAAGCTCGTGATTATCCTCTGAGTTACATTTGACATTACTCCTATTTTTCAGATGAAAAAGCCAAATTAGGTTAAGTCTGCCACTTGTACAGAACTACACAATTAGGATGTTACGAGTCTTGTTTAGTACCTGTAAGAGTGAGGCAAGAAATTCATTAGCTTGGGCAATGTGCAGAGAGGCTGAAGTGAAGACTCTGGAGCCAGGCTACTTGGGTTCTCTGTTTCTTAGCTGTACGATTTTGAGAAAATTGCTTAAATTCTCCGAGTCTCAGTTTCCTGAATTTGAAACAATGATTATGGTCCTCTCTCTCATAGGGGCGTCATGGAGATGGAATAAGAGAATGAATGAAAAGCTTGGAAGGTTCTAGTGGGGAAGAGTGGAGTGAACAGTCGCTCTCCAGGAGTTCACATCCCGGTGGAACAGCCAGATAATAGACCTATAAAAATATAAATAAGGAATTCCAAATCCCAGAAGTTCTGTGAAGAAATAGAATAGGGGGATGACATGGAGATGAGAAGTAGAGATAATGAGGTCTAAGAGGGCTCTTCCAAAGAGATGTTTGAGCTGAAATGTGAATGACAAGAAGGAGCCAGTCATGTAAAACTGAAGAATGAGTGTTGCAGGCAGAGACAGGAATAGGTACAAAGGCACAGAGGCAGGAATACGTTTCTCTTATTCTAGAAACTGAGAGAAAGCTGAAAACGTTAGAGTGGAGTGAGTGCCGGCAGTTGGGGTGGGGCTGGGGAGGTGGATGCAGGGGAGGGTAGTGGAGTGGGAAGGGGTAGCATCAGAGGGGTTGGTAGCCATTGATGACCACCCACCTTATCTGTTATGATGACAAATAAGCGTTTTATTCCAAAGACAGTGACACGCTATTAGAGGGTTTCAAGCAAGGGAGTGACTCGATTGGGTTTGTTGTTGAACAGATCATTTCATTGCTATATTAATAATGGATTATGGCAAGCAAGAATGGAAGCATACAGGCCAGTTATGCAGCCACAGTGTAGACTCAGTGGCTTGGACTAGGGAGGTGACCAGAGAGATGAGAAGTGGATAGGTTCAGAGTGTCTCAGGCTTGCTGATAGGTACCATATATGGAGGAGCAGGGCATCAGGTTTAAGAACAGTGTGAATGGCAATACAGTCTGCTACAATAGGGATAGCTAAGGCTTGGAGTTTCAAATAAAAGTCCTGTTAGGGGGATATAAGATGGATTATAACAGGTCACAAGGAAACTTTGGGGGGTTATGGATAAGTTCAGTATCTTAATTGTGGCGTTGACTTCACACATGTATACACAGGCTAAAATTCATCACCTTACATGCTTTCAATATGTGCAGTGAGTTAGTTAAACCTCAATAAACCTGTATTTAAAAAAGCTGTGAAAGGGATCATGATATGCCAGGCCAAAATATGCCACTTTGGCGTAAGAATTATTTGGTACTGAAGGCATTTGAGTTTCTGAAATCCCTTATCTGCCTGAAAGCAGAGTCTCCCAAAAGAACTCAATTGTCATAAATCCCCTCCTCAGGAGCAACTCTAATCTTCTCTCTGGGAAAGAAGTCAGCATCATACCCAGACAGACATTGTCACAAACTATCACTGTCCTATCTCCCACCTGTTCTCCTAATGGTCCACTTATCTTCCCAAAAAAGTCATTTGTGTTTCCAAAAGGTCCCTTTCTCCCCTTCCTTCTAAGAACTCATTTGTTCTTCCAGAAGTGGCCCTCTGTTCCTCCCTTTCCCCCATTAGCTCTCAAATCTCACCACTCTTTTGGATACTCACTTTCTCTGATGTGCCTGTGCATATAAAAGTAAAACTAGTAAATTTGTGTGCCTTTTCTCCTGTTAATCTGTCTGTTGTCAGTGTAATTCACAAGTCTCCCAGCACTGAATCTAAGAGGGTAGAGGGAAAGTTTTTCTTCCCCTACAGCTGTAAAGAACAACAAGCAAAAAAGTAAGATGTTTATTCATCAAGTAGAGGTCAGGTAGGCTGTTGGATATGTGAGTCTGGAACATAGCAAAACAGGTCTCATAAGATTTTTCTTGATAGCGTCAGAAACTCAGAGAAGAGCGTTGCAACCAATCTGTACCAGGGCTCAGCTTGGCTGAAGGAACGCAGAATTAGAAGCTAGATTTAGATTCTGATTCCTGTCAGATATGGGATATCTACACTATAAATATGACACTTGATCTCTTCATCTAAATATGTTTTGCATTGATAAAATAAGGAAAGTCATATTTGGCCACTGGGAGGGTAAGACGGGCTCTGCTGCAGAGGTGTTTGAAAAAGTTAAAATTGCTCCACAAATCTAAATTGCTCTGAGTATTACTCAACAGGAGAATGCTTCAAAGAGCAGTAGTTTGGAGAAAGTCCTTGGTCAAAACTGAGACCAAGAGGAAGCCACACAAGCAAAACCAGCAACTTGGAAAGAAGAGGGAACTTTGTATTGTGGGTTTTTCTTTTCTTTTCTTTTTTTTTATGTGCAGAACTGAAGGCTTTTCTCTTCTGTTAGTTTTGAGTAAGACAGAACTTGGAGGTTCTTCCTGGACTGAAATGTATGCAAAGTCATGGCCTGCAAAGCATACATGATCTTGTACCTTTTCAAAATCACTAAATAATTATTATGAGAACATTGAGATGGGAATGGCAGTCAATATTCTAAATGGTCTAATGGGTGTGATTTCTCTCTTTACAAAGCCTTCTCTGTAAGATGTATTGTCTTGTTGAGGTGTGTTTAAAAATAAATAAATAAGACAGTACTGAGCTGGGGAGTTACACACAGGCAGCCAGTCATTTAAAGACTCAGTAATCACTGGCTTAAATCCCAGGGTCTCCAGCCATCCAAATGAATACCTGAGATCTTGACTTGAGTCGTAAATAAGCTCTCTGACCTTGCATGAGAGCCAGAGGGTCCTCAAAAGATGTGAATGCTCTTTCATTTCAAACACATACATTTAAGCTTGCAAATTCCCTAAAATATAAATTAATTGATTCCAAACAAGAATTATATTATACAGAGAATCCAACTTGAAGAGAGAGAACGGGTGGATTTATCCCTACTTACCAAACAGTATAGGATGTTAAAAAGAATCATATCCTGTTCACATTTAACTTGGACATATGGCCCCCCCCAGATTATCCTACTACTTCATGTAACAGAAGAGTGATTAGCTAGCTCCAATGCTGCAGGGAAAACTGCCTTTGTTGACTTTTTAAGAGATGGTTCAGTAGACAGAAATATCACCTACATTAAATGGGTGATTTAAAGAAATTTCAAGGATGCTTTTAACTATTCACAGTTTTCAACTTACATGCAACCATCAGCAGCTAACTCTGCCTAGGAGGTGATGCTGGCTTTAAATGGCTCATCTACTTTGTTCAAACCTTCACATACAAAGCTCAGAGTACACTTAGTGCTTGACAAATGAGAGCTGTAGCAAATTAGTAGTAGTAACCATACTTGTCACGGAATCGATAATAGTAATTATAGCAGCATATGACACAGCTAAAGAAAGATCTCTTTGAACAAATATTAGGGGTTCTCTGAGACAAAATAGAGTTCATTGTCATGAGGTTTAAGGTTTCTAGGCACCCTTATTAAGAAATTGTTCTGAATAATTAAGCAGTTTTAGAATTTGCTGATTGTTCCTTTAGGATGTTATTTCTATGGGGTGATAAACGACCATTTATCGAGATTGTTCTTTGTTCTAGCTATAATCTCATTATAGTGACCTTCTACTTTGTGATTTTTCAAGTAGAGCTGTTCATTTATCCTGCAGATTGTTTATTAATTTTTCTAGTGTAGTCTAAACTAAAGAAGTAATGGAAATTCTAGACTACAGGAAATTTGTAGTTTCTATCAAGTGTTGGGCTGAAACAGAGCTAGAGTTCTGCTCTGTATGATTTATTATTAACATCCACAGCAATTTGATTTAAAAGCAATTTGTTAAAAGATCCTTCTTTACATTCTACCTAGGTATATATTTAGGGATATTTATGAATATACGGGCTTAGCGGTAATATTGATGCTTTTTTAAAATCGAAGTTTGCCCAAATTTCATTAGTCAAAATGATTTCTTTCATGTAACTACCCAAATGAGGGTTGGTGGATTTGAACAGGTGCATTCATGGTACCAGGTACTATGTTGTACCATTTGTATTATACATTATGGGTTACAAATTGCATTCATATCGAAGATCAAAATCTATTGATATTTTAGTAAACAATATCCAAAACTAATGGGAATTGAAAAGTAGAGAGGCAGAGTGAAGGGAAGAATCTAGCATATCCTTTGCTGTCATAGAATAAGTTAATTATCTCAAGCAGTAGAGTATGTTCAAAATCTGGTCCCCAAAACAAATTGGAACCCAGAGTTTCTCTTCCCTTTTCCTTTATCCCCCTATTTTTTTTTTATTCTTTCTTGATAAAAGAACTTGCAGAGATGCTTTCATCCTCCTCCAGAATGGGCATAGACTGAAGCCACTACTTGCTCCTGGGGCTTCCTGTTACTCTGTCCTTGATCCCACAATTTAATATGGAAGAGAGAGTAGGGATAGTGGTGTTTATGAGACCTTCTGCATTACAGGTTATTTGGGGCCAGAACTTATGGTCAGGCCTTGTAATGTAAATTATCACCAGGAAGGAATAATTATCAAATACTAGCTTCAGGGTTCAAAGGATGGTCTCTGAGGTCATTTGTTCTAACATTTGAGTTAGCAATTTTCTTATCCAAAAGACCTGGAATAATAGATTGATTGAGTTTGATTTTTTTGGTAAAGCATATGTTATATATTTAGGAAAGTATAAAATGTTCATGTACATTTTAAAGAGTAATAGTAAAGGAAACATCTAAGTATCTACCACCTGGCTTCCAAGATATAATGTTACCAAGACCCCACATCAGCCCATCAAAGAGGTATCCACTATCCTAACCTCTGTGATGCCCATTACCTTGCTTTTCTTCATAGTTTTGCCACTGAGCATGCATCCCTAGACTTTATAGTTTATAGTTTAGCATTGCCTCTTTTTTGAAGCTTACATAAATGGAATTATAAGTATATATTCTTTTGGGTCTGAATTCTCTTACTACATATGTTCTTTATTCATCCATGTTGTGTATAGTTGTACTTCATTCATTTTTATTGTATAGCTTTCCATCATATGAATATATCATAATTTATTGATTGCTTCTGTGGAGAAACATTTGGGTTTTTCTAGACTTTTTAGACTTTTACAAATAATCTCTCTGAGTACTCTCGTATGTGCCTTCTGTCGAATGTGTGAAAGAGTTTTTCTAGGATATACAGAGAGTGGAGTTTCTGGGCTATGCATATCTTTACCTGTTAATATTCAACTATTTTCTAGTTTTTACTGTTAAAAGATATGTTTAAACATAAAACCATGATCCTCATACAAATATAAAATTATTACATATGAAAGATTTTATTTAACTCATTAATCGATGAAGGAAACTGAGTGTCACAGTCAGTTCAAAGAAGAATCCAAAGAACACACAAATATATAAGCATCAAAAATGCTGAAAAGATTTGACAAATAGATGCAAAATTGGTCAGTATACATTGGGTAATCATTAATGCCATTCAACTGGACACAATTTGCATTTCTATGAAGAAGAATCATTTGTATTGCTATCAGGTTTGTGCCGTTCACAGAGCTGTAAAATAGCTCAAAGACAATGAAAGACAGCAATAATCTGGAAGGGGACACTAGATAGTAATCTTTTTGGTTCTTATCAAAGTCTTTTACAATTTCTCCCCATAGTATCACTTTGCACTCCTTAGCAGTACATGGGAGTTCCCGTTTCTATATATTCTATTATTTTTTTAACTTTTATTGGAGTGTAGTTGATTTACAGTGTTGTGTTAGTTTCAGGTATACAGCAAAGTGAATCAGTTACACGTATACATATATCCACTCTCTTCTTTTTTTTAGATTCTTTTCCCATATAGGCCATTACAGACTATTGAGTAGAGTTCCCTCTACTATACAGCAGGTTCTTCTTAGTTATATATTTTATATATAGTAGTGTATGTAATCTTGCCACATTTGGTAGTGTCAGACCTTTTGATTTTGTCAGTTTGCTGGGTGTGTAATGGTGTCTTATTGTGGTTCTAGTTTATATTTTCCTGATTATTATTAAAGCTAAGCTCCTTTTCATATGTTCATTGGCCATGTGGAGAGCCCCTTTTTGAAGTACTTATTAAAGGTTTGGCCCATTTTCCTATTGTTTAAATTGACTCTTTCAGAGCTTGAAGGAACTTAAGCATTCATCCATCTAGTACAGCATGTCTGCATCTTCCCTCATTCCTGTACCACCCTTACAGTATAGGTCTTATCTATATGCCTGCTATTATTGATATTTTTCTTTAAATTGACTCATTTTATTTTTTACATGCTGTATATCGACTTTAAAATTAAAATTTTATGAGTATTGTAAAGGGAAAACCAATGTAAACTTGCCATAAACAGAAGGTAACAGTTAAATGAATACAATAATAGCAAAATCACATTGTTAAATTTAACTAGGTAGATTGAGTTCCATTCTCTCTCCTCTATCTCTCTTTATTTCTAAACCTCACCCTAATGAGGAAGGAAATAAGCAAGTATTACAGCAGTCTAAAAGAAGTACTAGCACCGAAGAGACATTTTCCCTATCTTAATATGAAGACTTGAAAGAGACTGACAGGAGAATACTATCTCGGTGTATGATTCAGTGTGATTTAATGTCATATGCAGATTCTGGTCCCACCTAAACTTACATTGTGGCTTCCACACACTTTGAGGAACACTGATTTCATCCAGCCCCCTTCTAGAGGTGAAGAAGCTGAGGCAGCCCAAAGAGGTGAGAGATAGGCAGAATAATGACACGCCTCCCCCCAAGATGTCTACACTTTAATCCTCAGAACCTATGAATAGGTTACCATATAGAGTAAAAGGGGTCTTTGCAAATGTATTTTTTTAACGTCTTTATTGGAGTATAATTGCTTTACAATGGTGTGTTAGTTTCTGCTTTATAACTAAGTGAATCAACTATACATATACATATATCCCCATATCTCCCTCCCAACCTCCCTATCCCACCCATTGAGGTGGTCACAAAGCACCGAGCTGATCTCCCTGTGCTATGCAGCTGCTTCTCACTAGCTATCTATTTTACGTTTGGTAGTGTATATATGTCCATGCCACTCTCTCACTTCGTCCCAGCTTACCCTTCCCCCTCCCCATGTCCTCAAATCTGTTCTGTACATCTGTGTCTTTATTCCTGTCCTGCCCCTAGGTTCTAGAGAACCTTTTTTTTTTTTTTAGATTCCATATATATGGGTTAGCATACGGTATTTATTTTTCTGTGACTTACTTCACTCTGTATGACAGACTCCAGGTCCATCCATCTCACTACAAATAATTCAATTTCGTTTCTTTTTATGGGTGAGTAATATTCCATTGTATATATGTGCCATGTCTTCTTTATCCATTCATCTGTTGATGGACATTTCAGTTGATTCCATGTCTGTCTATTGTAAATAGAGCTGCACTGAACACTGTGGTACATGACTCTTTTTGAATTATGGTTTTCTCAGGGTATATGCCCAGTAGTGGGATTGTGGATCATATGGTAGTTCTATTTTTAGTTTTTTAAGGAACCTCCATACTGTTCTTCATAGTGGCTGTCTCAATTTACATTCCCACCAACAGTGCAAAGGATTCCCTTTTCTGCACACCCTCTCCAGCATTTGTTGTTTGTAGACTTTTTGATGATGGCCATTCTGACTGGTGTGAGGTGATACCTCATTGTAGTTTTGATTTGCATTTCTCTAATAATTAGTGATGTTGAGCATCCTTTCATGTGTTTGTTGGGAAACTGTATATCTTCTTTGGAGAAATGTCTATTTAGGTCTTCTGCCCATTTTTGGATGGGGTTGTTTGTTTTTTTGATATTGAGCTGCTTGTAAATTTTAGACATTAATCCTTTGTCAGTTGCTTCATTTGCAAATATTTTCTCCTATTCTGAGGGTTATATTTTCCTCCTGTTTATAGTTTCCTTTGCTGTGCAAAAGCTTTGAAGTTTCATTAGGTCCCATTTGTTTATTTTTGTTTTTATTTCCATTCTCTAGGAGGTGGGTCAACAAGGATCTTGCTGTGATTTATGTCATAGAGTGCTCTGCCTATGTTTTCCTCTAAGAGTTTTATAGTGTCTGGCCTTACATGTAGGTCTTTAATCCATTTTGAGTTTATTTTTGTGTATGGTGTTAGAGAGTGGTCTAATTTCATTGTTTTCCATGTAGCTGTCCAGTTTTCCCAGCACCACTTATTGAAGAGGCTGTCTTTTCTCCATTGTATATTCTTGCCTCCTTTATCAAAAATAAGGTGACCATATGTGTGTGGGTTTATCTCTGGGATTTCCGTCCTGTTCCATTGACCTATATTTCTGTTTTTGTGCCAGTACCATACTGTCTGACTACTGTAGCTTTGTAGTACAGTCTGAAGTCAGGGAGCGTGATTCCTTCAGCTCCGTTTTTCTTTCTCAAGATTGCTTTGGCTATTGGGGGTCTCTTGCTTTTCCATGCAAATTGTGAAATTTTTTGTTCTAGTTCTGTGAAAAATGCCATTGGTAGTTTCATAGGGATTGCACTGAGTCTGTAGTTTGGTTTGGGTAGTATAGTTATTTTCACAATGTTGATTCTTCCAATCAAAGAACATGGTGTATATCTCCATCTGTTTGTATCATCTTTAATTTCTTTCATCAGTGTCTTAGAGTTTTCTGCATAGAGGTCTTTCATCTCCTTAGGTAGGTTTATTCCTGGGTATTTTATTCCTTTTGTTGCAGTGGTAAATGGAAGGGTTTCCTTAATTTCTCTTTCACATTTTTCATCATTAGTTTATAGGAATGCCAGAGATTTCTGTGCATTAATTTTGTATCCTGCTACTTTACCAGATTCAATGATTAGCTCTAGTAGTTTTCTGGTAGCATCTTTAGAATTCTTTATGTATAGTATGTCATCTGCAAACAGTGACAGCTTTACTTCTTCTTTTCCGATTTGGATTCCCTTTATTTCTTTTTCTTCTCTGATTGCTGTGGCTAAAACTTCCAAAACTATGTTAAATAATAGCGGTGAGAGTGGACAGCATTGTCTTGTTCCTGATCTTACAGGAAATGGTTTCAGTTTTCCACCATTGAGAACGATGTTGGCTGTGGGTTTTTCATATATGGCCTTTATTATGTTGAGGTGAGTTCCCTCTTTGCCTGTTTTCTGGAGGGTTTTTATCATAAATAGGTGTTGAATTTTCTCAAAAGCTTTTTCTGCATCTATTGAGATGATCATATGTTATTTTGGTTTTTTTTTTGTTTTTTGTGGTACACGGGCCTCTCACTGTTGTGGCCTCTCCCGTTGCAGAGCACAGGCTCTGGACACGCAGGCTCAGTGGCCATAGCTCATGGGCCCAGCCGCTCCACGGCATGTGGGATCTTCCCGGACCGGAGCACAAACCTGTGTCCTCTGTATCGGCAGGTGGACTCTCAACCACTGCGCCACCAGGGAAGCCCGATCGTATGTTTTTTCTCCTTCAATTTGTGAATATGGTTTATCACATTGATTGTTTTGCATATATTGAAGAATCCTTGCATTCCTGGAATAAACCCCACTTGATCATGGTGTATGATCCTTTTAATGTTCTGTTGAATTCTGTTTGCTAGTATTTTGTTGAGGATTTTTGCATCTATGTTCATCAGTGATACTGGTTTTCTTTCTTTGTGACATCTTTGTCTGGTTTTGGAATCAGGGTGATGGTGACCTCATAGAATGAGTTTGGGAGTGTTCCTCCCTCTGCTATATTTCGGAAGAGTTTGAGAAGGATAGGTGTTAGCTCTTCTCTAAATGTTTGATAGAATTCGCCTGTGAAGCCATCTGGTCCTGGGCTTTTGTTCATTGGAAGATTTTTAATCACAGTCTCAATTTCAGTGCTTATGTTTGGTCTCTTTATACTTTCTATTTCTTCCTCGTTCAGTCTCAGAAGGTTGTGCTTTTCGAAGAATTTGTCCATTTCTTCCAGGTTGTCCATTTTAATGGCATATAGTTGCTTGTAGTAGTCTCTCATGATCCTTTGTATTTCTGCAGTGTTAGTTGTTACTTCGTTTTCATTTCTAATTCTATTGATTTGAGTCTTATCCCTTTTTTTCTTGATGAGTCTGGCTAATGGTTATCAATTTCGTTTATCTTCTCAAAGAACCAGCTTTTAGTTTTATTGATCTTTCCTATTGTTTCCTTAATTTCTTTTTCATTTATTTCTGATCTTTATGATTTCTTTCCTTCTGCTAACTTGGTGGGTTCTTTTTCATCTTTCTCTAATTGCTTTAGGTGTGAGGTTAGATTGTTTATTTGAGATGATTCTTGTTTCTTGAGGTAGGATTGTAGTGCTATAAACTTCCCTCTTAGAATGGCTTTTGCTGCAAAACCTATAGGTTTTGGGTCATCATGTTTTCATTTTCATTTGTTTCTAGGTATTTTTTGATTTCCTATTTGATTTCTTCAGTGATCTCTTGGTTATTTAGTAGTGTATTGTTTAGCCTCCGTGTGTTTGTAATTTTTACAGATTTTTTTTCCTGTGATTGATATCTAGTTTCATAGCATTGTGGTCAGAAAATATACTTGATACTGTTTTAATTTTCTTAAATTTACAAAGGCTTGATTTGTGACCCAAGATATGTTCTCTCCTGCAGAATGTTCCAGGAGAACTTGAGAAGAAAGTGTATTCTGTTCTTTTTGGATGAAATGTCCTATAAATATCTGTTAAGTCCATCTTGTTTAATGCATCATTTAAAGCTTGTTTTTCCCTATTTATTTTCATTTTGGATGATCTGTCCATTGGTGAAAGTGGGGTGTTAAAGTCCCCTACTATACTTATGTTACTGTTGATTTCTCCTTTTATGGCTGTTAGCTTTTGCCTTATGTATTGAGGTGCTTCTATGGTGGGTGCATAAATATTTGCAATTATTATATCATCTTCTTAGATTGATCCCTTGTTCATTATGTAGTGCCCTTCCTTGTCTTTTGTAATAGTCTTTATTTTAAAGTCTATTTTGTCTGATATGAGAATTGCTACTCCAGCTTTCTTCTGATTCCCCTTTGCATGGAATATCTTTTTCCATCCCCTCACTTTCAGTCTGTATGTGTCCCTAGGTCTGAGATGGGTCATTTGCAGGCAGCATATATACAGGTCTTGTTTTTGTATCCATTCAGCCAGTCTATGTCTTGTGTTTGTCTTGTCTTGTCTATGTCTTGTCTTCCTTCTCTTGTGTTTCCTGCCTAGTGAAGTTCCTTTAGCATTTGTTGTGAAGCTAGTTTGGTGGTGCTGAATTCTCTTAGCTTTTGCTTGTCTGTAAAGCTTTTAATTTCTCCATTGAATCAGGGTGAGATCCTTGCTGGGTAATCTTGGTTTTAGGTTTTTCCCTTTCATCACTTTAAATATGTCCTGCCACTCACTTCTGGCTTGCAGAGTTTCTGCTGAAAGATCAGCTGTTAACCTTATGGGGATTCTCTTGCATGTTAGTTGTTGTTTTTCCGTTGCTGCTTTTAATATTTTTTCTCTGTATTTAATTTTTGATAGTTTGATTAACATGTGTCTTGGCATGTTTCTCCTTGGATTTATCCTGTATGGGACTCTCTATACTTCCTGGACTTGATTGACTATTTCCTTTCCCATATTAGGGAAGTTTTCAACTATAATCTCTTCAAATATTTTCTCAGTCCCTTTATTCTTCTCCTCTTCTGGGACCCCTATAATTCAAACGTTGGTGCATTTAATGTTGTCCCAGATGTCTCTGAGACTGTCCTCAATTCTTTTCATTCTTTTTTCTTTATTCTGCTCTACAGTAGTTACTTCCACTATTTTGTCTTCCAGGTCACTTATCCATTCTTCTGCCTCAGTTATTCTGCTGTTGATTCCTTCTAGAGAATTTTTAATTTCATTTACTGTGTTGTTCATCATTGTTTGTTTGCTATTTAGTTCTTCTAGGTCCTGGTTAAACGTTTTTTGTATTTTCTGCATTCTATTTCCAAGATTTTGGATCATCTTTACTATCGTTACTCTGAATTCTTTATCAGGTAAACTGCCTATTTCCTCTTCATTTGTTTGGTCTGGTGGGTTTTTACCTTGCTCCTTCATCTGCTCTGTGTTTCTCTGTCTTCTCCTTTTGCTTAACTTACTGTGTTTGGGGTCTTCTTTTCACAGGCTGTAGGTTTGTAGTTCCCATTGTTTTTGGTGTCTGCCCCCAGTGGCTAAGGTTTGTTCAGTGGGTTGTGTCAGCTTCCTGATGGAGGGGACTGGTACCTGTGTTCTAGTGGATGAGGCTGGATCTTGTCTTTCTGGTGGGCAGGACCGTGTCTGGTGGTGTGTTTTGGGGTGTCTGTGACCTTATTATGATTTTAGGTAGCCTCTCTGCTAGTGGGTGGGGTAGTGTTTCTGTCTTGCTAGTTGTTTGGCATGGGGTGTCCAGCACTGGAGCTTGCTGGTCATTGAGTGGAGCTGGGTCTTAGTGTTGAGATGGAGATCTCTGGGAGAGCTTTCACCATTTGATATTATGTGGAGCCGGGAGGTCTCTGGTGGACCAATGTCCTGAACTTAGCTCTCCCACCTCAGAGGCATAGGCCTGACACCCATCCAGAGTACCAACACCCTGTCAGCCGCATGGCTCAGAAGAAAAGGGAGAAAAGAAGAAAGGAAGAAGGAAATAAAACAAAATAAAGTTATTAAAATAATTTTTTAATTATTAAAAAGTAATAAAAAAAGAAAGAAGGAAAGAAGAGAGCAACCAAACCAAAAAACAAATCCACCAATGATAACAAGCACTAAAAAAAAAAAAAAAAAGGACAGACAGAACCCTAGGACAAGTGGTAAAAGCAAAGCTATACAGACAAAGTCACACAATGAAGCATACACACTCAACAAAAAGAGAAAAAGGGAAAAAATATATATCTATATGTAAAATAAGGAAGAGAGTACAAAACCAATAAACAAATCTACTAATGATAATAAACTGTAAATACTAAACTAAGAAAAAAAAAAGATAAATGTAAAACCAGAAACAAATTAGATGCAGAAAGCAACCCCCAAGTCTGCAGTTGCTCCCAAAGTCCACCACCTCAATTTTGGGATGATTCATTGTCTATTCAAGTATTCCAGAGATGCAGCGTACATCAAGTTGATTGTGGAGATTTAATCTGCTGCTCCTGAGGCTGCTGGGAGAGATTTCCCTTTCTCTTCTTTGTTCGCACAGCTCCCGGGGTTCAGCTTTGGATTTGGAGCCACCTCTGCGTGTAGGTCACCTGAGGGTGTCTCTTCCCACCCAGACAGGACAGGGTTAAAGGAGCAGCTGATTTGGGAGCTCTGGCTCACTCAAGCTGGTGGGAAGGAGGGGTACGGATAAGGGGTGAGCCTGCGGCAGCAGAGGCCACAGTGACATTGCACCAGCCTGAGGCGTGCCGTGTGTTCTCCCGGGAAGGTTGTCCCTGGATCACGCACGGCACCCTGGCAGTGGCGGCCTGCACAGGCTCCTGGGAGGGGAGGTGTGGATAGTGCCCTGTGTTTGCACACAGGCTTCTTGGTGGCTACAGCAGCAGCCTTAGTGTCTCATGCCTGTCTCTGGGGTCCGCGCTGATAGCCACGGCTCGCGCCCGTCTCTGGAGCTCCTGTAAGCGGCGCTCTGAATCCCCTCTCTTCGCGCACCCCAAAACAATGGTCCCTTGCCTCTTCGGCAGGTCCAGACTTTTTCCTGGACTCCTTCCCGGATAGCTGTGGTGCACTAGCCCCCTTCAGGCTGTGTTCTCGCAGGCAACCCCAGTCCTCTCCCTGGGACCTGACCTCCGAAGCCCGAGCCTCAGCTCCCAGCCCCCGCCCGCCCCGGCGGGTGAGCAGACAAACCTCTTGGGCTGGTGAGTGCTGGTCGGCACTGATTCTCTGTGCGGGAATCTCTCCGCTTTGCCCTCCGCACCTCTGTTACTGCGCTCTCCTCCATGGCTCCGAAGCTTCCCCCACGCCCAACCCTGTCTCTGCCAGAGAAGGGGCTTCTAGTGTGTGGAAACATTTCCTCCTTCACAGCTCCCTCCCAGAGGTGCAGGTCCCGTCCCTATTCTTTTGTCTCTGTTTACTCTTTTTTCTTTTGCCCTACCCAGGTACGTGGGGACCTTCTTGCCTTTTGGGGGGTCTGAGGTCTTCTGCCAGCGTTCAGTAGGTGTTCTGTAGGAGTTGTTCCACATGTAGATGTATTTCTGATGTATTTTTGGAGAGGAAGGTGATCACCACGTCTTACTCCTCCACCATCTTGAAGGTCTCCTCTTGCAAATATGTTTAAAGTTGGACCTTGAGATGGGGAGATTATCCTGATTATCCTGAATTATTATTATTTCAATCTAATCAGAATTTTTAAAAGCAGAAAACCTTCTCTGGTAGATTCAGAGACTTGCACAAGCAGAAGAGGCAGGAGATATTTGAACCTGAGAGGGACTCATGTTGCTGTCTTTGAAAATAAAGGAGACTCAGAGTCAGGAAATGTAGGTGACCTCTAGAAACTGAGAATGACCCCTGACTGACAGCTAGCAAGGAAACATCAGTCCTACAACCACATGGAGCAAAATCCTTCAAACATTCGTTCTACAAAGAACAAATGAGCTTGGAAGCATATATTTCCCCAGAGTATCCAGGTGAGAGCCCTGGCTGCCTGACACCTTGATTTCAGCCTTGTGGAACCCAGAGCAGAGAAACCAGTCAAGCTTACTGGACTTATTACCTACAGAACCATGAGATAATAAATTTGTATTATTTTAGGTGGCTAAGTTTGTGGTAATCTGTTATAGCAGACGTGGAAAACTAAATACAGTCAGTTGTTCAAAGGTGCACAGCTATTCTGAATCACAGTTGAAACTAGAACTCAGGTCTTTTGTCTTCCATTCCAAGTTTCTTTATACTATATTGCATAATTATGTTGATTGAAAAGATGATTGGCATATAGTAAAATATATAGGGAAGACTTCTTAAATTGTACTTCCCATTCAGCTCTGTCATGGCTTCTAGTGTGCTTAGATATTCCAGAGCCACATAATTTCAAGAGAATGAGATATACTGAAAATTTTAAAATTATCCTCAGAGCAATGGCATTTGAACCATGTTTTGAGCCCGACAGTTTTCATACTGGAATATTTTTTGCACAGTAGATAATGTCCCAAAAGGTAAAGGGCACAACATGTGAATCACACAGCTGAGGAGATAACTCATTCTGTAGAAGGTTAAAAAAGAGAAAGGAAAGAAAGAAAAACAAACCGAGGACAACAAAGTTCAGTGCTCTGGTGACAATGCAATCAGTTTATAGTTCACACCACTTTTCCACAGAAGGTAGTAGATAAAGGATCAGCTGAGCCACCGTCTATTGAATAAGATGTCCTACTGAGGAGGAAATTAAATGTCTCCTGTCAAACACCTCCTGGGTTGGCTCTGATTTACCTAATAAATACAAAACTTTCTGTCTCTGAATAATAGTTTTGTGGGCAGTAAGCTGTCGTCAAGAAAGATGGTGGTAGACAGTTATTTCTCCCCCACGATCATTATTTTTTTCCCTGTTATGTGCAAACCACTCCACTGATGTCCAGTGCCATTGAAGTTGAGGCAAAAAGAAGGCTTTGCTGTCTCTCTGTTAGCTCCTTGATAAGGATGCCCAGGATCATGTGAGTTTTGGTTCTTGGCCAACGCAAGGTAACAGAAGATTCTACTGCTGGTTACCCTAAGTTATGATTATTTCTTGGTGAACCACTGAACAGGGAGATCGGGAAAAAATGCAAGAGTTATGCTCCATTTCAGGCTGAAAAGTTTAACGTTCTTTTGACAGTCATGAAGCTCTAACAGGCTGTCCCCCCGACCCCCGCCTTTTTGGCTACACCATCATCAAGAGATCACAAAAATAAGCTTCACAAACCCAGTGTTGAACTTACAACTGGAATCTGAGCTTCTGCTCTGAGCATTTTTGCCCTTTTAGAAAACAATTTTTCAAACTCCTCATTATCAACATGCTTTCTTTTTGAACATTATTTTACACTGCAAAATTATGGAGAAAAATTAATTCATATCTAGTATTTTTATAATCAACTTCAGCTCTAGTCCCTCTACTCAAGATGAATTTTATATAAAATAATTAACAAGGTCTAAATAAAATGTGTTTTTAGGGCAAATGTTTCCCTCAGTGAACACTGAACAATGGCTGGTGAGGGTAGGAGTAATTAAATACATTCCCAGTCAGAGGAAATCTTACATTAGCAATTTCTATCAACTCCTTTGCTATCCAAAAAGATGTCCTGGTCAATGTAAATCAGAGGCTTTTGTAATTGGTACAGAGGGAAAAATTGAACCGCTTCTGTTCTCACTGTGAAATTTTCCACCGCAGTTCTACAGTGGAATGAGATCACCCTCAGGTTCCTCCACATCAATATCAACCAATTACATCAATCTCCGAGTGCGCTGAGCACCTTCCTGGGTGTTAATGTGGGAGAATGATGGGAGAGAGTCATAAATCTGAGTAGTAGATATTTTTCCTTCTGGGTCTTAATTTCCTCTTCTGTAAAAGGGAAGAGTTTCTTGAACTAGATACTGTTTAATGAATTCTACACTCCATTCAGCAACTATAATGTGTAATTCTGTAATGTGGACTCTGTGTATGCTTTAATGTTTTTATTATTCTTTTAACTGAAGCATGCTTGTGATTTTTAAATGTCTACAAATTATAAAAAACGAAAAAAGATTTTAAAAGCCCATAATGTAAATATTCAGAAATTTTTAACATTTAAAGCAATGTCTTTTCAAACTTTTTATTCTGTATTTATAAGTAAACAGCTTGTGTAAATATATACACTGAAATGTATATACACAAATTTTTAATGTATTCATTTTTAAAATAGCTCTTTATTGGAGTATAATTGCTTCACAGTGCTGTGTTTCTTTTGTACACCGAAGTGAATCAGCCATATCCATACATATGTCCCCATATCCCCTCCCTCTTGAGCCTCCCTCCCATCCTCTCTATCTCACCCCTCTAGGTCATCGCAAAGCACCGAGTTGATCTCCCTGTGCTATGCTGCTTCTTCCCACAAGCTATTTTAATTCAGTAATGTATATATGTCGATGCTACTTTCACTTTGCCCCGGCGTCCCCCTCCCACCCTGTGTCCTCAAGTCCATTCTCTATGTCTACATCTTTATTCCTGCCCTGCAACTAGGTTCATCAGTACCATTTTTTTTTTTTTTAGATTCCATATATATACATTAGAATACGGTATTTGTTTTTGTGTTTCTGACTTACTTCACTCTGTATGACAGACTCTCGGTCCATCCACCTCACTACAAATAACTCAATTTCATTTCTTTTTATGGCTGAGTAATATATTCCATTGTATATATGTGCCACATCTTCTTTATCCATTCATCTGTCGATGGACGTTTAGGTTCTCCATGATAGCAAGTGCAGATCTATATAATTTTAACTGCTAGAAAGAATTCCATTATGTAGATGTACCGTAATATATTTAGCCAGTTCCCTATCAGTTGACATTTAAGTTGCTTCCAGTTTTTTATTGTTACAAACAATACTGGAGTGAACATTATGTACACATGTCTTTACCTACTTAAGCCAATTTCTGTGGGACAGAGACCCATTAGTAGTATTAATAGATCAGAGCATATACATATTCGTAGGTATTATACTGTATTTCTATTGTATGGGCTGTGGATAAAATGTCAGGGACAAGAAAAAGTCTATTTCTTTCCCCAAGGACTTGCTGATGTGACTTAGGAACTATGGGAAATAGACTCAAGTCATGTTTGTACTGGAGATTTTTAAATAAGAATTTGCTTTGATTTTTTACCTTGAATTTAGGATTTAGCAGTTTACTTGGGAATTACCTCCATGTAATTTCTGAAAGTACCAGCTATACTTAAAATATTCAATTTGGCAATATTGCTATTCTCACCCATTTTGTAAAGACACAGAAACAGATAATATCCCCTAAATCTTCTAAATACTTAACTTTAGTTGATGTGAACAGATCACTTATTCAAACAATCCATGAAAGACTCTAAATTGACTGAATTAGTTATGATAAAGTTAAGAACACAGTTGAGTTCTTTCCTTCACCTTTCTTTTTCCTTCCCTTTCCTTTCTTTTACTTCTTTATGCCTTTGCTTTTTTAATAAAATATTGGTGATAAGACTATGAAGTAAACCAAACAGGGTTAGAAAAGGGGGAGTCGAGTAATAAGGGGTGCTCTTATACATAGGGTGGTTAGGGAAGGCTTCTTGGAGGAGGTGGCAGGGATCTGAATGACAGGGAGAAGCAAACCATGTGAATATGTGAGGCAAGAGAGCTCCAGGTAGTGAGAACAGCAAATGCAAAAAGCCCCAGTTAGAAATACTTTGGCATTTTATGGAACAGCAGGAAAGCCGGTATACCTGAAGTAGAGTAAACAAAGGAAAAAGTAGTTGGACTGGAGATGTTAAATTTCAATGTGTCAGGTAAAGATGTCAGTTAAGCAGTTGGATATAGCCGTTTAGATTTCAGAGTGAGCTTGAAATGTGAGATTTTAAATTTGTGAGTCATACATGTGTAGATGAGCCACAGGCAAAATTGTTGTAGGGTACAACTTGAAAATGGGCCAAATATGCATCCATTTACATATTTGTGATATGTGTAAATGGAGGAGTTGGTGTTTTTTTCTGTCCACGTTCTCTGAAAGGCAGGGCCAAGATAAAATTTAAACATACAAGAGGTTTATTGGCGGAAATGCCCAGGAAGGATAAAGGAGGGACAGGAGTAGGTGGAGGGACACTGCAGACTGCAGTGCGGGTCTGACACCTAAGAAAGGAGAAAGGAAAGGAAGGGATTCAGGGTGGGAAAAGCCTTCATCTGCAGCACAGTTCTGAGAAAGTCTCGGCCAGACTGGTGGTGAGTCCCCAAGCACAGACCATCCAGTAGAAGAGTTCCATGTCGGGCGGGAATGCCCGGCTGTAGACCCCCTGCCGTGCTCTACACACTGTCCATGAGTAGCTCTGGGAACACAGGATACATGCATGAGGGTCATGATAAATCTGTGGGGATAGCAGTTAGAGGCGCTCAGCCAACTACACTCTTCTCAGCTCTTCCTCAAGAGAAAGGAGATCAGAGTGGTATACTCCATGGCCAACACACTTTACTTTGTCACCGTATGCAATCTTTTGGCCCTGGAAATCTGACAAGTAAACTTTTCTATTTACTCTCACTTAAGTTGGAAATGAATAAAGCTGTATGTATGGTTTGGGGATTTTCTAATTGAACACTCCATGAGGTAATGAGATTGAATGAGATTGCTGTCATTCGTACGACCTCACTTAACAGAGGAAAGGATGGATGGATAGAAGCTGAGGCATTTCAGAGAAGTCTTTTGCACTCAGGCAGAAGATGAAAGTGATGTGGCTGACCTAACCAAAGAGTATGCAAAGAAATCATGGTTCTTGAGAAAGAGCAAGTAATAAATTCTAAAGGAGATAAGTGAAAAAAAGACCAGTACACATCTCCCCATTCAGTCCTCCATTCTTCCCACATAGGTAAAAGCCAGCCTAGGAGCTGAAGTCATTTCTCATTTTGTCAGTCTTAGCTGTAGTTCCAATAGCTCCTAGAGTTATTGGCCTGGTATTTCTATCAACCAGAGTTGGCCCTGAGAGCCTAGCATAGTTGCTCTGAAAGTAACATTTTTACAAGAAGATGGGGACCAAATCTGCAAGTATGATTTATTTCAACTCACAAGTAAAGTCAAGTAGACCAAAAGAATTCTGTTACTACTCAGTGCTGGCCAGATATTTTATGGCCCAGTTTCCTAACACCTGGTTAGTAAGGATTGATTTTCTTTTCACCAATGATTTCCATCTAGTTTTATCTCAAACATTTTAGCTTAGCCATCTTCTCCAGGACAGAAAAGAAAGGGAGGAGAGGGCTTCCCTAGTGGCACGGTGGTTAAGAATCCGCCTGCCAATGCAGGGGACATGGGTTCGAGCCCTGATCCAGGAAGATCCCACATGCCGCGGAGCAGCTAAGCCCATGCGCCACAACTACTGAGCCTGCGCTCTAGAGCCTGCGTGCCACAACTACTGAAGCCCATGGGCCTAGAACCCATGCTGCGCAACAAGAGAAGCCACCGCAATGAGAAGCCCACGCACCGCAATGAAGAGTAGCCCCCGCTCGCCACAACTAGAGAAACCCCGTGCACAGCAATAAAGAGCCAATGCAGCCAAAAATTAATAAATAGAATAAATAAATTTATTTGAAAAAAAAAAGAAAGGGTGGAGGATCCCAGTAAGCACATGGATGTTAGTGTCAGACTGCCTGGGTTTGACTTCTGACTTCACCACTTACTAACTGTGAGACTTTGGGCAAGTGATTCCACCTCTCTACACCTTGGTTTCATTGTCTGTAAAATGGGGATAATATAGTATGCCCCTTATTGATTGCTGAAAGGATTAAAAATAATGCATATATAACACGTTAGAGTAGAAACTGGCCCCTAGTAAATATTTGTAAAGTTACCCGCAGGCATTACATACTTTCAATTGAAAACAGACATTTATCCCAATAATCATTTCACCTTAAAATATTTCTCTGATCAACTTGCCATTTTGCTCTTCTTAAACAATATATCAGAATTTTTTAACAAAAAAGAGGAACTTGGGAGAACTGACTGTGAACTTGACACCATTTCTGTCTCCTTCGCTTGCAGGGAGTAGTCCTGAAAACCTCCACAGTGGCAAAGTTTGTGAGGAGGAAAACAGTGATCCCAACACATTGTGATCTTGTCTTCCAGGAGATGTTTTGTCTATACTACTGATGCTATGTAGATGTTATATTTCAGTTGCACTGAGCCATGTTCATCAAAGCGCTACCGTAGACAGCTGTCACTCATGCATGAGCATGGACCAAACAGTTCCTCCCACTTCTTTGGAGAGCAAAACGAAGCATGCATTTTCATCTTATTTCAGTATTAGTGGCTCATCCTGAATTGCGCCTGGAAGGCCCATTAATATAAGCCACCCTCATTTAGCATTAGATTTGCATTGGTGGAAGTGAGAGGTTGATTCATTATCTAAAGTGAGCACTTGATGAGGGGTTGATTTGCCAGTGTAGTTATCTCCTCCCTATGCTTAACATGTGTTCTCTTTATGTCTCTGTTTAGGCCTAGCCTGACTCATATTGAACTGATACCCGCCCATGGCAGTGAAATTTGCATTTTGACATCCACACATTAATATGTTAACCACCGCACACATCCCTTATTTTTTTCTCCTTTAAAATATTATCCAACTATTCCTTGTAAATGAAAAGACAAGCAGTGGGAAAGATATTAATGGCAGAGACTCCCAGCCCCAGTGGAGCAGAGGGCAGGGTGGTGTATAAGTGCTTACTGGGCAGAGAAAAATGAAAGATGATACCATTGCTCCCATGCTGACCAGTGGCAGCCTGAATCATTGCTGTGTGGGACTGCGCTGAGCTATGTGTACCTGCAGCCTCTCGAACCTTGTCTCTTACCCTAATGACTCCCTTATTACACATCAAAACTTGTCTTTTTAAAGGCTATCCATCCTAGCATTCCTTGCCAAGCAGAACACTTCTATATTTAAAATAATAATAATTACGCCAACCCCTATCTTTTCAAGTCTCTAGATTTCTATACCCCCAATGAAGGAGGTGTTTATCAACATCCAGGAACTCGTTTTTAAAAGTAAGGAAGTCTGGCACAGCAAGGAGGGCTGTCATCCTGACAGCACAGATGCATTCCTGTTGCTGAACAGTTGCTCAGCTTCGCGGATGCTCTGTGCCCCGGTCAGATGTTCTGCTCCTCTGGGAGATAGCTCTCCAATCCCTGGGAAGGGACCATCAGTCATTATCCTTGGGTCAGAATTTCCAGCAAGGCTAGAGGAAACATTTTGATTAATGCCTACATGGTGACCTGGATGATTCCAAGGGCTAAAAATTATGGTGAAAATGGGGTAATGGTGTTTTAACAACCTTGGTCATTGTCCTTGTTGTGGCTCTTATCATGAATTCTAAATTTATTCCACAATATTAAAACCCAGTCTAGATAAGTTATTAAGAATGAGTTCCTGTATCCTGAAAACCATAATGAGACAATGCTGTTTTGAGCCCCTGACACACAGTGTGTTTGGGGTTTATGTACTTTTTATTTTCTTTTTCCTTAAGATTCAAACAAAACTGATTTCATTTGGCCAAAAGAGCCATTAGTAGTATGGAAAGTAAGGAAGTTGATTTTGATGAGATTTCAATAGGCTTCTTCAAATACTTAAGATATCTTAACATATTTCTGAATCACAGTTGAACACGTAAGAAGTTCTGTTAGGAGTTTTGATAACAATGTTTACCAAACTAGAAGTGTAGGAGCTGTTGAATTCTTCTTCAGTTTCAATGATTAGAGCAGTGATTCTCTTAGGTGGTGGTCTAAACTCCTTTTTGTATATGAATGTATAAATAGCAATGAATTTTCATCTATAAATTCTGATGTATAAGAGTCATCAATTTTCTTTATTAAAAAAATAATAGAACTTTACTCCCCTGATGTGATGTGATGAGAAGGGCACTTCACTTCTGCAGTATTTGTTCCTAAAACCCATAATCCCAGTCTAATCATGAGAAAAACAGAAAAACTCTATTGAGGGGTTTTCTACACAATACCTGACCAGTACTTCTAAAGACAGTCAAGATCATGAAAAACAAGGGGAGAATGAGAAACTCATAGATCAGAGGAGGCTGGGGAGACATGACAACTAAATGCAATGTGGTACCCTGGACTGATCCTGGAACTGAAGAACATTAGTGGAAAAACAGGTGAAATCCAAATAATAGTTTAGATAATAGTAATGTACCAATGTCCATTTCTTAGTTTTGACAAATGTTCCTTGGTAATGTAAGATGGTAGTGATAGGGTAATGGGTGAGGTATATATGGGAAGTCTCTCTATTCTCTTTGCAATTTTTCTGTAAAAGTATTTTAAAATTAAAAAAAAAAAAAAAAAAAGCATCCAACCATAGCCCTCATTCTACTAGCCTGTCTGGAAATTCCCTGTCATTATTGGAGCTCCTGGTACCCTCAAGGCATCAGGTTTCTTGTCTACCGAAGTTATTACTAATGTCATTGTCTACACCCACAAAGTTGCTTAAAACTGACAACTGTGTTGTCATGTTCGGGGAACACAGGCAAGAATGGGAATCCAGAGCTTGGGGTCCTTTTTCTTAAGTGTACCTGAAAGCCATGCCCTTAAGGCTTTGAGTCCATCCGGAAGAAACTGCTCATGGGCCTCCTGACTTCCATCCACTTCCCAGTCTAAGTGTTGGGGGAACAAAAATGCCTCTCTTTTCTTGCTATCCTCAGAAGTGGCTTCTTCTCCCTGCCACTTCCTAGAGATAACTAACATCCTATTTTCCCTGAGCTCAAACTTTCACAAAAGAAAGAGAGTCCCTTTCCTGCCATTTCTTATTCGGCCCTGCAAAATTCTGTAGCATGAGGAATATACAGACTCTGGCTACTTGCTTGGATTGGGTAGAGGGAGAACCACAGCAAAAATTAACACAAATTAACATATGAATAAGTTATCCTACCACTTACATAATTGTAGGCTGCTGTGTTTATAGTGATCCCGGTAACTTACGTGAAGGAAGTGCATGTAGTTGGGGTCCCCCATACTTCATCCTTCATCTTGTAGACTGATACCTGTATAGGTCTCCTCTTGCCTCAGGGCTCTTCTGTCCTGGAGTCTGGAGTTCCTAGCATCTTTCTGCTCCAAAAAGAGCAACAAGCCCTCTCTGCTGCTCCCACCTTGCTCCTTTCCATGGCAAGAGACTTAATGAGATCACTCAAGGCACAGGGAAGCCTTAAGCCCAAGCAGAGAGCAAACCCAGGAAGAATGCAAACAGAGCACGGAAATGTGGATGTTGAGAGGAGGTCAAGGTAGAGAAAGCTCCAGAGTAGAAAATTAAGGGGAGGAGGGGGGCTCTGAAAAACGGTAGAGACCCTGTTTTGTCTGGGGAAGACAGAGCAGATCCCTGAGGCTTGGCTACATCAGTGAAAGAGGTGTGAACTAGATTCATTGTCAGTGTTTGCAGGAACAAATCCTAAGTTCTTGAAACCTTAAAATTCTTTAAGTTTGTCAAGGTTGATTGAAGAGTGAATCAATGTTCACAACTTTTTAGCTATAAAAAATGAAGCTGCTTATGATTAAGTAAAAGTTTTTGGCTGACAGTGAATCTAGGAGGCAACACTGCAAATAGTCCCTTCAGAGAGTGGTCACGGTCACTTCTCAAGGGACACGTGTCACAAACTGTGGAAAAAATTCTTGTTTTCCTCACTTATGATCCTAGCATTTGTGAAGTCTGGCTGGGGCAAGAGAATAAATGGAAGCCCACATACAATAGCTCTAAATGTTTGAAAGTTATAAATCAGTCTAACGAACTATTAAATAAAACAATCTACCTTGCTACCTTGGCAAATAAATCATTATACAAAATCAAAAATGTGTAAAAAGGTATCTTTTTCATATGTAGGATAGTTTGTGGACTATGAAAAGCAACTGAATTGAATTATTGTTGAGTACTGTTCTGGGTGTTCTGTTAAGACAGTGATGTTTGGTGGAGTAATAAAGGCTTATATATCTATTGCAAAAATTATTTTTCTGGCTTTCATTTCAGCAAAATTACTAGCTATGTTGTTATAATTGTAATTTTCACTTATTTTATATTTTGGGGACAGTAATAAGCTAAAGAATTAAAAAATGAAAGGAAATAATATCCAGTCTGCTTACATTTTAAATGTATTTCATCAGAAATACAAATTAAATGTAAAAAGTTGAACCTAAAATCATTTTTACATCCATTCAAAAAGTTAATTTTCTTAATTATCCAGAAGTATGTATAAAAATTGAGTCAAAATATTAGTCATAATTTTAAATTATAACTCAAAATTATTTTTAAAACTAAAGTCATCTAATGTTTTATTTCAATTAAAGTATCTTGTCTACATTTATGAAAATAACAGTACTTGCAGTGCTAGGCTTCGGTCATTGATGGACACTTAGGTTGTTTCCATGTTTTGGCTGTGGTAAATACTGCTGCAGTGAACACGGGGCTGCATATATCTTTTCCAATTAGTGTTTTTGTTTCCTTCAGATAAATACCAAGATTTGCAATTGCTGAATCGTATGGTAGTTCTATTTTTAACTTTTTGAGGAATCTCCATACTGTTTTCCATAGTGACTACATCAATTTACAGCCCCGCAAGCAGGGCATGAGGGATACCTGTTTTCCACATCCTCACCAACATTTGTTATTCCTTGTCTTTTTTTTTTTTTTACAGAAGATGTTGGGGGTAGGAGTTCATTAATTAATTAATTTATTTTTGCTGTGTTGCATCTTCATTTCTGTGCGAGGGCTTTCTCTAGTTGTGGCAAGCGGGGGCCACTCTTCATTGCGGTGCACGGGCCTCTCACTATCGCGGCCTCTCTTGTTGCGGAGCACAGGCTCCAGACGTGCAGGCTCAGTAGTTGTGACTCACGGGACTAGTTACTCCGTGGCATGTGGGAAATACTGCTGCAGTGAACACGGGGCTCGAACCCGTGTCCCCTGCATTAGCAGGCAGATCCTCAACCACTGCGCCACCGGGAAGCCCTCTTGTCTTTTTGATAATAGCGGTTTGAACAGATGTGAAGTGTTTTCTCATAGTGGTTTTGATTTGCATTTCCCTGATGATTAGTGAGCATCTTTTCATGTACCTTTTAAATGGTATTTCTTTGTGCAAGAATCTGCTGCATTCTTACAATCTGAGGCAAGGATTTGTAGGAGTTAATTTTATCTTCTACCTAAGCTCTTCTACCACTCAAAATCTTTCCACGTTCCATAGCAACTACCCACACGTCTTTACAGTATTTGAAAGCTCTCACTTTTTGTTTTGAATACACAGGAGGTGTAAAGAAGCCGTTATAACTCCTGTGTACTCAGCCACAATAGTGAATGAGTAAGGTTGTTGAACATGCTGCAGTGATGCAGAGGGCTGGATTCTGAGTGACAGAAGAAGACTCCCCATGTTCTTTAATAAATTTATTTTAGTTAGTATTTTGAGAAGAAAGGCCTCTAACATGAGGGTCCCAGGGCTGGGGCCCCTCTTGTCCAAGACCAGGGGCCTTACTGGTTCCTCTTATTGATCTTGGTCACCAATCATTATTACTCAAATCCTGCATCATGTATCATTAGTTTTTTAAAAATCTCTTTGTTATGGCAGAGGAGGGATTATATTAGTGTCATAGCACCCCAATCAACAAAATTAATTTGGGGGCTACAGATAGTCTTGTGGGGCTAAGAATGGCAGAATAAATATTGTCACATGTATTTCTCCTTCTCCTTACACACTGTCTCAGAAAGGTGTGTGAATCACAGATAGTGAAGTGATTGGTTGATAACACCTGCTGGAACTTATACCCAAAGTCAGAGAGGTGGTTATTTGTGGATGCTGTCTCCTCTCTTTGCTGGAAAATTTAATAGAATCCTAATTCAGTACCTGGGACAGAGTTTCTGGAATAAAGATACTAGCTATTGAGCATCAAAATTATCCATATTAGCAGCATGCCAAATGACACACCTTTTCCTCTATCCCATGAATCCCCAAGTGTGGACCATAAGGCCAAACTTCCATGGTTAAAATTCCATTTCTGCCACTTAATAACCATATAGCCTGTACAAGGCATTTAAATCCTCTGTGTCCTGGAAGTGGGAATAATCACAAATAATAGGGTCTACATTGCAGTATTATCAGGATTAAATGAATCCTTGTCTGTAAAGCTCATAGATCACTGCTTTGTCGTTACCAAATCCTCAGTTAGTGTTATTTAGCGTTATTATTATTATCCATCATAATCATCACTAGCTCTTAGAGGTTGGCCATGGCAGTGCCTGATTCCAGCCCCGTTCTCCATGCAGTATGATTGCCACTGAACAGATTTCATAAGGCTGAGCTGCTTCCTGGTCATTGGAGGATTGATAGGCAGCTCCCTTGTAGAAGATACATCCTCATTCTCTGGGCCCCTAGCTGATGTAAAGACACAGCTGGCTGGTGGAGTCCCATACTTTTCATTTATCTGCTCATGAAAAGCATTAAGATGTAGGTAGGATAGGAAGGACTCCTGAAATGTTATTGCAGTCTGAGCTCAATCTCAGCCAAGGACTGTGCAAGAGCAAGAACACCCAGAAGGTGCTGAACGGGGCTTCCCCATGGAGACCTCTCCCCCAGGACCCCATCCCAGACTTTGGCCAAGTTTCCCAACTTAAGGATATGGCTCACCCTGCTGCAACATGGTCCACCACCCACCACACGGTGTCCCCTAATGCTGACACTGGGACTCAATTTCTTCATAAGAACAGCTATAAGCAGACCTTGGATCCCCATGTCCTTTACTACAACACTTAAGTTCCTCTGTCATGCAGAAGGAAATTGATAGCAGGTAGAAGTATGGAACTGTACAAAGAAATAAACAGCCCAAAAATAGTAAATATGTGAGTAAATGTAAAAGATATTTTTGGATTTTTAGAAGTCTTTAAAAGATATTTGACTAAAGCAAAAATAATAACATGGGGCTTATAGAGTATGAAGAAATAAAATATATAATATCAGTACAAAAGATAAGAAGGAAGAATGTATGTTTTCTGATGTAATATATGAAGTGGTATAATACTGTTTAAAGGTAGACTCTGATAAGTATTATGAATTCTAGAGCAAATTAAAAAAATAAAGAGGAAGAGTCAAAGAAGCCAGTAGTGGAGATAAAATGAAATAATAAACAATAGTCAATTCAAAGGAAGGCAAGGAAAGCGTAAAACAAACGAAGAAAGAACAGACAATGCATATAGAAAATGAATAGTAAAACCGTGGATTTAAATCCAGACATGTTGATAATCACATTAAATGTAAATGCTCTAAACAATCTAATTAAAACTCAGAGATTGTTAAACTGGATAAATTATGAGACTCAGCTACATGCTGCTTAAAAGAAAACCACTTTAAATATAAAGACACACCAAATAAATAAATGAATGAATGAATGACACAGAGCAGCTAAAATTCAAAAGATGGCCAAGGATATACCATGCAAACACTGAGCAAAAAGTAGTAGGGAAGAGCATGGGCCAAGATTTGGCATTGAATCTTAGCTCTAGTGCCTACTTGGTGGTGAACTTGGGCAAGTCACTTAGCTTCTCTGAACCTCATTTTCTTCCATTTGTTTATAATGAGGATAAGATACTTAGAGGGTTGTGGTAAAATTCAAATGAGTTAATAGAAAGCATATGACTTAGTTCCTAGCATATAGTAAGTGCCTAAAAAATATTAGAAGTTGTTGAGTTGTTATCACTGTTTCTAGGCTCTGAAATGCCTACCAAATAGTCATGATGTCTAGGAAGCTCTGATTCAGTCTGGGTGGTGGGACTCCAGCCAGTATACAGAGAACATTTGTACTTCGGTGGCTACAAAACAAAATTTAGTCTGCAGTACAGGTTCCTTACACAATCAGGGTTGCTTTGGAGCTCTTGGAAACGATAGATTGGCCTTATGTTTAAATGGAGCTGGGACCGTCTGTCATCCCTGAGCAGGCTGGAGGCTGGCTTCACTCAGCCCCCAAGGAGAAAAGCATGTGTCCCACTTGACAAGGAGATGGCTGAGTAAGTGAGTGAAGAAAGGCAGGAAAGACACCTGGAAGCTGCAGGCACACTCGCTGTCAGTGGGGGAACGAGAAGGGAACATCCGTTCTCCCTTTTCTGTTGTGACATTACGTAAAGATAATGTAACACAGATACTCAGGATAAATAATTCAGGGGAAAACAAGACATAAAACCGGGCACCATGAACAGCAGCCAAGGTATCTGCAGAGGCAGCTCCTGTGTACCCTTGTTGTGACAAAGTCTGCATTTGAAGTTTATATCCAGATGTGAATCCTTAATAGGAAAGGGAAAACATAATAATTCCACAGGGCTGGAAGCTGTGTGATGGGCTCAGCCCAGACTGCTGCCTCAAGCACCTGTTTCCAAGTACTTTGCCGTTTTCTTTGCAACAAAGTGGCCTCTCCCCTGGTTTCCTCTCCACAGCCTTCACCCAGCAAGTGCGTAATTATTAGACAACTGAATGTCGAGTCATTATCTTAATGAATAAGAACACTTGATAATCAGTAATATTGAGCATTTGGCACATGGCACTGTACAAAGCACGTGGTCTGTTTTTATCATGCTTAATCCTCGCAAACATCCTTAGAAGAAGATTCTCTTATTTTTCCCATTTTGGAACAGAAAGAAACTGAGACCAGAAAGGTTAAGTAACTTGCCCAAGGCCATACAGATAGGATGTGGTAGGGTAAGAATTAAAAGCTGGGCAGTCTGACTCCAGAGCCAGTTCTCTTAATCACTGCTCCATTACTCCATAAGCTATGCAGCAGTTAGGAAAATTCTTTCGATGCAAGGTGATCATCCACTGCTGGGCTGCTTGTGTAACTGAGTTAGAAAACCTGCAGTAGAGTGACTAACAGCACAGGCTTCAGTGCCAGACCTTCCTGGTTTCTATCCTTCCTGTGACAAGTGTCTTCCTTTGAGCCTCATTCCCCATCAGAATAGCAGGGGTCATGAAAGTGCCATGTCCTGGGACCCTGTGGGGATTAAATAAAATAATCCTTGTAAAGAGCATAGCCCAGTTCCTGGAACATACTAAGTGTCCACAAATACATAGTAGAAATTAGTGAACAGCTGACAAGTGCTTAAGCTTTGGTAGATAGTCTCTTGTTGAGAACAGCAGTAGCTAGAGTTCAGCTCCTGTCTGTCCCTCTACATATGGGGATCAGCAATGCACTTATCCTGGAGAAGGTGAAATTAAAAGAGCATGTGAATGAATTAAAAGGGAGGATCTGTTCCAAACAATAATCAGTAACTTATATTTTAAAGACTATTATTTCTGTTACGTTTTTTTTTTTTTTTTTTTTTTTTTTTTTGCGATACGCGGGCCTCTCACTGCTGTGGCCTCTCCCGTTGTGGAGCACAGGCTCCGGACGCGCAGGCTCAGCGGCCATGGCTCACGGGCCCAGCCGCTGCCGCGGCATGTGGGATCTTCCCGGACCGGGACACGAACCCATGTTCCCTGCATCGGCAGGCGGACTCCCAACCACTGCGCCACCAGGGAAGCCCTCTGTTACGTTTTTTTTTAAGAGGAGCGCGGTAGCCGTTATCAAGTGATGTAGTCACATCTCCGTAGGATGGCAGATGAAATCTTGCAACAAGATGGCATATGAAACAAACATGACAACCATACTTTTTGGAAAAGTCAGGCTTACCAGAAATGAAGGTTCACTGTGGCAGTGGTCCTGGAGATTGCCCACTGGGACCTTGTGGAAAGGTGTAGTAGAATCGAGATGCCCATTAGGTTTGGAGGATGAAGTATTGTACAGGATGGCACTGGCCTTTTCAGTATCCCTTGGCTTGATTGATTGACAACCCTGAGTGTGTTTGTCAGTGAGAAACATACAGGGGGAGAATGACATCGCTCACTATAATATGTGTGTATAAACCAAGCTGCAATCTATGGTGGAATCAAATCCAGATGCTACCTTTTTATCATTAAAATTACAAAGCAGATAGAAAAGGGCATAAATCAATCAAATTTTATAACTAAGAGCACTGGTTAAGGAGGAAATAATGCCATCTAACTATTTCCAAACAATAATAAACATCTCTGCTGCATAGAGAGACCAACACACATCTCAGAAACACTTGTTTTTATTAACCAACTGATGAAACCACAAACAGATCAATCTTATTTCACAAAAGCCCGTAAACTATAGATTTCATAAATTAAGATACATAATGTGATTTAAAACAAGTTTTAATAGTTCACTTTTTATCCTTTTATGACCCAACACACTTTTTGAAGAAAGGCTTTATTTTACTCATGGTCAGGAAAGTTGCTTAAATTAGGATCAGAGGTCTATTTTATGAGCCAGGCTGTCTAATAGAGGCCCTTCAACACTTCTGCGATTAATCCTTTTTAGAAAAAGTCCAAACTTATTGTGACTTACACTCTTCTAAGACCAGGAAAGCAATAGTGAAATGTGTTTTTTGTATATATCCTGTAGTACTTGCCATTTCTTCTCTAATTTTGTGTCTGATTGTTTCTTTAGACACAGTTATTTTGTGAGGGTTTATCTTCTACACCCTCCAATTACACATTAAGTAGTGAAAGTTAAATATATTGTGCTGTATCTCCATGGTAACAGCACTAGTAGACTGTTATTTTCATATTAAGAACTGTGTAAATACTTGTTAAATAAATAAGTGTCTTCATGCAACCATGCATGCATATACACACACACACCCACACACACCCTTTAAACAGGTAAAAAGAACTGGCAAGTAGAATTTTTCAATGTCATTATTATGACTACCCATTTCATAAAAAGTTATATGAATACTCATTTGCCTTAATTACAAAGCAAGTATATAAATTTTCTAAACCTGTAAAGAATAATAGCTAGCACTTAGCTAGGCACTGTGATAAACACTTTATTTCCTTTATTTAATTTTATTCTTAGGATACAAAATTAAATGCACAGAAATCTCTTGCATTCCTATACACTAACAACAAAAGATCAGAAAGAGAAATTAAGGAAACAATCCCATTCACCATTGCAACAAAAGAATAAAATAGCTAGGAATAAACCTACCTAAGGAGGTAAAAGACCTGTACTCAGAAAACTATAAGACACTGATGAAAGAAATAAAAGATGACACAAACAGATGGAGAGATATACCATGTTCTTGGATTGGAAGAATCAATACTGTGAAAATGACTATACTACCCAAAGCAATCTACAGATTCAATGCAATCCCTATCAGATTACCAGTGGCATTTTTACAGAACTAGAACAAAAAATCTTAAAATTTTTATGGAGACACAAAAGACCCCAAATAGCCAAAGCAATCTTGAGGGGAAAAAACGGAGCTGGAGGAATCAGACTCCCTGACTTCAGACTATACTACAAGCTACAGTAATCAAGACAATATGGTACTGGCACAAAAACAGAAATATAGGTCAATGGAACAGGATAGAAAGCCCAGAGATAAACCCACACACCTATGGTCAACTAATCTATGACAAAGGAGGCAAGGATATACAATGGAGAAAAGACAGTCTATTCAGTAAGTGGTGCTGGGAAAACTGGACAGCTACATGTAAAAGAATGAAATTAGAACACTCCCTAACACCATACACAAAAATAAACTCCAAATGGATTAAAGACCTAAATGTAAGACCAGGCACTATTTTTCTTAGAGGAAAACATAGGAAGAACACTCTGACATAAATCACAGCAAGATCTTTTTTGACCCACCACCTAGAATAATGGAAATGAAAACAAAAATAAACAAATGGGACCTAATGAAACTTAAAAGCTTTTGCACAGCAAAGGAAACCATAAACAAGATGAAAGACCACCGTCAGAATGGGAAAAAATATTTGCAAATGAGTCAACGGACAAAAGGTTAATCTCCAAAATATATAAACAGCCCATGCAGCTCAATATTAAAAAAACAAACAACCCAATCAAAAAATGGGCAGAAGACCTAAATAGACATCTCTCCAAAGAAGACATACAGATGGCCAAGAGGCACATGAAAAGATGCTCAACATCACTGATTATTAGAGAAATGCACATCAAAACTACAGTGAGGTATCACCTCACACCAGTTAGAATGGGCATCATCAGAAAATCTACAAACAAAAAATGCTAGAGAGGGTGTGGAGAAAAGGGAACCCTCTTGCACTGTTGGTGGGAATGTACACTGATACAGCCACTATGGAGAACAGTATGGAAGTTCCTTAAAAATCTAAAAATAGAATTATCATATGACCCAGCAATCCCACTACTGGGCATGTACCCAGAGAAAACCATAATTCAATAAGACACATGGACCGCAAAGTTCATTGCAGCGCTATTTACAATAGCCAGGTCATGGAAGCAACCTAAATGCTCACTGACAGATGAATGGATAAAGAAGATGTGGTACATATATGCAATGGAATATTACTCAGCCTTAGAAAGGAACGAAGTTGAGTCATTTGTAGAGTGGTGGATGGGCCTAGAGACTGTCATACAGAGTGAAGTAAGTCAGAAAGAGAAAAATATCGTATATTACCACATATATGTGGAATCTAGAAAAATGGTACAGATGAACCAGTTTGCAAGGCAGAAATAGAGACACAGATGTAGAGAACAGATGTATGAACACCAAGGGGGGATAGCAGGGGGGTGGGGAGTGGTGGTGGTGGGATGAATTGGGAGATTGGGATTGACATACATACAATAATATGTATAAAATAGATAACTAATAAGAACCTGCTGTATAAAAATACATAAAACTAAAATTAAAAAATAGTAAAAAGCAATATCCAACAAAAAACAATAATAATTTTATCCTTAAACAACGCAGTGAGGTAGGTACTATAATCATCTCCATTTTACTGAAGAAGAAACTCAGGTTTAGCAGGACTAAGTAACCCCTGTGAGTTACTCATCCAGTAAAATGGGAGAAAAGTGATGCACATCCACATCTGCCTGTCCCTAAAGTCCATTTGGTTAGACACTTGGTTAACCTGTCTTTCTTAGAGTTGATCTAACCAACTTATTTTCTTATGAATGAGGCCAGAGAGGTGAAACGGTCTGCCCAGCATTTCGGAGCAAATTTTTAATAATGGAGCCAGATCAATAACCACATCTCCTGATTCTTGGTTCAGTGCTTTTCTCCTGGCTCTTGAAAGTTGTTTCTTTGGTTTTTTTTCTCTCCCCAAAGCTCACACATCTTTTTGCAGTGACAAGGGCTTCAAATATCATTTCTGGGTTTTCCCTTACCAAGAAAATCAGCAACATGCAATGACCATAAGGGCACCATGCTGGCTTTAGTGAACACCCTGTGTCGATAAAGGCTATGCGAGGAAGCAACATCTCTGGGAGCATTTTGAAGCCACAGGAAATTCCCAGAGGGTGCTGGCTGATGGAGCACCAGTTGTTCATCTTGTCCTAAAATTCCCCGAGATCCTCCAAGATGTCTCAGAGCACATTTAAGCGTCCAGGCCTACTCTTACATGTGCTGTTTCTCATGTACTAGACCAGATGCCCTGCATTTTGGAATTGACATCTGGTGTTGTCAGAGTATTTAATGGTTGCTGATTAGTAGTATGGACAGAATATACTGATCACTTTCCCCCAAGCTCTTTGAAGGAGAAAGAGAAGGAAGAGAGAAAAGAGAGAAAATGTTTATCTGGAATAGTATTTAAATTTGTTTGTCATCAGTTTTGTCTCTCTCCACATTAAACGGATCACCATGCAGCTAAACAGGTTGTGTAATTATCTGCTCAACACCTGTCTCTATCAGCAGGACATAAACTCCATGAGGACAGGGACAGTGTCTTTTTTCCCCCATACTGCATTCCTAGGGTCCAGTTCTTCAATCACTCGGTGCAATAAACAGTTTGACTTAAAAGACACGCTCTGAGGGTGACCATGAGAAAAATGCAATATCTCAGATAGATTTACTGAAGCCACAGAACGTTGTCTTACTGTAATAAGCTTCAGGTTGCAATTATCGCTGACTTCAGGAGTGTGGCTCAGACGTTTGTGTATGAAAGCGTGCTGTACACACAGAGAGATACAAACCACTAGTGTGGAATTTGAAGAGTGAATTCTTTCCACAGTAGAAGGGAAGATAGGACAAATGGATGAATTACAGAGTAGCAGACTGGAAGAAGGCTAATCAGAAAGGTGTGTCTTTTATAACAAAGTAGGATATGTGTTCACATCTCCCACCAGCACAAAGCATCCCCTACAGCTCTAGCATTACTTAAGTACTTACACCAAAGCCTATGTAGTAATCATGTTGGAATTGAAATGTTTCTTGGGTGACCTTGATAACTTGTATCTACTGAGAAGTGGAAAGAAGTATATATTAATCCCACCTAGCAGCTTGCGCAGAGTAATACTGACAATGGCAGACAGTTTTTGGCAAGCCACTGGGAAAGTTAGCCTGGTTCAAGTTCTCATGTAAACTCTCAGTCACTAAAGCCAGTTGAATTCTCATCAATGTAAAATAGAGATTCGAGAGTTGTGTGCAAGAGAGTTGCAGAATTAGATGGTGACGGTCCATCATTGACACAACGAGTTCTGTTTTTCTGGGAATGGAAATAACGATCGATGGTTTACTTTCTTTCTTAGTACCATTGTTAAGTGTGTCGTGGTGAGAAAAATATCAGGCCTCTCCTCTGAAAAACAATAACAATAAAAAATATTTTAAAGGAAGATAGAACAGTGGCCTCTCTCCCTGAAACGTTTTTTGAGTTTCCTTTCCTGTATGAAGCTATAGGTTTTTATTCAGGTATGATAAAAGGGAGTTTGATTGGTTTCTTTGTGACTTTTTCATTCAGGGCACTATTTTCTACTGGAAAACTAAGAAAATGATGTCTTAAAAACCCGGGAAATTTTTTATCCCAATTTGTCCTCATTTTGGTAGAAAATTTGAAGGAAAACTAAGAATTATGCTTTTGACCTTTTCTTCTGGTTAATGGGATTTTTTTTTAAGCCCAAATCATGTTGGCAAAAGAACTCTACACTTTGATTCCACAGTGCATAGGCATTAGAATATGACATGGATGTGACATTTAAGGCCTCACACCTTGCATATTAATAGAAGGGAGAGTTAGAAAGAGATGCCTTGAGGGCAAAGCAAGACTTCTGTTTTTCTTCAAATGTTCATCGCTTTTCTGCCCTCATCTCAGAGGGGATTATACTGCCTGAACAGCTGCAAGCAGACATCCCTTGCAGCCCAGCCACAGCTCTGAGAAAGAGTTTAAATAACATTTTCTACAGAATTCTCATACTTACAGTTAATGTTTGGATCACTTCAAAAAAATTTAATCGTGAACTCTTTCTACATTTTTTCTTGTATGTTGCCATGACAACTGGAATCAGATTATGTTCATAAGTAACTCAGCAGAAAGCATGAATTGCCCTACCAGTGAATATATCACTTATAACCTTATCCTCCCAATAAAAAAAAATTTTACCTACTCACTTCTTTCCTGTTGTGTTCCATCCTTAGCTGAATTTGTTGTTTTAGAGTTTTGATGTTTTTTGGTGGCGGTGGTAATATTTGAGTTGATAACCAGACACATAACTAGTCACCTCTTGGAAAGCATTAGGGGTCATCAGCAGGAGATTATGAGGTCATAGATCATAAGGGGATGAGGTCATAGATCAACTGGAAATTGATAAATTTGGTAGAGATCAAATTTGTACTCTGACATCATTAGCAGCCCGGTCTCATTAATGGAACTGACTGTCTTATTCAGGCATATAAATTTTCCCTTCTTCAGATATTTAACTGTTTGGGTCTACATTGAATCTGTGTATTACAGAGCATAGAGAAAAGAGATTGACTAGTTGAAAGTCAAAGTAGGAAAATGAAATCCCTATACTAGAAATCTTTTCTCCTAAGAAGGCTTCTTTTCATTCATATGAAGGGAAGCAGTATCCATTGTGTTTATTAAACTGGCCCTATCTGTTACTAAGGTTAAGGTCTGAAATCCTAGCCATATCTATTAAAAAAAAGCAAAACACTTATTCTCGGAGAGTGGCATAGTCATCAAAAGTACGTGTCCCATTTTACCTCTAACCACTGTCACTATATCAGTGGTTATCTCTCCCAAGATTATTACAAAGAAATAGACAACCTACTCACTATTTAAATGCCTAAAGCGGTAAAACTTCTTGAAGATTTGAGCTCCTCTTATGAAAAAGTCATATTAAAAGGCTCCTAAGAGGAGCTAATGCCTATTTCCCATTTCCTTTTTCTCTATCCCTGCAAGCTCCTAGGTGAATGAAGTTCTTCAGACTTGTACAAGGTAACACGATGAGTTATTTTAACAAACACAATAACAGTCATAAACACCTCAGCACTAATTACTTTCTTTTCTTTGGGGAGACTGTAGACTATCAGGGAGGAATAAGACATTATGTTTCTTGTCTCTGAGAAAGAGAGAGCCGTGTTGGGTTTTCAGGAAAATTAAGTAATTCCCCTCTCTGTCTCTTTCTGTCTGTCTGTCTGTCCCTGTCACACACACACACAAAACACACACACACCAATACTCAACACAAATTCAGACATTCAGCCAGGAAGGAAATAGCTTTTGTATTTTAGACCCTGCAGAAGAGTAGGCTGGATTACTTCAAAGTCAGAGGAAATGGCTACCAGCACTGGAAATTCAAGGGGGAACAGGGTTGAGTGCCCTGAACCAGAACAGGACTTCTACAGAAAAAAGAAATAGTGGGTTTCAAGTTTACCCAGGAAGTGGTAGGGCCACCAAGTTCCACATATTTGTGAACAACTGCAAACATTTCCATGCTTGCGTGCTTGAGGGAGTGGAGTTACTCACCCTTGAATCACTGTGAAGGTCTGGACAGTGAGCATTTAGGTGACCAGCATGGTGCACTGAGGCCAGAGGTCTTTTTCCAAGTTCTGTAGATTGCATCAGCCTCCTGAGATAGTGGAAGGAACATGGACAACCAAATAATGATAAGGCTTCAGGGTCAGATTTAATTAATTAAAATGTCGGGGGGGGGGGTTGCGCCCAAGTGTGGAATGTAAATTTATACCAATTACAGAAATAATTGATAGAATAGTGTAGGAATGCATTCACCCATGTGCTAGCATTTGTCTTAGAGGTCCCTAGGAGCAGATGCTGAGATAAAGATTCACGTACAGGTGGTTTATTTGGGAAATGAATGCAGAAAACCCCAATAGATGAGTGAGAAGTGACACAGCAAAGGGGAGGCAGCCAATAAAATGTGCCTTGTCAAACCAGTTATCACTGTGAGTAATGGGAACTTAACCCTGCTGGGGAACTCTGAGGGTCTCCAGCCTCAGGATCACCCCCGTCTGGAGAAAAGGGAACCTAGGCATTTATATGCTAATGAATAACAGTCCTTTTTGATGACTGCTCCCAAGGGACATTCATTGTCTGGATTTCAAGCCTCTCCAGTGGGGCAAAGTAAGCTCTGGCCACCAGACAAGGCCCTCAGCCATTGGAATTTAAGAGTGTACTGCAGTGGAATGCCCAAGGAGAAATAGATGGGAGCCTAACAGGGTCTGCTACAGATTTTGACGCAATCTGGGGTTTTAGTGACAACAGCCGATAGCTCCCCATTTATAATCATGCCAATGGCCTAATACTTTTCAGAATTAGGCCAAAATGTAAGTCTCTTCAAGAGGACAGTGAAGTTCTCAAATGCGCTTTAGAAACGGTCTTCAAATTGGAAGGGACCAATTATGATCTAGGCCATGCCACTGGGTTTGCCAGTGAGGTAACTGAAGCTTAGAGAAAATAAGTGGTGTGTTCAGGTTTCCCCTAGTGAGTGGCACAGCCTGTATTAGCAGCCAGAGGTTCTGATTTGCAGTCCAGCATTGCTTTGAACAAATTGTATGCCTCTTGTCTGTGGGTATTGGCCAAAAGTAGAATTTAAGCAAAATATTATACAACATATCATCTGAGTGGGTATGCTAGTAAGACTGATATCATCACGGGGTTATTAGAATGTAACCTCACCCCTTCGCCTCATTCTCAGTGTTGCAGAGTTACAGCATGGGTTATTCACAGAACAGCACCCCATCCACAAGCCTTACATATCCCTGAGTCTGTGGCTGTGTTCTGTCTCCTTGGATGGTGTCTCTTCTGCTTGGAATGGAGTTCCGCATTTCACCGTCACCAGTTATTTCTCTACCGGATAGGCTCATAGTCACCCTCTCAGGTTCAATAAGATGTCACATTCTTTGTCAAACTTTCCCCCATACCACATCACAGAGTTATTGCTTTGGCTTCTGCTCCACAACACTTTGCTCTTACATTTCTTATAGCCTTTTCTCTACAGTTTAGTTGGCTGTTTACCTGTTTGCTTCCCTCCTCCCCCCACCTCTGAATGATGTAAGTGCTTTAAAAGCAACAGCCTTACACCATTCAGGATAGACCTGGATTATGCTGAGGTAATAAATGACCCTCAATCTAAATGACTTTTTAAAAGGTTGATTTCTTGGGCATATTTTATGTCCATCAAGGGTCAGCTAGAGTCTCTCCTCCACGTTGTCTTCATTCTCATTGAGGGACCCAGGCTGGCAGAGCAGACACTATCTGAAGCACTGAACACTGTTTTGGGGGTGAGGAGAAGAAAAGCACAGCAAAGCACACAGTAGTAGCTTTGGAATCTTTGACATGGCAGTGATGCATATCACTGCTTTCATTTCATCGGCTAACTCAGTTCTTACGATGTGCCAGAGTATTTGTGAGCTGTCTTAATGACTGCATTTGTAGTCATCTCGCCTGGCACACAGTAGATGTTTAATAAATCCTTGATGAATGAGTAAATGAACAAGTAAATGGTTATATACATTTCTTGTATGTAAATTTGTTTGAGATGCATAAACTATTTTAAGTAATGCAAGTTGACATACCTTGAGGTCTTCATTTCTCTCTTTTCCTTCACAAAGCAGAATCGTCATCATCATCATGGTGGTCACGATCTGTGAAGCATTGTGTGCCAGGCTTCAAGCCAACTGCTGTACAGACTCAGTCATCACAACAGCTCTCTAAGACGTGTATTATATTTTTTTCCTATTTCATAGTTGATGAAATTAAGGTGCAGAGATGTTATCACTTACCCAAAGTCACATAGAGGATAAGGGATGTAGTCAAGTTTAAATCCAGATCTATTTGGCTCCAAAGCCCAAATTTTTAACCATTTTGTTATGCCCCTCCCAGAACTCCCCCTCCTAATATTTTAATAGCCTAGATAAGCCTAGTTCCAAAAGTACCCTAGAAAGGACATTTATTGCTATCGTTCAATAGGTAAATATGAAATCAACCAACATTAATACAACGGCTATGAAGGGAGTTTCAAATCCACATTGTCCAAAAACTCTTTTCTGCTATTTGATATTTTGCACTTTTTTTGTTGTTGTTGTTAGCTCTTTGACACTGTGGCTACCAAGTACAAAACCTGAGGTCTCCACCGCAAAAATCCTTAAAGAGATCTAAATTTATTATCTGGAGCAATTAAAGGCTTTTGGCCCCCTGTCTGATCACTGTGAGGCTGTGAAAATTGAGCTAGCCTTCTGCCTGTTGGAGAATCAATTTTGGCTCGTAAGCATTCTCAACGTAATGATCACCCTGCCCTCTAGTGGAAGGGATATCTGCCTCTGTCCTTGGTCCTGAAATATCAGTCGGCTCTGAGTCACAGCTGTTTCTCATTATCTTCGGACCTGAAGAGGGATTCTGGTCTGAGCTATACCAGTGACGAGTTGTTCCTTGTTTCTTTTTCTATCTTGATAAACTGTAGAGCTTATTTCATGTAATATTCACAGTTATGTCATTTTTCTTACCCATGTTATTTTGATCTAGATCCTAATGTTTAGGTCTTATGGATGCAGGGTGTTGTAATTGTCCAAAAGAAGATATGGAATAATTACATGAAAGACAGAAGAGTAGTCATAGCATAGTAGTTAAGATTCATGTCTCAATCTTAGCTCTACCATTTACAAGCTGGGAAGAAACTTTTGGAGACTTGTCTAACTTCTCTGACCCTCAGTTCTGTCATCCTTAAAATGAAAATATAGCAGAACTTAGAGAGTCTTGGGAAAATTTAAATGAAATAATACTTGTAAAATATTCAGCACAGTTCTTGGCTCCCAGTAAGTAATAGTTATTAGCTGCTACTGTCATTTTGAGGCAGCTGTTATTTTTGTCTTATTATAATTTTTGCCAGTCATGGAACTGATTTTAATAAAACACCTCTCAAAAATTTACTTACTATAATTAATATTTTGAGGAAGAACTCATGGAAACGTTAACTATCCATTTTCTCATTCTTTCCCGATTGTTAAGTAAGGTATGCAGGACACAGTGTATGTGAATCACATTATCTCAGCTGTTTACCCCCAGAAATGCCAACTTCATTTATGCTTTTATTTATTATAGAAGATTGGTTAAATGATTCTTTCAGGTAATGTGTCTCCTACAAAGTTAAATATATTCTTCGCTATTGGCCCATGAAATTTTAAAAAGGATTCAGCTGCAAGAAAAAGTTTCTATCAAGGAAATTTTTCTGCCTTCTTTTGTCCAAAACAAAATGAATATTGTGTAACTTAGTGTGGTTTTTCTCTCTCTTAACTACTAGGAAATGTATAGTCAAACTCAGTTTCTAATAGCAGTGAGTTCTGTTCAAATGCCTGATATTGCCTGTACTTGCTGCCATTCACATAATCTTTATTCTATTTTTATTATTAATTGGTTTATTTTGTTTATCTTTCCATGTACAGCCAACTAAAAATTTAGTTATAATTTATAATTCTTACAGTCTATTTTGCACCAAATTTTGTCAACTGCTATACATATTTTAATGTAGAGGGGGTACATATTCCATACATATAAATAAACCATAATTCCAATTAACTATATTCCATGTAACAAGTGTATTTAAAGAGTTATTATTGGAAAATAGCAGCTAATCCTTATATTGCCATGGATGAAATTAACCAGGCCTAGAAAATTAGGTTAGCATGGTTCACTCAGTGTTGTCTCCTATGTAGGCATTTACAGTATATAGAGAAGCATTCTGGTGGGCAGAAGAACTTGGGTTAAGACCCAGAATGTCTGCACCTTTTTCTTATTAGCTGTGTGATTTGGACAATGGCACTCCTTTTCTCCCTTCCCATTTTTATTTTTCTCCATAGAACTTATCACCATCATACATACTATATGTTTGGCTCATTTGTTTATTTATTTTTCATCTCCCCTACCAGATTGTAGACAGAGATTTTTATTTTTTTTAATTTTGTTTTGTTTTATTTTCTTCCATATTTTCAGCACCTAGTAATACCTGGTATGTAGTAGGTTCTTAATAAATATTTGATGAATGAATGAATGAATAGCTCATCATGGGTAGCTACTGCAACAGTCTTTGCTGGGAGGCAGGATTGTTTAACCCGGAATGTAAAAATGATAACAAAGATGTTAGATGGCAGTTCCCAAATTACTCTGGAATGAGAATGCAGATAATTCATCATAGAGCCAATCTGAACATAATTATTTATCACAACCACTAACACCAAATGTGAGTTTTAAAGGTCAGTTTCAAGGTTCTCCTTTTTAGAAATGGTATAAACTTTAGGCGCTTGGCTGAGAGAGGTTCTTACCACATGACCATGCTCTCTGTGTTGGAGGTAAAGGAGCCTGCATCCTTCAGCTATTTGAGAAGTCTTTCTGTTATGAAACCCCAGATGATGGTAAAGCTCACCGTTAGTACATCTTGTTTCATCATCTAATTCCTGTTGATATTCTCCTGCAAGTCTTTTTTGCTGTTCTGCCTAGATATGGCCATTCTTTTATATCAGAGTTGTAACCATTCTCTTCATCTGTAACTTCAAACAGCTCAGACCGTAGAAATGTAGAACCCTTATCCACCACGTTGTTCAGGTGGGCACCTGCGTCTGATTCCCAGCTCCACCATTTACCATCTAGGTGTCTGTCATCAAATTACTTCTGTTAGTTTTTATTTATTTGTAAAATGGGACTGAGAATCAACCTTCACTCAGGAGGCTGTAGTGAAGATGACATAAAGTAAACCACATAAAGTACCAAGCACATAGTAAATGTTCAGTAAATATTAGTTATTACTATATATCCCTCACTTGGCACAGCATCATTTTTAGAGGTCCTGGGAGTTATAGCTTGACTCTTAGCAAAATTATGAAAAGGTAGGTCTTTGGTTCCTCTCTTGGCAATGTTCTTTTTCTTGTCACTCAAGTTGTTTTCCTACCACCCACCTCCCCTCAAAAGATAAATGACAGAAAAACATACTTCATGTTTATTTGTACTTTAATTTACAAAATGGGGCTGGATTGTTTGTAAAACAAAAGCTAAGGTTATGAGATGTCATTTTTCAAATTTTTTTTCTCAGTCTTTTGTCCAAAACTGGATATTATGTATCCATGTTTCCTCTTTGTCCTAACTGGGTCCAACCTCAGGGAAAACCTCTTTATACAGTGAAGATGAACTCATTTCAAGGTAGCCTTCAAGTGTTATCTGTGATAATAAGAGAGACTTCAAAGATTAAGAGCCTAAGAAGCTAGAATAATGATACATCCATGCCTGCAACCCATTTTCTAAATTCTAAATTCACTTTCTAAATTCATTTGATTGAGCTGCTCCAGACATGTATGAGAAGTTTTGTAGGCACTGCTTCTATAGGAAGCAAAGTTTGGGATTTTAGGTCTCAACAGAAATATATCTGAAGACAATGGGTACAAAGGAAGGGAAAAACTCTGACAGTCATTTTTGAAGTTGGAAATCTCAGGCTCATGGAGAAATCTAAATTATTTTTTGAAAAGTTCTTTTAAAATAAATGATTAGGGGTGGAGTCAAGATGGCAGCGTGGGAAGACGCCGAGTTAGCATCTCCCCACAACTAGGGTGCTTGCTGGCCACTGGTGGGGAACCCTGATGCCCAAGGAGACAAGAGGAACCCCCAAGTGAACTGGTTCATGATCCAGGGGTCAGGTCAAAGCTCCTGCGGTGGGAGCTCTGAGTCCAAACCACTGGACTAACAGAGAACCTCAGACCCCAGGGAATTGCAGTGAGACCTCACAGAGGTCCTCATCTCAGCACCAAGACCTAGCTCTACCCAACAGCCTACAAACTCCAGTGTTGGAAGCCTCAGGCCAAATAGCCAGTAAGACAGGAATACAGCACCACCCATGAAAAAAAAAAAAAAGGAAATGACAACAAAATTTGTTACAGATGAAGGAGCAAGGTAAAACCTACAAGACCAAATAAATGAAGATGAAATAGGGAACCTACCTGAAAAAGCATTCAGAGTAATGATAGTAAAGATGATCCAGAATCTCGGAAATAAAATGGAGGCACACGTTGAGAAAATACAAGAAATGTTTAACAAAGATCTTGAAGAACTAAAGAACAAACAAACAGAGATGAACAACACAATAACTGAAATGAAAAATACACTAGAAAGAATCAATAACAGAATAACTGAGGCAGAAGAGCGAACAAGTGAGCTGGAAGACAAAATGGTGGAAATAACTGCCAAGGAGCAGAATAAAGAAAAAAAAAATGAAAACAATTGAAATCAATCTCAGAGATCTCTGGGACAACACTAAACGCACCAATGTTTGAATTATAGTGGTCCCAGAAGAAGAAGAGAAAAAGAAAGGCTCTGAGAAAATATTTGAAGAGATTGTAGTCGAAAACTTCCCTAACATGGGAAAGGAAATAGTCACCCAAGTCCAGGAAGCACAGAGTCCCATACAGGATAAACCCTAGGAAAAACACACCAAGACATATATTAATCAAACTAACAAAAATTAAATTCAAAGAAAAAAATATTAAAAGCAGCAAGGGAAAAACAAAACATAACATACAAAAGAATCGACATAAGGTTATCAGCTGATTTTTCATCAGAAACTCTGCAGGCCAGAAGGGAGTGGCAGGATATTTTAAAGTGATGAAAGAGAAAAGCCTACAACCAAGGTTACTCTACCCAACAAGGAACTCATTCAGATTTGACGGAGAAATCAAAAGCTTTTTAGACAAACACAAGTTAAGAGAATTCAGCACCACCAAGAGAATTCAGCACCACCAAACCAGCTCTACAACAAATGCTAAAGGAACTTTTCTGGGCAGGAGACACAAGAGAAGGAAAAGACCTACAATAACAAACCCAAAACAATTGAGAAAATGTTAATAGGAACATACATATGGATAATAACCTTGAATGTAAATGGATTAAATGCTCCAACCAAAAGACACAGACTGGCTGAATGGATACAAAAACAAGACCCATATATATGCTGTCTACAGGATACCCACTTCAGACGTAGTGACACATACAGACTGAAAGTGAAGGGATGGGAAAAGATGTTCCGTGCAAATGGAAATCAAAAGAAAGCTGTAATAGCAATACTCGTATCAGATAAAGTAGACTTTAAAATAAAGACTGTTACAAGAGATAAGGAGGGGCACTACATAATGATGAAAGGATCAATCCAAAAAGAAGATATAACAATTATAAACGATTATGCACCCAACATAGGAGCACCTCAATACATAAGGCAAATGATAACAACCATGAAAGGAGAAATCAGTAGTAACACAATCATAGTAGGGGACTTTAATACCCCACTTACTCCAATGGACAAATCATCCAAACAGAAAATAAATAAGGAATCACAAGCTTTAAAGGACACAGTAGACCAGATAGATCTAATTGATATTTATAGAACATTCCACCCAAAAGTGGCAGAATACACTTTCTTCTCAAGTGCTCATGGAAGATTCTCCAGAATAGATCACATCTTGGGTCACAAATCAAGCCTTGGAAAATTTAAGAAAATTGAAATCGTATCAAACATCTTTTCTGACCACAACTCTATGAGATTGGAAATCAATTACAGGAAAAAAAACTGTAAAAAACACAAATGCATGCAGAGTAAATGGTGCGCTACTAAATAACCAAGAGATCACTGAAATAATCAAAGAAGAAATTTTAAAAGTACACAGAAACAAATGACAACGAAAACACGACAACCCAAAACCTATGGGACACAGCAAAAGCAGTTCTAAGAGGGGAGTTTATAGCAATTCAATCTCACCTCAAGAAACAAGAAAAATCTCAAATAAACAATCTAACCCTACACTTAAAAGAACTAGAGAAAGAGGAACGAAGAAAACCCAAAGTCAGTAGAAGGAAAGAAATCATAAAGATCAGAGCAGAAATAAATGAAATAGAAATGAAGAAAATAATAGCAAAGATCAATAAAACTAAAAGCTGGTTCTTTGAGAAGATAAACAAAATTGATAAGCCCTTAGCCAGACACATCAAGAAAAAAGGGAGAGGAGAGAAATCAGTAAAATTAGAAATGAAAAAGCATAAGTTACAACAGACAGCAGAAATACAAAGCATCCTAAGAGCATCCTACAAGCAACTCTGTGCCAATAAAATGGACAACCTGGAAGAAATGGACAAATTCTTAGAAAGGTACAGTTTTCCAAGACTGAACCAGGAAGAATTAGAAAATATAAACCAACCTATCACAAGTTATGAAATTGAAACTGTAATAAACAATCTTCCAACAAACAAAAGTCCAGGAACAGGTGGCTTCACAGGTGAATTCTATCAAACATTTAAAGAAGAGCTAACACTGATCCTTTTCAAACTCTTCCAAAAAATTGCAGAGGGAGAAACACTCCCAAATTCATTCTACAAAGCCACCATCACCCTGATACCAAAACCAGAAAAAGATGTCACAAAAAAGAAAACTACAGGCCAATATCACTGATGAACATAGATGGAAAAATCCTGAACAAAATACTAGCAAACAGAATCCAACAACACATTAAAAGGATCATACACCATGATCAAGTGGGATTTATCCCAAGGATGCAAGGATTCTTCAATATACACAAAGCAATCAATGTGATACACCACATTAACAAATTGAAGACTAAAACCATATGATCATCTCAATAGATACAGAAAAACTTTTGACAAAATTCAACACCCATTTATGATAAAAACTCTCCAGAAAATGGGCATAGAGGGAACCTGCCTCAACATAATAAAGGCCGTATATGACAAACCCACAGCAAACATCATACTCAAGGGTGAAAAACTGAAAGCATTTCCACTAAGATCAGGAACAAGACAAGGTTGCCCACTCTCACCACTATTATTCAACATAGTTTTGGAAGTCCTAGCCATAGCAATCAGAGAAGAAAAAGGAATATAAATTGGAAAAGAAGAAGTAAAACTGTCACTGTTTGCAGATGACATGATACTATACATAGAAAATCTTAAAGATGCCACCAGTAAACTACAAGAACTAATCAATGAATTTGGTAAGTTTGCAGGATACAAAATTAATGCATAGAAATCTCTGGCATTCCTATACACCAATAACAAAAATCAGAAAGAGAAATTAAGGAAACAATCCCATTTACCATCACAACAAAAAGAGTAGAATACCTAGAAATAAAACTGCCTAAGGAGGCAAAAGGCTTGTACTCAGAAAACTGTAAAACACGGATGAAAGAAAACAAAGATGACATAAACAGATGGAGAAATACACCATGTTCTTGGATTGGAAGAATCAATATTGCAAAAATGACTATACTACCCAAAGCAATCTACAGATTCAATGCAATCCCTATCAAACTACCAATGGCATTTTTCACAGAATTAGAACAAAAAATTTTACAATTCGTATGGAAACACAAAAGACCCCAAATAGCCAAAGCAATCTTAAGAAAAACGGAGTTGGAGGAATCAGGCTCCTTGACTTCAAACTATACCACAAAGCTACAGTAATCAAGACAGTGTGGTACTGGCACAAAAACAGAAATATAGATCAATGGTACAGGATAGAATGCCCAGAGATAAACCCACACACCTATGGTCAACTAATCTATGACAAAGGAGGCAAGGATATACAATGGAGAAAAGACAGCCTATTCAATAAGTGGTGCTGGGAAAACTGGACAGCTACATTTAAAGAATGAAATTAGAACACTACCAAACACCATACCAAAAAAAAAACTCCAAATGGATTAGAGACCTAAATGTAAGGTCAGACACTATAAAACTCTTAGAGGAAAACATAGGAAAAACACTGTGACATAAACCACAGCAAGATCTTTTTTGACCCACCTCATGGAGTAATGGAAATAAAAACAAAAATATACAAATGTGACTTAATTATACTTAAAAGCTTTTGCACAGCAAAGGAAACCATAAACAAGACAAAAAGACAACCCTGAAAATGGGAGAAAATATTTACAAATGAAGCAACAAAAGATTAATCTGCAAAATATACGAACAGCTCATGGAGCTCAATATCAAAGAAACAAGCAATCCAATTTAAAAATGGGCAGAAGACCTAAATAGACATTTCACCAAGGAAGACACACAGATGAGCAAGAGGCACATGAAAAGATGCTCAACATCACTAATTATTAGAGAAATGCAAATCAAAAGTACAATGAGGTATTACCTCACTCCAGTCAGAATGGGCATTATCAAAAAATCTAGAAACAATAAATGCTGGAGAGGGTGTAGTGAAAAGGGAACCCTCATGCACTGTTGGTGGGAATGTAAATTGATACAACTGCTGTGGAAAACAGTATGGGGGTTCCTTAAAAAACTACAAATAGAACTACCATATGACCCAGCAGTCCCACTACTGGGCATATACCCTGAGAAAACCATAATTCAAAAAGAGACATGTACCACAATATTCATTGCAGCACTATTTACAATAGCCAGGACATGGAACCAACCTAAATGTCCATTGACAGATAAATGGATAAAGAAGATGTGGCACATATATACAATAGAATATTACTCAGACATAAAAGGAAATGAAATTGAGTTATTTGTAGTGATGTGGATGGACCTAGAGTCTGTCATACAGAGTGAAGTAAGTCAGAAACACAAAAACAAATACCATATGCTGACGCATATATATGGAATCTAAAAACAAACAAAAAATTGGTACTAATAATCCTAGTTGCAGGGCAGGGATAAAGATGTAGACATAGAGAATGGACTTGAGGACACGGGGTGGGAGGGGGAAGCTGGGGCGAAGTGAGAGTAACATGGACATATATACACTACCAAATGTAAAATAGCTAGTGGGAAGCAGCAGCATAGCACAGGGAGATCAGCTTGGTGCTTTGCGATAACATAGAGGGTTGGGATAGGGAGGATGGGAGGGAGGCTCAAGAGGGAGGGAATATGGGGACATATGCATGCATATGGCTGATTCACTTTGGTATACAACAGAAACTAACACAGTATTGTGAAGCAATTATACTCCAATAAAGATCTATTGAAAAAAAAACAATGAATGATTAGCTTTGAGGCCCAGAACAGCAATTGTATTTACTATAGCTCTCACTGCCCTGCCATGAGCCCCCAGGTGCCACTGACCAGAAGCATAATATCCCGTAAATCAGGCAGGTAATTACAGCTGAATATTTATTTAGAAATAAACAAACTGAATCTAAAAAGAAATTATTTATCAAACATGAAAAATTACTTGTAAGAAAAGCATTCAAGAATTTTATACTTGTTGACACTACCAGCCAGGAAATCTTAAGTGTGTCCAGAGAGAAAAGGCACATTAATAAAGTCAGCTCTTAGTAGCCAAAGGTCAGGATTGGAATTGGAGAAAGCACTTTGGGAATTTTCTTTGTGTTTTGTTTTGTTTTCGGAGGTTGCTGTTGTATTTCTCTTCTATGAGATAGTCTAGATAAGAGCAAGATTGAACTCTAGTGGTGAAAAGCCAAAACTACAAGCTACTTAAAAGTCCCTCTAACTATGAAATAATAGCCCTGGAATTTTGTAACTAAATAAAGGTTCAGGAGGCTGCAAGCCCAAGCAACAGAAGCAGACTTGATCCTAAAAGAAGTGTGTGTTTGAAAGTACCCAAGTTTCCTCCCATATGGTGGGACTGTTGTGGCTATGTCAGGGCAGCACGCTGTTCTAGGGCAAGTGCCAAGGGATGGTATTTTTAGATTTCTCCAGAGCAACCACTGAATATATATGAATCTACAAGGATAGCATTCATGAAGTAATGTGCTGAAAATAAATTTTATTAAGAATTCCTTAAGTCAACCTTGACTGTAGCCATGTTAATAAGAAACAGGACCAGCCTGAGTTTCATTCAATCTGCAAACATGAATTAAGCGCCTTCTCTGGGCAAGGTGCTGTTGGAGGACAGAAAGGTGTTAGGCAAGTGTCTTGCTTTCCTGGATGGAAGATGTAGGGGTATACAGAACTCGCAAGCCAGGTTTGCCAGACTAAAAAGACTCCAAAGACTGCTGTGAATAGCACCCACCCCATCCGTGAAATTGCCGTCCCTTGGAATTGTGTACTACAGGGTCTGTATGTGCTTGCCCTGATTCTTTGCACAGTATCACGCTGTGTCTGAATACCTTGTTCCAACTTGAAGCTGAGAGTTTATGCAGACTTTGTCCAGGAAGTAGATCTATGTTTATAAAATCTGTGTATTATTCAGAAACAAGGGTATTATTTGCTCTGGTTGGTTGGTTGGTTGGTTGGTTATTTGTTGTCCTTTAAAATTTGAGTGCACTGGTCAACAGCGCAGGCTTATTGCTGAGGTTGCCATGTGGCAGGATTTCCCAAAGCATATTCAGCAAAAAATGGTGTTGGATATATATTAGTGAAACTCCTCCAGTCTAAAAAGGGAGGAGGGGGTTACTTCCCTGGTAGTCCAGTAGCTAACACTTCCTGCTGCAAAACGAGATCTCACATGCCGCAACTAAAGATCCTGCATGCCATAATTAAGAGTTCGCATGCCACAACTAAAGGTCCCGCATGTGTCAACAAAGATGCCACGTGCTGCAACTAAGACCTGAGGCAGCCAAATTAATAAATTTTTTTTAAATAAAAAAAAAAATTTTAAAGGGGGGAGATATATTTTCTTATGTAACGAAATATCAGGGCAGGGTAGATCTAGCTTCAGGGATGACTGGACTTAGAGGCTTAAATGACCTATTGTTAGTATTTGCTTTCTCCTCCTTTCTTTCTGTACATTTCATATGTAGGTCTCTCGCTGAATTGACTTCTCTCCTGCCACACACAAACTCTCTCATGTAGCAAAGAGTGTAAACAGGCTACTTAAAAGTTATAGCATTAGATCCATGACCAAATAGACAAGAGAAGTCTGTCTCCCCGTTTCAGCCTTTAATTCTCAGGGATGTCCTGGTTGGCCTGGCTTGGTTCATGTGTCAACCCCTTAGACTAATCACTATGATTGGCCCAGCGTGGATCATGTGCCTGCCTACCCCTGTGCCAGGATATGCAGTGTCTGTATCAGAAGAAGATGGGGTAAAATTATTGCCTGTCAGGTGACTATCCCAACTACGGAGTTCTTTGCAGAAGGAATTCTGTGCTGAAATACATTTAAGACACTTTCAAATAAGACTAATCCAGATCATTTACTGCAGGACTGCTCAGAACCTTCCATATGGTAATGCTCAGAGTGTATCACCATGAAATGGATACAGAATGCAGCATTTATTACCTTTTTTGTCCACATGTCACTTTTGCACAATGAATTATGCAGGACGAGTGTTCACTCGAGCACCTTTTGGGAAATACAACTCCAGAGAAACAATACTCATAACGTATATAAGTTGTTTCTACTTGCAGATATGTTTTGCCATCCTTGTAACTGGGTTCTCTGATTAACAAAGCTATTCTGGTTTCTACTCCACATTTCCTCATTCATTTAAAAAATGTCATTGGGTGCCTAGACATGGTTCTAGGTGCTGGGGAGAGTAGTGAATAAGACAAATAATAATGGGCCCTTGCAGAATTATATTCTAATAAGAAACTACAAAAAATAGATATATAATGTTAGGTAATGATAAATGGTTCAAAGGAAAATAAAGCAGAGTAAGGGAAAAGAGAATAAAGGAGGAGCTAGATTAGGTAGGCTGGTCATGGGAGACCTCTCTAGGAGGGTGAAATTTGAGCATGGGCTTTCCTGCAATGCAGGAGCCAGCCATTTAAACACCTGGAGACAGAGCATGCCAGTCCAGTGCATGAAAAGGCTCTGGGAAGGAAACACCCAATTTGTTTGGGGAAAAGCAAGAAGGCCAAGAATCAAGAAAGTTAAGAAACATTTCTAATACCATGTAGTGGGGAAAGTGAAAACTTGAGCAAACGAGTAATTCTGAGCTGCTAAACTTCTCTAGGAAATCCAAGCCAGTAGCTTTGGGAAGCATTTTTGGAGGTGAATTATAGGGAAGAAGCAGTTAAGGGACTGTGGTGGTTTCGGTAAAGTGGACATAAGCTAGGGTAGTGCCAGTGGGAATACAAAGGAGATCACTCAGCCTCATGTTACTAGGTTGGTGTTTTCTACACAGACTTCAAGGGAGAGGAAGGATTGGGAAAGATGTATAAAGAGTTAACATCCTACATCCCGGTGGGAAAGATGCTTCAATCACAAATTAAGAAGTCAGGAAGACTGGTGTAAGAAGGTAGTAGAGACATATGAAGCTAAGGGTTTAAGCACCCAAGGAGTGGAAGATAAAGCCACAGAGATAAGTTAGACAAAGATTCCAGGCTGAGGAGTTTGCATCTGATGCAGAGACTACTGGGAACCATTGAAGGTTTTTGACCTAGAAAATGACATGATCAATGCAAATGTTTGAAGCCCTTGGAGGTCTTCTCTTTTCTCCAGCACATGTCAACACTTGTTTGTTCCATACTCTACTCTCTCAGGACCCTGATATAAGGCAGGGGACTGATGTGCTTATTTGAAAAAGACACTAATCATTAGTATTTCCAAAATTCCAGAAAATACTGCTTCCAACTCTCAAGCATTGGAAGGAAATTAATGATATTTCAAGTCCCTTGGCCAAACAAGATAAGGTGATACCAGGAGACACTGTGGCACAGTGGTTTACAAAGTGAACTTGGCCTAGTTCTGTCACGTTCTAGCTCCGTGACCATTTCAAGGCTCTCTGTGCTTCAGGTGCTGTATCTATAAGATGGAAATTATAATGGCACTTACTTAAAGGAATTTTATGAGAGTTAAATCAAGTAGTCCACATAGAATGCTTAAAGCAGTATTTGGTGCTCTACGAAAAACAGGGAAGTGTCCTTGTTCAGTCAACTTTTGTATTTATCCCCACTCTCCATGTCCCAAATCCCCACCCTCCACTGTGACAGTCCATCAAATAAGAAGAGAAACTAAAAAAAAATAACTAAATTGCTTCTCATAATAAAGACATAGTGAGAGGGGGAAAACCTACTAGACTTGGGGTTAGAGAAAATTGAAGGGAGGATTTGGAGCAGTTCGATGTTTTATAGCTTAACTGCCTAATATGGCAGCCACTGGACACGTGGATATTTAAATTTAAATTAATGTAAATAAAATTAAATTAAAAATTCAGTTCCTCAATCGCACAAACCACCTTTTAGTATTCAGTGACTACACCGGCTACTGGCTACCTTATTGGGCAGCTCAGCTCTAAAGCATAAAATTCCACCCCTGCCTAGGTTTCTGTAAGTCTTAGTGACTTAAGAACTCATTCATTTTTACTGAAGAGTATCCCATTATGTGGATGTAACACAGCTTGTTTATCCCATCACGTATTGAAAGACGCCTTGGTTGCATTCAGTCTGTGGTGTTTAGATTTGGTAAATACCTAGAAGCGTGATTGTTGGAACATACAGTAAACCTATTTTTGCTTTGCAAGAAACTGCAAAACTCCTCCAAAGTGACTGTAGTATTTTGCAATCACCCCAGAAGTGAGTGACGCTTTTTATTGCTCTGCATCCTTGCCAGAAACTGATATTGTCAATTTTTTAAAATTTTAGTCATTTTAATAGGTATCTAGGGGTATCTCTTTGTTGTTTTAATTTGCATTTCCCTAGTGACAAATGATATTTAACATATTTTCATATGCTTATTTGCAATCTGTATATCCTCCTTGATGAGGTGTCTATTCAGATCTTTTGCCCATTTTTTCTTTGGGTTGCTTGTTTTCTTATTGCTGAGTTTATATATATATATATATATATATATATATATATATATATCTTATGTATTATAGATACAAATCCAACCTTAGATAGGCATCTTGCAAATATTGTCTCCCAATGTATGGCTTGTCTTTTCATTCTCTTAGCATTGTCTCTTGCAAAACAGAGGTTTTTAATTTTAATAAAGTCAAGTGATCATTTTTTTCTTCCACGTATTGTGTTTTGGTGTTGTATCTAAAGACTAATCACCATGTTGTAATCTTTACTCCATTAAATTACCTTTGCGCCTTTGCCGAAGGTCAGTTGATTGTATCTGTGTAAGTGTTTTTCTGTTTCCTTGATCTATGTGTCTACTTTTTACCAATACTATGTTGTCTTGATTTCTGTAACTTTATATTAAGTCTTGAAGCCAGGTATTGTGAATCTTCCAATTTTGTTCTTCTTCATTATTGTTTTAGCTTTTCTAGGTCTTTTCCTTTTTCATATAAACTTTAGAATCACATTGTTAGTATCTACAGAATTTCTTGCTTGGATTTTGTTTGGAATTATGTTGAATCTATAGATCAAGTTGGGAAGTATTGCCCTCTTAATAATATTGAGTTTTCCAATCCAATCTTGGATTGGAATATCTTTTTATTTGTATCTTCTCTGATTTCTTTCATTAGAACTTTGTAGTGTTTTACATATCATCCTGTAAATATTTTGTTAATTTATACCTAAGTATTTATCTTCATGTATGTGCATGTTTGTGAAACTGTGAATGGTATTTTTTTTTATTTTAAATTCCAAAAGTTCATTGTAGGCATATAAGGTAGAAATTGCCTTTGTGTCTTGACATTTTATCATGCAACCTTGCTATACTTGCTTATTAGTTCCATTAATTTTTTGTTGATTCTTTCAGATTGTCTATGTAGATAATCATGCCATCTGTAAATAAAGGCAAATTTATTTCTTCCTTTCCAATCTGTGTACATTTTATTTCTTATTGGGTCAGCTAAGACTGTCAGTATAATGTTGAATAGGAGGGGTGAGAGAGGACATCCTTTCTTTGTTTCTGATCTTAGAGGGAAAGTGTACAATCTCTCACTATTTTTTTTCCTTAACAGTCATCCATTTTATACACATCAGGGTATACATGTCAATCCCAATTTCCAATTCATTACACCACCACCCCCACCTCCAACTGCTTTCCCTCCTTGGTGTCCATACGTTTTTTCTCTACTTCTGTGTCTCAATTTCTACCCTGCAAACCAGTTCATCTGTACCATTTTTTGGTTCCCACATATATGCATTAATATACAATATTTGTTTTTCTCTTTCTGACTTACTTCACTTGTTATGGCAGTCTCTAGATGCATCCATGTCTCTACAAATGACCCAATTTCGTTCCTTTTTATGGCTGAGTAATAGTCCACTGTATATACGTACCACATCTTCTTTATCCATCCATCTGTCAATGGGCATTCAGGTTGCTTCCATGTCTTGGCTATTGTAAATAGTGCTGCAGTGAACATTGGGGTGCATGTGTCTTTTTGAATTATGGTTTTCTCTGAGTATATGCCCAGGAGTGGAATTTCTGGGTCATATGGTAGTTCTATTTTTAGTTCTTTAAGGAACCTCCATACTGTTCTCCATAGTGGCTGTATCAATTTACATTCCCACCAACAGTGCAAGAGGGTTCCCTTTTCTCTACACCCTTTCCAGCATTAATTGTTTGTAGATTTTTTGGTGATGGCCATTCTGACTGGTGTGAGGTGATACCTCATTGTACTTTTGATTTGCATTTCTCTAATAAGTAGTGATGTTGAGCATCTTTTCATGTGCTTCTTGGCCATCTGTATGTCTTCTTTGGAGAGATGTCTATTTAGGTCTTCTGCCCATTTTTTGATTGGGTTGTTTGTTTTTATAATATTGAGCTGCATGAGCTGTTTATATATTTCGGAGATTAATTCTTTGTCCAATGATTCATTTGCAAATATTTTCTCCCATTCTGAGGGTGGTCTTTTCATCTTGTTTATGGTTTCCTTTGCTATGAAAAAGCTTTTAAGTTTCATTAGATCCAATTTGTTTATTTTTGTTTTTATTTCCATTACTCTAGGAGGTGGGTCAAAAAAGATCTTGCTGTGATTTATGTCAAAGAGTGTTCTTCCTATGTTTTCCTCTAAGAAAAATAGTGCCTGGTCTTACATTTAGGTCTTTAATCCATTTGGAGTTTATTTTTGTGTATGGTGTTAGGGAGTGTTCTAATTTCATTCTTTTACATATAGCTGTCCAGTTTTCCCATCACCACTTATTGAAGAGACTGTCTTTTCTCCATTGTATATTCTTGCCTCCTTTGTCATAGGTTAGTTGACCATAAGTGCGTGAGTTTAACTCTGGGCTTTCTATCCTGTTCCATTGATCTATATTTCTGTTTTTGTGCCAGTACCATATTGTCTTGATTACTGTAGCTTTGTAGTATAGTCTGAAGTCAGGGAGCCTGATACCTCCAGCTCCGTTTTTTTCCCTCAAGACTGCTTTGGCAATTCGGGGTCTTTTGTGTCTCCATGCAAATTTTAAGAGTTTTTGTTCTAGTTCTGTAAAAAATGCCATTGGTAATTTGATAAGGATTGCATTGAATCTGTAGATTGCTTTGGGTAGTATAGTCATTTTCACAATATTGATTCTTCCAATCCAAGAACATGGTATATCTCTCCATCTGTTGGTATCATCTTTAATTTCTTTCAACAGTGTCTTATAGTTTTCTGCATACAGGTCTTTTGTCTCCCTAGATAGGTTTATTCCTAGCTATTTTATTCTTTTTGTTGCAGTGGTAAATGGGAGTGTTCTCCTTAATTTCTCTTTCTGATCTTTTGTTGTTAGTGTATAGGAATGCAAGAGATTTCTGTGCATTAATTTTGTATCCTGCTACTTTACCAAATTCATTGTTTAGCTCTAGTAGTTTTCTGGTGGCATCTTTAGGATTCTCTATGTTTAGTATCATGTCATCTGCAAACAGTGACAGTTTTACTTCTTATTTTCCTTCTTGGATTCCTTTTTTTTCTTTTTCTTCTCTGATTGCTGTGGCTAGGACTTCCAAAACTATGTTGAATAATAGTGGCAAGAGTAGACATCCTTGTCTTGTTCTTGATCTTAGAGGAAGTGCTTTCAGTTTTTCACCATTGAGAATGATGTTTGCTGTGGGTTTGTTGTATATGGCCTTTATTCTGTTGAGGTAGGTTCCATGCCCACGTTCTGGAGAGTTTTTATCATAAATGGATGTTGAATTTTGTCAAAAGCTTTTTCTGCATCTATTGAGATGCTCGTATGGCTTGCCTTCTTCAATTTGTTAATATGGTGTATCACATTGATTTGCGTATGTTGAAGAATCCTTGCATCCCTGGGATAAATCCCAGTTGATCATGGTGTATACTTTCAATGTGTTGTTGGATTCTGTTTGCTCGTACTTTGTTGAGGATTTTTGCATCTATATTCATCAGTGATATTGGTCTGTAATTTTCTATTTTTGTCGTATATTTGTCTGGTTTTGGTATCAGGGTGATGGTGGCCTCATAGAATGAGTTTGGGAGTGCTCCTTCCTCTGCAATTTTTTGGAAGAGTTTGAGAAGGAAGGGTGTTATCTCTTCTCTAAATGTTTGATAGAATTCACCTGTGAAGCCATCTGGCCCTGGACTTTTGTTTGTTGGAATATTTCTAATCACAGTTTCAATTTCATTACTTGTGATTGGTCTGTTCATATTTTCTGTTTCTTCCTGGTTCAGTCTTGGAAGTTTATACCTTTCTAAGAATTTGTCCATTTCTTCCAGGTTGTCCATTTTATTGGCATAGAGTTGCTTGTAGTAGGCTCTTAGGATGCTTTGTATTTCTGCGGTGTCTGTTGTAACTTCTCCTTTTTCATTTCTAATTTTATTGATTTGAGTCCTCTCCCTCTTTTTCTGGATGAGTCTGGCTAATGGTTTATCAATTTTGTTTATCTTCTCAAAGAACCAGCTTTTAGTTTTCTTCATCTTTGCTATTCTTTTCTTTGTTTCTATTTCATTTATTTCTGCTCTGATCTTTATGATTTCTTTCCTTCTCCTAACTTTGTGTTTTGTTTGTTCTGCTTTCTCTAGTTCCTTTAGGTGTAACATTAGATTGTTTATTTGAGATTTTTCTTGTTTCTTAATGTAGGCTTGTATAGCTATAAACTTCCCTCTTAGAACTGCTTTTGCTGCATCCCATTGGTTTTGGATTGTAGTGTTTTCATTGTCATTTGTCTCTAGGTATTTTTTGATTTCCTCTTTGATTTCTTCAGTGATCTGTTGGTTATTTAGTAACGTATTGTTTAGCCTCCAAGTGTTTGTGCTTTTTACATTTTTTCCCATGTAATTAATTTCTAATCTCATAGCATTGTGGTCAGAAAACATGCTTGATATGATTTCAGTTTTCTTAATTTTACTGAGGCTTGATTTGTGACCTAAGATGTGATCTATCCTGGAGAATGTTCGATGCGCACTTGAGAAGAAAGTGTAATCTGCTGTTTTCAGATGGAATGTCCTATAAATATCAAATCTATCTAGTCTATTGTGTCATTTAAAGCTTGAATTTCCTTATTAATTTTCTGTTTGGATGATCTGTCCACTGGTGTAAGTGAGGTGTTAAAGTCCTCCACTATTATTGTGTTACTGTCTATTTCCTCTTTTAGAGCTGTTAGCAGTTGCCTTATGTATTGAGGTGCTCCTATGTTGGGTGCATATATATTTATAATTGTTATATCTTCCTCTTGGATTGATCCCTTGATCGCTATATAGTGTCCTCCTTGTCTCTTGTAACATTCTTTACTTCAAAGTCTATTTTATCTGATATGAGTATTGCTACTCCAGCTTTCTTTTGATTTCTATTTTCATGGAATATCTTTTTCCATACCCTCACTTTCAGTCTATATGTGTCCCTAGGTCTGAAGTGAGTCTCTTGTAGACAGCATATAGATGGGTCTTCTTTTTGTATCCATTCAGCGAGCCTGTGTCTCTTGGTTGGAGCATTTAATCCATTCACATTTAAGGTAATTATCAATATATATGTTCCTGTGACCATTTTCTTAATTGTTTTGGGTTTGTTTTTGTAGGTCCTTTTCTTCTCTTGTGTTTCCCATTTAGAGAAGTTCCTTTAGCATTTGTTGTAGAGCTGGTTTGGTGGTGCTGAATTCTCTTAGCTTTTGCTTGTCTGTAAAGCTTTTGATTTCTCCATCGAATCTGAATGAGATCCTTGCTGGATAGAGTAATCTTGGTTGTAGGTTCTTCCCTTTCATCACTTTAAGTATATCATTCCACTCTCTTCTGGTTCGTAGAGTTTCTGCTGAGAAATCAGCTGTTCACCTTATGGGAGTTCCCTTGTATGTTATTTGTCGGTTTTCCCTTGCTGCTTTCAATAATTTTTCTTTGTCTTTGTTTTTTGCCAATTTGATTACTGTGTGTCTTGTCATGTTTCTCCTTGGGTTTATCCTGTATGGGACTGTGCACTTCCTGGACTTGGGTGGCTATTTCCTTCCCCATGTTAGGGAAGTTTTCGACTATAATCTCTTCAAATATTTTCTCGGGTTCTTTCTCTCTCTCTTCTCCTTCTGGGAACCCTATAATGCGAATGTTGTTGCGTTTAATGTTGTTCCAGAGGTCTCTTAGGTTGTCTTCATTTCTTTTCATTCTGTTTTCTTTATCCTGTTCCACAGCAGTGAATTCTACCATTCTGTCTTCCAGGTCACTTATCCGTTCTTCTGCCTCGGTTATTCTGCTATTGATTCCTTCTAGTGTATTTTTCATTTCAGTTATTGTATTGTTCATCTCTGTCTGTTTGTTCTTTAATTCTTCTAGATCTTTGTTAAACATTTCTTGCATCTTCTTGATCTTTGCCTCCATTCTTTTTCCGAGGTCCTGGATCATCTTCACTATCATTATTCCAAATTCTTTTTCTGGAAGATTGACTATCTCCATTTCATTTAGTTGTTTTTCTGCGGTTTTATCTTGTTCCTTCATCTGGTACCTAGCCCTCTGCCTTTTCATCTTGTCTGTCTTCCTGTGAATGTCGTTTTTGTTCCACAGGCTGCTGGATTGTAGTTCTTCTTGCTTCTGCTGTCTGCCCTCTGGTGGTGCAGTCTCTCACTATTAAGTATGATGTTAGCTGTAGCTTTTTTTGAGCTGTTACTGATTAAGTTGAAACTCTATTCCTAGTTTGCTGAGAGTTATGTTTTGATGACTTAATGTTCGATTTTGTCAAATGCTTTTTCAGCATCAATTAATATGATCATATGATCTTTCTTCTTTAGTGTTTTGATATGATCGGTTGGATTAAGTAATTTTTGCATGTTGAACCAGGCTTCCATACCCAGACTAAATCCAACTTGATTTATGTCATTTATACAAATGTATTTGTACCTGTATGTATTTATAATATGTATTCAATTTGTTAATATTTTGTTGAGGACTCTGCATCTAAGATATTGGTCTGTAGTTCTCCTTTCTTGGTTAATGTCTTTACCTCGTTTTGGTATTAGAGCAATGCTAGAATCAGAATATTTCAGAAGTGTTCCCTCTGCTTCTATTTTGTGGAAGAGATGAAATTGTAGAGAATTGGTATAATTTTTACATTAAATATTTGGTCAAATTTACTAGTAAACATCTGTATCCAGCTTTCTTTTTTTAGAAGGCTATTAATTATTTATTCAAGTTATTTAATAGATATAGGGCTATTCTGGTTATCTATTTGTCCATATGCATTTTGATATTTTGTATCTTTTGAGAAGTTTGTCTGTTTCACCTAAGTTAACAAATTTGTGAGTGTAGAGCTGTTCATAGCATTTCTTTATTATCTTGTAAATGTCCAGGGGGTCAACAGTGATGTACCTTTTCTCATCTCTGATGTTGTTATTTGTGTCTACTCTCCTCTTTTTTCTTAGTTAGCCTGGCTAGAGTTTTATCAATTTTATTGATTTTTTTCCTAAGAACTAGTTTTTAATTTCATTGATTTTCTCTATTGTTTTGTGTTTTCACTTTCATTGATTTTTGCTCTAATTTTTATTATTTCTTTTTTCTGCTTGCTTTAGATTTAAACTGCACTCCTTTCTCTAGTTTTCTATGGCAGAACTTTAGGTTATAGATGTTAGGTTCTCCTATTCTAATACATGCATTTAATGCTAAAAATTTCCCTCTAAGAACTACTTTCATATGTATCCCATATGTTTTGATAAGTTGTATTTTCACTTTCATTCATTTCCAAATAGTTTTGAGATTTCTCTTGAAACATTTTCTTTGACTTATGATTGATTTTTAGATGTATTGTTTAAAACACAGAGGTACAGAGAATAGAGTAGTGGTTACCAGAGGGGAAGAGGTAGGGAGAAGGGTAAAGGAGATCAACTATATGGGGACAGATGGAAAATGAAATTCTGGTGGTGAGCATGTTGCCAGGTATACAGAAGTAGAAATGTAATGTTGTACACATGAAACTTATATAATGTTATAAATCAATGTTACCTCAATAAAAAATAAAATTAAAATGTGTTAACTTTCAGATATTTGGGGATATTTCAGGTATCTTCATGTTATTGATTCCTAGTTTAATTCCAATGTTGTCTGACGATGTACTTTGTATAAATTCTATTATTTTAAATCTGTGAAGATGTGTTTTGTGCCCTAGAATGTGGTTTGTTTTGGTAAATTCTCCATGTGTGCTTGAAAAGGATGTACATTCTGCTATTTTTGGATGGATTATTGTATAAATATCAATTAGACCAAGTTGACTGATGTTTCAGATTGTCTCTATCCTCATGGTTTTCTGCCTGCTTGGTCTGTCACTTACAGACAGAGGTTTTGGAGGCATCTACTAGAATGGTGAATTTATCTCTTTTTCTTTAGAGTTCTTTTAGGTTTTTACCTCATATATCTTGATACTCTCTTTGTAGGTGTATGTACGTTTAAGATTGTCATGTCTTCTTGGATAATTGTCCCTTTTATAAGAATGTAACACCCCTCGTTATCCTTGATAATTATTCTTGTTCTCAAGTATGTCTGGTCTGAAATTAATTTAGCCACTATAGCTTTCTTTTGATTGGTAGTCATTTCATATATCTTTCTCCATCCCTTTTCTTTCAACTTGAGTCTTTATCCATAAAATGGGTATCTAACAACTTATAGTTGGAGTGTGTTTTTATATCTACAGTCACAATCTCTGGGGGTTTTCCCCGAGTTTTATTGATACATAATTACCATACATCATTTTGTAAGTTTAAAGTACACAGCATGATGGTTTGATTTACATATATTGTAAAAAAAATCAGGTTTAGTTAACATACATCATCTCATATAGATACAATAAAAAGAAAAGGAATTAAAAAAATAACAGCAATGTAATGTGAACTTGTGATGACTTGAGGACTCTTAGGACTTACTCTCCTAACAAGACAGTCTCTGTTTTTAATTGCTGTTTATAGACCGTTCACCCTTAAAGTAATATTGCTATGGTTGGATTAATATCTACCATGTCTCTGTTTTCTATTCACTGTACTTATTCTTTATTTTTCCCTCCTATTTTCCTGCCTTTCCTGGTTTTAATTGAGCATTTCTGTAATTCCATTTTATCTTCTCTCTTGGAATATGAACTATACTTCTTTTTAAAATTTTTAATGGTTACCTTAAATTTACAATATACACTTTTAGTGAATGTAAGTCCACTTTCAAATACCATGATACCACATCACATGTAGTTCAGGTATATCATAACAGAATATTGCCAATCCCTCCCTCCCTTTTCTTATGACATTGTTAGCAACTATTTCACTTATCCATCTGCTAAAATCAGCCAATACATTGTTGCTGTTTTCTTTTTCTAACATCTTTATTGGAGTATAATTGCTTTACAATCGTATGTTAGTTTCTGCTTTATAACAAAGTGAATCAGCTATACATATACATATACATATATCCCCATATCTCCTCCCTCTTGCATCTCCCTCCCACCCTCCCTAGCCCACCCCTCTGGGTAGGTGGTCACAAAGTACCGAGCTGATCTCCCTGTGCTATGCAGCTGCTTCCCACTAGCTATCTATTTTACATTTGGTAGTGTATATATGTCCATGGCACTCTCTCACTTCATCCCAGCTTACCCTTCCCGCTCCCCGTATCCTCAAGTCCATTCTCTATGTCTGCATCTTTATTCCTGTCTTGCCCCTAGGTTCTTCAGAACCTTTTTTTTTTTTTAGATTCCATATATATGTGTTAGCATATGGTATTTGTTTTTCTCTTTCTGACTTACTTCACTCTGTATGACAGTCTCTAGGTCCATCCATCTCACTAGAAATAACTCAATTTCGTTTCTTTTTATGGCTGAGTAATATTCCATTTTATATATGTGCCACGTCGTCTTTATCCATTCATCTGTCGATGGACACTTAGGTTGCTTCCATGTCCTGGCTATTTTCACCTTAAACACATAATTATCTTTTAGAACAAATGAAAAAGGAGAAATATAAAATATTTTATTTTGCCTTATTTTATTCCTTCTTTAATGCTATTCCTTTTTTATGGAGTTCCAGTTTTCTAACCTGTATCATTTTTCTCCTACCTGAAGTTCTTTTGACATTGCTTGAAGGGCAGAGCTTCTGTTGAACTCCCTTAGTTTTTGTTTATCTGATATCTCCTTCACTGATAAAAGATAATTTCACTAGGTATAGAATTCTAACTGGACTTTTTTTAAAATTTCAGCACTATATTCATCTGTTCTACCATAGCAAAATACTGTAGATCAGTGGGTGGAACAACAGTAGTTTATTTTCTCACAGCTCTGGAGGCTGCAAGTCCAAGAACAAGGTTGTGGCCAATTCGGTTGCTGGTGAGGGTTCTCTCCATGGTTTGCACATGGCCACCTTCTCTCTGTGTGCCCACATGGCCTTTCCTTGGTGCATAAACTTAGAGAAGGGGAGAGGAAGAGAGAGAGTTCTCAACCTTATTACTTCAAATATTTCTTCTCCATTGTCTCTTTTTCCATTCTAGAATTACAAATACACATACATTACAACTTTTGCAATTGCCCCATTTTTCTTTGACACTATGTTTTCTTTTCCTTCTCTTTCTTTCTGTCTCTGTCTCTTCCTCTCTCTCTCTCTCTCTCTCTCTCTCTCTCTCTGTCTCTCTCTCTGTCTCTCTCTCTCTCTGTCTCTCTCTCTCTCTCTGTATTTCTGGTTGGGAACTTTCTCTTGATCTATCTTCAGTGTCACTGAATTTTTTTGTCACCTCGTGGAAGACATTCTTCATTTCTGTTACAGCGTTTTTGATTTCTACCATTTCCTTTTTGTTCTTGCCTAGAATTTCCATCTCTGTTCTTATATTACACATATGCTCTTGCATGTTGTGTACTTTTCCATTAGAGCCATTAGCATCTTACTCATAGTTGTTTTACATTCCTGTTTGATAATTCCAGATGTGAGTATTGTACGTATGTTAGATATGACTCCGCTTCTGAGACTTCCTTTGTCTCTTCAGACTGTGGTTTTCTGGCTTCTATTTAATTTTATTTTACTTATTTATTTTTTCTGGTTTGCCTTTTGAAATGCCTTATAACTTTTTGTTGAAAGCTGGATGTATTGTACCAGGTAAAATGAATTGACGTAAATTGGCCTTTAGTGTGTGAGGATTTATGTTAAACTGGCCAGGAATTAGGCTGTGTTTAAAATTTGATGTACCTATGGATGCCAAAAGCTTCAGATTCCTCTAGTGTCCTTGTCTGAGTCTCCCTTCTTGACTTTAGGTTTTCCTAAGTTCTCCTACTCAGAGAGAATCTGTGTCTTACAACTCTTTCAACTGTAATCCCCTATTATAATACCAGAGCTTTGTTAGTGTGGTGATATGGTGTGGGGAGGGCAAGTATTCTGTAACCTTCCAATTAAATCTCAGTGCTTTAGTGGGCCTGTGACTAGGACTGTGCCTTTCAGTAGTGTGTCTCCTGTGGTATAGTTTTTTGCCTCCTGTCTCCTACTTTCTTCCCTGGCTAAAATGTTTCCAGTCTCTTTCCTTAAAGCCTGACCAGCATTGACTTCACATTTCCCCTTAGGTGAGACAGAAAGGCTAAAGAGGATTGAGAAAAAAAACCTTATCCTAACTGGGATAAGACTCTGGCAAATATATTCCCATGGATCACAGACCTTTGCTTGTTATGTGGAAGGCTCTGGACATATTTCACAAAGATTATTCTTCCTCTACCCCTTCCAGAGCCACCAGGATATCTTTCTTGGATCTTCACTGTGAGAATCTGGTAGATTCCTAGATGTAAAAGCCAAGAAAGTGTTTGGGCCCCCTCTAAGACTGTGGCCCCCAGGAGTTTCTCCCTCTCAAGCTGGTCTACACTCAGCCTCCAGCAACTCATCACACTTTCCATTTAAATGTTCTTCGCAGTTTATGGCTCTAGCAGCTTCTGTTCCAGATAAGCCAGTCTCAGCTGTACCCCTCTGAGCATCCCTGTCTCCCCACATTTTGGAGTGACAGTTTGCCCTGCAACTTCAGTACTCTGACGTGTCAAGCAAAAATCACTGGTTTTCATTTTGTCCATATTTTTCCGGTTGTAATAACAAGAGTGTTGATTCCCAAGTTCTTTCCACGCCTAAGCTGAAACCAGTGTCGATTTAAACAAAATCCTCATAAGTTATTACAGAGCTGGAACGAATTTCATAGCATAGAAGAGACATCCCTCATCCCTCCTGTGGCCTCTATCCAATTTGAAATAAACTCCTGGAAGCTGAAACAAAGAACTGTTTCATCCATTCTTTTGGGCTCCTGTTAACAATCAGCTAGTCAGGAAAGGGACCCTATTACCTTTCCTTTTCACTCTGAAGGTTGTAACCCTGAGGTTACACAGATGGTTGTTTACCTGAGTCCCCAGCAAGTGGCTTCTGTGACTCATTGACTGCGCTCTGTACTTCCCTACACAGAAGAGTGAGTGAATTTATGTTTATATGATGTTCTGAGACTCTCCTATTGTTTAACGAGGTAGTTAGCCCCAAGCAGTGTTCTCTTTCCCTCCCAGTGGATTCTGGAGAAACCTTGGCCTTGACTCTGACAGTGACAGGCACCCAATTCAAAACCGTTCTTGATGTGCCTTGTGCTTCACAGCTGTTTCTATGGAGCAGAGATACATTTGGGGGCCTGCTTCTCATTAGCTTGTACTTCACATATTCAGAAGTTACAAGGTCGTTCCCACAGGAGATGGAATCATAGGCAGTCACGTCATCTATAAAAGCAGTCTCCACGGAAGACGAGCCTGTGGGGCCCTGACGTGTGTATTAGCTGAGGAGGGGCATCTGTTACCTGCAGAAAGCCGTAGGGATCACATAACCGAGCGCAGACATAAAACGCAGACTCTCGGTGCTCTATATAAAAATGGAAAGAAAGCCATGAGAGAAAAATAGGATTCCTCACTTACACTGCACTCTTAAGTTGTCTGGGTGGTTTATGATCCTTCGTTAGTGATTCTTCCTAGCACACTTGTGGGAAAAAGGATTGGGTTCATTCAGAGGGAGGAGTGTAAACCGTGAATCAGGCATTGTAGCCTTTCTGCACCTCTTCCATCCCACTCTGCAAGAATCCCCAGGTGATTGTAAGCCTCAGATGACGGGAGAGCTCGGATTAATAGAAAGGAATAGAAAGGAAGGAGTTTTCTGCCCCCAACTTGCATCTGGTAATAGGAATTCTCCTTCAGAGACCTAAAGAAAATACATCTGACTATGGCCCGTTGGAATTGAGGATGTTTTTATTCAAGCCTCCAAGTGTTATGCTTCTGGATTTGGGCACTGACATTTCTTTTCAGAGACATACTGCCCCTGGGTTGTTTACCCTCGTTCCCAATGGTGTATACGTTCCCTGTGGATTCAATTTTTTAGAAACCAATTTGTGAAGGTATAGAAGAGTCAAGAGTTGGATAGTTACTTGGCTAATGAGACCATTGGATCATCCATCTGAAGTTTTTGCCTAAGTTGTTTCCAAACATTGGTTCAACTATCCATTTTTTGCTGTTCCTGGTAAAATACTATCCATATGTCTGTGAACTAGAGACCTGTGGTGTGTGATTGTCTGAGAGATGTGCAAAATGAGCTCTGTTCTGAAGGCCGACCTCAGAGGTAACCATTCCAGGGAACCATGCTGCCTGTCTCCAAATTAGGTCAGATCTGAAGAACCAGTAAATAGCTTCTTGGAAGAGGGCCAGAGGCAGAGCAAACTCTCTGAGCTCTGGATTGAATCAAGGGCTTTATGAGTAGTTTGGAATTTTTGAGGAGAGCAGAGTCCTGCCCATTTGAGGAACCACCCTCCCTCGCATTGGGTTATGTTCTGACTCAAAGGAAAATTAACTCCTGTTAACTGCGGGCCTTTGAAATTTCGTCTTAACACCTCAGGCAGTCAACTCAAGCTCCCTGAGCAGAACCACAGCCCAAGGGGAGGGGAGGTCTTGGCTTTGGGTGGAGCAGTAGAGTTTTATTCATTGAAAGCATCAAGTCATTTCTTAGTTTTACCAAGTACTTCTCATGTTCATGGAGTATTTATTGCTTCTAAATCTCTGTTTCCTGATCTTTTATTGGAGTAATAGTTTATTTTGGAAAGTTAAAAGATGGAAATGAACAATCAGCCAGTGTATTTCCTGGTACATAATCCATGCTCAATAAACATTTAATACTATTATAGCTTCATCATCAATTGTCAGCATTGTAGTTGCCATCTTACTTGGATAAACTGCCTTGTGAAAACATCTAATGCCTTCCGCTAGTTTAGGGGTACCTAGTTAGTTCAGACCCTGAACAACATTAAGAAATTGGCATTTTGATCACCTTTCCTCCCTCCATTACTGGAGGTCTTTCCCTTCAACCCTGGTCTCTCATCTCGGAAAGGAGGTAAACTCTAATAAGTTGACCATACTTTATTTTAAATTACTTTTAGTAAAAATCCTCCCAGGCATTTTTGCATTTGGGAAGAAAAAGCTGATTTTCGAGGGATGCTCCCCCTCCCTCCTTTTCCCTCTCCCATTTCTCTCTCTCTCCTATCTCTCTGTCTCTGTATCTCTCTCTGTCTCTCTGTCTCTCTCTCTCTCTCTCTTTCTCTGTCTCTCTGACACACACACATACACAGAGTAAAAGTTCAGGTACAGACATAGTCATTAAAGAGAAGGCAGAAAGTGTTAGAGACCCTCAAATTACACCAGGCAGACACATGCACCTGGCATGTATCTGCAGGATGAATTCTGAATAGCATAGCATTTGCTGACTGTTGCTCTACTGCTTATTTCTAGGAGACAAGTTTGAAGTTAAAATTGTCCTGGAGTTCCATATGCTTATTAATTTCTATATCCTAAAGTATTATTTTAAATAAAACCACATTCCTACCAAAAGTATTCTTTATCAACGCTACACCCATTAAAAAAATAACCCCCGCCCTGAGTAAGAAAAATGTTGGTTAAAGACCATAATTAAACATAAGCATAGCTTCGGAATTCAGCTCTTTTGTGGAAATTGATCTATTTTTTCACCTGTGTACCTCTTTGACCTTCTATGAAGTCTTCAATGTTAGGGCCATTCAAAGGCAATGACCATGCCTCCTTAACTTGAAAAGGCAAAAGTTATGGAAGTAGTTATCTCACAATTGAATTAACTTGGATGACAAAACAGTGAGCCTACTAGAAGATGCATGTGCTCTATTGAGACTTTGAAAATACTGTTTTGATGATTTGAAAAGAAAAGAATGCTTTGGAAGTTGTTCCTAGTTGGACAGACATTCTTTGTCTAATTTAGTTCATAGCTGAATGATTTCAAATGGCCCTAAATGCTTCTTCAAATTGGGGAAAGTTTCTGTTTTGTTGCTGAGATACAGACATCTTCACAAAGCCATGTGCTAAATAAATGGGGGCCTCTCTAGAAGACGTCAGCTGTGGTTGTTGAAATTTTCAATATATTTCTGGATACTTTTCAATGTGCGAATATCTAAATTTTTAGTTTAAGGCTAAGTATTTTTTGACACGACTCCTCATATAAACGTACTGGTTAATGTATTGACATCATCCATCATCAATTACAAATTAGTTCATTCAAATAAGTTATTCCTCCATGAAGTTGAGATTCTTACAACAAGGAATTGACAGTGCTGTTGAGCTGTTGTCCCAATTCATGGCTCTCTGGGCATCGAGGACTCGCTGTCAGACTCCTGCCTTGGTTTCTGGTTGTCAATGGGCTGAAGATCCAGCTTTGTTGATGAGCAAAATGCCTCCTATCAGACCCTTGGGGTAAAGTCTCCTTTGGATGTTGAAAAAGATGACAGACTCAAACTCTTTTCTTTAAGACACAAGAGAGAATCTGTTAGATTAAACAGAAAAGGATGTGATATAATTTGGCTCAAAACCAGGATATGACTCGAGTGTTCTACTGGTCCATTCTTCACTTTCCCTTGACTGAATTCATTCACAGGATGCCCTAGGATTTAGGGTGTCTGTTTCTGGTAACCTGGTTGAAGCAAAGATCTATTATTTAGGTTGCCTCCGTTTTTATGGTTTGTTTGTGCAAAGGAATTTTGAAGTCATCTGTTTACTGGCATCTTGACGAGCATCAGAAACAGGGAAGAGTCTGTTATCGGTTACTAGTTATTGGTTACTGGTTATTAGCTGGTATCACAGGTGGGAAAGAGTGACAGGCATGTGGGTAAAGTAGATTTAGCCATCTATTCCCTTCCCATCTGCTGTGCCAAAATATGATCCCTGAATACTGAGAAAGTGACATTTTAGCCCCTTGATACGGCCCCAAGTAACCTCATCCATTTGCCTCACATTCTGTATTTAAAATTGTCACGTTTTATGTAGGAAGGATTGGTCTCAATCTTTGCTTCTCAACATTTAGCACTCATTGAAATTACTAGGAGGGCTTGGTAAAATGCAGATTTCTGCTGCTCCCCCAGAGTTTCAGATTCATAGCTCTGGGGCCTGAGAATTTGCATTTCTGGTACGGGTTCAAGTGGTGTCATTGCTGCTGGTTTAGGCAACACACTTTGAGAACCACTGTTCTAGATGTTCTTAGAAACAAACCAAAATATCTAGTGGGATAGAATAAGCAGACAAGAGTGTCACAGAATCTAAGTCCTGCCTTGTCTTGGATTGCTAGCCAGACATTAAATGAGGGGTTACTCTTAAATGATTTCTTCATGTCTCCGATTCTGGGAACCTTGTGTAGTTTGCAATCTCTCCAATCCTATGTTTCTCCAGTTAGTTTTTCCCTACCTCATATCTTAGAGACCTATTTTCTATCCTTAAGGACACAGCCTAGGACCAGCCCTGACTAAATCCCATATTACACCATTCCTCATTTTTCCAAACGGAATCTGTTTAAACTCAAACCTTCTGAAATCTTAGGTAGGCTGACCAGTCATCCCAGTTTGCCCAGGACTACAGGAGTTTCTTAGGACATAAGACTTTCAGTCCTACAACCAGGAAAGTCTGAGACAAGCTAGGATGAGTTGGTCTCCTTACTTAACAGTGTGACCAAATTTTGGTCACGTCTAAATTTAATGAGCGTGTGCCTTTGTTTTCTAAGTCATTTAAGTAATACCCATACCAGGAATGCACAATATTCTCTTTTTTTTCAAGATACAGTTGAATACAGAACATATTTTTGTAGCATATCTTACCTATATATGGTCTTCATGTTAAAAAAAAAAAAACTTATTATCTACTCCCTTACCAGATCATAGGAACCATTTGAGAAGAAAAATGGTTTTCTTTACTGCAAGCCTCCTGTTATCTGGTGGGAAGAAGAAAATCTTTGACTTTATACAGTTTTCTAAAAGACAAATTTGAAACACTAAATTAACCCTGACCTATAGCCAAATTGGCTCTTAAAACTCACATGTTTGGAAGTAAACAGAACCATTTACTTCTACAGGCGTTCCATCTCATCTCTCTTCTGGGAGATTAATTCCATGAACTTTTCTAAAATAGTATGATTTGCCAACAGCAGGGAGAGTGTAACTAATTATAGATGTATGTTAAATTACTTTCATTACCATCCCTGGTTTAGGGATAGGCTCACGTGAGTGGAATGGCTGATCAAAGAGTCTTTCGATCCATCCTCATGGCAATAGCTACTCACGTTCTGCTTGTAATGCTGTTCTCACATAAGGGGAGAAGCCAAGCTCTGATTTGAAGGGCTGGCTGTTTACAGATTCTTGAGGAAAGAACGTGGCTTATCCAGTGTGAAGTGTCCCAGTAGAAATGTAGATATAACCTTCGTTCTCATGGGTTCTAGTACCCTGGGGTTTCTGAAGTCATGTAAATACCAAAACGTTTGCCATCTTCAATCAGCCCCTCAGTTTCCCTTATTGCCTTTTTGAAGTCTCAGTTTGGGGAGGGCCTTGCGATTCCCCATGCTGACCTCTGCAGTCCTTCGGCCAAGCCCCCCTAGTTGTTGCTACTTACTGGATCTTCGGGATCTGTGTTACCTCCTAACCAAAAGAAACTTCAACTTTTTACAGTGAAGCCAAGCCTGGAATTCAAAGGAAATATGGAGTCTTACCTTAGCCACTATGTGTGGAACCTCAAACAACTTAATACACTTAAGTTTCGGTTTTGAGAGACTGAATAAACAAATGGACAATGCCAGACCATATATAAAAATATTTAGAATTGTGATCCACAAGCTGCAGCAACCGGTCCAGGAAGCCAAACCACATTTTCTGTAGCAATCGGTTCCACATAGTCAGTACATAATAAGTGACAGATTCTCTAATATTTGTCTCCATTTCCAACTTAGGACCAAAAGGAGAAAGCTAAGTATGCTCCCCAAGGCAATCACATAGGCTCCCCTGTTTGTGGCTACCCTGCCTTTGGCATAGCCATGCCAACATCTTCCATCAGGGCACACCTGAAGCCTTCCCTTTCTCCACTGTAAAGCTGTCCCACTCCTCTGCCTGCGTTTCAGTCTCTGCCAAATTCAAGAGATGGTGGCTGACTCCTTTGTGTAGCAAATTCTGAATAAATAGCCCTGGCTTCTTCATGTGGGTGGTCTCTGTTTGTTTCCAGTTTTCTCTTCTATAAAAGAGGGGTTTGGAAGCAAAAAAGAGCCAGAAGGGGCCTGGGGATTAGAGAACCTCAAGGAGCAAGACAGGTCACTTGCCTTTTCTTAAGAGGCTTGGAGGTGGGCATGTCTGTGCCCCACTACCTGCTGGTCCATCTTTTTCACAAATGACAAGTCTATGTTGGCTTAGACAGGAGAGTTTCGCGGCTACAACAAGATTTTAAAACTACCATCTGCCCCCGCCACAGTGGTAAAATAGCTTAGTCAATAGAAAATCAAGCTCAGAGCTACAGTGTAGGAATGTGTAGTCATCCATTTGCCTATTGCTAAGTTTCACATACTTTTTCTAGCAAAACCCTAGTTCAGATGAGAAAACAGAGGTTTGGGGAGGTTCTGTAACTGGCTGAAAATCACAGGGCTCCTTAGTGCTGAGCCGCAGTCAGAGCTAGTGACTCTTGGCCATAAAGTCTCTGTAAAAGAGAAGTAGCCAGAGTGTTACTTCTTCTCATGCACCACATCTTGATCCACACGGAGGGTGTGGTCAGTGCTTCTGTCTCCTGCAGACAGCTCCCACCCACAGAGCATCTTCTGCTTCTCTCTGCCTGTGGCCATCTGCAGACCCACTCCTGAGGATGGCTGGAAACGCCTGAAAGTTAATGTCCCTGGGGTGACCCTGAAGCAATGACAGAGAAGTATTCATGGATAAATAGAATTCGTACCCAGCTTACTTGTCCTTAAATGGGGCGTTTCTTTTTTATAAAAATTTATTTTATTGAAGTATAGTTGATTTACAGTGTTGTATTAATTTCTGCCGTACAGCAAAATGATTCAGTTATATACATATATAACTGTGTGTATATATATATATATATATATATATATATATATATATATTCCTTTTCATATTCTTTTCCGTTATGGTTTATCACAGGATATTGAATATAGTTCCCTGTGCTTTACAGTAGGACCTTTTTTCTCCATTCTATATATAATAATTTGCATCAGCTAATCCCAAACTCCCAATCCATCCTTCCTCCACACCCCTTTGACCACCACGTCTTTTCTATATGTCTATGAGTCTGTCTCTCTTTCATAGATATGTTCATTTGTGTCATATTTTAGATTCCACATATAAGTGGTTTCGTATGGTATTTGTCTTTCTCTTTCTGACTTCACTTAGTATGATAATCTCTAGTTGCATCCATGTTGCTGCAGATGGCATCATTTCATTCTTTTTAATGGCTAAGTAGTATTACATTGTATACATGTACCACGGCTTCTTTATCCATTCATCTATCAGTGGACATTTACGTTGTTTCCATATGTTGGCTATTGTGAATAGTGCTGCTATGAACATAGGAGTGTGTGTATCTTTTTTAATCATAGTTTTGTCCAGATATATGCCCGGGAATGGGATTGCTGGATCATATGGCAACTCTATTTTTATTCCTTTGAGGAACCTCCATGCTGTTTTCCATAGTAGCTGCACCAATTTACATTCAGTGGGGTATTTCTGAGGCATGTTCCACACAGGTCTCAAAGGGTCTTCAGTGAGAATGAGCTCTGGTTGCCTTCAGAAGTAGGCTGATAATTAACACCTGCTTCTTTATCTTACTCCCCAGTCCTCACTGAGTCTCCTGGGATTCCCTCCCGAATAATTTACTTGCCCCCAAATCCTTGGCTCAGGGATTGCTTTAGGAAGAACCCAAATCAAGACAGAGAGGAAACCAGGTTTTGGAGATAATTTGCCATCCCAGCTTCACTAATCAAAACATCTATTGTCTATAACGGTTTGAATGAAATGCAAACATTATAATCAGATATGAAAATGACATGTTGCAGAGGATACAGCTTGTCAGGGAAGATTCTTGTTAATAAATCACTTGTCATCAAGTTACATAGCCAGCATTATGAGGGTTTTGGAGCCAGAATTACAAGGTGTGGGTGTGTGTGTGTGTGTGTCTGCCCCAAATCCTTTAATCCTATGTAAATATTCAGAGTGTTCAAACTTTCAGACTGGAGAAAATTAACTTTTGATGATTGCACATTTCACTCATATTTTGAAAGCGAATACTTTAAAACTTAAAATATGAAAGATAGTAAAATCAAAATCTCAAAGGCAATATAAAATATATTGTGAATACCTTAATATACCAGGCTTCAGAAACAGACATAAATAACCCTAAGATCGTAAAGGAAGGGAATAGAAAGATGAAAAAAGTATTTAATTACTGAAATAAAACAATTATACTGTTAAAAATGCATCTCTGAATGAAATATTGATTATGGTGAGTAATACTAGATTAGTACCAGCTAAGGATCAGTGAGTTCCCCCAGTGTCTTTAGTGAGAGTTGGTCCTTTCGTGTTTACATGTATACTTTATTTTCATTTGTGTGCTTCATATATGCTGTCTAACAAGAACTCCTTCTACCAACAGCAGTTATTGGTCAGTGATCAAATAAATAATAAAACAAATTAGAATGTACATGTTTATTTGTATGGAAGTGTATGCATGCAAGTGTGTGTGTTAGAAAGCACATAAAAATCAAAAGAGAAAAAGACCAGTGACCCTATAAAATAAACGCTTCAAAAGTAATAATTACTAGTATTTTAGCCTACATAGCTCAAATTTATTATATTTTAAAATAAAATGCATTTACATATGTAAATGCACATATATATTAACAGAATTTGGATCAAAATGTATTAACTTTTGGCAATTCTTAGTTTTTCACTTAATAATCCGCAGTGTTTTTCCATGTCAAAAAATATTTATTGAAAGTAATCTATAGTTGACTTCTTAATATCTCATTGTATTTATATCCCATAATTTTTTTAACCTTCCCCTATCATTGAACATTTACCATGTTTGCAGATATATGCCATTATAAATAATGCTGCAATTAACATTTTTATCTATTATCTTTTGCATCTCTTGATTAGTTTATTTTAATAAATTACTATAAGTGGAATTTTCTAAGGCATAATTATGAACATTTTAACACTCTTGACACATATTACTAAATTGTTCATTTATATAACTTACATATTCTTGTCAGCAATGTATAACAGTTACTATTTAATCACACTCTTTGTGTATTAACTATTAATTTTTGTCACTTTAATACATGAAAAAATATCAATTTTTAAATTTAAATATATTTGCTTACTAGTGAATATTTATGTCATTTGCCCATTTTTCTTTATAGCTTTAAGAGTTCTATATATTCTCACAATATTAACCCTTTGTCTTCATTTAACAAGCATTTATTGAGCATCTACTTTATACTAAGCTTTATGCTAGACACAGGAGACACAATATTGAACAAAATAGAAATAGTTTCTTCTTTGCTCATGGAGCTCAGTCTGCCTTTCTTATTTGCTCACAGAGATTACAGTCTATGGGAGACAGGCATTTGAACAAGTAGGTTTACAGGAGGAGTAGAAGATGCTATGTGCAGATCAGTTAATATAGCAGGCCTGAGACTGTTTATCCTTAACATTCCTCCTTACAGGGTTGGCCCTTGGATTTCATGAGAGTTCCCACCATTCCCTGATGAGAATGCTCATTGTGCCTGAACCACTCATCCAAATGATGTGGTTTATACTGAACACGTGCTTTCCTTCTGGGAGTCTTGAATCTTGGTACTTGTCAGGCAAAGGCTGCCTATGTGACCAGCCCCCAACAAAAACTTCGGGCACTTAGTCTCTAATGAGCTTCGCTGGTAGATAACATTCACAAGTGTTGTCACAACTTGTTAGTGGAAGAATCAAGCATGTTCTTTCTGTGTGACTCCAGTAAGAGAAGATCCTTGGAAGCTTATACCTTGTTTCCTTCAGACTTCACCCTATGTGCCTTTTCCTTTTGTTGACTTTGATTTCTATCTTTCTGCTGTAATAAATCTTACCTGTGAGTATGACATATGCTGAGTCCTGGGAGTTCTCCTAGCAAATCATAGAACCCTGGGGTAGCTTGGGGACCCTGGACACAGGTACCTAACCCAGTCCTACTACATCTTTTGTGGGGGTATGTGAGGAACTAGAAGCATCAGTTAGACTTGTATCACAATGTTTCAAAGCAATTTACTCATGTCTGAAAACAAAATCAAGGAATAATTTTAGAGAAAAACATGATCCAGTGCCCAACAAGTTAAAACTTATAATATCTGGCATCCAATCAAAATTACCAACCTTTCAAAAAAGTGGGAAAATGTAACCCATAATGATGAGAAAAATGGATCAAAACTCATCTAGAAATGGCACAAATGATATAAGCTAGATAAGGACATTAAAAAAGATATTTATTCCATATATTCACAAAGCTAGAGGAAAGATTGAATATGTTAAGTAGGGACTTATAAACAAATACCCAAATCCAGCTTCTAGAGATGAAAACTATAATGTCTGAGATATAAAAAATGCACAGGATAGGAAAAATAATCACAGATTACACATTGCAAAAGGAAAGATTGGTGAACTTGAAGACGTAACGGTAGAAATTATCCAAAATAAATCACAGAAGGATAAACAGCTATAAAAATTGAAAGGCATATTAGCAAACTGTGGGAAACATCAGACAGCCAGATATATGTATAAATAGAGTCCATAAAAGGAGAAGATAGAAAGAAATTTTGAAAAATTTTAAAAAGTACCACAAGAGAGAAGTGTGGAGGAGATGAAGCAAACTTTGGCTAGTAAAAGACAAGAGTGAACAGGAACCAGCAACCATTAGAAATGTCCCTTTTCATTCTTCGTTCCATTAGACTATTCTTTAATACATGTATTCTGTGCAGCCTTTGAAGAGATATCCCATGTGGGTAAGTGACTGGCTATGTCTCTTTCTATCTCATGAAGAAGTAGACAACTGAGTAATGCATCACCTTGTGTTTTCTTTCCATCCTTCCCTGTCTCACACCCCTTCTTCCTCGATCCGACTGCCCTAGAACTGCACTTCCCTATAAAGAATGGAATTTAAGTATAACCTCAAGCCTTTGTTTTAAGAAAACCGCAACTAAGACAGTGCAATACAGGAATGGAAAGAATCACATAGGATAAGGTGATGATGAGATAGGGAATTGAAGGCTTGACAAGAGTGGAGAGTATTTGACATGAGTGCTGTGGAAATTGCGCATGAACTGACTCAGAATAAAAATAGGATTGTTGGAGAAAATACACAAGGTATTTGAGGTCAGTGACCACAAATGTATATTGGCCCCAGTTTGCACAGTTGTATCCACCACTTGTCAATAATCTGGGTATGGAGAAGGTGGACTCTGGGACTTGTCCAAATGTGAATGGAGTTTTTGTCAGTCAAGTGTAAGAGAAGGACAAGAGGTCAAGGAGATTAAGGATATTTGCAAGTTAGTTTAAAGAGAAATAGATTCTAAACTGAACAGTGAATAGTAAAAGAAATTAAGAAGGTGGCTGGAGGGAGGTCCAGACAGTATTCTAGGTCTCAGTGCAGAATGAAAAACTAAATTCTTGGGAATAATAGAGAGAATTGGAAGAAAAGGAGCCTGTGACCTGAGAGAAGAACGTGTTCACAGTGTCAGAAGTGGGAAAATATCCCAAATGTAAATGTATGGTAATAAATGGGTGGCTGATATGGTATAAAGCCAGAAACTCCAAAAATTAGTGGAGATGTAAAACAAAACTGTAGAGCAAAAACTAGAAAACTAGAACCACATCTTTAGAGTTTTTTGTCATTGCTTTGATCTTTTTTTAAAAATTTTTTTATTGGCATATAGTTGATTTATAATGTTGTGTCAGTTTCAGGTGTACAGCAAAGTGAATCAGTTATACATACAATATATCCACTCTTTTCTATAGTCTTTTCCCCATATAGGACTTACAGAGTGTTGAGTAGAGTTCCCTGTGCTATATGGTAGGTCCTTATCAGTCATCTCTTTTATATATAGTAGTGTGTATATGTCAATCCCAATTTTCCAATTTATCCCTCCCCCTCCCTTACCCCCTGGTAACCATACAGATGCTTTCTACATCTGTAACTCTATTTCTGTTTTGCAGATAAGTTCATTTGTACCCTTTTTTTACATTTCATATATAAGTGCTATCATATGATACTTGTGTTTCTCTGGCTTAACTTCACTCGGTATGATAATCTCTAGGTCCATTCATGTTGCTGCAAATGGCATTATTTCATTCTATTTTATGGCTGAGTAATATTCCATTGTATATATGTACCACATCTTCTTTATCCATTCCTCTGCTGTTGGACGGTTAAGTTGCTTCCATGTCCTGGCTATTGTAAATAGTGCTGCAATGAACATCTGTGACAAAGGAGGCAAGGATATACAATGGAGAAAAGACAGCCTCTTCAATAAGCGGTGCTGGGAAAACTGGACAGATACATGTAAAAGAATGAAATTAGAACACACCCTAACACCACACACAAAAATAAACTCAAAATGGATTAAAGACCTAAATGTAAGGCCAGACACTGTAAAACTCTTAGAGGAAAACATAGGCAGACCACTCTTTGACATAAATCGCAGCAAGATCTTTTTCAATCCACCTCCTAGAGTAATGAAAATAAAAACAAAAATAAACAACAAATGGGACCTAATTTATCTTTAGGATATTTTATTGATCTCGTGAGCTCTTTTCATATTATTTAACTAGGCCACTTATTATGGGGACCATATATTGACTGCTTCACTTCACTAATTTTCCTTCTCTGTGTCGTATATGCTCACTTGTGTTCAGAAGAACAGAAGCATAGTACTTAGGTAAATAGAAGGTGAAATTCTGGAGGAGGGGGTGAGAGAAGGAACCCGCTTTTAGGCAGGGTTGGGAGGGGCAGGTACAAGCTGAGTCAAGTTGAACCAGTCACCCTAGTTCAGACCCTTTCTAGGTCTTCCTTCTCTCATTTGTAAAATGAAAATAATACTACTTGTTAAGTTGCTTTAAGGATTAAATTAAGTAAATGAAATTAAGTATGTAATGCTTGATATATGAAAAGAACTTATATAAACCCCCCAGTGCACTTGGTTTGAAACAAAGTTCTATTAGTATTATATTAATGTAAGATTTTAATGATAGATCGTAAATGGTATTACTATAGTACAAAAAAGAATGATTTCTCTTTTTTTATTAATTAATTAATTTATTTTTGCTGTGTTGGGTATTTGTTTCTGTGTGAGGGCTTTCTCTAGTTGTGGCAATCGGGGGCCACTCTTCATCGCAGTGCGTGGGCCTCTCACTATCACGGCCTCTCTTGTTGCGGAGCACAGGCTCCAGACGCGCAGGCTCAGTAGTTGTGACTCACGGGCCTAGTTGCTCCGCGGCATGTGGGATCCTCCCAGAGCAGGGCTCGAGCCCGTGTCCCCTGCATTAGCAGGCAGATTCTCAACCACTGTGCCACCAGGGAAGCCCAAAAAAGAATGATTTCTTAAAATAATCATAATAACTATGCTTTCTGGGGGGAGTGTCATAAGATGTGCCAGATTTAGCTATTCAATATTTCTTGGACTGTTTTATTTGGTAACCCCTTCCTGTAAGTTACACTAATCAGTTCATTATTTTTCAGAGTCTGGTGTGGTAAGTAATTAATTCCTGGAGATTTTCTGCCTGGAGATTCCTGGCAACCTGTCTAAAAGAAAATAGAATAAAATGTAAATGATTTTATTGACATCAAAATGTTGTAGGTTAAAGCTTTCATTTCTAGTGAGGATAGAATAAATGATCTACAGGCCTAAGACAGAGCACTGCCAAAGCAGAACACGCAGGGATGGTGGCAGAGACTTAACAAAGAAAGTGAATTACGTTGAACTCTACTTCTGATCTTTATTTCCACTTGCTTGGAAGGTCTTGAATGGGACATTGGGATGCTGAGCCTCAATTTCTCCACCTCAAAATATAACCCACTTGTTGCTACCTACCCCCAGGGTTTTGTAGATGCCCAAGTGAAATAAATACATGTACCATTTGAATTTTGTAAGTAACTCCACAGAAAAAGGAGATACCATTCATTGGTGGCACCCTGGCCAGCTGGCTTGTATTTTTCAGTTACATTTGGGCTTTCAGCTGTTGCTGGGCAGGAGCCATCTCCCCTACATTTTTAAAAAAATCACTCTGTAAAACATTCTAGTTTACCAGATGGTTTTCTTTATATTGTAAAGCCCATTGTTTGCTGTTAACTCGAGTAAAGAAAAAATACATATTGAATACAAAAGTGGAGCTTTTATCATAGGGTAAGAAGTTGATTTAATATAAAATGAGCATCTAACCTGGCACATTTAATTGTAGTACTGATGACCCAAGGATTTACTTGAAAATGAGCCAAGTGCATTTAAAATTCCTATTACCCGGTAATGGGCAGTTCTGGGTTACATGCATATTAATCAACAGGGACTGCTGGGAACCCAGATGTGCAGGTGTTTTGCCTACATAAATGTGCGTGTAAAAATGATTTGCATATTCAATTTCTCATGGCAACTCATTGGAGCAGCCTGTAGTTGGGTGCTTTCCTGAAAATCCCAACTGAGAGTTTTCATTTATTTAGAAAAAGAGAAACAGGAAAGCAGGCTCAAACTATAAAGAAATCCTTGGTTTCTATGAAAGACACTTGTGGGCCTTGCTAATTATACAAAATGTTTGTGCCACACAGGATAGTAAAATAATCATGATGATTTGAATATAAATTAAAGAAAAACTGAACAGATGAGTAAGTTTTATAAACTATGGATTAAATATGAATATGAAACTAAAGGTAAAAATAGTAGCAAGTGATTTTTGGCTTAAATAGTATTAGATATTCTCATTGAATATGGATAGACCAAGAAATTATATAGAGCATTTTCACAGAAGACCCTTTACAGTGTACCATTAAATGCACATCACACTCAAAAGCTGTAAGATTAAATTAGTAACCTGAAACATCAGAGCTAATGTATTATTAATCCTCTCTCTAGTTGTTTTGAGGGGCTCTGGAAAACATTCTTCATATGCTTTGTATCATTTGTGCGTGTGTGTGTGTGTGTGTGCATGTATGTGCATGTGTGTTTAATGGCCAGTAACATCATTGATTTCTTTCTTAAAAAGTGAACAAACCACTAATTTCAAGGAAAGAGTCAGACTCTTGTCAGTCAAGGCATCTGTTCCACAGTTTGGTCTTCTTGATAAATCCTACTGTTTGGCTTTGAAGTGATGCATTTAGGTAGTAGAGATAGAAATACCCTACTGAGATTCTGCTCTTGGGCATATCTCGGTAAAAGTAGCTTCAAACTATTCACATAAGCATTTGGCCATGGATAACCAGAGTGATTAAATATGGAAAAAACAGTCTTGAACTTGTTGCCATTCTCCTCCCACTGAACATGCATTCACTCAGTCACCAAGATTTAATCATTTTCACTATTGTTATTTGGGCCATCAGTCCTGGATCAAGATCACGAGGCACATCGTTGAATGTCAGTTCTTCCCTGTGAATGAAGCCAAGTGCATTCTGGCCCCCTTTTGTTCCCAGAGCAGTGCCCTTTCTGGCTCTTACATTGCTGCCGTCCCATCAGTGTTGACCACAGTGTACATTTTCCAGTCTGCCTCTGGCCAGCAAGATGAGCATTGGCTGAATGACAAATGCCTCCTCCTATGACATGGGTGACAGGTGGAAAGCAAAATTAAAAGCCTTTGAGCACTGCTCCATCCTAGATGCACTAGGTTTGTGTGCAGAAAGGAGATTCATATTTTGCATTTTAGTGGTTTCATCCAACCTAGCACACACGTGTGTAACTCTTCCACACTAGGCATTACAGGGCTTGTGCTATTGTCCAGCACTGTCATAAAGGAATCTTCCAAGAGTTTTTTCTTCTTTCCACCCAGATATTATATGTCATTAATGTTGTATTTACATGCTTCTTAGATAAAGTATGGCTTTTACCCTTTTGGGCAGTGAGGAAAGCAACAAACGCAAAGGCATATTCTCAAAGTTTAACAGACAACATAGTGACTAAGGGAAAATATTTAGGTTATCTTTTTAGTTCATATTCACACTCTTTCTACTACCTGAGCAAAATCCTTATACTGAAGATTCACTTGTCACTTTATGATCAGGTTCATATCCTACCTTTACCCCAAGGTACTGTTCATTACATCCACAGGGTTATTCTGAAATAGCATTTATGTAGTTATTGCATTGGCACTTTTATGCATCACTGAACCACTTATGAGCCAGTGAACCATTTTTATAAATTGTGATTATAATATAGTATAATTGCAAAAAACAAAGATGGGAGATTAACAAATGTAAACATAAGAAATAAACGATGTGAAAACACATTAGAGAAAATATCTGTACCCTGTTAACTAAAAGTTAGCTGAGATGAGCTGATCAGCTTTGTTCAGCCCAGACCTCAGAGCTCATGTGCAGTGATGTTGAGAATCACGGTTCTGCAGCGTTCATATCTTACGTTTCCAAATCGTTGCTCAAAATCACAGTTCTGTGGCATTCCTATCTTACATTTAAGCAAAATACATTTCTGACCATTACTATTATAAGTGCTGTTATAGTTATCTCCATAATCATTAAATTGCCTACTGAGCCCTCAGTAAGCCACCCGGGCACCCACAAACCGTATTTTGAGGACCTTTATTCCAAGAAAATTATACCCTTTTCTCTTTGAGGCTAAGGAAACTAGATCCAGGTAATTGGTGAAGTTCCTGCCCCGAAGTCACACAGCTAATGAATTGCAACTGGCAAGAGCTCCAGCCTCCTATCCCTCCTTCCCCAGCTGCTAGGGCACTGGCCTCTCACTGCGCCATGTGCCCACAGCGCCTGCGTTGATAACTGGCAATCTGCCTGGATGGCAGGCGGTTCTCAAACATTTGTGAGCGTCAGCAGCAACCGGAAGGCTTGTTAAAACACAGGTCGCTCAGAGTTTCTGATTCAGTAGTTCTGGGGTGGGGCTAAGGATTCGCATTTGCTGGTAGAGGGCTGTGGCCCTTGGAGAACACCAGGTGTCTCGCTCTTCTCTGATAGTTGTCTAAAAGAGTGCTTCCCCAGTTTTAATAGGCATACAAATCACTTAGAGATCTTAGAATGCAGATTCTGCCTTTCTAACGAACTCCTAGATACTGCCAGTGCTGCTTGGACCAACCGCGCTTTGAGGGAAACTCCAAAACGTGATCAGCTACCAAGTAAATACCAGGAGGAAAAACTAGAAACATGCAGGTTGGGCCAGGAAAGTAGAGAAGTCCTCAAATATAGCATCACTTCCAAGAGGACATGTTTGGCCATCGCCACCGATCCTAGGAGGCAGGCATGTCACTCACGTCCAGTTCTTTTATGTCATCACAACCACCACTTCCCCAGGGTCTCCTAGGGACCCTAGTTTGGTCTCTGTCTTAGTCTTACTCCCTTCCTTTGTGTAGGGTGGTGGTTTTCAGTCTTTCAGGGGCAAGGAGCCCAAATGCTTGCGTGAAGAGGAAGTGTATAGGAGGTGCCAAGCTGCTAGTATTTTGACCTGGTACTAAGCTGCCTGTCTGTGACCGAGGTTTACACCCGCCTCATTAGACTGTCTTTTCAGCTCAGAGATCCGTATCAAAATGAGCACACAAGGCTGGGGGCGGGGGCTTCCTACATCCAGGTTCTAACCCAGCCTTAGGATCAGAGGTCCTTTACGTAATGTTTACTCTGTGACCCAATAGTACCGACCCTTCCCCCTTTCCCCTCTCTCTTATGCTTTGCCAGTTGCAATTTTGACTTTGGTTTAGAAGCATTCCTAGTTTCCCATCCTGAATGCTGAGACTTCTGCCTTTTGCAGATTAAATTTAAGTGAACCATTTATGCCTCGGCACTCTTTCTCATTCATTTTTTTATTCATTCAGGAATACTTTGTGTCATTGAACCAGCAATACTTACTATGTGTCATTCTTAAGGAAATATTTGCTCCATGCCCTGTTAGACCCTGGAGATTTACTGGAGTCTTACCCAGGTCATGTTTCTGCCTTTGTAGAGATTTGTATTAGTCTAGAGGGCATGTGGAGGGGCCCAGGCTTGCAAACTGACAGTCTCAATCCATCTCCCAACGTGCTATCTATGAGAAGTAGAGAGTCTAACATAACCTGGGCTAGGAAAGGGTTAAAGTCACCTCCAAACTGGTCTATCCTGAGAGTGACAGGGAGCCACCCTCTAACTAGTGTGGGTGACCCAATCTGATTTGCATTTTGGAAAGATCACTGTGGCTGCTGTGTGTGCGTGCGTGTGTGTGTATGTGTGTGTGTGTGTATGTGTGTGTGTGTGAGAGAGAGAGAGAAAGAGAGATAGAGAGAAGGAGGGAGAGAGGGAAAGAGAGATCAGTTATGCAAAAAGAAATCCAGATAAGAGATGATGGTGATCTGAACTAGTGTGGGAATAGAAAGAGATACCACCAAGCCATGGGCAGAAGACTGAATCAATGAACTTGATAATAGTTTGGGTTGTGATGGCAAGGGTGGGAGAATGCCAAGGAATAATAAGAGATTCCATCTGTTAGGTGCTTCATAGCCATGCAGGATGGAGGTGACCTATTTTATTGATGGGGAGATGAAAATTCCAAAAAGTTGACCATGGGCTCAAAGTCGAAAGAATTAATGACCAGAGAGTAGAACCCAAGTCATCCTGACACTGAAGCCGTGACCCTCATCAGGGTGTGTTCACTTTGGTATCAACTAATTGTCAGCTTCCTCTGGCTCAGAAAGCAGACTGCCTGAATTGGAATCCAGGTTTCATCACGTGCTAGTGGTGTGACCCCAAGCACGTTATTGAATCCCTTCAATCTATGCATTTCTCATGAAGAAAATGAAGATAAAAATAGTTGCAACTTCTTACGTTGGTTCAGTATAATTCCTGGCACATGTAAGCACCTGATAAAGGTGCCGTTCTATTATTTAGCAGCTACTCTTCCCCGATATTCTTGGAGCAGGCATATGCTTTCCAGGTAGAGGACACACAGACGCAGCTCCTTGACAATACACAGAAGCCTGAGCAATGTGTCGGGTTCCTGTGCCTCTCACTCTGCTTGCCGCTTTCTCAGGGGCTCACGTGTCCCTCTATGCCTCCCAGATCTCTAGAGGAGAAGTCTTCCATGACCCAAACCTTGGGTCTCTTCTCTTTTCCATCTAGACCCTCTCTCTATGTGATTGCATCCATTTTCATGACGTTAGATGCCATCTACATTCTGACCATCACATTTCTCTCTCCAGTCCTCTGCCTATATATCTAGCTACCTCTTGACATCTCCACGTGGATGCCCAAGAGTCCAAAACTAACTCCTGACTTTCTTCCCCACGCCTACTCCTCTGTAGTCTATCGCTTTTCAGTTAATGGAAATTCCTTCGGTTTGCTTAGACTAAAAACAATGGTGCGATACTTCTCTTCTTGCGTCCCAGAGCTAGTTTGTAGCAAATCCTATTAACTATGACTTCAAAATATATCCAGTCCTACCACTTCACATCCCCTTTGCTTCTCCCACCCTCACCTAAGCCAGCTGTATCCCTCAACTGGATTAGTGCATGAGCCTGCTAATTCATCTTGTTTCTCTCCTTTCCAGCTGCAGAATATGTTCAACAAGGCAGCCACAGTGGTCCTTTAAAATGTATGCCAGATCACATCACTCCTCTGCTCTAAACCCTCTAAAGGTGTCCCATGATCTGAACACCGTAATCGGTGCCCATGTCACCTTTTTGACCACATTGCTCTTCCCTCATGAAGTGCTCCAGCCACGTGGGCCTCATTACTGGTCATGGAACTTAGCAGGCACACTCCCATTTCAGGGACTTTGTAATTGCAATGCTCTCTGTCAGGAAGTCTCCTCCTCCAGACGGACAGCTTGCTCCCTCACTTTCTGAGGTCCTTACCCTGGTCATCTCCTTGGCAAAGCCTTTCCTGGTGTCTCTAAATTTAAGCCACACCCAATGTTCCTTCTTATCCCACTTTCCTGCTTTATTTTTAGCTTTTATCATGTTTTTAACTGACCCCACACGTACACACACAAATTTTTTTTTTCTTTTCCCTACTGGAAGTAAGCCGCGTGAGGCTCGGGACTTTGTTTTGTTCACTGCTGTGTCCTCAATACCTAGAATGGTGCCTTACACACAGCAGTTCCTCAATAAATATTTACTGAATGACTGAATCCACTGAAATTTCTGCTCTTTCTGATTTCACTCCTATTTCATATTAGATGTCCCTTTGACTAATTCTTTACCTCAACATGTCTCATTTTACAGCTTCAGAAAAACAAGAGGTCTCCCATCAGTAAGTAACTGGCTCACTTTCCTATCCTGGGCTTGCTCTTTGCACCACTGACTTGATGCCAATCCAAGCTGTTGGCCGTCCACTTTCTTTGCCAATTGTTGCTGCTCCACACTCTTTCCTGGGGCTTCTTCTATCAAAACTGGCTTTGGATGCAGGGTTTCCCCAGCTGTATCTACCTCTTCCTTGATGTTGCCCAAACCCAATCTGTTTGTAAGGGCTATATTAATCAATGTAGGGAAATGAGCAAAGATGATACACTTTCAACATGTTTGTTATGTTAAAACATTGAAGAAGTTTCCATAATTCAAATGGCGCTCTACATGACTCCAGACTCCAAAATCTTTCCTGCATGTTGCTTTCCAAATCAGTGTACATTATCACAACCATTCTTGAATGTTGCCACATAAGTAACATTGATTTATATTGCTGTGAATGGTTTCTTTTGTATGTTTTTCTAATTTCCCTTATATTAATGTGAACATACATCCCACTGTGTCTAGAATATTCCTATTTTGGTGTCCCATTCTAAATAATCATAGGTCTCCCCTTCATTCATAAGTGTCCATTTGGGGTGACAACTTATATGGGCACCCTACTTAAAGATGGAAGATTTGACCCTTTGTCCTTTGTGCCAAGTAGTTTTCTGTACAGGTTGTTAAATTCCCTCCCCCCACTCCATCCTTTTATTGTTGGTGAGGTTTTAAAATTATTGTTAAATTTACATACGGTAACATTCACTCCTTTTAAAGAATGGTTATATGAATTTTGACAAATGCCTCAAGTCTTATAACAACAGCCACAATTTAGACTCCTGATCCTTAAGCCCTGGTATCCACTCCATCCTTATAGTTTCACCTTTTTCAGAGTATCATATAACCGAATCACGTAGCCTTTGTATCTGGCTCTTTTCAGGTAGCATAATGTATTTCAGATGTATCCAAGTTGTTGCGTGTACCAATATTGTTAGTTTTTATTCCTTTTATTCCATTGTACAGATGCACCACAGATTACCCATTCACCCAATGAAGGACATTTGGGTTCTTTCCAATTTTTGATGATTATGAATAGAGCTGCTATAAGCATTCATAAACAGATTTTTGTGTGAACATGTTTTAACTCTCCTGGGTTAATATCTAGGAGTAGAATTGCTGGGTTATATGATAAGTGAATGTTAAGCTGTGTAAGAAACTCTCAACCTATTTTGCAAAGTGCTTATACTATTTTACATTCCGAGCATTGTATGAGAGTTCTAATTGCACTGCATCCTGGCAAGTGTCAGGTTTTATCAATTTTATTGTTGTATTTGGTGCTGTCCCTTTGTTTATTATTTTAACCATTCTAATAGATGTTTACAGTATTTCATTGTGGTTTCAATTTGTATTTCCCTACTCACTAATAGTGTTAAGAGTCTTTTCACATGCTTATTTACTATCCTTGTATCTTCAATAATGAAGTGTCTATTCAAATCTTTTGCTTATTTTCATAATGGGGTTGTTTGTTTTCATATTGTTGGTTTTGGAAGCTCTTTATATATTCTAGATTCAAATATTTTATTAGATATATGGTAGCAAATATTTTGTCCCAGTCTGTGACTTGTCTTTGCACTTTCTTAGCAGGATTTTTCCCAGAGCAGAAGTTTTTATTTTGGTGAAACCCATTGAAATGCCTTTGCAAATCTGTCAAAAATCAATTAGGTGTATCTGCATGGGCCTATTTCTAGACTCTCTATTCTGCTCCGTTGATCTGTGTTACTGGAGATTTTATTTAGAATTTAAAATTTGAAATTAGTATCTTTCATTTATTAACTGAGAATGTTATATTTTGCAAAATTGATTAAATAACCTTCATTCCAAGGTAATCTACAAAGATAATGACTGTATTAATGGAGAGTTGAAACTCTGGTAATATCACTTCACTTGCCCAATATTTCAATGAAACCTCAAATGTATTCTATAATAAAGTTGGTGATATCAACATTTTCCACAGCATTTCCAAAAGTATTTCTTATGGATCCTCTGTGAGGTACACCACCAAAAATTTAAATTAAAATTCTGTAGTCAAAGCTGTTTCAGAAACCCTGCTTACTCCTGTATGTGTCTTCTTGGTAATTAACAATGTACACATTGCAGGGTCTGAGCAGTCATGTGGTAAAGGGGCATTTTAACATTTAACCTAGCATGTCCCAATCGAATTTGACTGGAAACCCTTTACTCAAGTGACAACAATCCGAATCTCGAAGATATGCTCTCTTAAGAATTTCACCTACTACTTCTTTTTTTTTTTTTTTGCGGTACGCGGGCCTCTCACTGCTGTGGCCTCTCCCGTTGCGGAGCACAGGCTCCGGACGCGCAGGCTCAGCGGCCACGGCTCACGGGCCCAGCCACTTCGCGGCATGTGGGATCTTCCCAGACCGGGGCACGAACCCGTGTCCCCTGCATCGGCAGGCGGACTCCCAACCACTGCGCCACCAGGGAAGCCCCTCACCTACTACTTTTAACTTTCATCAGCTCTTATTAACTTTTTCTAAAACATAGAATATAATTCAACTATGCTAGGACAAACAAACACATAGCTGTAAGATCCGTAACAATCTATAATCACTCTTGTAAGTTACAAAATGAATTTTAAGTTTAGAAGATGGAAAATGTTATTTCAAGAGAAAACATGCGATTTATGTTCTAAAGAACAACTTTAAGTTGGTTTTAGGTAGAAAAGATGTAATGTTGACATTTCATAGAGTAAATCAGATAATATTTGGGAAACTATATGCAGGGTTTTTTAACATTGTTTTATTAATATAAATTAGATAGAAAAATAGAATATATGATAAGAAAGTATATCTTTCATATGATAAATATTTCTAACCAACTAATTATTTGAAAGGGTACCAAATACCCTTTGGCACCCTTTCAAATAATTAGTTGGTTAGCAACATGAGATTTCTACATATCTTTCTCTAGAAGACTTTTTGTTCTTCTTCACATGTTGTGATCTCATGTGCTCTCCGGTGGAAGATCATCAACATATCACATGAAAAAGATATGAGAATTAATGCCTTACTTTGGCAGATTATATTTTAGCATATGTACTGTGAATTGCAAAAGTCATTGATAGAGTATTCTACTCTACAAATGAACATTGAATTTTTAAAAGATATGTAAAGATACCTTTAAAGAATTTCTAAGATATTGTTAAAAACAAATGGAGACAAACCTTGAAAATTTGCTGGGCAGACAAAACTAGTTTAGTCATACAACTAAAGCTTAATTTAGCTTATTTTGCAAGACTGTCTTGATCCGGGTCATATTTTGCTTATACCTCTGGAAATCATCAGCAAAATTTGAACTGTTTGCCAAGGTTGGTAAGAGGTAACCACTGAAAATTCTAGTAATGTAACCAATAACTGTAAAGAATAAACAGTTACTGCTTTCTCACTATATAAGATCGTTTTTAACACTATACCCTTGAGCCTCATTCCACATTTTGGTTTGAGTGCTCCCTGGTTGCAAAATGTCTTTTTGGTGTATGCACAATAAACTTTTACTAATTACTTATGTTATTGCTGAACTTTTGACAATATAAACTTTGGATTTATACTGGAAATATGCATCTTGTATATTATTCTGCAAGAAAAGCTTTTCCTAAAATACTTACATATTTAAAATTTTTTTTAGAACTGAAAATATCGGCATAATAGTTTTTCAGTCAACACAGTTGAAACATCACAGTTTTAGAAATATGATAAAAAATATGTTCATGTCAAATAGCATTCTGTCCTTTCTTTAGCAAATTTAGTTAGGCACTGACCCTCAAGCTTATAATTCCATGGCCACCTCCTTTATGAGTCAGCCCAGGTTATTTCAGAAGATGGGATGGAGGACAGAGCATACTCTAAGACTGGATGACCTAAATAACCATCTCCCTTGTCATAGGCTCCTTTCTGACTCTGATTTTGTGTATATAATCAGGCGGTCATCTCATGTTACCTTGGTTTTCCAACTAAAGACCTTTTTTCAAAAAATAGCAGTCATTGGAAGATCATATGTGTCAGGGTGAGGGCAAAGTGATTGCTTTTGCCTTTTCCTTGTTTTAAAACATTCAATAGTTCTATATTTAAATATTAAAATAGTGTGACACTAAGATTTTCTTTAGGTCTGAGGCTAACTTGTATAATACAACTAAACAAATATTTTTTAAAGCCCCGACAGTACTTAAGGGAATTAATTATATTAACCGGGGTAGTAATAATTTAGCAATGTTTCAATAGAAAGAAGATTACTGGGTGGTATTTACTGTGATTTAATATAGCCAGTTTTGCTGTAAAGTTTGCAGATAGTGGATGCTTTTTTTAAAATTTATTTTTGGCTGAGTTGGGTCTTTGTTGCTGCGTGCAGGCTTTCTCTAGTTTCAGTGCATGGGGGCTCCTCTTCGTTGTGGTGCGCGAGCTTCTCATTGCAGTGGCTTCCCTTGTTGCAGAGCACGGGCTCCAGTTGCTCTGCGACATGTGGGATCTTCCCAGACCAGGGCTCGAACCCGTGTCCCCTGCATTGGCAGGTGGATTCTTAACCACTGTACCACCAGGGAAGCCGGAGATAGTGGATGCTTTATATCAGACTAGGAATCAAGGTTTTATTATATAAGACACTTCCTATTTATAAGCTAGGAGCAAAAGGAGGTGATACAGTTAAGTGTCTAAATTAATTATAGGTGATATAATTAAGTGTCTAAATCAATTCTATAGGACAACTAAATTCAGACCATTGTAATTCATTTTACTTTTTTTCCAGTTTTGTTGAAAAATAATTGACAAACAACACTTTTAAGTTTGAGGCATCCAGCATGATGGTTTGATTTACATATATTATGAAATGATTACCACAAGAGGTTTAGCTAATATCCATCTTCTCATGTAGGTACAATTAAAAAAAAAGAAAGAAAAAAAAAATTTTTCTCCTGTGATGAGACTTCTTAGAATTTACTCTCTTAACAGCTTTCCTAAAGTTACATAGTATTTTACTTCAAATGCTCTTTGAAGGAAAACTGTATCTACCCAAAAGTGAGAACAACTGAATCTTTTTAATTTTTTGGATCCAAGGAGCTGGAGTTTCTGGTTAACTGAGTGAGCATTCATTCTCTCATATCCTTGCAAAGCTTCTTTCATTCATTCTCCATTTGTAGCTACCTTCAAGAAAAGACACATGAGGAGAAACTGAGCATCAGGTAATGATAGCAAAACATTCCCAGCAGTGCTTGTATATCAGGTAGTTCTCACCATGACTGGGAGAGTTTCGAATGGTAGTGAATCAATAACATCAAAACATATACTGTTAACAAAATACAAGAGAAACACTTCTGGAATGTCAGAATAAGGACCTCCAAAAATCCACTCCTTTATAAAGCAATGAGAACACTGACAAAAATCATGAAAATCAACATTTTCAGAATTTTGGATATTAACCAAATGCTCGCAATCGTTCTTTGGCTATTTACACATTTATGCAAGAAAAACAGCTGAATCTCAGTAAGACTACAAGCTTCGTGGCTTTCATCTCTCCCTATTCCCATCCCCATCTCCCCAGCTCTACTGTAGCCATGATAAACAACAACCTCACAACCGTGGTATCTATGAAAATAGATACAACCTACAACCACTATAGGAGGCAGGACAGGTTAGAGTCCCCCAAAAAGCATAATAAATGTCACTCTTTGACTTAATTGAAAACTCCTTGGTGAAGATCCATTTTCAGGGCTTGTCTTTGTTTGCCCTAATTCACAGCTCACTGTGGAAACAGCACCGACACTAAGACATTGGTAAATAAATAAATAAGCAGCAGTTGTTTAACATTGCTCTTTCCTGAGGTGGTGATATCAGTTGAGGCTATAACAAGAGCCTGACAAAAACACTTGAAGGGAAAAGCTGGGGAATTAGATGTCCATAGGGGGCTTTGAAAATCCCAGACATATTCTGGGCAGTGTGAATGCACAGGAGAGAAAAGGGCCTGAGAAGGCCCTTTTCTCTCACTTTTGGCTGATCATAAGTCTCTATGCAACAGGAAGTGAAGGTTAGGGCAGAGTTGTAAACCGCCAGTCTGTGCATTGAAGGTGTGCCCAAGCACACACAAAGAGCACTGTGGCAAAGGCAGGAAGACTTACTGGTTCAAGGAAATCTCTAAATAACCATTACCTGACTACCAAGCTAACCAAGCACAGTCTTTGGTGACTTCACATGACAAAAAATACAGACTTCCCGTAATTTGACCAGGAAAGTTGCAACATAAGCAAACAGTAGTAATAACGTGATGGAAGAAATTTTCACACATTGAAGTATGGAGAAGTCATTCTACCTTATAGTTGATTTGTCTTGAACTTTATGCTAACTAGAACAGCCTATCTTATGGCCTGTCGAACATGCTTTGTACATCTGCTTTAACCATTAAAGCATTTAAAAATCAAAATGGAGTAACTGTGGTTCAGGCATCCAGTTGGAGCCTGAACTGTGGTTCAGGCATCCAGGTGGCCATTGTGGATGTGGTTTCAGACACGTTCCTCTTGACAATTTGAATTCTTGGAACTGTATCAAACTCAAGGACACCACCAGCTGTTCTCAAGATACTATGTGCTAGTAGCTGCCAGCTGCAACTTTATGGTGTCAAGGTCTCCCCTTGTAACTATGTAACCATTTCAGACCTCAACCAATCCTTGCCTAACAAGCATCCCTACCTCTTGCCAGCTCCAATCCTAATTCTTGACAAACAACTTGCGTAACTTTGTGGGTTTTGCCTATATAAGCCTCCCCCACTTTGTAGTTTGGTGGAACACATTTCAAGTGCTCTTGAATCTGTGTCTTCTGGGACATAGTCCTCAATTTGACTTGAATAAACCTCTTTCTATTCCTATTATAGATTGCTTATTGATTATTTCCCTTCTGCTTATTGATTATTTCCATTCACAGACAATGACAGCAAACAACAAAAACAAAACTGTAAAAGTGGAGAGAAAATCTGATCTCCAAAGATTTCACATTATATCATTTAGTATGCCTTTTTTATTGAAAGTCAGACATGACATATTGGGTGAAAGGAATTGAGGTAACTGGGCCTTTAGCATGTGGCTTTATGTTAACCTGACTATGAATTAGGTTTTTTTCACTGTGGCTGTAGCTGTCGGTGTCAGAGGCTAAAATTTTCCCTGGTGACTTTTGGTTTCTGGTTTGGCATCTAAGGAGGTTGGAAGTTGTCACTCCTTTCTAACAGCTAGTATAAAGCTGAACAAACTGAAAGTCATCAGTTCTTCTTAGATCCGTCAGAGAACTGAGACTGCAGGGGAAAATACTGCTGCCAAAATTGTAAAAGCAGACAGGTGGATACAGAGAGACATAATGTACGAAACTGATGGTCAGAAAACTCCATAAGCATTACCTCCATGGGAACCAGTGCTGGGACAGGAAAACCTGAACTGGAATGGATGAATTTCTGGAGACTCAATGTGGCCAACTCTGAGAGCTAAAAACTCTAAGGGGGTCCAGTCTTGGCAGAGAGGGAGGCACATTTTTGTGAGTTTTACGTCCAGTAGCTCTACTAGGTTCTCACGGTGAAGACCTGTAGGACGGAGGGAGAGAGTAGACATTTTGAAATATGTCAGAGCATTCTGTTTTTCTTAATTAGGCCTGACCTCAAGAGAAGCTATTTGACCATGGCATAGCCTACCAGGTCTTTATCAGAGCCTAACTAACCTGATGGAAGGAAAATACCCAACTCTCGGCCCCTCTAGCTATCCTGTCCCACATAAAGGGGGCAATAAAACCAGGCAGTTCTACTTGTAGTTTTTTAAGGAACTTCCATACTGTTCTCCATAGTGGCTGTACCAATTCACATTCCCAACAGCAGTGCAAGAGTGTTGCCTTTTCTACACACCCTCTCCAGCATTTATTGTTTCTAGATTTTTTGATGATGGCCATTCTGACTGGTGTGAGACGACATCTCATTGTAGTTTGGATTTGCATTTCTCTAATGATTAATGATGTTGAGCATTCTTTCATGTGTTTGTTGGCAGTCTGTATATCTTCTTTGGAGAACTGTCTATTTAGGTCTTCTGCCCATTTTTGGATTGGGTTATTTGTTTTTTTGGTATTGAGCTGCATGAGCTGCTTGTAAATTTTGGAGATTAATCCTTTTTCAGGTGCTTCATTTGCAAATATTTTCTCCCATTCTGAGGGTTGTCTTTTAGTCTTCTTTATGGTTTCCTTTGCTCTGCAAAAGCTTTGAAGTTTCATTAGGTCCCATTTGTTTATTTTTGTTTTTATTTCCATTTCTCTAGGAGGTGGGTCAAAAAGGATCTTGCTGTGATTTATGTCACAGAGTGTTCTGCCTATGTTTTCCTCTAAGAGTTTGATAGTTTCTGGCCTTACATTTAGGTCTTTAATCCATTTTTGAGCTTATTTTTGTGTATGGTGTTAGGGAGTGATCTAATCTCATACTTCTACATGTACCTGTCCAGTTTTCCCAGCACCACTTATTGAAGAGGTTGTCCTTTAACCACTGTACATTCCTGCCGCCTTTATCAAAGATAAGGTGACCATATGTGCGTGGGTTTATCTCTGGGCTTTCTATCCTGTTCCATTGATCTATATTTCTGTTTTTGTGCCAGTACCATACTGTCTTGATTACTGTACCTTTGTAGTATAGTCTGAAGTCAGGGAGCCTGATTCCTCCAGCTCCGTTTTTCATTCTCAAGATTGCTTTGGCTATTCGGGGTCTTTTGTGTTTCCATACAAATGACCCAGCAATCCCACTACTGGGCATATACCCTGTGAAAACCATAATTCAAAAACAGTCATGTACCAAAATGTTCATTGCAGCTCTATTTACAATAGCCCGGAGATGGAAACAACCTGAGTGTCCATCATCGGATGAATGGATAAAGAAGATGTGGCACATAGACACAATGGAATATTACTCAGCCATAAAAAGAAACGAAATTGAGATATTTGTAGTGAGGTGGATGGACCTAGAGTCTGTCATACAGAGTGAAGTAAGTCAGAAAGAGAAAAACAAATACCGTATGCTAACACATATATATGGAATCTAAGAAAAAAAAAAGTCATGAAGAACCTAGGGGTAAGACAGGAATAAAGACACAGACCTACTAGAGAATGGACTTGAGGATATGGGGAGGGGGAAGGGTAAGCTGTGACAAAGCAAGAGAGTGGCATGGACATATATACACTACCAAACATAAAATAGATAGCTAGTGGGAAGCAGCCGCATAGCACAGAGAGATCAGCTCAGTGCTTTGTGACCACCTAGAGAGGTGGGATAGGGAGGGTGGGAGGGAGGGAGACATAAGAGGGAAGAGATATGGGAACATATGTATATCTGTAACTGATTCACTTTGTTATAAAGCAGAAACTAACACACCATTGTAAAGCAATTATAGTCCAATAAAGATGTAAAAAAATAAATAAATAAAACCAGGCAGTACTTGTAAAGTTCACAGCTGAGGAGCACAAGCTCACTAAATGTTTAAGACCTAATCATGGGACTATAGAATGCTTCCCCTCCCCCATACCTCCCCACAATATTACTAAAGACCTATTTACTCAATTCATTACACTCAGTGCATTATGTCAGGCTTTCAACAACAACAACAGAAAAATTATAAGACATACTGAAGGCCAAAAATACACTTTGAAGAGACAGAGCCAGCATCAGAACGAGACTTAGATGTGGCAGTAATTTTGGAATTAACAGACCGTGAATTTAAAACAACTCTGGTTAATATGCTAAGAGTTCTAATGGTAAAAGTAGACAGCATGCAAGAACAGATGGGTGATGTAAGCAGAGAGATGGAAATTCTAAGGACTAATAAAAAAGAAATGCTTGTTTGATGGACACAGCTAAGGAAAGAATCTCTAAACTTGAATATATGTCAAGAAAAACTTACAAAATTGAAAAGAAAAGAGAAAAAAAGATTGAAAGAAATGGAACAGAGTATCTAAGAACTGTGGGTTATATATAAAATGTGTAATATAGTTGTAGTGGGAATACACAAAGAAAGAGAAAGAAAGAGAAAGAAAAAAAGAAAGAAAGAAGAAAAAGAAAGGAAGGAAGGGAGGGAGGAAGGGAAAGAGAGAGATAAAGAAGGAAGGAAAGAAAGAAAGAGAGGGAAGGAAAGAAGGGAGAAAGGAAGGAAAAAAGAAAGGGAAAAAGGAAGGGAGAGAGGAAGGGAGAAAGAGAGAAAGGAACAGAAGAAATATTTGAGGCAATAATGACTGAAAATTTCCCAATTAATGTCAGACACCAAACCATAGGTCCAGGAAGCTCATAGAACACCAAGCAATATAAATGCAAAACAAAAGCACAAACAAAAGAACTACACCTATACATATCATATTCAAATGGTACAAAATCAAAGATAAAGGAAAAATCTTGAAAGAAGTCAGAGGAAAAAGACATTCTCCCTGTAGAGTTGCAAAATGAGAATTATATTGACTTTTCAGATATCACACAAGTAGGAAGAGAGTGGAGTGAAATATTTCAAGTGTTGAGAGAAAAAGCCCACCAAGCTAGAATTCTGTATCCTGTGAAATTATCCTTCAGGCGTGAAAGAGAAATAAAAACTTTCTTGGACAAACAAAAATTGGGGGCATTTGTAGCCAGTAGGAACATTTCCTGCCTTGCAAAAAATGTTAAAAGAAGTTCTTGAGAGAAGAGAAAACTGACATATCAGTAACTTACATCTGGTCAAAGAAAGAAATAGCAATCGAGATGAAATACATGAAGGTAAAATTAAAATGTTTGTTTTCCTTTTTCTTAATTTATCTAATACATAACAGCTTGTTTAAAATAATAATAGCAACAGTGTATTCAATGGTTTTAGCTTAGGTAAAGTGAAATGAATGACAGCAATGATACAAGGGACAAGAGGGAAGAATTAAGAATACTTTGTTTTTATAAGGTTCTTGGACTACCCATGAAACAGTGTTGTCTTATTTGAAAGTGAATTTGGATTAGTTGTAAATGTATATTACAACTCCAGGACAACCACTAAAAAAAAAATCTTAAAAGGGAAATGTAATTGATATAGTAAGAAAGGAGAGAAAATGGAATCATAGAAAATGCTCAATTAAAACCACAGAGGCAGAAAAAGAGTAAAAAACAAAAATAGAAAAAAGAACAAGGGCAAAAAATAGAAAACAGTAACAAATGTGTTAGATATTAGCCCAGTTATATCAATAATCACCTTAAATGTCAATGTTCTAAAATATCAGTTGAAAGACATTGTCAGAGTGGATGATAAAACAAGACACAATTATATGGTGTATGCAAGAAATCTACTTTAAATATAAAGACACATAGTTTAAAAGTAAAGGGATAGAGAAAGATATACCATGCTAACACTAATCAAAAGAAAGCTAGAGTCGCTCTATTAACTTCAGACAGAGCAGACTTCAAAGTAAGGACAGTTATTAGCGATAAAGAGGGGCATTTCATAATGATCAAATGGTCATTTCTCCAAGAAGACATAACAATCCTTAATGTGTATGTGCCTAACAGCAGAAAGTCAGAATTTGAGAGAAAAATGGATAAAAGTACAAGGAGAAATAGGTAAGCCCACTATTTAGTTGATAGTCAATATCTCTCTCAGAAATGAACAGGTCCAGCAAGCAGAAAATCAGTAAGGACAGAGATGAACTCAACAGCACCCCAGTTAGGCTGCATATAATGGACATCTATAGACCGCTTCATCCAACAGTATCAGAATTCACATTCTTCTAAAGCTTACACAGAAAGTTCACCAGGAGAGACCACATTGTAGGCCATAAAACACACTTTAACAAATTTCAAAGGATAAAAATCATACAACATATGCTCTTAGACCCACTAGGATGTCTAAAATAAAAAAGGACAGGCTATAACAAGTGTTGGCAAGAATGTGGAGAAATTAGAACCTTACACATTGCTAGTGGGTTATAAAAAGGTGCAGTCACTTTGGAAAACTTTGGCAGTTCCTCAAAATGTTAAACGTAGAGTTACCATCTGACCTAGTAATTTGACTCTTCAGTTTATGCTAAAGCTAATTGAAAAATGTATGTCCACACAAAAACTTATACATGAATATTCATAGCAGCATTATTCATAATAGGTAAAAAGTGGAAACAATGCCTGATGAATGAATAAACAAAATATGACATAGCCAAACAAAATGTCATATATTCATACAATAGAATACTATTTGGCAATAAAAAGGAATGACATTTTGATACAGGCTACAAAATACATGAACCTTGAAAACATTTTGCTAAGTGAAAGAAAACAGTCACAAAAGACGACATCCTTTTTAATTCCATTTATATGAAATGTTTAGAATAGGTAAATCTTTAAAGGCAGAAAATAGGTTAGTGGTTACAAAAGGCTGGGGGAAGGGGAAAAGGGGAGTAGCAGTATCTAATGGGTATGGTTTTTTGCAGGGGAGGGATGAAAATCTTCTGGAATTAGATTAGTGGGTACACAACTCTGTGCGTATACTAAAAGTCACTGAATTGTTCACTTTAAATGGTGGATTTTTTGAGTACGTAAATTATATCTCAATAAAGCCTTTGTAACAGAAACATAATATAATACTGGAAGGGTTCTTGAAAATTCATGCTAAATCTACATGATCCTCAATATACAGAATTAGCAAACTGTTATCATATGGAATTAAAGGCTGAACTTGTTTTATATTTTAGATTTAGAACTTGTTTTAGATTCAAGTCCAAGGCCTGGAAACCATATGCACAAGACACCAATGCGCTGAGAACTTGCTATAAATGGTTCATTCCAAAGGACTAATTAAAGTATCAGAAACAGTTTTGGAAGGTGTAATGGACTGACTGTGTTCACCCAAAATTTATATGTTGAAGTCCAAATTCCTAGTACTTCAGATTGTTGACTGCATTTGGAGATAGGGTCTTTAAAGAAGTCAGTAAGTTAAATGAGATCCTTGGGGTGGGCCCTAATCCAATATGATCAGTGTCCTTAAAGAAGAGGAGATAGGACAGAGACACACACAGAGGAAGGACCACGTAAAGACACAGGGAGAAGAAGACCATCTGCAAGCGAAGAGAGGTTCAAAAGAAACCAACCAATCAGCATCTTGATTTTGGACTAATAGTCTCCAGAATTGAGACAATATTAATTTCTGTTGTTTAAGGCACCCAGCCCATGGTATTCGTTATGGCAGCCTTACCAAACCAATTCAGAAGGGAAAGACTTTGAATGATCTTTACAACTCCGACCAAGAAAATTAGCAAATTTTACTCTTTAAAAGGTAGAGTTTAGAAATTACGAATATTAAAGGAGCCATGTGTTTTTCTTCATTTGATGCAGTTTAATATCATCCACTTCACTGCTCACAGCGTTGACCTTGCTTTCTGTGCCTGTAGGCTGAAGGACCCTGAAAGAATCCCTGCTACCCAATAATTAAAGAGAATTCTACCTAAAAAGAAGATAAACTCCCCCTCTGGCCATAGCTACAGTATCAAGTAGTTAAATGTAAGCAGAAAGGCCCGTGTCATCAGACTTCTTGTCATTGCAGTGCCATTAGCACCCTTTTAAGTATTTTGAAATCATTCTCAGTGAAGGATATCTCTGAGACCAATTCTTGGAATTGTTCGTACCCTCTCCATACAACTTTTTCCTCCCTTGAGGACAAAAGAGTTAGCATTTAAGTGGTCCTCATGTGCTCAGTACCATGCAGCCCCTCTTTCAATGAAATGGAGCCAAGTCAGAGAGAGACTCACGGGTTTGGTGTTAGCAGAGTGGGCAAAGGGGTCCAGATGATTGCAGTGCTTTATAGTTCGGATTAAAGTTTTTGGTCTTAATCTTAAGAATATTCTAAATCAATAGCATAAACTATCAACCATATTAACAACGTACATTTTTTTTTCAAAACACTTTCCAAATTCCTACCTTATTTTACACCCACAATAACTTTATTAGATGGCTAAAGCAGGTGAGGATACATGGCACAATCCATAAACCCAGAGAAGCTGACTTCTCATTATCAGAAATTGAGTTTGAGCTAATGTAAAGTTGCATTACTTCAAACTAATGCCAGAAAGATATGATTTATGAAAATTTCTTAGTAAAAATTCTCTTTACATTTTTTATAATTTATTATCTGACAAATAGATGTTGTCTGTAAGTTTGGGGGCATTTCTGAGTTTTAGTGAGTAATTAAAATAATTTGTAATCCATTTGTTATATTTTACATAAATGAATGTTTTTTAACTGCCAAGAAATGCTTGATTCTTTCAAGAATGTTTAGAGGACTTCTCTGGTGGCACAGTGGTTAAGAATCTGCCTGCCAATGCAAGGGACACGGGTTCAAGACCTGGTCCCGGAAGATTCCCACATGCCGCAGAGCAACTAAGCCCCTGCGCCACAACTACTGAGCCCACGCGCCTAGAACCTGTGCTCCACAACAAAAGAAGCCACCACAATGAGAAGCCCGCGCACCGCGACAGAGTAGCCCCTGCTCGCGACAACTATAGAAAAGCCCGCACGCAGCAACAAAGACCCTATACAGCCAAAATTTAATTAATTAATTAATTAATTATTTTTTAAAAAAGAATGTTTAGAGTTAACCGCCTCCTGCCAGAAATTGAAATTTTACATTATAAAGTCAATTATTTTGGAATGTGCGGACACTTTCATTTAGTTGACTTTTACGTGTTGTTCTTGGGTTGTCAATAATAGTAATTTAAAAGTTAAAATACCATATTTATTCACACATTTCCCCCTTTCTGGGTACGTTGATATTTTAGGGTAAAAATGTAAAGTCCTCTTTGTAGCTGCTTATGCTTCCTGCTTTAAAATAAAGATACTATCCCCATGCTTTGCTCCTTATGTTGTTGCCCAAAGAATCGAGATGAAAATGAAAGGATTATATCCATGCTTATCTTCCACTTGACCAGGTGAGAAAAGGAAAGCATTCAGCCCGCCCTTGCAGTGTGGCTCTCACAGCATCCGTTCCTCCTCAGTGTCTCCTCTTCTGGCTGCCCCACACACCCCTCAGGCAGGGTAGGAGTACAAACTATCACTTCCCTCCAGGAATTCCAAGCCATGGGGATAAATGGAGAGTCTAGAAGTCAGGCTGGGAGCTACTTGCTCTGGACCAAGGCCAAATATACATGTGCCTCAAATCTAGAACTTGAAATGGAAGGAATACCTAATGGAAATATCACCTTGCTGTCAGCTGTAAATCTCCTCCCTTCTCTTTCATTTGTCTATATCACTGTAGCCCTTAAAACGTCTTGGGCTCCCAGTGGTATTTTTAAGCAATGTATTTATGTATGGAAGGAAGAGAGTGCTTAGGAGATTTAAAATCCAGTTAACTTTGGACCTGAGGATTGTTGGATTAACTCTGAATACGTCACTCTGCTCTAGCAAACTGAGTAACGTCAGATTAATGATGATGATAAAAGGTGACAGTGAACAAGAAGCCGGGTACTATGATAATTTTTTGTCCCCTTTATCCTGCTTATCATAGAAAACATTGTGAATAGTATTTCACACCCTCTAGTTGTGCAGTGCACAATCTATACAAGAAATATGACAACTCTGGTTAGAGATTTGAAATTATATAGGTGAGAATCATACAAAGTCCAAGAATACTTAAGTTTTGCCAAGTCATTTGGCTTTTAAACCTCTTAGGACTATCCAGGGAAGATATCAGAAGTTTTGTATTTTAAAAATCTAATTAATATATGAAACTCCTTCTATCCAGATATATACCCCATGATTTTGGAGTTAAATATCAAAATTATAAATCCCATTCCACTGATGTGGTCACATGCTGCAACTATTGGCCTTCAATCAAGTATATGTACAGAAACACTGGCAATACGACCTAATAAAAAGAAATTTTTAATTCAAATATTGTGACATAATTGTGCTCAATAACCAAAATGCCATTAAAAGTCATTCATGGACATTTCCACGTCTGGAAAGACAGAGTAGACGGTTTTCCCTATTCCTCTTACTAGGCACATCTAAAACCCCTGGGTATCATATATAAAACAGACATTAAAAGAGTCTGAAAGGTAGAGAGGAGAGGCAGCTGGGCTAGAGTCCTCACACCTGAGGAATGGCACAATAACTTCAACTGAAAATCACTCATCATGCACAGGACCCATTAAATCTCAACTTACATGAGGAAAGAAAATCAACATCTGCCAAGACCAAAATGACACAGATGCTAGAGCTCCCAGACAAGGACTTTAAAGCAGCCATCATAAAACTGTTTCTGAGCAATTCCTAACACACTTGAAGCAGATGAAATAATAGAGTCTAAGCAAAGAAACAGTGTTAGCAAATGAACTATGATCTAAACCTTACACCTTATCAGAGATTAACTCAAAATGAATCATGGACCCCAGTGTGAAATGTAAAACTATGAACGTTTTTTAAATATAGGAGAAAATCTTCATGATCTAGGGGTAGGCAAAGACTTCTGAGACTTGACACCAAAAGCACGATTCACAAAGAAAAATGATCAATAAACTGGGCCTCATCAAAACTAAATTTAAATTTCTTCTCTGTGAAAGACCCTGTTAAGATGATGGAAAGACAAGCTGCAAACTCAAAGAAATATATCTGACAAAGACCTTATATCTAAAATATACAAAGGACTCTCCTAACCGTAAAACAGGATATAACAAAATCCAAACAGTCCTATGTAAACAACATCACTGAAAATGATACATGGACGACCAACACGAAAAGATGCTCGACATCATTAACTGTGATAGACCTAATAACGCCCCCTCAAAATCCATAATTCGAATCCCCAGAAACTGTGAATACGTTATCTTACATTCCAAAGGAACTTTGAGGATGTGATTAAGTTTTTAAGGATCTTGAGATGAAATTGTCCTGGATTATGCTGCTAAGCCTGATATAATCACAAGGGTCCTTATAAGAGGGAGGCAGGATCAGAGATAAGAGCGGATGCTGTGACGCTGCATTTGAAGACAGAGGAAAGGGCCAGGAGCCAAAGATCATCGCTAGAAGTTGGAAAAAGCAAGGAAACAGATTCTCCCCTAGAAGGAATACAGCCCTGCAGACCCATTTTAGACTTCTGATCTCCTCAGCTGTAAGAGAATAAATTTGTGTTGTTTCAAGGCACCAAGTTTGTAATAAGTTCTTACAGCAGCAATAGGAAATTAGTACAACTAGACATTAGAGAAATGCAAATTAAGATCACAATGAGGTCTTACTATACATATCTATGAGAGCAGTTAACATATGAAAAATAGTGGCAATACCAAATACAGGTGAAGAGGCACAGAAAGTAAATCTCCCTTACGTTGCTGGTGGAAATGTAAATGATACGGCCTCTCTGGAAAATTGTTTGGCAGTTTCTTAAAAAACTAACCATGGGCTTCCCTGGTGGCGCAGTGGTTGAGAATCTGCCTGCTAATGCAGGGGACACGGGTTCGAGCCCTGGTCTGGGAGGATCCCACATGCCGCAGAGCAACTAGGCCCGTGAGCCACAACTGCTGAGCCTGCGCTCCGCAACAAGAGAGGCCGCGATAGTGAGAGGCCCGCGCACCGCGATGAAGAGTGGCCCCCGCTTGCCACAACTAGAGAAAGCCCTCGCACAGAAACGAAGACCCAACACAGCAAAAATAAATAAATAAATAAATAAACTCCTAACCCCAACATCTTCTAAAAAAAAAAACTATATATTTACCGTATGATCTAGCAATTGCACTCCTGGGCATTTATCCCAGATAAATGAAAACTTATGTCCACCCAAAAACCTGTCCATGATTGTTCATAGCAGCTTTATTTGTAAAAACCTAAAAACTAGAGACAATTAAAATGTCCCTCAGTAAGTGGATGATTAAACTGTGGTACATCCATACCTTAGAATACTACTCAGCAAGAAAAAGGATTGAACTTTTGATGCACACAACAACTTGGATGGATCAAGGGCATTATGCTGAGTGAACAAAGCCAGTCTCATACTGTATGATTCCCTTTACATAATATTCTCAAAACGACACACTTATAGAGATGGAAAGCAGGTTAGTGATTACCAGGGGTTAGGGCTGATGGGCAGCTGGGGGTGAGTGTGACTATAAAGGTGTAGCATAAGGGAAATCTTTATGGTGGTAGAATTGTCTTGTGTGTTTACTATAATGATGGTTACACAAATCTACACCTGTGATAAAATGACATAGAACTGTCCACACAAAGTCAAGTTATTGATTTGATGGTGTACTATAATTATGTAAGACGTAAACATTGGGTGAAATCAGATAATGGATACTTGAACCTTGAAGCACTATCTTTGCAACTTCTTGCGAATTTATAATTTTTTTTAAGTTAAAACAGTCGTGGCAAAAGATGAGAAGGAGTCAACTGATATCTTTCCAAAAGAGACAGCTAAAAGTTTAATAATTAACTGTGAGGCTTTGTTTAGGAAACCCAAGACATAGATGTTATAGAGAGAAAGGTTTTCTAGCTCTTATTTTTCATGTCATTTTCTATTTTTTTCAACTTGAAATATATTATGCATACAAAAGAATACACAAAATACATATTTAAAGATGACTCAAGAAGTTGAATATAATCAATGCCTTCCCTAGAAGGCCCCTGTGTTCGATGGTTATGGCAGCCCTTCTCTGCCCCAGAGATAACCGCTCTCCTGACATTTGTGATAATCCCCTGGTTAAAATGTTTCCTTTCTATGTATTTATCTCTAAACACTGTTTTGTATATCCTTGTCTGTTTTGAGCTTTATAATAATGGAAGCATATTGCTTGGATTCTTCTGTGAGTTGCCACTTTTGCTACTATTATGTCTTTAATGTTTCATGAGCCTGGCTGTAGTTCCTTCCTTTTCAGTGCTAAATAGTATTCTATGTATGAAATGACTACTGGTGAACTTTCTGGTCTCCTGCTTTTGAAACCCTCTTTCTTTTTTCTTTCTTTTCTTTCTTCTTAGGAGCAAGTCTGACCAGAGAAAATATGTTCTCAGTTGTTTCCAGCCAGGTCTATCTGAGACTAGGAGGATAACTAATACTGAGCTCCATATTGGGAAAGCCACTAGCCTGCCCTGTGGCACTCACATTCTGCAATACCAGTTTTATCCGTAATAAATGGCAATGCTTTAAGCATCCATTTGCCTCACTCTTTTTAGCTGATTTCTCAACTGTTTCAATTAGGCAGGGAAGAAAAAGATCATATATTTGTTCTCTCTTTTGAAACCCAACATTGACATCCTAATTGCCAAATTTATTCTCTTTTTCGTGATCTTTCAATTGTGTTGATGTCTCCCTCCTTCATGAATTTCCCCTTCCATGGCTTTATCCACATTTTCATGGTTCTCCTCTTCTTGTCGAGTTTTCTCTTCATAAGCTCTTGTATTTAACAGACCTTGAGTGTTTACCATGTGCCAGACTCCGTGCTGGAGGCTCACTTGTTTACTCCCTTAGATCAATTTTAGGATCATTTTGTCAAATGTAAAAAATTTTCTTGTTTTAATGTACGCATTGATTTGGGAATAATGAATATCTTCCAATATTTATTTGTCCTGTATAAAAACCTAGAATGTGTGTATTTTCTTAGTGTATACAAATTGATTTTTTTAACTAATAGGGTATTTTTCTCATATATTTTATTAGTATTGCTATTTAGGTTAATCCCAAAGTGGTGTTTTTGTTCTTAATGTTAGTGGGATAGATAGATGGATTTGTGTGTGTGAGTGTGTGTGTGTGTAATATTTTTTCTTTTGAAATTATATTTTCTCATTGATGCATTAAAAAGCCACTAGTATATTTTTATAGATATATATGCATATGTGTATATTTGTTTATATGTAAATGTACATATTTTATATGTAAATATACACATTTTATATAGAGACTGGACATATATATATAAGTGAAGATATGTATGTATATGTAGTCTCTATTATACTCATTAATTCTAATAGACTTTTAATTGATTGTATTGGGTTTTTTAGATAAAAATATATCATCAGAAATTCATCATGATCATTTGTTCAATTTTACTCCACATATACAACTTTTTTCTGGTGTTTTGCCTTTTCCAGAATCTCAAGAACAATGCTAGATATGGAATTCTGGTTTTATTTCTAATTTAACACAAATGCTTCTACCATTTCATCCTTATGTATGACATTGGATACTGATCTGAACTAGAAATTGGTTTACTTATTAAGGATAATTAGTTTGAATGTTAGTCTTTTTTTTTTTTTTTTTTTTTTCCGGCTGCATTGGATCTTCATTGCCGAGCATGGGCTTTCTTTAGTTGTGGCAAGCGGGCGCTACTCTTTGTTGCGGTGCATGGGCTTCTCATTGTGGTGGCTTGTTGCGGACCACAGACTCTAGGCATACAGGCTTCAGGAGTTGTGGCCCACGGGCTCAGGAGTTGTGGCTTGTGGGCTCTAGAGCACAGGCTTAGTAGTTGTGGCACACGAGCTTAGTTGCTCCGCGGCATGTGGGATCTTCCCGGGCTAGAGCTCAAACCCGTGTCCCCTGCATTGGCAGGTGGATTCTTAACCACTGTGCCACCAGGGAAGTCCGTTGAATATTAGTCTTAAAGAGATATCTAAATAGGTAATGAGTGTTAAATTTCATCAAAATACCCATTAAAACTTATTGAGATTTCTTCATGGTTTTTCTTATTTGCTCTACTGATGAGTTAACATCCTGATATCATAGGATGAATTATTTTAACATATTGGTGAATTCTACTGTTAATTTTTTTTAAACACACCTTATACCATAGTGAAACAGATCTATAGAATACGTTTTAATGTTGTCTTTGACACGCGTAGATTTTAGGATTTAACTTTGGAAAATGACTTGAGGTAGCCTTCTAATATTTTTCCGTGGTCCAGAATAGTTTATAATGCACAAGAATTATCTATTGCTTTGATGTTATAGAATTCATTCATAATATTATTTAGAGCAAGAGCCTTTGATGACTTCCTTAATTTCTCCCTGGATTACCTTTTATTTGGATTTCCTATTTCTTCTTGAGTCAGGATTTTATATGTGTATTTTTTCAGAAAAATTATTGCTTTTTTTATGTTTTCGAATACATTATACCAGTGTGTATAGTATTCTCTTTTCATTTTCACTTCTCTGTTATCTCTGTAGTAACATCTTTTTCCTTTCTAATTTCACTGATTGTTTTCTTATGTTCTTAGATTTTTTTAGAAATTTGTCCATTTTCTTTATTTTTATAAAGACTCAGTCTTGAAATCATTAATTTCTACAATCATCTTCACTATTCCCTTCAGCTACTTGCCACAGGTTTTAAAGTAGTTATTCATAATTAATTCTTGATGTAAACACATTAAAGACATTCATTCTTTGTCTAAAGAACATATTAACCACTTTCCGTTAAGTCCTACTGTGTAATTAACATTCAGCTTAAAAATATGCTCATTTAAAAAATAGCTGATTTTTAAAGTCAGCTATTTAATTTTTAAAATATCTTTATTTTTACCAATAGTTATTTTGGGAGATCGTTGAAAATTTTTTAAGTAGTATAAATTTTTGGTTTTGAACTCCTATTATTTATTTTTCTTTAAGATGTATAGCTACCAATTTATTATAGAGCTATGAAATGATTAAAATAAGGAGAAAAGTACAGAGAATAATATGGTATATATTCAGGTATCCATGACCCAGAATTGGTAGATGTTAACTTTTTTACGTTTGCTTCAGTGATTATTTTCTAAGAAATAAAATATTACAATTAAGTTTGAAACCCTCTTTTTCAATACTTTCTCCTGACCTAGCCCCTCTTTATTTCTCTCTTCAGAGGCAACCTCTACCCTGAGGATGGTTTTTATCTTTCCTGTACATGTCTATATATATTTGCTACATAAATTGTATTTTAAATAAAAATATTTAAATAAATATTTATATAAATGGTATAATAAACATTGTGAAACTTGCTTTTCACTAGACATTATATTTCAATACATATAAGGCAAATTTATTCATTTTAGCTGCCATGTAGAATCTGTCATTTATGTGTCCATTCCTCTACTTGTTTGAACTGCTGTAATGAATATTCTTAGGTGTTTCCTTAGGCATATGTGCAAGAGTTAGGGTATATACCTCAGTGTGGGTATGTTTATCTTCAGCTTTACTAATTGTTACCAAATTACTTTCCCAAGTGGTTGTACCAATTTATACTCCTGCCAGAAGATTATCAAAGTTTCCTTTTTGACCACATGCTTGCTAACACCTGGTATAAATCTACTATTAAATTTTAAAGCATGAAATGTTATCACTGTAAGTTTTAATTTGCATTCACCAAATTCCTTGTGAGGTTGAGCAGCTTTTAAATATGTTCATTGAGTTTTCTCATCTATGAGTTACCTACTCATATCCTTTGCCCATATTTCTCTTGGGTGGTCTTCTTATAGATTTGTAGGAATTATCTACAGGTTCTCGATAGTGATGCTTTTTCTCTTAAAATCTTGCTAATGTCTTCTCATGTGTCATTGTCTTTTTAACTGAGTTTATAGTTTTTTTAATATACTTTTTTCTTTCCATGTAGTTAAATTTATCGTGCTTCTATAATCTACTCCTTTCTGCTTCAGTATCATAAAAATATTCTCCAAACTGCTACAAAAAATTTTTAGAAGTTTCGGTGTTTGATCCACCTGAAACATCTTTTATATGTTATATGAAGCAAAATGAGGGCAAAAAAATGGATAGAATTACCTGTCAAAGCTGAGATAAATGAGGCATAGCCTCTGTACCTTACCTTTGAATAGAATATCTGATTAACATGCTAAATCAGGCCTTCACACCTTTATTGACAATGTCACCCGCTTCACTCATTTAAGAGCTTTCTAATGTACGTAAATAGGGTTTTTTTCTGGAAGCTGGAATATATGACAAAGTCCTTCACTTTTCCTACATGATAGATAAGATGGGTATTGGTAAATAGAAAGAAAGACATCAGCTCTTTCAAAGCTGCTGCTTTGCTTCAATTATTGGGGTGTTGCATTAAAACCAGAGGAACTGGTCAGCAGAGAAAAAATGGGAAACAGAGATAAGTTTCTTGTCTCTTGAGTCAGATAATCATAGTTTGACTGGTATTTAACCTCAGTTTAGGGTGGCTTTATTATTTTTGTAAGCCATATGAATTTCTAGAATGAAGGACATGTCCAAATATACCTGTGTAAATATATTCCAAAAACAAGAATAAATAAGATTTTTCCCATGTGGATTAATAGACCCTCTTCTGATGCCTTCCTGGGTTAGCCCTAATCAAGAATTAGCTTTACAGCAGAGCCTTTTTATTGTGCCTTGGGTGGAAAATGTGGTTTCTATATACCACGAATCTGCTAACACAACTTTTTCCCATATCTGGGGATGGAATCATTTAATAGATATTCTGTAACCTTTTTCTATATCTGAGCAAGAAGGCTAAACCTGACTGCAGGACCTGGCTTTCCAGAGGGGCCTTTAGCTGTATTCAACGCTAACACAGTATTATATCTTCCCCACTTCGCTAGTGGGTCCTCTGAACTAACTACCCTCCTGACGTTCTTTTTGCCTTCCCACCCTACTAACCACCTGGCCAAGAGTGCCACGCCACTTTGGGAGCCTCACTTGGCCAATAAAATATAGAGGTCAAAAGAATAGAACATTGGGCTTCCCTGGTGGCGCAGTGGTTGAGAGTCCGCCTGCAGATGCAGGGGACACGGGTTCGTGCCCCGGTCTGGGAAGATCCCACATGCCGCGGAGCGGCTGGGCCCATGAGCCATGGCCACTGAGCCTGCGCGTCCGGAGCCTGTGCTCCGCAACAGGAGAGGCCACAACAGTGAGAGGCCTGTGTACCGCAAAAAAAAAAAAAAAAAAGATTAGAACATTGTACCTACAGTCAACAATAATGTAGGGTGCGCTCAAAAATTTGTTAAGAGGGCAGATCTCATGTTAAGTGTTCTTACCACAATAAAATACATTTTTTAAAAAAGGATTTATTTCCCTTAGTACCTTCATAGAACAGCATAAGGACAAAACAGGAAGAAGATGGGAGAGTGCAAATACAGCTCTCACAACCTGCTAGTGGAAGTCAGTTGTGATAGTACCTTTCACAGATTGCTTGATAATGAGGAAAATGTGAGTACAAATCAGGGCTCAAGAGTGGCTAAAGTCATTAGCATGAAGGCTTTAGAGGGAAGTGACTAGTTTTACGTTGCCTGTTTATGGAAAGGAGATGGTTACCAGTTTACTACTCTTCTAAAATGGGACAGGAAGGACAACAAACAGATAGGAAGACGATATATTTTTTTAATGGGTTTAATTCCGTGCTGTCTAATTGACACAGAAAATATAAGTTGTAATTTGGCTGCATCTATAGACCTGGTAATTTGCCTCTTTAAGTCAAATCAGTGATATAAAGGATACACACATCAATGTTTTTTATGCTTCCAACTGGATTATCAACCCACTGAGAAGAGTTAGGGAGTTGCCAGATATAGAGAGCAAACTAGTGGTTACTACTAGGGAGAGGGTGGCGGAGGGACAATATAGGGGCGGGGGATTAAGAGGCACAAACTACTATGTATGTATCAAGCAAATAAGCTACAAGGATATATTATACAGCACAGGGAACATAGCTGGTATCTTGTAGCTACAAATGGAATATAACTGTAAAAATTGTGAATTACTATATCGCACACCTGAAATGTATATAATATTGTAAATCAACTATACTTCAGTTTTTAAAAGTTAGGGTGTTGTCTCTTCATCAAAGTTATTTTAGTTCATGACATCTTATATAAAAGACCATTAGTTTATATAGACAAAAGTTAAAATTAACTAAAGTCCAAACCAGAAAAATTTACTGTGAGACATTCTTAGAAAATATTCTCCATTGTTAACTAAAGAAGGCTAACTTTACACTTTTTAGAAAAGAAATTCAGCCTTTTTGTGATAACAATATGAACACATAATGTCAGAGCACAATATTCTGAAGACATGAACTTAACACAATTATTACATTACGCAGGCTTGGGATACATATTGATTTATGAGAAGTATAAGAAGCCTATCCTCTAAAGAGCTCCAGCGTACCCTAATTCAGCTCCGAGAATTGCTTTGATAACTCTCTCTTGGGAAAATTAGATGAAAGCTTGCCCTAGGAGTGATTAAGAGATTTCTGGGATTTATACACCAACATGAAAGCTCAGGACTTTAGGCTTGTACTAATTGTTCCAACCCTAGGTCCCAAAAGTCTGACTCCACTATTGAGATATCTTAAAAGCTATTTCAAAATATGCTTTAGGAGTCCCACAATTCTTTAATTCAAACACTAGTTCATAGATTTTTAGATATCATTTAAACTGTAATAGCCTGTAGTAGATGCAACTGTTCAAAAGTGTTGAATATCAAATTTTAACACATTAGAGAGAATTAATGCCTGCTCTCATACTCTCAGGTGAAATCACTGAGGTACAAATTTCCAGATAATAGTTGCTTTGACGTCTTTTGTATACAGTTGCACTTCTTATTAATGCAACAGTAATCTTAAAAAATTTATGTGACTTTGCATACATGTCTTTTTTTGAGTATGGAAATGTCATTTTATTTTATTACTTTTTTATTGAAGTATAGTTGATGTACAATGTTGTGTTAGTTTCAGATGTACGGCAAAGTGATTCAGTTATACATACATATATATATATGATATATATACACATTCTTTTTCACATTCTTTTCATTTATAGGTTATTACAAAATATCGACTATAGTTCCCTGTGCTTTACAGTAGGCCATTGTTGGTTATCTATTTTATATATAGGAGTGTGTATATGTTAATCCCAAATTCCTAATTTACATGTCTTTTTTAGTAGTTATTCAGGACTGTGCATGTCTGACACATTAGATTATACACTTTGCATCAGCTTTTGTGTTTGCCAATCATTTTTACAATATGAATAAGGTTCATTAGATTATGCAGGTTGTAGTAGTACCATCCTGCCTGCTGCGGACAATATTAGCAGTGAGGGCAAATCTTGAACTTAACATACAAAACGAAGTCCATTTTACTGTTTTGAAACTTTAAGTAATAGAGACAAGCATTGAAGTATACAGGAGATTTTTTAAATAACTACACCAAATGTCACATTATAAGATAAATTTTTAAAATATTTTCTACAAAAAGATATCTTTTTTATCAACTTCTCTGAAATTTAAACACCCACTTAATTTATGTGAGCAATAGTTGGATAACAAAATGAATAAATGTAGGAAAATATCTAGCATCCTCTTTGGTGTTTCAGAATCAGTTTAGTTGTCCAGGACCCTGAGAATGCAAAACGAATGGCTTAGAAAAGTATCATTTTCTCCTATTTAGTGAATTAGGAATTTCTCCCTATTGTGCAAACAAAACAAAATACAAAAATGTGTTGAACGTCGAAGCTGATAAAAGACTGCAACTGTCATAACTACTATGATAATAACCATTGCTTCAAATTATCGGTGTGTCAAAACAGCCTAATTATATTCTCTGGTTTTATAAATAAATAAAAATTGTTATAAATATGAACTTATAAAGCAGGTTAAAATGACTAAATTTCTGGGCTTCCCTGGTGGCACAGTGGTTGGGAGTCCGCCTGCCGATGCAGGGGACACGGGTTTGTGCCCCAGTCCGGGAAGATCCCACATGCTGCAGAGCGGCTGGGCCCGTGAGCCATGGCCGCTGAGTCTGCACGCCCGGAGCCTGTGCTCCGCAACGGGAGAGGCCACAACAGTGAGAGGCCTGCGTACCGCAAAAAAAAATAATAATAATAATAAAAAAATAAATAAAAGACTAAATTTCTATTTTTGTTTGTTTTATGTATCCAGAGTCTGTGAAAGGTAACATTTGAAAAATAAGTTCTATTTTTGCTTAAAACTTTTGAAAACTGCTGTGTTAAAATAATACAAAGATCAAAATTACTAGCTTTTAAGTTGTTCAGTAAGCATTCAGTATACTTCCACAATCATCCCTAAGTTTTGTTTGATTTTCTTGTTGTTTAGGTTCTAAGACCTAAGATCTAATTCTCGTTTTGAAAACTACATCTGCCCAGACAGCCAATTTCGGCGTTGTCATCTAAGCAATAGAGACCCTCCAAATTGCACTTGTACTGTCTGGTATTTACCAAGGTTACTTTGTGTTTGCATGTTCAAGCTGGCACTTAAGCGGCCTCTAAATTTCTCCTGATCCTCTGCCTTCTGTTTGTTGTTGTTTCGTTTGTTTTTTTGTTTTTTGTGGTACGCGGGCCTCTCACTGTTGAGGCGAGCCAAGGCTACTCTTTGTTGCAGTGTGCAAACTTCTCACTGTAATGGCTTCTCTTGTTGCAGATCACGGGCTCTGGGTGTGCACCCTTCAGTAGTTGTGGCTTGCGGGCTCTAGAGCGCAGGCTCAGTAGTCGTGGAGCACGGGCTCAGTTGCTCCGCGGCATGTGGGATCTTCCCAGACCAGGGCTCGAACCCGTGTCTTCTGCATTGGCAGGCAGATTCTTAACCACTGCGCCACCAGGGAAGTCAGTTCTCTGCCTACTGTTTGAACCAACTGTCATCCTGTTCATAGCGATCTCTAAGTTACAGCTTCAAACTCTGAATCACTAGCTTGTCGCAGGAGTGATTAAGTCAGTCACAGGATTTGGCCGAATTTTCTGCTCAGGTTTATCTGAAGTGAAATTCTCTATTAAAGAAGAAAGCAGAAACATGAAGAAAGACTCTTTAAACAAGATGCACTATTTAGAGAAAAACTTAGGAAGATACCAGGTGAGACTGGATGTTTTTGTCACTAATCTTCAGCTCTATTGCTCAATGTTTGATTTAACCTTGCGTTTCCCTTCAAAGCTTGAGTGAGTCCCTTGCAGTCTGATTTTTTTTAGTTTTTCTAGGGCTTCTTTAAGGAATTAAAATTTTATCTGCTGTGGTCAGTTATTGAAACCACAGTAGCTTTTCTTCTTCCTAGAGCATTTATACCATAATCTCATCTCGATGTCAGCCAGCCTCTTTCTACTTAAAATTTGTAAAGAAAAATATTTCGTCTAGTTTCTCAAGTTACTTGCCTTGTTTCTCTTATCCTTTATATGCTTCTCACCCAATAGAAAAGGAGAGATTAAAACATCAACAGGCATGACAGTAATTCTAGCTTGCTTGAGATCCTTCCAAGCATCCCTTTTTAATTGAAATGGAATTTCATTTATTCTAAGCTTGTGTGCTCCCTTCTGCCACTTGCCCTCTATATGCACATAAATGGTCTTCAGCATCACAGCTTGCCCTATTTGAAAGAATCCACACTTCCTTTCACAGAATTTAACTTTTTAAAGAAACATATACCTAAACACAGTATTAAAATGGTTTTAAATGGAGCTCTAAGGCAGCTTCTCCAAAATGCCAGTTAACCGAAAATACCATTCATGTAAGTTACAGATGAAAATGGCAATTTTCTCCCTCTCTGTCTAATTTCCTACCTCTCTCCTTTGACTGTATACCAGCGGTCCCCAACATTTTTGGCACCAGGGGCCGGTTTTGTGGAAGACAATTTTTCCACGGGGGGAGGGGATGGTTTCGGGATGATTCAACCGCATTACATTTTTTGTGCACTTCATTTCTATTATTATTACATTGTAATATATAATGAAACAATTATACAACTCGCCATAATGCTGACAGGAGGTGGAGCTCAGGCGGTAATGTGAGTGATGGAAAGCGGCTGTAAATACAGATAAAGCTTCACTAGCTCCCCCCACCACTCACCTCCTGCTGTGTGGCGCGGTTCCTAACAGGCCGCGGACAGGTACCGGCCCAGGGGTTGGGGACCCCTGCTGTATACCATGTTGGAACTCACAGGGCTCTGAAGAGGCAAGAGGTCAGGGTAGATCCACAGAAGCCTGGGGAGGAGAGAAAGAAATTGAGTGGGGATCCTGGTCAACATTTGGATGCTGTATCACTTCTGTTTGCTAACTCTGCATCCTAGTCATGCATTCACTTGCTCAGTTCCTGGCTGCAGAGCCCACTGCCTGGCTCACTGGATTCCTAGAGTTGTACTTTAAAGCCCAGTGGATGGATTCAGAGAGCTATTAAGAATGTGACCAACTATGACAGTGGCTCTGAGCCACAGAAGGCCAAAACCCAGGAGGACTTTACCCTTCTCAAGTTGAGCATTGCTTAAGCATTTTTGTATATTAGCAACGTGTGGTACCACATACTGGGTCAGTTTCTTTTTGATTGATATCATTGATGTAATTCTGATGCCTTGATATAATTCTGCAGTTGGTACATATTCCCTGTAACAACTTAATAAAACAAGAATTGATAGAATGAATTAGGGTTTTATAGAAAAAGAAAAGTATTACTAGATCTTTTTTATTATTTAAAAATGTTAATTAGTAATACAAAATTAAATAATATAAAAAGGGATTCAAAGAAAAAATTTACTCTCCACTCTGACCCTCTCCTCCTATTTTCCCAACCTCCAGATAAGCACTATTATTGGTTTCTTGTGTATACTTCCAATGCTTTTCATCCCTATACAAACAAATATAAATATATAGCCTGAATTTCCCCCCTTTTCTATGCAAGGTAGTATATTAAAACAGTGTTTTGTACTTTGCCTTTTTCACTTATTAATGTATCTTGGAGTTCTTTCGATATCAGTACATAGAGAGCTCCCTTATTCTTTTTTGTAGCAGTGCAGTGTTGCAGTGTATGAATCAACATGATTTATTAACTAGTCCCTACAGACGAAATATAAAATGTTTCCAATAGTTTTGCTGTTGCAAGCATCGCTGCAAATATATTTATCAATTAATTAGTGTGTTTTGACTTAGCTTACATTGTTTTCAGCTAAGACTAAATTTTAATGTCATCATATGTACCTTGTTTTATGGCTTCTGACCTTCCAAGATCATAAAGGAATTTTCTCATGCATTCTTCTAATGCTTTTATGACTTCACTTTTTACATTTATATTTTTGATGCACTTGGAATTTATCCTTTATATCAGTGTATCGGGTAAGGACACAACTTTTTTCTAGATAGCCATCCAGTTGTATCAATACCATTTATTGACTATATATTTTTTCCACTAACCTAAGATGGCTTCTGTATCATGTGTGATGTGTTTGGGTCTATTTCTGTATTTTCTATTCTATTTCACTGATTACTCTGTCTAGTCCTGGACTGCTACCGTAGTGTTTAAATTATTGACCAATTAGGGTACAATTTTTTATCTGTTATGACTAGTCTCACATCTCTGCTTTTCTTTTTTAGAGTTTTTATTTTTTGGATAGTCATTTATTTTGCCATGTGAATTTTATTTTATATTGAGTTTTGATATCTTATTTTATATATTTATTTCATATTGAGTTTTTCCATTAAAAAAAGATGAAGAAGACTATTAGTATTTTTATTGGTATCATAACATTAAATTTTAAATTTATATAGGAAGAATTTCTATCTTTATGGTATTGAGTCTTCTTCATCTAGAACCTAATACATCTTTCTTTTTAGTATTTTTAAAATTAATTATTAAATTTATTTTTGTCTGCATTGGGTCTTTGTTGCTGCATCCAGGCTTTCTCTAGTTGAGGCAAGCAGGGGCTACTCTTCGTTGCAGTGCACAGGTTTCTCATTGCCGTGGCTTCTCTTGTTGCGGAGCACGGGCTCTAGACATGCAGGCTTCAGTAGTTGTGGCATGCAGGCTCAGTAGCTGTGGCTTGCAAGCTCTAGAGCGCAGGCTCAGTAGTTGTGGTGCAGGGGCTTAGTTGCTCCACGGCATGTGGGATCTTCCCGGACCAGGGTTTGAACCCGTGTCCCCTGCATTGGCAGGCGGATTCTGAACTTCTGCACCACGAGGGAAGTCCCTGGTATTTTTTGATAGTGTTTTAAATGTATCTTTATGTAAATCTTGCATATTTCTTAGATTTATTCCCTTGTGCTTTTTCATTTGCTACTGTAAATGAGATCCTTCTTCTTTTATATCTTCTGAATTCTTTTCATCTGTAGATTTTTTCAAATCATAATACGCTTGGTTATTTTCATGAATGGTAGTGGAAAAGGGATAAGCTGCAAGTCATTCACATTTGTCAAAGAGGCAGGCATTTATAATGATGTTTGAGCATAAACAACTGTAAAATCTGAGGCCTTTTTTGATAGAAAATAATCACAACCTTGATGGGAAGTCCTTGTATAGGAACTGCTAATTGGTGCCATTTCTTCATCTATTCTCAGACCTTTCCCACAACCCACATCATTTCAGTAACATTTTACTTCCTGCTGATAAATTTTTCCAACCATTGCAAAATTGACGTTCCTCAGAATTCACTTGCATCAGTTAAGGAATGTTTTCATTTAATTTTCCTGTTTATTTGTTAATGGCTTTAAGGTATAGGTTATATTCTTAGTAAGAGTAAACTCTCGACCCATAATTTAGGATTCCCAACTCCCTGGCTCCAACCTACTTTTTCATCCTTCATACCCCAGAATTGTAGTGCTCCCTATTTCTTCCACAGTCCCATAACTTTCCACCTTCAGATATGTAAGCCCTCCATTATCATCATCTAAAATGCCCCCCCAGCTTCACCTCCATCAATCAAAATTCTATCCAAACCTCAAGGTGCCACCTCTAACAGTTCTAGTTGGATAGTACTTTCATAATAGGCTTTTTTTTTTTTATCATTTAGCTTTGGAAATTTTGTTTGTTTACTCCTTTTGAGCTGAGGTATAATTGAGATATAACACTGTGTAAGTTTAAGGTTTACAACCTGTTCATTTGATACACTTATACATGGCAAAATGATTACCACCCTAGTGTTAGCTAACACCACCATCACCTCACATAATTAGCATTTCTTTTCTGTGGTAAGAACATTTAGAATCTATTCTCTTAGCAACTTGCAAGTATATAATAGAGTATTTTTAGCTATACTTACCATGCTGTACATTAGATCCTCGAAAACTATTCATCTTATAACTGAAAGTTTGTACCTCTTGACCAGTATCTCCCCATTTCCCCTGTACACTGGTAATCACCATTCTACTCTTTGTTTCTTTGACTTTGGCTTTTTTAGATTATATGCATATGTGATATTATACAGTATTTGTCTTCCTTTGACTTATTTCACTTAGCATAATGCCCTGAGAGTCTATCCATGTTGTCGCAAGTGGCAGGGTTTCCATCTTTCTTATGGCTGAATAATATTCCATTGTTATGTATACCACATCTTCTTTATCTGTTCATCCATTGACAGACACTTAGGTTGTTTCCATATCTTGGCTATCATCAGTAATGCTTCAGTGAATCTGGTAGTGCGGATATCTGTTTGAGATACTGATTTCATTTCCTTTGGATATATATCCCAAAGTGAGAATTGCTGGATGATATGGTAGTTGTACTTTTAATTTTTTGAGGAACCTCCACATTGTTTTCCATAGTGACTCTACCAGGTTACACTGCCACCAAAAGTGCAAAAAAGTCCCCCTTTCTCCACATCCTCACCAACACTTGTTACCTCTTGTCTTTTTGATGATGGCCATTCTAACTGGTGTGAGCTGATAAGTCATTATGACTTTGATCTTCCATGACAGTTCTAATTAGAACTGGTTCCTCTCTCTATCTGAATGTCTACAACACTTCACCTGCAAGTCTCTATGGTAGCCTAATGCCCCCAAAGATGTCCACACCCTAATCCTAGGAACCTATAAGTATGTTCCACAGCAAGGGGACTTTGCAGAAGCAATCGGGTTGGGAAACTTAAGATAGAGAGAGTAGACTTGTCCTGGTGGGCCCAATCTAAGCACATGAGTCTTACAAACAGAGAACTCTCTCTAGCCGGAGTCAGAGAAATGTGGCAGAAAGTGAAGTTGGAGAGATTGAAGGCATGAAAAGGATTCATTGCTGGCTTACAGATGGAACCAGCCACATGAAAAGCCTGAGAAAGAAGTGGGTTTTACAAACAACCAATTATCTTCTAAGAAACCCTGAGATCCGGATGAAAATTGCAGTCCCAACTGATAGCTTGATTCTGGCTAGATGTTAACTTTTGCCTAGTACTTAAGGAATATGAAAAATCCACATCTAAAGAGCATCAAGGGACATTCAGATTGTTATCATGGAATTTAATTCACGTGAACACATTATTTGAAATCACAGCAAGAAATGGCGATAAAGCAGACATTCACCTTCTCTGAACAGAACTAGCAAGTGAGAAAAATGATGGGAAAATTGCCAAACTAGAAGTAGAAAATACATTGGGTTAATGGTGATGGCATCAGTAGAGATAGAAACTTTTAAATAAGCATGTATTATCTCCTTCAAAGAATTGATGAGATGTCTATATGTCTGTGGTTTAATGGTGTGGGTGTTCCGGGGACGGTTTTGTCCTAAGGTAATTGTGACATCTGTGGTGAAAGAGAATAAAAGGAATTGAAAGTTTGGTACTTGATTGTTGAAGAAAAGAACAGTAATGAACTCGGGCAGAGATGAATTCACCCTCTCTTCCCATTTACAAGACACTGAGCCTACTCTCAATCACTATTTCTATAGAGAGTAATGATTAAATGGATGGGAAGTAGCAGAAAGTTCATGGAACCGCTCATCACAGACATTGTAACTAGACCAAAATATTGTATTCGTTATGGAATGTAAGAACAATTGTTCGTTTCCATTGAATTATTATTTTTTTGCTCTGATGCAGTATTACTTATATTTTGACACAAACAGTATCTTGATGAGCATTTTTAGAAAATTCTCCATTGATTAAAAATTGTAAAGCTTTCTCTGAATGATTCTAAATTATGCCATATTTCCTTTTGCAAATTTTTGTGGCTATCATGCTGGCCTTTAAATATTTCTGGGAGCTCAGCATCATGTGAGAGATTACTGTATCTCTGTAGTGTCTGTGATCCCCTGACATTAGATATATTTGGGGGATAAGTGGATATTTCTGAAAAGAGAGGTCCTAAGTGTCATCAATATTCAAAAGGGTCTGGAACTAAAATAATATTAATAATAAGAAGAATCCTGTTCCAGAGCTTTACATGATTCCTCTTTACTCTGGATGTACAAGCTTTTTATTTCTAATTGAGACTGCATGACGCCCAGTATGTGTTCTGTTGATCTCCAGTAGTGCTTCACATTCATGAGAATGGATGTTCACGCTTGACCCTGTTTGGGAGAGTCCAATAAAAGAAATACACATATTTTAAAAATATGTATTGCGACTGAAGAGGATGAAAAAATTAGGGCATGTTTTCTTTTTCTTTTTAAACTTTTAGCAAACTTTCCACAATCATGCTTTTTCAACCTTTGTAAGACTAGTAGATGTAATTCATAGTAAGCACAATTTTCTGATCATGTGAGACACAATATAGCTAAACAAATACCTAAGTTCAGCCATGATAATAGAATGCCTCTCGGATTGATTAAAAATCATGTGTTTACATGGTGCCCCATGACTCGCAGAATAAATCCCAAATCCCTTCAGTTAGTTTTGTGATCTAGCCCTAGTTTATGTGTACAGGTTTATCTGTAACAGGGCTTCCTAGCCTAGGCACTGTTGACATTGGGGCCATGTAATTCTTTGTTGTACGAGACTGTTTTGTGCATCATAGGATGTTTAGCATCATCCCTGGCCTGCACCACCTTGATGCCAGTAGCCTCCCCCCATGTTCAGCAATGTCTCCAGACATTGATAAATGTCCCCTGGGAGCCAAACTCTCCCTAGTTGAGAATCACCAGTGTAGAGTCTTTTACCCCCTCAAACTTGACTTCCCACCATAATGAATTTTTTTCAGTTTCAGAATGCACACTGTTCTTTTTCCTCTGTACTTGTGTACCTTCCGTGCCCTTTATGTATACAACATTCTCCCCACTCCTTGGTGCATGGTGACCTCCATCTTATCTTTGGCCTCAACTTAGAAGTCTGGGTGAGGTACAGCTTTCACCAGCATGCCCCCTTTCGCGGAGTGACCCTGCTCTATGGAGTAGTGGAATCTTTGCTTGTCTGTATCTCCTGTTAAACCATAATTGCGAGATGTCAGGAGTCATTACTGAGTTACTCACTGGTGTATCACCACTGCCTGGCACGTATTTGATACACAATAAAGACTTGTTGAATAAACTAACATTTTAGCCAAAAAAAATTAGTCAATACTACCATAGTGCTACTTTAAAAAATACATTTTCTAGTACAGTTATTGAGCATTAAGGTTTCAAAAAATAACCTTGGAGAAAACCTGGTACAACATGTGTCAAACACAAATCATTGTTTCAACTTAATTCCTTCCATGCTTTTGACCTTTATGAATTTTCTTGGCTTAATTCATTTTATATTTAAAACCTATATTTTATCACAATTTGGCAGATTTTTGTTTGCTGTCTGTTAACACAGTGAAGGTCACATCATTAGATGAAGCCTGATGGCAGGAAACGCACAGTAATTTGCCAATGGGAAACATATAAAAATGACTTCATTTTTTATGTTGTCCTACACCTTTTACCTTGGGGTTGATTTTAAATGTTATTACTCAAAATTGAAAATAATGTCCAAAGTGAATTCTGGAAAGGACACAAAAGAGAAAAATTACTTAGAAATTCAACTCTAAAACCATGGTTATTTCACACAATTAAATCATAGAAAGGTGCTTAAAATATCTTGGCTGACAAGGGATTAAAAAGTTGCTAAATAACAGCTACTTGAGTAGGTCCAAAACCCTGGGCTATGTGTTTCACTTTGTTTCTTATCACAAACATTTTTCTAGTGATAAGCGAAAATAACTTCTAACAACACTTATATGCTGAATACATAATTATTTGATGTCCACCAAACTGAATACAAGCTACAGTCCATTCTTGATAGCCGTGTGTGGGAGGCAGGACAGTGCTCATAGTAATTAGGCACCGTTTGTCCTTTCAAGGACTTCACTATAACGCAGAACAAGGTAACCTGTCACAGTGGTTTACTGAGTGTCCACTTTATGCAAACACTAGGGGAGATAACAAGAGATAAGTGATACAGAGCACTTGCTTGGAGGGATTACCCATCTGGTAGGGGAGAAAAGACATGTACTCAAAGGACTGTACTTTAGCAAAGAAAGCCCTGTGTGTTAAGGATAAACAGAATACTACCTGAATTTGACAACAGGAGAGATAACATCATTGTGTGTATGTGTATGTGTGTGTGTTTATGTCTCTGTCTCTGTGTGTTTGTAATGGGGTTGTCTCAGAAAGCGGGGCCTTCTAGATAGGTTAAATAATATGTTTAAAGAAGCATTGATGTGAAACACATTTTGGTATCAGTGAGCAAAGGATGTATTTAGAGCAGAGAACTAGAATATTTGGCGCCTGATATGTCACCGTGAAGAATGTGTCTTCACCTTGGTTGACAGGAGTCACATTTTAACAACTTTTGTCTCTACCCCACTAGTATTGAAATGCCTGTCATTCAATAATTGGTGGTGGTGGTAGTGTGGCTGTGTGTGAGGGAAGGGAGGGAGAGAGAAAGGAAGGGAGGGAGGGAAGAGGGAAGGAAGGAAGGGAGGGAAGAAGGGGGGAGGGAGATACTATAGGAAGCCACAAGAGATGTTTATATCAGGATTCTATAACTTCAGCTATAGTGAATAAATCATCTGACACTGGGCAATACAATAGACTGTGAGGAAAGTGGTGTGTGATCAGATACCAGCTGAAACTACCGAGATAAGAGAAGATGAGACCCTGACTCTGGGTGACCATGGGGATGAAAAAGAAGACTGATGAGTAAAATATTTTATATGGAGGATTTCAGGAAGTGATAAATTACTGAATTAGGTGTTAGCAAGCAAGACTGGATACCACTCTGCAATTTCATGACTGGACAACTCAGCAATGTCAATAAATAGGGAAGCTGGTGAAGGGGATGTTTGGGAATCCTCTGTACTATATTCTCAGCTTTTCTACAAATCCAAAAATGTTCTACACATAAAGCCCACTTTAAAAAGGGAGAGAGATTGTAGGTTAACCAATCCACTTTATAAAATGTTGCAGAGATGCTGAGAAGGAAGTCAGACGATAGACCCGTGGGTTATATGTTCATAAGTTAACTTCCAAAGAGACAGCTCGGTGAACATTGCGCAGGGAACTCCATTTACAGATAACAAAGCAGTGAGTGGATGATTAGGGCATGGAAGCAGTAAGAAGGATGACGGTAAAGACAGACTGTCCTAAAGAATCTGGGAGCTCAGATTCTAGGGACGCTCGAGAGTAGGTACAAGTGGAGGAAGGAACCAAAGAACAGAGGGAGGCTGAAGGGGCAGTGAGGGAGAGCATGATGAATATGTATCCACTTCCTCTGCTGTAATGAACTATCACACACTTAGAGGCTTAAAACGACATTAATTTATTCTCCTCCTGTTCTGGAGGTCAGAAGTCTGAAATCAGTTCCAATGGGCTGATGTTGAGCTGTCAGTTGCTCTTCGCTCTAAGATAGAGTGTTTCCTCCACTTTTGCAGCTTCCAGAGGCCACCTGCATTCCTTGGCTTGTGGCCCCTTCCTCCATCCTCAAAGCCAGCAGAGTAGAGAGAGAGAATATTCACGCTTTCTCTGCCTTCTGTTCTATTTGGGCCCTCAACGGATTGGATGATGCCGGCTTACAGAGGTGAGGGCAGATTTTCTTACTCAGTCTACTGATTCTGATGCTAATCTCTTTCAACACACCCAGAAATATTTTTTTACCAGCAATGTGAGCATGCCGTAGCCCAGTCAGGTAGGCACATAAAATTAACCATCATAGTTACCCTTCTCAATTATGTGAAGGGTTCACAGAAAAGATGCTGATTGGTTATTCTCCATGCCCATGAAGTCATTATTGAGAAGTAAGGGGCCTCTTGTCAAGGAGATGAGGATGTAGGGCACATAAGGGCGGACTTGGTTCCTGGTGATTCTGAGGATGTAGGGCACATAAGGGCGGACTTGGTTCCTGGTGATTCCCACCTTTCCCAGAGATCCTCCCTTGGAGAATGCAACCCTCTTTCTGCTAATCAGATGTTCATCCACCTGAAGATTTTGAGCTGCTCTCTCAAGGACTTTTTGGATAGAGACATGATTTGATGATCAGAGGCCAAAATGCACTTTCAAACTCATGCCTTTGTCACTGAAGTAAATGCTAGTAAAATAGGAAAGAAGTAGTAGAGACTTTGTCATTCAATTTAAAATGAATGTAGATGACTGCTATTGTAGTAAGTTGTAGTAAAAAGGTTGGAAATGCATCTATGAAACAAAGTTCCCAGAAAAAAAGGGAAGAAACCATAAACAATCAGAAATTTTCACATATTTCATTCAATTTTTCTGCATTTTCTTAGTTTAAAAAGTTCCAATTCACTGGGTTAGTAGGCTTAGTTCTGTACCAGACATTTCTGATATGAAGATATTTTAATAAAATTACCTCTGTTAAATTCCTGCAGCTAAAATGACTTCATTTAACCTGACCTCCTGACACCAAAAGAACATATATTATAGTTTTAAAATTCTTTAAAAAGATTAGGAACTAATTAAAGATTTTTAAAAACCTCTTCAATATATATAGTACATTTTGGGAAGTACAAGACATTAATTTGCCAATGATCTTTCTGCTACCAAATTAGTTATGAAATATGATCACTAAGGCTGCATCCAAATCTACCAAAAAGCTAATTTTAGAATTTTAATATGATCAGCTCCTAAATACAACAGCTTCAGATCTAAAATAACTGAGAAGGGATACATATCACAGAACTTTTTTTTCTTTTTTACACTCTTTATTGGAGTATAATTCCTTTACAATGGTGTGTTAATTTCTGCTTTATAACAAAGTGAATCAGTTATACATATACATATATCCCCATATCTCTTCCTTCTTGCATCTCCCTCTTTCCCACCCTCCCTATCCCACCCCTCTAGGTGGTCAGAAAACACCGAGCTGATCTCCCTGTGTTATGCGGCTGCTTCCCACTAGCTATCTATTTTACATTTGGTATTGTATATATGTCCATGGCACTCTCTCACTTTGTCCCAGCTTACCCTTCCCCCTCCCCGTATCCTCAAGTCCATTCTCTAGTAGGTCTGCGTCTTTATTCCCATCTTGCCCCTAGGGGCTTCATGACCATTTTCTTTTTTTTTAGATTCCATATGTATGTGTTAGCATACAGTATTTGTTTTTCTCTTTCTGACTTACTTCACTCTGTATGACAGACTCTAAGTCCATCTACCTCACTACAAATAACTCAATTTCATTTCTTTTTATGGCTGAGTAATATTCCATTGTATACATGTGCCACATCTTCTTTATCCATTCATCTGTCAATGGACACTTAGGTTGCTTCCATGTCCTGGCTATTGTCAATAGAGCTGCAATGAATATTGTGGTACATGACTCTTTTTGAATTATGGTTTTCTCAGGGTATATGCCCAGTAGTGGATTGCTGGGTCGTATGGTAGTTCTATTTTTAGTTTTTTAAGGAACCTCCAAACTGTTCTCCATAGTGGCTGTATTAATTTACATTCCCAAATGGTTGCTCCATTTGCAAATATTTTCTCCCATTCTGAGGGTTGTCTTTTCGTCTTGTTTATGGTTTCCTTTGCTCTGCAAAAGCTTTGAAGTTTCATTAGGTGCCATTTGTTTATTTTTGTTTTTATTTCCATTTCTCTAGGAGGTGGGTCAAAAAGGATCTTGCTGTGATTTATGTCATACAGTGTTCTGCCTATGTTTTCCTCTAAGAGTTTGATAGTTTCTGGCCTTACGTTTAGGTCTTTAATCCATTTTGAGTTTATTTTTGTGTATGATGTTAGGGAGTGTTCTAAGTTCATTCTTTTACATGTAGCTGTCCAGTTCTCCCAGCACCCCTTATTGAAGAGGCTGTCTTTTCTCCACTGTATAATCTTGCCTCCTTTATCAAAGATAAGGTGACCATATGTGTGTGGGTTTATCTCTGGGTTTTCTATCCTATTCCATTGATCTGTATTTCTGTTTTTGTGCCAGTACCATACTGTCTTTATTACTGTAGCTTTGTAGTATAGTCTGAAGTCAGGGAGCCTGACTCTTCCAGCTCCGTTTTTCTTTCTCAAGATTGATTTGGCTATTTGGGGTCTTTTGTGTTTCCATAGAAATTGTGAAATTTTTTGTTCTAGTTCTGTGAAAAATGCCATTGGTAGTTTGATAGGGATTGCATTGAATCTCACAGAAGTTTTTGACAAATTTTTGTTTCATAATTAAAATAGGTACATCAAAATCCTCTTAAGATTCACAGTGTAGACCTTCATAAAAGAGTTAAAGTAATACTGAGTCCTAACTTGAAAGAGCTGTGAGAGTATTCATCTCACTACTTCTTACCCCAGAATATAATGAAAACACTTTACTTTTTCTATACATGATAGAGAGTACCATACTAGAAGGACCTGAGTTTATCCTATGCAATTTCAAGTTCATCTCATCCCTGAGACAGAGGAGAAACTGTTTTTTCAAGCTACCAGTTAACATGGTGACAAAAATATAGCCACAAAACATTAATTACCTTCTCTACTTAAACATATGCATAAGAATATCTGCATAAAAAGTTCAAAGTACTTATTTTTTTAACAAAAGATCAATGTATCCTTCTTTTACAATGGACTCCTGGAAGGACTTGTTCAAAGTTCTGCAGCCTTCTGGATGTGAGTCATAAAATCAAAAAGCAATGAAATTGGAGGATGGTGGAGATAAAATGAATAAAAAGACAGTATGATATGTCAAGAGAGTCTATATCTTAGGTAGTGTGGCATATTTTCTTCATTAAAAATGAACAAAAAGAAAAATGAGAAAATTGCCATGAAAATCAATTTGTTAACTTGAGCAGTAAAGAAATACAATTATATAAAACATAAGAGGAGATATCCACTTATAAATATATATATCAAAGTTTTATTTACTATGTTATTTATAAAAACTAACTGGTCTTAAAAAAAGTAAGCTAGGGCAAATAATTCACAACTATTCAACATGTGCCCCTAAATAATAGTTAACACAGAAGGCTTAGTGTATGCTAGGAACTTTGTATATGTTTTACATTATATATATTAATATATTAATCCTCTAACAACAGTATGAGGTAGGTACTATGATTATCCCCTTGTTAAAGATAAGAAAACTGAAACTGTGAAAATTCAAGTTACTTGCCAAAGATCACACAAGCCAGTGAGTGGTAGAGTTCAGGTTCAAATTCAGGGAGTTATAGTGTTAGCTTTGTTTAGTTTGTGTAATAAGTAACACATTCTCTTCGTTTAAACAAGTAAACAAAAATCAACTAAATGAAAAAGCTACTCAGAAACGAACAAACAAAACTATTCAGAAGTGTATAAAATGAAACAAAGAACACGTCTCCATCCCAGCCTGTAAACATAAACAGTTTTGAGACTTAAGTATATAGAGTTTATACATATGTATACACACACTTTCACAAAAACGAGGTACATTTATACCATGTATATCATTCTTTCTTAATATCCAACGTACATGTTTCTGTGTCTTTAAAACATATCTTTCTATGTACCATTACAAATAATACAACAATTACTATTCTTATGCACATAAACATTTTTACACGTGCTTAATTTCTCTGGAACAAATTCCTAGGAGTAGGATTCGTGGATCCAAGTGTATGTGCTTTAGGAAATATTGACAGATAATGATAAATTATCCTCCAAAATGAGAATTTATTAATTAATTACCACCTTGAATGTAATGTTAAAATCAGATCATCCTTTAAAATCATTATTTTGAAAAAGTTTTTTGTTTTCACATGCCATTGTTTTGATTCTTATATTAACAATCATCTGTGATCTCTGCCCAACTCACTGAACTGTCAGTTCTACTCACAGTTCTACTGTGTTCTACTACACAGTTCTACTAACTACTATAAATAGTTCTACTCTTCTCAGTTTGGTTTTCTTAGATTTTTTTCTAGGTAGGCAAACCAGTCATTCACAGATAAATAATCTCGTCTCTATTTGCCCACAAAATCTATTTTGCTCCCTTGTCTAATTTTGCAATGGTTGGTGCTACCAGAGCAGGGATAAATAATGGCACCCCTTCTTCTGACTTGAGTAGGAATGTCTGTCCTTCAACACACGTGTTTGGTCAGAGTTTCTGCTAAGGTATTCTTTATCAACCAAAGCAGATTTATTTCACTTCCTACCTTACTGAGTACTTTTATTCACTTTAGGTGTTCAATTTTACATATACTGGTATGAGTGCAGTTTTCTCCTGTGTAATTTTCAGAAGTCTTGCTCTATGGCCCTGTCTCTATTTTCAGCAGTGTTTTCTACTTTCTTTTAATGCTGCTTTCTACAATGATTTGATTAGTTCCCATTTCTTTAGTAAATTTTTCAGCACATTTTCATCTTCTTTTTTGTCTTCTTGCCACTTCTTTGACTTCTTTTTTCTACAGTATATGGTTTATCCAACTAATATGAGAATATAGATTTGTATGTGTCTGAAGTTTTCTTTTGTTTGCTCAAGTGATTCTTCTCTCATGTTTTCCTTAACTACAAATTTCTTGTTATGTTCCTCTCTCTCTCTCTCTCTCTTTCTTTCTAGTATCAAACCATAGATCCCAACGTGATTCCTTTCTGCATGTTCCTTTTCTTTGAATGTGAATCGTTTTTCCTGGGCATCTGGTTGACTCAAGAACAAAGTAGGGGCAGTTTAGGGGAGGAGTTGTCCGCCATTAACTCTAATTTGGATTTCTGATTTTTAAATACTTTCGTCATATCACGTCTTCTCTCCTGGGGGCAACACCATTCCTCAGTTTCTATCATTCTTCAGTTTGGGGTGAGCAGGAAGTGAGAGTGGCCTCATGTGTCACAAATCCTTCAGTGATTCAGTGTTGCTTTATCTCTGATCAGTTGATTAGCACATGCAAAGGTCATTACTGCTGCTCTTCTCTGTCTCTCATCTCCTTGCACCTTTAGGCATTTTTTTCTTGGGAAAGGCATCTAGTTCAGAGTAAATCTGGATGGCAAGTCCATACATTTCCCCCTCCATCCCTACCCTCCCATTCTACTCTGCAATGGCATCCCCATAACTAGGTCTTCTTTTCTTATGGCCTACCCATCCATGAAAGTCATCACTCATTTGTAGGATCTTTCAGGCTACTTTCACTTACTTTTAAGGAAAATGAAGATCTATCCCAGCTAGTCTTAGTATGAGATATTTCCTTGATTCCACATTTCCACATCTACTTGGGTATCATATGAAGCTTTCCCTTTAAATCTGAGATGAAAGTTAGATTTTTTTTTTTTTTTTTGCGGTACGCGGGCCTCTCACTGTTGTGGCCTCTCCCGTTGCGGAGCAACAGGCTCCGGACGCGCAGGCTCAGCGGCCATGGCTCACGGGCCCAGCCGCTCCGTGGCATGTGGGATCCTCCCGGACCGGGGCACGAACCCGTGTCCCCTGCATCGGCAGGCGGACTCTCAACTACTGCGCCACCAGGGAAGCCCGAAAGTTAGATATTAATGGTATATGGTATCTGTTCAGCCATCCAACATCTCAGGGGAGAGGGGAGTAACCTGGGCTATACGTAACCACAGTGAGCGATCTGAGATACCTTGTACTTTCTCTTTGAAGGTGTTGAACCCTTTGCTTTAAGGGTCAGCTCTGCTAGATTGGATACCTTTTAGAGCCCCTACTAGGGGAACTCCTGAAATCTGAGGGTCAGCAGGCCATTTTGGTAAGAAATTGGGTTAGAATGGCAGCTAACGTCTTCAATTGATGGGTTAAGAGCAACTTTATTCTGTTTACTCTGCACAGTTGTGTTCTAAAGTTAAAACGCTTGAAAGACTCTCAGATGACCCTTTCAGCCCTTACTTTCTCTGGGATGTGAGACCCAGAAAAAAATACTACTGTGTGGTGATAGCACATATTCCCCAGTCCTAATTGTACTTGTGATTCATGCTGAGGTCATGGAAGCCTAGCACCTTTCCCACAAACCACCAGCCCCCGTGTAGCCTTTCCTGATGTTTCTAATTTCCAGAATAAAGGTAAAATCATGTTTTAGAATGAAGTGAAAACTGGTTACTGGTAAAGGAATAAGAATTAAACTGGCATCAGTCTTCTTATCCATGATACTAAATGCTTGAAGGTAAAGGAGAAGTGCCTACAAAGTTCTAAGAGTAAAGGATTGTGAACTTTCCCGATCAAGGGTAAGAGTAAAATAAAAACAAGCATTTTCTGATAAGGATTCAAACATTATACTCCCCATGAACCCTTTATGAACAGGATTTAAGAAAATTTACCTCCAAGTGTTTCTCTTAGAAAAGTGCCAGAGGATGGGCTCCTGCCAAAATACGTAGAGGTCAAGAAAGAAGAAATAGCAAATCTGACACAGTAGAGTAGGACAAGAGTTCTAAAATGACAGTGTGCAGTGAGCTTTGGGGACAGAAGTGTGGAGGACTCTGAGATGCTTGACTGAGGTCTCCAGAAAAGAGAGAGAAGAGATGGGGAGGGGAGGGGAGGGGAGATGACAGGCATGTAGAAAAAAACTTAAGAATGTGTATTTAATTGGGGCAATATTTTTTCTTTTGCTGTTCAAGAATTTTTCCCTGGCCCCTAGGAGTTAACTCTCTCCTACCAATGGTTAGAATTCTTTTAGAGAAAGACTGCAGAGAGAGAGAGAACAGAACAATACTTAGTTCATGGCTTCCAAAATAGGATTATGCAGCAGAAAAGTAATCGTGCAAGGCCAGCTTCCATTCACTTTCACGTGACCAAGAGCCAGCCAGTAGTCACCTGGAATATAAAGGTTTCTGTCACCTGGAATATAAAGGACTCCAGGAGGAGAGAGGGAATGGTGACAGGTAGGCAGGAAGGAAAAGAACTGAGCGGTCAAGATGACTGTGTCATTATTTCTCTCTCAAAGAGAGGATGTGTGAGAGATGTGGCAGCAACGTCAAGAGCAGAGCCAGCCTTCATCCCTGTTCAGAATCCCGGACAAGATTATCCCCTGGGCTGTCCCCACATAAACCCAAGACATGGCCACTCTGATTTGGTAGGACAGTCTGCTCAGGCAGAGATGAAACTGGGTGTGTTTATCAAAAAAAAGTGAAGATTCCTGAAAGGGAACAGTTAAATTTATTGGATCAAACTTAGCTTTATTATTATTTTTTTTAACAATAGAGGATTGGAGGTTTGGGGGGGATTTATTTATTTATTTTAAGAATTTATTTGGCCACGCCACGAGGCATGCGGAGTCTTAGTTCCCTGACCAGGGATCAAACCCATGCCCCTTGCAGTGGAAGCGCAGAGTCTTAACCACTGGACCCCCAGGGAAGTCCCAGTTGAATCAAACTTAGCTTTAAACGAAAGTGGACATGTTATTAGTTTCTTTCCATTCACCTAGAAGGACAGCCTGATTGGTTATATTTAAAATAATGAAATTATTATCCTCCCCTATATCTGAGTTACAATATTGGAAGTTTTACAACCTCCTTCTTGCTGCCCCGTGTGGTTAAAAAATATTAGTTCCCTTCCCAGTTAATTTTATTTTTTCTTTAACCCTCCTCCTGCATATATAGCATGATAAAATAGATGGAATCGGTACAACTGTACCATTGTTCAAATGGAAGGGAAATCGGAATTCTCCAAAGAGATTTGGTAAGCATTTACAAAAAGTGTATGAAATCTCAGCACTGACAAATATTTCACATGCTGTCCTCTTCTCGGTCAGGAGGCGGTGTTTCTACCCACGTGCTCCTGCTGAAAACAAAGGACAGTGTTCTTCCTAAAATCCGGTAAAACAGAGTTCAAGTGTATCACAGTAAGCCATGATCTCATTATGCATATTGCACATGTGTAGAAAAGCACCAGATATTTCCATCTGTCCATCTTTATCTGTAGAAAATTGATTTCACAACTTTTCCAGATGTTAAATGCCAAGCCCCGTATAAAAGTGTTTGCCAATCACTGCTAAGGCTGAAAATGTATCTTTCCAAACAGTGGGGGATTGTGGAGTCTGAAAATCCCAGAGAGAAAAAAGAAACCCGTGATAAGTAGAAAAGGGACTTTCACATCTCCGTTCATCAGACAGTTGGGGGACTCCCGTCTGCCACACACCCTGCTCTGGGCTCAGCGGACACTCAAGATTAAATGCACAACGTACGTGGTCCCTGCGCTCAGGAGCTTCAAATCCAGGCAGGGACAGAGGAGGACCAGCATACTAAGCGAAGGTGCAGGGGGGTAAGAAGACAATCCAGCAGAGTCAGGTTCCTCTGAGCCGTACTGGTTAGGCAATAGGCGCTCTGATTCATTAAATCATCTGATTATTCTACATGAAGAAACAGTTTTCAGAGCACGAATTTAAAACGTACCCTTAACAATGAGCTAAGGAGTAAAAGGCTTTACTGAGTTTCCAGGCATCATTTCAGAAGTCATGGTCATTCTGAACACCCGGTTTGCACTTGACGCCGCGGCCTCTCTCCTTTCTCAGTACTGCGTTCCTGGTTCTCCCAGGACCTCTCTGTTCTTGGCTCCTTAGAAAGGCTCCCTTCCCCTTCCTGTGCCTCACGTGGGCCCTCCAAGGCTTGGCTTTTCCCCACACCCTTCTTTCCACACTCTCTCCGTGAACACTCACATGCCTCCGGGCTCCAGCTCTGCTCAGTCTTGGGATGGCTACCAAATCCACATCTTCGCCTGACCTATCACCTTCATTCAGTTTCCTGTCTCTAGGCCCATCCTGGCTGTTTCCCTGCACAGCACTCTATAGATAGTTATCCCACCATCACTTGCAACTCGACTCTTCCAAAAGTGAGCTCACTCGTTTTACATCTGACACTGGCTTCCTTTCCAACTGTCTGCTGTCCTAGCACCGACATGTTCTGTTTTTCGATAGAACCCATCCTGGCCATCCTCCTGGGTCCCCACTCACGAGGGACTGGGAAGAAATTCATAAATCCACTTTCATTTACAGCTACATTCTTATCCCATAAGTTTAGCAATTACCTTTCAGTTTCTTAGTTTCTTCAACAGTAAAAACGGAGGCAGTGACAGATGACAGCAGGACCAGAAGCAGGATCTAAAAAGATAACATATACAGACGCGTCTCGAAAATGTCATGCAAGAATAAGATATCAGCCGGTGGCTCATAAGTGTTAAAATATTTTTCACGTAGGAGGCTATTGTCATATACAAGTATGATCAGAAGGATCCACGGCCTTAAAATGTAGAGTATGCCGTGCTGAATGGCAAATCAAACTTGTGCAACTCAGCGCCCAGGAAAGTGTGGATAGTATTTTATTTTTGGAGGAGTGAAATGTAGGTTTAAGAACAGAATCATCTCTTAGAAACCTTCATGGAAGACGTACAGATGCACATATTTTGCTATATGTCACATTTACGTATGACTATAAAAGTATATATCCACGTGCCAAAATTGCTTCCTGTCTCTGCTGCTCCAGCTATCGTTCTCTTGTTATTTTATCAACTGTGGACTACAACCGCTCCAGGATTAAACCCTCAGGCACGTACTGTACAACCTGGGGTTGAAATTAGAGAAAGTGCCCATTCACTGGGGGCTGGGCCTAGCGCTGGGTACCATCTCCTAGCGTCCCCGGCTGCTGCCCAGACATGCTGTACAAACACTGTGTGAGAGGAACTAGGTCCTCCACACCTTCACACATGCAGGCTCTGATTAGCTCGTCAACTCTTCTGCCTGTGACTCGTGCCAACACCACAACCATCAAATTCTTTAGAAAACACAGGATATTCAAGTACTTATCACAGACCAGATGTTTTGGGTCAGGGACGGGAACCAGATTTGGCTCTCAACTGAGTTTCCTTTGGCCTGGGGGGGGCAAAGTAGCAAGAAGTTGTAAGAAACGGTTAACACTTGTATCCCCTGGCGGAGATGTGAGAGGCCACGGAACGTGTGTCTGTTTCTTCCGGGTCAGTAGTTTTCTCCGTGGTTTTTCACTCCACTCCTATTTCTAGGAGTTTGTCTTGTGCCGATCCAGAGCTCAGCCTGCAGGTGTGTGTGTGTGTCCATGTCCTGTAGTTCTCATTACTTTGAGTGGGAACAGGAGTACTGCAGAACTCTCACCTGGGAACGGTCTAGAAATGGGATAGAGTATGGTTTGAATGGGTATGGAAATGTCCTGTTTTTATTGAAAAGGCATGGAGTGCTCTGATTTTTTAAACTGCATGTGTCCAGCACCTCTGTTTCCGAGTCTTGCCACCTCCAGGCTTCCTGGGCTGAGCGCTTACACCCTCACCCACTCACACCTTGAACCTGCACCTTGATTCACAGCAGTCCGATCTCTGTCCCTAACGCTCTGCTGAAACCTTTCCAATCTTTAAACTGCCAGAGCCAGGAGCCTCTATTTAGTCTTCCTTTTCCTTATTTTCTTCGGATCACATTCTTGAAACTCTCTCCTGCAGTACTGCTCCTTCCTGAGTCCCTTTCTCCTCTGATAACTTCTCGGTTGCCTTTCTTGTGCCCTTTCAGCTGAATTTCTCAGATTTTTGTTCTTAGCGAATTTTTCTTCTCCTTTTACAGTTTGTTTGAGCCAGTGCATCCATTCACTCAAATTTAACTAAAACCAGCTCTACAGATGTCAGGCTCCTAAGTTCCATTGCTAACCTTGACCTAAGCTTTCAACCAATTGTCAGCATCTGTGGATTTCTTGTCATCTCAGAGGCTCTAGTGGTTACAAGGAAATGCCCCCCTGTGTTGTGTAGGTTCCTCTTGGCAAGTGACCTTTAAAAGGTGCCTTTGGCCACCGACTCATGGAGAGGCCTCAGACATCCTAATTAAGTGTTGGTATACAGTGCTTTGACCTTATTTTGTTATCCTTAAAGGAGCTTTAGAATCACGTATTTCAAGAACTGAACTATGTAACCTGAACTCTGCAGATCCCTATCTATAAATGAGAACAAAGGACAGGATAAACTCTCAGGACAGACTCTTTTCTGTTCTTAAAAACAGACAAACAAACAAACAAAAAACCCTAATTTTTATTTTGCATACAGAAGTTACAAGCCTTGTATAAATTGCTTTAAGTACTGTTTGTTTAATTTCAATCCTTTACAAATGCACAGTGCAGAAGTGAAAGTGAGAGCTGTGTGACTGTAAAACTGTGAAAATTGTTTTCATGCGTGGATTGTGGGCACAATCTCATTAATTAGAGTCCAGATGGCTACCCTTCTTTTTAGCATGTACCCTATATTAGCTATTAAGGAAATACTGTTCTACTAAGGGTGTGTTTTAAGTATACCTAAAAGACAGCAGTATAGCTGTGAATAATACTAACAACAGTGACCATTTACACAGTGTTTATTATGTGCCAGGCACTGTGATAAGAATTTTTCTTGCTTATTTGATCCTCACAAAAACTCTGTAAGGTGTATTACATTATTAGCCCTACTGTATATATGAGAAAATTAAAGTTCTGAGAGTTTAAGTAATCTGCCCAAAGTCACTCAAAACACTGTAATTCCTGTTCATAAGACCAATATAAAATACTTAGAAAATATATTACACATTTTCTGTTTGTTAATATTCATATCTAGTTTTTGTTTTTCCACCAAAACTTATAGTGTGCATATATTTGCAGAAGGGGAAAGAAAGGAAGAAAAGGATCTATTAAATCTCATTTATTTCTAACAAACTAATCAGTGGAAAATGTTCCGTATGTACATGATAAGGATAATTTTAAATGATTACATTGTAATGTTCAATTTAGCTTTAATAGTATAATTAAAATATATCTCAATATGATTGAAAATTTTAATTAAATTATATAATTTTGATTTGGCCCTGGAAAGCTGGGCTGTTAGGTACTCAAGGGTCAACAATCACTGAACTATGTATTAAATAATTCTGTGACCATATAAATTACAAACAAAAGATACCTAGGGCTTCCCTGGTGGCGCAGTGGTTGAGAGTCCGCCTGCCGATGCAGGGGACACGGGTTCGTGTCCCGGTCCGGGAAGATCCCATATGCCGCAGAGCAGCTGGGCCCGTGAGCCATGGCCGCTGAGCCTGCGCGTCCGGAGCCTGTGCTCCGCGACGGGAGAGGCCACAACAGTGAGAGGCCCGCATACTGCAAAAAAAAAAAAGATACCTAAATAAGATTAAGTATATGAACATGTTTACTAAGTAAGACTAACTTTTTAGCTTATTTTTTATTATGAAATATATCATACATATAAAAGAGGGCATATGATATTTATGTATGAGGTAAAGAATAACTCCTTCGCTTAGTAAACAAATAGAAGCTTATTACAGGGACCTCCAGATTCAGCACTGAAATGTAAAGAGTTTGGAAGTTGTTCCTCCCAATGTTACAATAAGAAAAACTATTCAACTGAGAATTAATGACTTTTCTTGGACCCATCAAATTAGGTTGCAGGGCAGTCACCCTGAAATCTAGAGCACAGGTGAATTCAGACAATTATAGTCAAGATCTGCTTACCTACACCAGAAGTCCCAAGGGCCATAAACTAATAACAACACTTAGATGGTAATTTTGATGAACTGCTGGAAGCTGAGTGTGGAGTAGCAGGAGAGTGAGAAACTCCTGGGCCCCTGCACTTTTGTGGGCTTTACCTACAGGAACCAGGTTCTCATGGTGAAGAGCTGAGAAGGATTCCCTAGAGGCTCTGGCATGAGGGGATGGGTAATAATTGTGAAATACACCCAGAGCCTTTTCCATAACAAAGGCCTCTTCTCCAGGGAAAAATACTTTGACAGAGCTTGATTAAAAGCTGGAAGAAGAGCTAGCCTTCCCGTCTCATCTAAGAGGAAAAGGAATGAACACAGTCAACAGGGGTCAGAGCTTCAAGGAAATAGATTACGAACACTGCACCAGGGAAGGGAGGATGGGGCAAGGGAAAATAAAAAGCTGTACCACCGGAGAAGGTCACAGCCCAAGATACAGACCACTAAAATACTGAGATTTAATCATAAAACTTTACAATGTTCTCCCTCACCCATACCACCACACCAGCAGGGCTGCAGATAATAAGAGTGGTTTATAGCTGAAAGAGCTACAAGACACAAACTCTTTCTGAGAAGTACTTAGACAAGCCACCCCAAAAAAGACGGGAGACAAACCATGGGAGCTATAGGAATTTGATGCCTCTGGTACCAATAGCTAGAGCAGTCATTAAATACAGCCCAAACTCCTAGCCATATTAACATAAATCCTCACATTAAAGGTCTGTTTACCTCAGTTCCTATTACCTGATGCATCATGTCTGGCTTTCAACAATAATTGTGACATGCTAAAATAAGGCAAGAAAAACACAATCTGATGAGAAAAATCAAGCATCAGAACAAGACTCAGACATGTCAAAGATTTTGGAATTGTCCATGTGGGAATTTAAAATAACTCTGATTAACATGTAAGGGTCCTAATGTAAAGGGCACACAACAGGCAAGAACAGATGGGTGATGTAAGCAGAGAGATGGAAATACTAAGAAAGAATCAAAAGTAAATATTAGAAGTCAAAAACACTGTAAAAGAAATGGAAAATGCCATTGATGGACTCATCAGTAGACTGGATATGGCTGATAAAGCAATCAGTGAACTTGAAGGTATGTCAGTAGAAACTTTGTAAACTGACATGAAGAGAGAAAAAAGACTGAAAGCAATGGAACAGAATACCCAAGAACTGTGGGACAATTACAAAAGGTGTAACATGCACATAATTGGAATACCAGAAGGAGAAGAAAGAGAGAAAGGAGCAGAAGAAATATTTAACAATGACTGAGAATTTCTCTAAATTAATGAGAAACAGCAACTTACAGAGCTAGGAAGCTCAGAGAACACCAAGCAAGATAAATAACAAAAACCATCACGTAAAGATATCATATACAAACTGAAGAAAACCAAAGAGAAAGAGAAAATCTTTCTTTTAGATGAGATGAAAAAAACACCCTACTTATAAAGGAACAAAAATAAGAATTACTTCTCTTATACTTCTCTTTGGAAGCTATGCAAACAGGAAGAGGGTGAGTGGAATGAAATATTTAAAGGTTGAAACAACAAACAAAAAAACAGCAACCTAGAATTCTAGGTCCAGTAAAATTATCCTTAAAAATGAAGGAGAAATTTTTTCAGACAAACAAAATCTGAAGGAATTCATCACCTACAGGTCTGCCCTGCAAGCCATGTTAGAAGTTCTTCAGAAACTGGTAAAACGATATAAGTCAGAAATTCAGATCTATGTAAAGAGATGAACAATGTCAGAGAAGGAATAAATGAAGGTAAAATAAAATATTTTACTTTTCTTATATGAATTGATCTAAAAGAATAACTGTTTGAAGTCAAAATAGTACCAATGTATTGAGTGGTTATAGCATAAGGTTCAGTGAAATGAATGGCATTGTTACAAGGACTGGAAGGGAAGAATCGGGAACTTTGTTGTAAGGTACCTGAACTCTACATGAAGCAGTACAGTGTTATTTAAAGGTAAACTTAGCTTTAAAATGTATATTGTAAATCTAGGCAACAACTGGAAAAAATGTTAAAGATGTATAATTGATGTGCTAAAAGAGTAGATAAAATAGAATCTGTAAATTACTCAAAACCAGAGAAGGCAGGAAAATAGATGAAAAAAAGAAGCAAGAATAAGGAAAACAAAGAGAAAAAAACAGTAACAAATATGGTAGATATTAATCCAACTATGTCGATAGTCACATTAAATGCGAATGGTCTAAATATACCAATGAATAGACACAGGTTCTCACAGTGGATATCAAAACAAGTCCCAAGTATAAGTCATCTACAATAAATCCATTTGGGTTTAAAGATTCAGATAGTTAAAAGAAAAGGGATGGAGAAAGATATATCACGGTAACACTAGTTAAAAGAAAACTGGAGTGGCTGAATTAATTTCAGACAGGAAGTCTCTAGAACAAGGAAGATTATCAGGGATTACATAATTATGAAAGGGTTACTTCTCCAAGAAGACACGATAAAGATACTTTGTACTAAACAAAGTGAAAATGCAGCAACATATCAAAATACATGAAATGTTACAAAAGTAGTGTTTAGAGGGAAATTAATAGGGTTAAGTGCATGTATTAGAAAAAGAATTTAAAATTAGTAACATAAGCTTCCACCTTAAGTAATCAGAGAAAGAGCAATTAAAGCTTAAAGCAAATAGAAGAAAATAATATATATTAGAACAGAAATCAGTGAAATTAAAACCAGAGAACAATAGAGAAAACTGGTCACCCAGAATCTGGTTCTTTGACAAGAGCAATAAAATTGATAAGCCTCTAGATGGGTAAATCAAGAAAAAAAGGAGGGCTTCCCTGGTGGCGTAGTGGTTGAGAGTCCACCTGCCGACGCAGGGGACACGGGTTCGTTCCCCGGTCCGGGAGGATCCCGCGTGCCGCGGAGCGGCTGGGCCCGTGAGCCATGGCCGCTGAGCCTGCGCGTCCGGAGCCTGTGCTCCGCAACGGGAGAGGCCACAACAGTGAGAGGCCCGCGTACCGCAAAAAAAAAAAGAAAAAGAAGAAAAGGAGAAGACACAAATTACCAACATCGGAAATGAAAGAGGGTCAATCACTACTGTTTCCATGGACATTAGAAGAAGAATAAAGGAATACTCTGAACAACTGTATGCCCACAAATTTGATAATGTAGACGAAATGGACCAATTTCTTGAAAGACATAAACAAAATTCACTCAAGGAGCTATATATAACCTGAGTAACCTAATATCTATTTAAGAAGCTGAATTAATTAAAAAAAAAAAAACTCTCAAAAGGTAAAGCATCAGGCTCATACCGTTTCAACTGTAAATTCTACTACACATTTAAGGGAGGAATTATACCAATTTTCCACTATCTGTTCCAGAAAATAGAGGGAAAATTTCTTCTTTTTGCGATTCCAGCGTTACCCTAACACCAAACCCAGATAAAGACATTATGAGAAAGGAAAACAATTGACCAATATTTCTTATTAACATAGACATAAGAATCCTGAACAAAATATTAGGAAATCAAATCCAACAATGTATAAAAAGAATTATATGTCATGACCAAGTGGGTTTTATTCTAGTTATGTAAGCCTGGTTTAACATTTAGAAATCAGTCAGTGTAATCCACCATATCATAGGCTGAAGAAGAAAAAGTATAGCATCACATAAATTATTTAAAATGTATTGAAAAAAAAAAAAAAGAAAAGCAGGGGAATTCCCTGGCTGTCCAGTGGTTAGGACTTGGTGCTTTCACTGCAGTGGCCCGGGTTCAGTCCCTGGTCGGGGAAGTAAGATCCCACAAGCTGTGTGGCGTGGCCAAAAATAAATAAATAATAAAATGTAAAATAAGATAAAATAAAATGTATGAAACAAGCTCACTGAAGTGGGTGGGAGGGAAAGGCGCTGACCTAAATAACTCTAGAAATGAGTGGAATCTGTAAGAGTAAAGGCCAAAGAACTGTAAATGAGCACTGTGCTCTCATTAATAAAGTTGTATGGGATTGTGGGTTAACTGTTCTCACACCACTGTATGCATACACTAGAATTGAACAATTTAGTAAATGGATGGCAGATGCTTGGAGCTAGGCTTCTCACTGTCAGAGGGGGAGAGAAGGCTAGGAGTTTCCATGTAGCAATAGATTAGAGTAGGAGGCATCAGTATGAACTAAGATTTAGCCTCATACTGATGTAGTTACATATAGGAATGTTTTCGATGTGTGCATATAAAGCAGTTAGAGGACACACACATACTTCCTTTTTCAGTCAGGTGAGAGGGGTCTAGAAACAAAGACCTCCCAGTAACAATGAGCACACCAAGTGCCCAGATCTCCAGTGAAAAGAACTAGAGATCCTTGGAGAAATGGCTGATCCCAGGCCTGGGGAAGGAAACATATGAATTAAGCCTGGAGCATCTTATAGGGCGGGAAAATAGGAACAGCTCATAAGATATTAAAAAAAAAAAAAAAATGAGAACACTCACACTAATGGGAGTACGTCCAAGGGGCACAGGAGCCAACTGAAAGAGCTCCCGGTGGCCAAAGCTGGAACGATTTGAGCCACAAAGTAAAGTAGTGGTAGATCACAACCCAAGTATAAAAAGAAATGTAAACAATAACCCAAAGTATAAAATGATTCCACACTGATATAAATAAATGATTGAATCAATAAGTAAGGGAGAAGAGAAAAATCTTTGCATTAGCATCCCAAATAACATATGTAGGTAACTCTGCCTTCAAGGTGGTGGCGCACAATTCTGCACTCCTTAAGTGGGAGCTGCACGCAGTGACTTCCTTTCAAAGGAAAGAGGGGGAAATAACTTTACAGAGAAGTCACCTAACAAACACTGTCTCAGCCAGGTGATCGAGGCTAACATCAATGGAGACAAGTCATATTGAGAGTATATACCCTTGACATGATGATGTGGATGGTACTTTAGCTCTGTGGTCTTCCTTCCTCAAACACATAACCCCAGTCTAATCGTGAGAAAAACATCAGACAAATCCCAGTTGAGGGATTTTCTAAAAAATGTCTGACGATTACCCCTGAAAACTGTCAAAATCATCCAAAACAAGAAAGCTTGAGAAACTGTCACAGCCAAAAGGAGCCTGAGGAGATGTGACAACTAGTTGTTATGTATCCTGCATAAGATCCTGGGGCATAAATAGGACATTATGTAAAACCTAAGGATTTCTTAGTAAAGTATAGAATTTAGTTAATAATAATGAATCTATATTGGCTTGTTAATAATAAGGGAAACTAGGTGTGGGATATATGAGAACTCTCTGTTCTATCCTCTCAATTTTTCTGGAAACAAATTATTTTGAAATAAAAAGTTTATTTAAAAAAATTATATGCGAGACACTTTTCCAGGTACGGGCAAACATTGGATGGCAAATCGGCCTGGGCTCTGCCTTCATAGAGCTTTCTGTTTAGTGGGGAGACACCAAAAGTTGTGGGGGAAAAAAACACTTTGGGTAGTAAGATCTAGCATGACAGGGGCATTTACTTTAGCTAGGATTGTTTAAACAAAAGTTTAAATACTGCAATAGGATTTAGTTAGGAAGATCTCTTTGAGACCTGAAAGATAAGAAGGAAGTGGTCATGCAAAGAGCAGAGGTGAAGGAGAGGCCACGTTTCCAGGTATAGGAAACAGCATGAGCAAATCTCATCGTATAGGAGCCTTGAGGAATTGAAAAAATGGCCAGTGTCTTAGGTTGAGTTTTTGCAGAAACCAGTTATGAGCAAGGATTTGAGTACAAGAACAAGGATTTGCATGCAAGTAATTCATTAGGGGGAGGGAAGGTGGTCCCAAGAAGCATTGGTTGGAGAGTAGGAAAGTGAATCAGGGAAGATGTGGTTATCAAGCAGATATAATGGGCAACTAGGGCTCATCCACTTAGGGGAACTCTAGGAGACAGTGTAGAATATGCCTTGCTTATCCCACCTGTGGGAAGAAGCTGGGGTCTTTATCAAGCAGCTCCCATCAGGAACTGGCTGTAAGCTGCTCCTCAGGGGTAACTACCTGTAACTGGAATACCTGTATGGCAAGTGGAAGCCATAAAGGTCAGTACACATGGAAGCAAGGAGTGCCAAGTGTGTATGGGAGGAACACCCACAAGGTCTTTAGATATAGCCAGTGTATCTAAAGAATAGGTAGCAACAGGGAAAGTGGCACTGGATAAGGTTGGAGAGGTAAGCAACCAGATGATGAGCAATTGCTGCATTCTACCCCTGGCAATAACACAATACCATTTGTTGTAAGATCACTCTGGCTGTTGTACTGGGAGTGGATTACTGAGAATGTGGACACAAGTTGAAATAGGCAGAACGGTTATGCTGCTGCTATAGCAGTCCAGGCAGTAGAAGCTTGGCTTCAGCATAGGTGGGGTAGTGGAAAAGGAGAGAAGTGGACAGATATAAATTGCATTTTGCAGGTGGAGCTTTCAGGGAATGATGGAAAAGGAGGATTTAAAGATTTTAAGTTTGAGATGTCACCACCAACTCAACAGGAGCTCTCTAGTAGGCAGTCGGATGGGAGCCTGGAGCCAAGAGTAGAGAGATGGTTTGAAAATATAAATTTGAAAGTCATCAGTATGCAAATGCCAAAGAAATAGGTGAGGTCAATGCCATCAGTAATTCAATGCCAAAGAAATAGGTGAGGTCAAATGAGAAGAGATGACAGAAGAGGACCCAGGGAGAGAAGGAGCCAGTAAAGGCAGGTTAGTAAGGAGAGGCCAGTAACAAGAGAATTTTTGGAGCATGGTATCCCAGGAGCCCAGTGAGGAAAGGGCTTCAGAAGAGATATAGTGGTCAACTGTGCCAAACATGTCTGTGACGTCAACGAAGACAAGGACAGAAATGTGAAGAACGGATTTAGAGCTTAGTGTTGTTGGAGACCTTGACAACAGCAGTTTTGGTTATGAGGAGAACGTAGTGACTGGAGTGTTTGAAGAGTGAATGAAAGCTGGGAAATAGAAACAGCTTGTAGAAACAACCGATTACAAAAGTTTGGCTTTCATGGAGGCCAAGAGAAGGGGCACTAAGTGGAGGGAGATGCTGGACCAAAGGACAATTTGTTATTGTTTGGTTTGGTTTTGCTCTGTTTTGCTAAGTGGGAGAAAATTACATTTTTTGTTTTATTAGAATGATCTGAGAGGGAATGTTGGATGACTCGGGAGAGGGAATGGTAAAGGACCTGGAGCACAAAGCAACCACAGGTAGAAACAGCACACTTCTTCCACATATTTTAAGAGGAAGAGCAGAGAAGATTCAGGTAGATGGTGGGAGGAAAAGGGAGCACCTGTGCAATGGCTGCTATCTTCTTGATACATCATGAAGAAAAGTAGAGAACTAAGAACCAAGAGGGATAAAAGATATATGTGGCAGTTTGAGAAAAGGTAAAAACTGCTCCATTATGTTGAGAACCCATGGGAGGTACATCATGCCAAAGAGAGTCAGCTTGACCATGGAATTTCTCCAGCAGTGTTCCTCCACTCAGGGCCAGACACAGAGGTGGCTCATAGCTGGGATTTTCAGGGTTGGGGTGTTTTCAGGCAAGTGTGGCAGTAGCAAAGAGAGGGACCTGAAGAAATGTAAAATGACATTATTTTGAATGGATCGTGGAATTTAAGATGGGTAATTTCAGAAAAGTCCCCAGTAGGGGCTGATAGATAGTGGAAAAAGTCATGGGGTCAGTGGATTGGCATCTCAGTGAAATTCAGAAAACCTAACTGCAGGATTCTTGAGCAAGTGAGTTTAAATAATAGAGGTGGTAGCTAGTAGGAAGCCTATTACATATTTTCTATCATTTTAGTGATTTAAAATACATGATTGAAAAGTAGAATATTGTGTCTGTGGTTACCTAAGTCATATTGAACTGTGTCTCCCTCAGCATATATAAAATATACTTTCATAAATTAAAATTTTGCCTTGTGGCTTAGCAATTTAAATCTCCAAATATATACTTGATGACTGGAATGTCTTCACTTTTTCCTTTCTCTGGGATGGCAGCCATATTGATTCCTCTGTTCAAACGTGTAGAATAGCTTCCTTATGAACCCACACAAGTAAACCAGGCTAAAGCAGCTTACCAAAAAAGGAAGGAAAAATCATCAGACCCATGAACCAGATGCCCAACTTTCTAGGTTCTGGGATCTTCTACCAAAGAGATATAGGTCGTCAAAATGAAGTGTGGAGAATGAGAATGATGGACACATGCACTTGATATTTACTAGAACTGGTAGTAGTTAACGCTACCTCTTCGTGTTTACTATTGAGAGCCATTTAAGTTCTGTCTACCAAAGGTCCAAATCAAGAACCTTTAGTGTACCCTCGACACATTAAATGAGGGAAAATACTTTTTTCCCTACTCAAATCCATTATATAAAATTCCAAATTTCACTTCAAAAAACTAGCAGGTGTCATTTACAGCATTCTTCTGATGAGTTAGAGATCCCAGACCACTTATTTTTAATTTCTGTTTTTGCAAATAATTTTTCAATAAAAAACAGCCAAGATTTTAGGATGGCAAGTCATTTTAACTTCACAGAACCAAAATAACAGTACTCTAAATCAGTATTTCTCAAGCCTTTTTTTTCTTCAACTTGTTTGAGTGACAGAACTCGGAACAGTCGTATATTAGCCTAATGATATAATGATGGGGATGCAGGATGAATAACTGAAGGTATTTCCCTACCTCATCTACTTCCTTGTTGAGAATCAATCAGTTACAAATTATAGTAGCTATTATAAATAATAGTGTTGAAAAAAAGGTGGGACTCAGAAAAGGCAACCATTAAACACAAAATACAGAGCATCTGCCTTTCTATCAGTTTTGTTTAGAACTAATGTAGCACATAGAAACTAGGTTGAGGTCAAAGTGAAAAACTTGGTTCTAATCCCGGGTGAGCCCGTCATTAGTTAGATGACCTTCAGTGATTCACTTGGTCTTTGTGTTTCTCATCTAATAAAATAGAGGCAATAGCACTGGTTCTACCACTTCTCGGGGTGCTCTAAGACTTAAATGAAAATTCAGTTTTTACAAACATTGAATGCCTAGGATGTCCGAGGCACTGAGCTGAGGGGAACAAGAAATAAAATAAATCCCTTGCCTTCATGGAACTTACATTTTAATGGGGGGAGATAGATGAAAAATAAATCAGGAAAAGATGGGTGGTACTGGTGGGGGTGGAGTTGGAAGGCATTCTGTCTTACATGAGGTGGTCAGGGAAGGCCTCTCCGGAGTTTTAAAAAATAGAAACTTAAATAAATGAGTGGTCAGGGCTTCCTTGGCAAAAGACATGGCAAGAGCAAAGGCCCTGATGTTGGAGGGGCTTGGTGTGTCTGAGGAACAACAGTCAGTGTGGCTGGAATGGAGTGAGCGGGTGGAATGGCAGTGCGGTCTGAGCAGTGTGATTTAGATTGATGGTGGAAGGAAGGGGTAGGGCTCTCATATGAAAGGAAACGGGAAGCCGTTTCCTGGAGGGATCTGAGCAGAAGAATGTAACCTGACTTACGTTTTAATAGGATCACTCTGGCTACTGTGTGGAGGACAGAATAGATTCCAAGGGGTCAAAGGTGACTGAAAGGAGACCAGTTCAGTGGCACAGCATTAAGGCAGACAGAGTAGGCTAGTTTAGACTAGGGTGATAGCGGTGCAAGTGGTATGTGGTCAGAGTCTAGGTGTATTTTGAAGGAAGAGGCAACAGGATTTTCTGATGGATTAGACATGAATTGTGAGAGAGAGGAGTGGGATACGAAGACTTGTGGGCAGAACCAACTTAACAAAGGAGCTACCGATATGAGTGAGCTTGCTTTAGAATTTCAAGAGCATTATATAAGTTGACCTTAACTAGTTCATTTTGTACTGCAGACCAGGCATTTGATAGAATAAAATCTTCTCCTTCTACTCCTGATGTAAGGTATTTCATGATTTTCACCCAGTTTTAATTCTGCAAAACTCAATAGTCAGAGGTCAATTTACGACAATGGAAGTTTTCAGTCAGAAAAGGTTTTATTATAAGAAACAATGCCATCAGATAAAAATGCAAAACCTTGTGCAATTATGGCAAAATGTTTAAAAATATCTACACGTTTGCCCCCAAAGGACTACAGTACTTACTACATACCTGAGCACTGAACATTTAATGCCATTTTAAACTGCCTCACGTAGGGAATCTGATTCCTTGCAGGTCACGTCCACTTTTTCTCATGCACCAATGAAACCAGCTTGACGCTTAAGCTTCAACTTTGTAGGATAACAGAAAACAAAGATGGAAAATAAAGAATACAATTTCTACTTTCCTATAACATAGTTATACCACGTCCAGTTTTCAGTGTGTAAAAACTATATAGGAAAGTGCTACATACTTTCTTCAAATGCAAAAACAAAGGTCAAGTGGGACTGGCATCTGTCACCCCATATTTTAATTCTGTAGTACCCACTGGGCCTTTTACTTATAGTCTCATCATACTATGCAAGTGTACCTTAAATATCTAAACAAAGATCCACGCATATTACTAATCTTAGTTTTCTAGGACCTCTTCTGAAATCATTTGAAAAGTGGCAAAATATCCCAGCTGTATAATTTAAACAAATAGTTCTCCATACAAAATTCAATATATATCCTACTTCCATAGCAAATTCTAAACCTTGGCGTTGACACACTATACTTAGACCACACCCTCAATATAGCAAAAGGATCAACTGTTGCGCAGATCAAGAGAATAAATCGACTGCAGAATTAACCACAGTACACTGTACTCCTATGCATCACATGGGCACATTGTAAATTAACTCAGTATTCTAATGTCATGGTTTCAAGTAACACGTTCTTCTAAATAAATACAGGAGATTGTCAAAAAGCGGCAGGAAGTCTTAGATATGCAACAAAGCTTTCAAAAATAAATTACATGAACATCTCTTGTAAAACTTAGCTTTGTTTTTTTCCTCCCTTTGCATTGCAGCACAGTAAAGATGCTTCAAAATGCTCACAGAAATAGCCCCAAACCAGCAGGAAGACAAAGAAAAAATGGGGAGAAAAAACATAGGTGATTAGTTGACAAAGTCCATAAGGAGATTATAGACACACTACCAAGGCCAGCAAGAAGACAGCACGTATCCAGCTTCCCAAGACTAGATTTTAAAATGTGAATTCTCTAAATGCTGTCCACTTTAAATTCGGCTTCAGGAAACATTCCCTACTTGTAGAGGGCTGTGACAAGCAGTTTGGAAAGTTTCTGAAAAACGAGGTATGTGATGCAAAGAGGCAATGTTTTAAATTTGTTTCACAGTATCACATTACCATTTGTGCAAGAGTTTTTAATACAAACCATGCCAGTTTGTTTTAACAGAATCAAAATGTTCCAGTTAAGGACAGACTCTGGACTATACTTATATCCTTTATTAATTATTCCAGGCAGAGTAAAAAATAAGTTACTGATCCAAATAACTGCCTTATGTATAACACATGAGTTGATTTGTCCTCTGTTAATATTTCTAGCTAACTGTTAGAAAATCATCAGTTAAATATGAAAAACTGTTTAGTACCTATAATGCTATGGTTCTATTCACTCACTCTTTTCCTCCTCAATCACCTTCAGCTAGAACAAGGTTTTCAATGCAAAATTATTCATAACTGTTAAGTGCAAAAATTAAAAAAAAATGAGGTTTTACTTGTTATAGGTAATGTAAAAGCCATTAAATGAGACTACTGCAGGAGTTTTATGTTTCTGGAAAACAGAATTTTAAAAATAGGAGTAAAACTTCACATTACGCTCTGTGCAGAAGAGAAATAAGTTACCTTTCATTGTACTGATACTGAATGGACAGGTAGAGGATAGGAAAGGGGGTTAGGCGACAAAATGGCCCATGTTAGTGCAAAATGAGTGTAATATTCTTTTCACTATTCTAAGATTGAATCCAGTTAGACCAATAACTGGCCATACCTTGCCATCATGCTAGTAGAGAACCCTGTGAAATCACAAGAGTTCAACAGGTAAAGGACAATGGCCATGAAACTAACATACCAGTTTGAAAGGTAAGCATAGGCTCAGACAATTTAAATCTACCTAACTATACACATGAATTAACTTATACTAGCACCAGCCACCTGTGATTTTGAGCCCTTTTCAGGATTTAAAAAAATGAGACAGTGTTAGCACTTGAAAAAATTGTCAACAGAAAACTGCTACTTTAAAACTTTAGCTTAACTTAAAGCAACATGGGAAATATAAAACAATCAAACTAAAAGCTCTTTCTGAGACTGATCTGGTTTTCCTTCAATTTACTCTAATAACAGAACACATTTAAATCCAGTACACTTGAAAACAGTACACAAATATACATATATTCAGAATGAGGATCTCAGTTAGTGCGTCTCTGGGGTAGAGAGGTCACAGCTAAAGTCCTAGTGATATTGCCTCAGATTTTTACCCGTATTTAAAATAAAAAGTCACATCAAACTATTTTGGATGTCTCTAACCCATAATACCCTAACCACTCTTCTAAGAGTGCATAGTTGTCGATTCATCTGGTATCTCAGTGACTATTCATCACAAAATTCTAGAATGATGTGATTACGTTTATACCAGAAAAAAAAAATGCTGATAATTGCACTTTGTTACCTTTTGCTTACTGAAATGAAAACATCACAAGGATGAAAAGAAATCCCTCCCTATGCTCATCTTTAAGAGCACCCATCTCCATGTATAAACCCTCTCAGCTTTCTTAAATACTGACAGCACTTCTCGTATCATTGAAAGACCAAGTTTCCTCGAGCACAAGGTGCCAGTGAGCTCACTAAGGGCTGCCATTCATTAAAGTACTTTCTGAAGACACTGAGGATAGAGTTTAGCAACAGCACATTCAAAATGCCGGCCAAGGTCCCAGAGCCGATCTGGGGTCTCATACACTTTCATCCATTGGTCAGTGATGTCATCATATTGGTAAAGAGAATTTTTTCTGCTGGTTCTGAAGACATGTTCTTCAACGGTCACTTGAGTAGCTCGAACAAATAAATGGAGTTTGTTCTGGAAAAGTACCAGTTTAAGGTATGGGTTTATGGACTCATCACAAGGAAAGTCCTTCTTACGAGTCCATTTATTGAGCTCAATATCATAGGCTTCTACAGTAAACATCCGCTGATGATTTCCACAGGTTCCAGCTATGTAGTAGATAGAGTTCTTGTATACAGCTGCTAAGCCCTGGATTCTAGGCACAGTCATGGGGGTTAAGAAACCCCAGTAGTCTTTCTGAGGCTCATAGAAGAGGAAAAATTCTCCTAAAGAAAGAAAAAGGGGAGGAAAAAAAAAGAAAAAACAATAATATGTACATTTACATGTCTCTTTTTGGTTGTATGTTGAAGACCCAAAGGTATAATTTTCCAAATATTTTACTTTCTAAAACATTTCTTTTATAATCTCCATAGATACATTAAATATTATGGTAGCTTAAAACATCTTCATTCCATGCACAACATAACATAGTATTAGAGTGAACGTGAATTGGGGTGTTCAAAATGGGGAAGTATGAGGCATTAGTTTGGCTTGATGGCAGTATAACAGTTAAGAGCTTGGTTTCATTTACTCTCTCCAATTGGGTATTTCAGAAAATTTATTTGAAGCCAGCTCTAAAAAAAAAACATTATTACTAATGGTTAACCAGTAAGATGAAAATATGTATATAGCTTCAATCATGAGTAAGCCACTATAAATTTAAGTACTAATTATTTAATTAGAAGATGGTACATAGAATTGTTCAGATTTGTGTCTATGGGCCACTAATGTGTTCACTTTAGTGTTGGTGTAATGCAAAGACAAATACTCAAGAGGAGAAAACATGACCTTAAGATGATAGAAAACACGCACATTATTTATGAGAATTGACTATGAGTCAGTTTCAATTCTATTTTGACAATGAAAGGGTGTGCTGAGTCAGAGTGCAATACAAAAAATGTCTAAAAGAATTAAACTAGTGAAGATTTACAAGAGCTTGGTAATTATGACATTTGTATAAAATCCTTGATATGAAAATCTGAATCCTTTATGAACAGATTAAATGATACTCCGGTAGCCACTGACAGTAGAGCATAAGCTTCTGACTATTCATGTCAAGTTTATTTATATAAAGAGGCTTTGTTTAGATTATAAGTACCTACTTCTAGGTTGAGCTTCCCCTTGAAAACTGTTCTGAACTAGGTTAACTCCTATCAACAAATATAACTGCCTACTTAATAAAAGTGATGCTGTAATTTTAATTTTTCACAAAAAGCTTGTTAAAGTCCTAGCTTTTGCCTGCATATTATGTATGCTTATTGACTAACATATAACAGGATTCTTAATAAAGACAGGAATTACCACGTTCTACCATGTACTACCTCTCTAAAAATTTCTTATAAAAAGGAAAGATAATACATTTTAAAAGTTGATTTTTAAAATCTAAAGTCTTCTTAATAAATTAAAACCAGTGGTGGGCAATTAAGAAAACCCTCAGTGCCTCAGATTTCTCTTTTATAAAATACGATCTCAGATTAAACAATGTTCATTCCAGCCCTAAAATTCTATTAATTCATTGTTACTTTGCCTTAATATTTACATTAATACACAACCTTTACATTCCCTCTGGGAGTCATCTAATTAATTCTATCTCTATCAACTAACTGGTTAGCCAGTAAAACCAAAATATATAAAGAGAGAGCTTCATCATATTGGATGATATAACCTATTCAACCACACTTGATCGATTTTACATCCATTCAGGTACTCCATTTTTTGGCAAGACCAACAAACCTAAATCATGTCCATGCTTCTAGTCAACTAAAATAAGGCACTAGAGAGTACTACCCCCTCTGGAGAATTAACTTTACATTGAAGTTTAAACATATGGGTTTAGGCATTTCTAGGAAATTTTAAGCTGGATAAAGGATTAGAGCAAAGAATATTTAAAAAAAAAAAAAAAAAGAATGGGAAACGACCTAAAAAATCATGTGTGTCTACACAGAAGTTGCCCCCTTTTCCTTGTTTTATTTGAGTAGTCAGTGTAAGGAAAACATTTATATATAAGCAGTTAAGAAACACAAAAGAAGAATAAGGATGTTGGTACTGTCAACACTGCATTCAGCATTCAAGCAACTAAGATAAGAATTCAAACACAAGGAAAACATTAGCACAAATCAGAACCTTGAATCAAATATCTTACTTGCTCTTACTAAGTTCCTCTTTCTACTTCTACTAGATCATCTTTGCCAGGGTAATAGTCTTCAATCGTTTAAACAAAAATTTTTAAGCTAAGTATATTATCGTCCCTCTCATAATGTTAACAGTAAGAAAAAGGAGACATCTCAAAGTTTTTCAGTGAAAAAAAACTGAAAACAATGTTATGGATGACAGCATCAACTGCAGTGAAATTAAAATCTTGAAGACTGTAATTGAAAACTCTTTGTAATTAAGTTTCATAACCTTTGCGATCGTAAGGCTTATACAAAATTCTTTGGCAACTGAATAGTACAACTGCAGTTGATGCTTTGTTCTTTTTTCTCTTTTAAACTAATCCAGTAAGTTCCATAAGAAAAGTAGTTGCTACATTTCTTGATTATATATTACTGAAGAGCAAAAATGTCATGTATCAAACTTGCTTTCTTGTTTGAAGTCTTAAAAATGGCTCTGAGTTTTTCCCAAATCCTGAACTATTATTTATGAAAAAATATTTTCAAAAATACTTATTCCGCATGATGTCAAAACACAGTAAGAACATAAAACACAGGATCATTTTAGGAACCTGCCTTTTCTGATTGAAAAGTGTATTTTCTTTACTGGTCTTTTAAAAAACAGACTGGTCCAACAAATAGTTTATGATAAGAAAGCCAGAGGCATTCCTCAATGAACAGAAACAACTTATGTTTTACTATGAGTGGGTGAACCACAATTTGACCTGTTACCCTTTCATGAAGAACTAAATCACTTAGGCACCTACCCTGTAAAACATAGATCTTCTCTTTGTACTCCACAGCATTATGAAACTCCATAGCAACAGGCATGGCACAAACGGTCGTCCAGCAATTCTCTCTGCTGTCGTAGCACTCCACAGATTTTAGCGAGTTTCTCCCATCGCCTTCATAAACTCGCCCTCCGATTGCATACATCTTACCACAGCAATACACCAGTTTGCAGCCTATTCTGGCTCGAAGCAAGGATGGTTTGGATAGCCACCTATTAGTGGAATGGTCATACATCCAGAAATCATTTTCTGCCTTGTGGTCGATGGAGACCTCACTACTGCTTGGCCTGTACCCTCCTGCTATGTAAATATCATTATCTGGTGATACGAGAATCCCAACTTCTCTTAGATCATTTGGTGGTTTGCATAGTTTGAACACTCTTCCTGTGAATATATCTAGACAAGGCACTGTTTGCTTCTTTCCTGAGTGTTTGTGGGCAGCATCAAAACATATGATCATTTCCGATGCAGTCATTCCAAGTCTCTGTGTACAGCCATTGGTACTGGATGGTCCCTTTTCCACATAGCTTTTGGCTATAGCCTGTGCAAACTGAGGTGGAATTTTCTCTATAAAGGTGTCTTCCATCAGAGGAAAACGTATGCATTTGGCAAAAATTTCTGGAAGGTGCACTTCTCTTTCATTCTGTTCGTGTTCAAACCACCTTACAATGCTCTCATAAACATGCTCTTCCCGGTCTACGTTTAAGTCGTCACTGTCTAGGATACTTATCAGTTGGTCTTTCGTCAACTGAAGAAACTCTTGTTCTTTGGTGACACACAGGAACTTTTTACGAATGTATTCTTTAGATCGATCTCCGAGTTCCTGATGACCATAATGATCAGCAAAGATGAAGACTCCAATAGAATTCTGTGGGTCCAAATGACTGATCATGTACTTAGCACATTGGTCCTGGATGGAGGGAATCTGGAAGATGCTAGCTGCAGTGAACAAGGCTTGAACATTGGCCTCTGTCAGAACAACTCTGGAGGTATAGGCATAGTTCAACACTAAATCCATCGACTCAGCTTCAACACCGACGATTCGAACTTCTTTTTGAGTGCTTTCTGTAAGGCCGCTAGTGAACATGGATCTAGGAAGGAAAGAGTGGTGAATTTATGTGTGCTATAAATAAAAATTATTGTGGCAAATTTTTAAAAACATAAAGTTACCACAAAGACAACATTTTGAAACAGTAAAATATTTCCTAATGTGTTTCCCGATATCCTAAATATCAGGAAAGCAGATAAAAGTTGATCATCTAGCAGAAGAATTTGGTCTGGCTAATCTTAAAAAACCCTATTCTCAGGCCCAGTCAGTCCACTTTGTGCCAACTCTGAGAAAAGGAGAGTATACCTAATTAAAGCACACCGGAAGGTGGCATGGAATATTCCAGGACATCTTATTTCCCTTGGAGCCCAATCGAGGCTTCTGGTCAAGATGCCTTAGGGACTTGAGATCTTCAATCACCAGGTCAGTCAGAAAGTTTAAGAATACCCATAGAGTGTCAATGTGACACATTAGCATATAGAGACTGTCTAATAAAACGTCTCATGACCCAGTGGAAATTTACAAGGCAACCTGTGCTCAAAACATATTTTTAAAAATTTCAACTTAGAAAAACAAGATGTTCTTCAGAAGTTCATATTTTCTATCTACTCTATCTACTTCTATGTACTTTTAAAATAATTATCCTTTGAATGCTTCCTTAATGATCATAGAGAATATAAAGAACATCAATTCACTTATCCTTGGATATTTTGAAAACTTTTGCTTGACTCAAAGTTACCATATTTTTACCTATATATATTTGTATATAAATAAAGATTACAGTAGGGTTAATATAATACCTACTTCTAAAGAGAGTTTAAGAATTAACTGATTCTTTGGAGAAGATAATGGTTTTCAAAATTCCAAACTTTTGTCTTTGAGACCAAGCTTTTTTCTTTTCTTTTTTTTCTTTTAAATTATCTGTGTATTTATGGTACTTTCTTGGCCAAAACATTAAGTAGCCAAAAGCCTGGCTCTTTATTTAAAGTCCTAGTCGTTTATAAACATCATTTGCCTTTCTTTTCCCTCCTTTAAGGTTTCTTTCTAGGCTGTTCTTAAAATTAAATAAAAAAAATAAAATCAAGGGCTTCCCTGGTGGCGCAGTGGTTGAGAGTCCGCCTGCCGATGCAGGGGATGCGGGTTCGTGCCCCGGTCCGGGAAGATCCCACATGCCGCAGAGCGGCTGAGCCCGTGAGCTATGGCCGCTGAGCCTGCGCGTCTGGAGCCTGTGCTCCGCAACGGGAGAGGCCACAGCAGTGAGAGGCCCACGTACCGCAAAAAAATAAATAAATAAATAAATAAATAAATAAATAAAATCAAAAGGTCTTTTAAAATCCTCTTGAGAAAAGGACTGTGTGCCCTAGGATGCTTAATAGATGTCCGTTGAAGACACCGACCTAACACTGCTGATAAACTCCATTATTCAGATCCAGACCCCTCCTATTTTATTTTTAAGTGTGATCCTTGAATGGGAAGATTTCCAGTCACTTTTAAAGTTTTCATCAGAAACATGAAATTAATTCAAAAATGCAATATGGAATATTGGAGGTATACAAGGGTACCTGGACCCAGCTTGTTGCCTGGGCTAACCGTCCTTTGAGTCCTATTTTTACTTCTACTATGTAAATTTTAAGTGTAATATCATGCAGACTTTTTTTTCTTAAATGACTAGAAACTAGATGTACCATTGTATGAGCTTGTTTTCAATTCAGGTGCTGAAAAACTCAGTTATACAGCTCCCAATTAAAAAGAAAAATAAAGCCCTTCATCAGGCAAAGATTAACTCCCAAAGGAGAACATTACCACATAGCCCTTTATCATGGGAGCTACTACTGACTTGAATAAGCTGGTCTCACACACAGGAGCAGCGTGACACTCAAGTTCTCCTCTGTTCTAATAGGCTCTTTATGTAAACTCGATATGAAGTGGGAGTACTTCCCCACACAAAACCCTGAGCAGCAAAAAGTTTCTATTAATCATACGAATTTTACTTCTGACAAGTCACTGGGAGCAGGAAACAGCCAGGCCAGATTTCAAGCTATTCTATTCTTCCACCAGTGATGCAAGACTTAGAAACTATTAAGTATGACTTTCTACAACTCACATAGGAGCAACAATGGTACCAAGAAAGTTCTGGGGCTTCCCTGGCGGCGCAGTGGTTGAGAGTCCGCCTGCCGATGCAGGGGACACGGGTTCATGCCCCGGTTTGGGAAGATCCCACATGCCGCGGAGCGGCTGGGCCCGTGAGCCATGGCTGCTGAGCCTGCGTGTCTGGAGCCTGTGCTCCGCAATGGGAGAGGCCACAACAGTGAGAGGCCCGTGTACCGGAAAAAAAAAAAAAAAAAAAAAAGTTCTGTACAAACAGCTGTAGCAAGAGAGAAGAACCTAATCCTTAAGTCTTCTAGACAAATATCTTCATTTGAATTCACATACCTTATGCTTAGAAAGTTTTTCAAGCATTTCCTTAACTGCTTGGAAATTAAGAAAATCTACTGTAGCATACTTCTTTCCAAGTGATTTGTCAGGTCTTCAAAACTTAATTTTAAGTAAGTATGATCGTTAAATGATATAAGCCAGAATATAGAACTACAGTGAGATATAGACATCTTTACTTTATTTCTTTTTACTATTCAAATCTAATATACAATGAACACTTCTGTATATTAAACTTTAAAGAGAACCCACCCTTGTTCCTAAAAAGTCATACAGTGACTAAGAAGCCTGGCTCTGGAATCAAACCCAGCCTCTGCCACTTACTAGTTAGATAGATGATTTAGGCAGGTCACTTAACCTCCTTGAGCCTCAGTTTTTTCACACGTAAAATGGGAATAACAACTATGTAGAGACAGGATTGTAAAGATTACATAAAGTAATGTATGTAGAGTGAGCCCTGCCCAGAGCTTGATAAGCAGTAATTGTGACAAATATTTAAACACATAAATGACCTAACCATATCTAATGGATAGCCTAGATAAATAAATCTCACCAGCAGTTTCCATTAGAGGCCCAACTTCATACCTTCTGTGTATACCTGTTTCTTCTTTTTTCTTTCCAGCTCACTGCCTCATTATGGTTAATACCTAATAGTCCAATGACCTACCCTACGTAAGTCTAAATGGTTACATCACAAGCAGCAAACTTAAGTGACTATATTTAACACAGTATTCTGAGAAAGAGGAACCAGAAACCAGCGTCTGGAACACTACACTGCTATATGCCCTATAAAGGTTGAGAAAATTATTTCACAATCATTTCATGCACCATTTCTGAATACAGAAAGGCTTAAAGTGAGCACTTAAGCAAAAGGAGAAGTTAAACAGGAAACTGCCTTTATCACTGATCTTAGAGTATGAAATTATTTTTTAGACCCAAGTTTTGAAATTTTACTTTACAAAGTTTTATGATGTATAAAGATGAATATAAATGAAAATGAAAACTTAGCTTAAAAATACTTCCGGGGCTTCCCTGGTGGCACAGTGGTTGAGAGTCCACCTGACGATGCAGGGGACACGGGTTTGTGCCCCGGTCCGGGAGGATCCTGCGTGCCGCGGAGCGCCTGGGTCCGTGAACCATAGCCGCTGGGCCTGCGTGTCCGGAGCCTGTGCTCCGCGGCGGGAGAGGCCACAGCAGTGAGAGGTCCGCGTACCGAAATAGAAAAAAAAAAACTTCCGGAAAAGAAAAAAAAAAAAAAAAAACTTCCGGAAATCTTAAGAAATAATCACTAGCCTGGGGCCTAAGACACATAGAAACTGTATTTCATTCATTTTCATTTCACTGCTCTTATCCCCTGGGCATTAAAACAATCCATTAAGTGGGTAATTTGTTTTAAACTCTAAAAGAGTTAATGTGCACGAAAGAAATCCTGGATAAATTTTTGGAACAAATTTCAGATTAGCACTGTCCAATCAAACTTTCAGTAATGGAAAGGTTCTGTATCTGGGCTGTACAGTGTGGCCGCCACTACCTACAGGTGGCTCCTGAGCACCTTAAATGTGATTAGTGTACGTGAGGAAGTGAATTTTTAATTTTATTTAATTTTAGGTAAGTGAAGTTTAAATAGCCACATGCGGCTAGTGGCTGCCATATTGGGCAGTGCAATTTTAGATTTTCTGAAACATACAAACAAAAACATGTTCACTAACTTAAAAACCAACCACCTGAATTCTAGAAGAATTTGTCAAATAAAAAAAGGGGCGGGGTGCGCTTAATAAAATAGGGCATGTTATTTACTCTCAGGAAACAAATGCATTGGTTTCATCTCATTCTTGCATCTCAGTCTAAAAGTCAAGTGGGCAATACTGAGGGAGAAAGGGAACTTGGTGAGGATATCAATAGAGGTTTCCACCATCGTCATACCTGAAGTAAGGGCTGATTGCAGCAAGAACGTTTCTATGACAGGAAAATGTTTTCCCGTGATCCACTTCCACTACAATGTCTGTCAGCTGTCCTTCATCGTACATTGTTTTGAGTTGCTTTAGAATACTGCAAGCATGGAAGGGGTCCATGGCATCGCTGGCTGTGTCTGAAGATGGAATCACATTCGGTGTTGGGGAAGACTTACTTAAATCTAGGAGGAGAAAAATCGTACAACCACAAGAAGTTCGGAGCCAGTTTCGGCGTCGCGGGTTTTATTTTTTGTTTTTTGGTTTGGGTTTTTTTTTTTTTTTTTTCCTTGGTGTGTGTGGGATGGGGCGGGGAGTTGTTTGTTTCTCGCTTGGCTTGTTTTTCCCCCGCTACAGAAATGCATATATGTACACAGACACCCTCAGTGGGACCGCGAGGTAGGAGCTGGGAAAGAGCGAGCTGCGATGCAAGTTCACACACCAGCCTGCTCCTCTGGGAGCCCGGCGAGCTCGAAGCCCCGTGCTCGCAGAGGGACCGTACGGGCAGAACAGGCGAGGTGTCTGCGGCGACTCCGCCGACAGCCAGAACGTCCCAGCTGAGAGCGAAGGGCAGGAGCCTCACGAGGGAAGCTCGATGGATGGCGGCCGCCAGTACCCCCTCAACCGCCTTGCGAACAGGTCGGAGCGGCGGCCGGTACCCGGCCTCCCCATCCCTGTCCGGCCGGACCGCCCACCTCCCTCCGCGCCATTCATCCTCCCTCCCCTCATCCCTGTCCACCTCTCCATCCTTCGCTCCGGCTCCTCATCGCCACCCGCCTCAGCTCGCAGCCTGAGCCTCGTCCCCGGCCCACCTCCCCTCCACACCTCCCAAGCCACCACACGACCCACCTGCCGACGCGGCCATTTCTCGACGGGGCCCGGGCTCCAGCTATTTAAAGAGGAAATGTCATTTCGCTTCTCTCTCTCCCGGGTTCCGGCTCTTCTAAGCCGCCCCTAGCCAATGGGGTGGCCTATGCATCCGGCTCCGCCCCCAAGCTCCGAACTCCGGGCGCCGATTGGCCACGAGGAGCGCACAGGTGAGTCGGGAAATGTAGTTTTATTGACCCCGCTCCCGCGTGGTCCGGGTAGGGCGGAGGCCCAAGCTGGGGATTCCTATTGGCTGGTCCGGGCGGAGGCGGAGCGCAGGGAGCCCGCCAGCCTGTGTCTGTGGGGCGCGCAGTGCCTGCCGGGAGAGGTAGTCTTCTGGCTGAGGAGAGCTGTCATTCTGAGAGGCTGGGGTAGGGGAAGCTCTTGAAGTGCAAATTTCCCCATTTTAGGCCTCTCTCCAGGCCCCCGGATCTTTTTTTTTTTTTTTCCACCTTGTTCTTCGTTTCCTAAATCTCCTGCCAATGACTAGCTTCCGGTATGAAAGCGGGGGTCCGCGTGAGGGCTGTGAAACCAGAAAAATTTGGAAATGGACAAGAAGGCTGTTGTCCAAAAATGCGAAGGAAATCTGACACCCCACCCCGAAGAAAAATATCAGGAGGCCGAAAAGCAAGCCATCTCTGATGAATCACCTGTGACACCCAACTGAAATAGCATCGCCTTGGCCGAGTGCTCCGGTTGCCACAGATAAACTTGGTCTGGTTACAACGGCTGCTCAGGATCGTTAACTCCCACTCAATGCCTTGCTTTTCTCGAGCACCCGGGGAACACCTGTTCCACTTTTAAGAGTACAAGAACATTATAAAGGGATTCAGACGCTTTCCTTTTTGCTCCTGGTAAATGGAGTGGTTAAGATACTATGTAGACTGGGATTTCCTTTGACGAAATACTGGAAAGTGCCCTGAGTCTGGAGCCAGGGACAATTATTGAATCCCTAGCTCTTTACTTCTTAATGTGGATAAGACCCTTAGATAAGACCCTTTAACTCTTGGACACTTAGCTCCTTCACCTGTAGTGTGTGAATAATAATTCCTATTCTATCTGCCTCATAGGCTGCAAGCCTTTTGAAAGAAAGAAGAAATTTTACTGTTGACGTGTTTTGATTTTCTTGTCTCGTGTTTGCAGCATGTAACAGGGTGACTGGCGCATTATAGATACTTAATATTTTAAAAATAAATGTAAGACACAAATGAGCTAACATTGGAAATGCTATTTCTAAATGTTTGAAATGTAAGGAAGTCTTATCAGTGAATAGGAAGGAATTTTTAGTAGAGATATAGTTAGCCAATGAGCATAGCTTTTCTAACCCTGAAAAGATCAAACAACTGAATTTCCTGATGAAGGATCTTGGGATTTGTGATTGTGAAACAGAGAGAATGGTGAAAAACAATCCAATTCTGTCCGCTAGGTCTGCTGAATAATTTAGATCTCAAAAGTATTATAATTCTGTGCAAGTTAACAAGAATTGGTGTTTCCTCGGGGCTGGGATATGTGGACATTGGTGTGGACTTATAAATTCATGTTATGAAAACGCTATCTGCACAGTTCTGCATGGATGAAATTGATTTAACTTTTGTTACTCAGAACTTTAAATTTCCATTTTTTATGAGCCAAACACTGTTGCTTTCTACCTTATGGAAATATTGGGAGTTTCACTCACAATATTCATGGTATGAAGAAAAAAAAATGGCATCAATCCTTATGGTTGCCAGATCTTAGCAAATAAAAACACAGGACACACAATACTAGGGACATACTTAAGAGTAAAATATCACTTGTCATTTGAACCAAGTTTAATTGGGTGTTCTATATTTTACCTGGCAACCTTTTCAAACCTGTTAAAATAGGGGTTTTATTGTTTGTGTTTTGTTTTTGGTAGCCACCTGTCTAAGACTTAAGAAATTTGGCCAATTTTCTTTTTCATTTAATTCTCACCTAATTAACAAATAGACTTGGCAATCTTGTTTAGTTTTTTTTTTTTAAGTTTTCTGATTCTTTGATCCCCCAGAATTTCTGAATTTGGAGGTGGGCGGAATACAAAGAACAAAAGCCAATTTAAATATAAACAGGGGAGAAATGAAGATTTATAATTACAAGGGTGCCATTTATATGACACTGTAAATAGACTCCATTCTACTGGGCAAATGACATTACATGGTAAAGATTCCGTCATCATTACAAATACACTTTTTAAAAATACAGAATAAGTGAGAAGATGTAAAAATTGAGCCAATGGTCCCACAATATTCATTCTCAATGATTTATAAGACTACAAAGGAGATTTTATTTCAGGGTTGATACTAAACAGCCAAAGACTACAGCTTGTTTTCAAATAGTTCTAATTTGCAATTTAGTAAGAACTCACTGCTAATCTAGAAAGGCAGCAGCAAGAGTAAACCAGTTTTCTTCTTTATGTATTAAGTACTATATTGTCCTCTGAAGCACTCTTCTCAAATAGTTACAGTTTAAAGTAAATTTTAGTAAGGATGAAAATTGAAAAAGCAAACCAGAATAGTTGAAGGACCCATATTTAGTTCAAAGTAGACATTTAGAGCTTTATTATTTTAATGTTTCTTACCTAGGAAGCAAAGGCAAAGAAGATTGCTATAACCATGGTTGTTTGAGAGTAGAAAAGTCTTCACATTTAAATTCTAAAAAGATGAAGGGTATGAAAGCAGCAAATTTGGAAAATGAGAAAAATGCACAGTTGCCTTGGTTTTTTTCTGCCTTCACTTTAAGAGAACCACTTTAGCAATTATCAGCTGAGCCCAGGGTCCTGTTGATAATAATACCACACAACACAAGAATGATAGCAACTCTGATGAAGGAAGTGTAAAAGAAAATAGAAATTCACTTCTGCAAATCTATTCTGCAGTTTTCCAATTTCCCTGTTCAGTATGGCTTCAGGCTGTGAAATTGACCAGAGCTACATAAAATGAAAGTAAAGAGAAAATACCGGTGACTCTTAACACTTTAGCAAATGACATCCTTATGGTATATTTATTCTTTTCAGGCTCCGGCTACAGCAAAATATGACATTTTTCCTTGCTAAAGACTTTTGTGTTGGCTGGATTAATGCCTGCTGTACAGCAACAGAAATGATTATTTGAATATAAATTTGATATAATACTACATATTGAAAAAGGATTTTAGGGGGTAATTTCTAGAACCTTATATATTGTATATGATTTAGTTTCTTTGGAATACAAAACTCTAAATAGATACTAACATTCAGGTTTATTGATTAAACATTACTGGCCTTGGTTGTATTTTAATTTTCATTCCCTCTAAGGTGATGTGAGGATTCAACATGGTAATAACTAGAAGATTGCATTTTGTGAATCACTGAATCTAATCATACTGGAGGATGTTAAAACACATTAATTTGTCTTTTAAGTATTTGAAATTTAGCATATATGTGAAAAAAAAGAGACTGTAAAATTTGCAGCGGGGATATTCAGTTCCCCAAAAATATTTATTACCTCCATACTCCACCCTGAATCTACATTCTGGACAGGCACTGTATAAAGCAATGTTCCTGATACCAAAAAAATACATATAGATGATAGAGATAGATAGAGTTAGCAATTCAGATAGAGACTGAACGTGTTCCTGCAAAATTGATGTGGAAACCTATTCCTCATTGTGATGGTATTTGGAGGTGGGACCTTTGGAAGGTGATTAGATTATGAGGGTGAAGCCCTCATGAATGGGATTAATGCCCTTATAAAAGAGACCCCAGAGAATTTCACCATGTGAGGACACAGTGAGAAAACAGACATCTGTGAACCAGGAAGCAAGTCCTCACTGGAAACCAAATCTGCCAGTGCCTTGAGCTTTGATTTTCCAGCCTCCAGAATTGTAAGAAATGAATTTCTGTTGTTTATAAGCCACTCAGTCTATGGTATTCTGTTATAGCAGCTTGAATAGACTAAGGTGTATATATGGATGGATGGATGGATAGATAGATACAAATGATATAAGGTGGTATATTCTCTCTCTCTCTCTCTCTCTCTCTCTATATATATATATATATATATATATATATATATACATATATATTTCCTAACCTCAAGGATCTTATGGCTCGTATGATTCATCCATGGAGATAATTCACATAATAATCAATTAAAAATCGAGGGTTGAGGGCAGCCCCTAGTTAGCAGAAAATGAGTATTTAAAAAAGTTAATGTTGAGGACTTCAGAAGAGAGAAGAGTTTCTGTTCAGCTGGTGTGGGATTTAAGCTAGGCATGAAAAGATACACCATAGAAACAGTCATAAAAGCGATAGAGTATGTTCTTACCTATTTGCTTTATCTTGGCTTGACCTGGAAAGCAAAGCATTAACACATTCATACTTCAGTATTGATGGGGATTAATTCAGGACTTGAACAAGGAAGGGAAGTTAATGGCTATGTGTTACTTACATTATTTCACTTAATTTCATGTTCTAATTAAATTTTATAAGAACAGTGTTACAAATGAAGAGGCTAAAACTTGGAGAATTTAAATACCTTGCCCATAGTCATATAGGGATCTATGGCTCCCAAGCCAACTTTCTTTTGATTACAGTATATAAAGGTTCCTGGGAATAAGACAGACTATTGAAAATGAGAGGTTGTAGGACTTTTTTCTCCATTACACATGTCTTGTTCTATGCCAAACACATGGTCAATTGGTATCTGCTAATATCTATCATGAATGGACAATACTATTGGTATAGGTTTGAGATATTTTTATGCACCAAGAAAAGGGGAAAAAGGAAAAGCTAGAAAGGTAAGAGTCATACTGTTAAGTAATTTGACTTTGTCAGACTAAATTGATAGTTTTAGATGTATAGTAATTTAGCATTTTTTAATCTTTCCACTAAATAATTAAACGAAATGGCATATATATATGCCACACACACACACCATGGTTATATATACATGGTTAATCATACATATACAGATGGTTAATCATATATATAATTACATATATAAATGGCTAATCATATATATAATTATATATCAATCATATATGTCATGTATATACATGATTAACAATTGATATTTGTCAAGCTGACCATGCTTCACTATTCTCCTACAAGACTGAGTTATTGTACGAGAATGGAGACCCTGAATAGAATTACTCCACTGGACCCTTTACAGTATTTAAACTTAGGATGCCAAAGCAGCTGTGAAAATATGGGACATCAACACCCTTCCTTGTATGGAGATTTAGTTTATAAGCCAAATGGAACTAATAGGATTAAACAATGATTGTTGTTTCTTTCTAACCTCAATCATGATCCAAATATTTTTAAGCTCGTGGTATCACTAAAACACCTGAAGAGAAGAAACATCAGTGTCGTCAGCATTAGACATAGGAACCGAGATTCATGGAGAACAGGCATACGGTACTAGGAAAGAAGTATATTAAACACAGCAGAGAGAACACAGACGATGAGGAGTTGATGGTACTTTAATCCCTAAAATAATCAAATAGTTATAAAGCAAATCTGCTGGCATACCACAATAATTTCAGAGATATTTAATTTTTATTTCTGGTTATTCTATCACAGGACTTCTTCATCTCAGCAGTATTCCTATTTGCAGCCAGGTAATTCGTTGTCGTGCCAGGGTCGGGGGGGAGTGGAGAGGAGTTTGTCCTGTGCGTTATCAAATACTACTCAACAGCATCCGTGGTCTCTCCCCACCAGATGCCAGTAGCACCTCCCACCAAGACTTGACAACCAAAGATGTCCCCAGAGATGGTCAAATGTTCCTTAGGGGAAAATCATCCCCAGTTGAGAACCAGTATTCTACAATATGCTCCTGTCTGTTCTGTGCCCTCCTGCTTTGTTAACAGCTCTATTACACTTTACATCAACCTACTGTGTTTATTGTTTAAAACCGTTTTGTTTATCTTCCTTTGAAATATTCATTGCAAGGATCTGAGTTAATCATTTAGTGTGTTCATAACACAATATTGTCTTTGGTACAGATGTCCCATCTCTTGTGTTATAGATGTATACTTCCTTTACCCCCCATTCTCTACTCCCATCCTCTCCTACTTCATATATGACCATTATAATGGTTTGATGTGGCTCCTTGTGTATATATCTGTTCTTGTAAAATATGTATTGAGGTTTATATATCCTTGTTGTTTATATAATGGTATTATGCTATGGATCTCATCTGTTTCTTAGTTATTTCACTCAGTACTATGTTTTTAAGGTTTGTGTATATTGCTTTGTGTACATCTGGTCAGTTCTTCCTCTATACTTTCCCATCAACTACCTCAGTGTCTGATATATGTTAGGTGCTGAATAAATGTTCACATAATTAATTGCCTAAGTGCATATATCAGATGGTGAATGGGTGTAGTAGACACCCAGCCAGTAGACAGTGGCTGCCCAAAGATGTCCGCATTCTGATCCCCAGAATCTGTGCATGTATTACCTTATAAAGCAAAAGAGCCTGCAGATGTGCTTAAATTAAGAATTTCGAGATGGGGAGATGATCCTGGATTAGCCAGGTGGACCCAGTGTCATCACAAGGGTCCCTATGAGGGGAAAAAAAAGGGTCAAAGCCAGAAAAAGGAGATGTGATGACAGAAACAGAGGGTGAGTGATGTGCTTTGAAGATGAGTAAGGGAGCGTGAGGCAGGGAATGCGGGCGGCCTCGAGAAGTTAGCAAAGGCAAGGTAATGGATTTTCCCCTAGAGCCTACACGAGGCAGGCTGTCCTGCCAACACTTCGGTCTTAGGATTTCTGACATCCAGGACTGTAAGATAATTTCTGTTGTGTTAAGCCACTGAGCTTGTGGTAATTTGTTACAGCAGCGATAACACAGGAAAGTAACACAGTGGACGAATTAATACATGGATGAGTGTGCAAAGCTTTGCAACAGTTGAACTTTTCTCTTCCTCCTTTTTTCTCCATTAAGTGTTTAATATTCATAAAAGTAGAATCTCAAAATATAAAGGACCTCAAATAAGTAATACTTTAAAGGGAAGACTTATAAAGGGAAACTTATGAGGTAAACAATCACCCCAAGTCTGTTAACTGGATAGTCAGCTTGACTGCACTGGGGGCTCACTGGGTCATCTTGTAAGGAGAGTGAGATTCAAATTGGATGAGGCCTTGAATACCTGGGAAGTATGGTTCCTTCGGGGCCATCTTTGGAGCTTAGCTGCTTTACTGGGTTTCAGTCTTAAACAGATTACTATGATAGAGACATCAAGCCTCATAATTGATGCTTTCTATGATCTGGAACCAAAATTATAACGCTCAGTACATTAAATGTGACACAAAGCCAAAGATGTCTTACATGCAGCTTTCTTGCATGGCCAGATCCATCCCTAAGAAAGAAATGTACTCACTTAAATACATAAGTTTGATCAATTCAGTTACCATAATCCACAGAGAAGTATCAAGTTTTAATGGATCTTGCCTCATTTCAAATATATGGCTATTTTTTCCAGCCATTTCTTAAGTCCTCCTTGTTAGAGCACGTGTAGCCCTAACTTGTGGGGCACATGTCTGCACATGCACCAGGACCTGGTTTTCTGGGGAATCAGAGTGAGAATCATTCTTTAGCAGGTAGATTATCATAGCTGTCAAGAAGCACAGGCTGTGAGATGAGACTGCCCCAGTGCAAATTCTTGTTGAACCACTTTCTAGCTGTGACCTCAAACAAACGAATAACTTCTTGAAGGCTTTGTTTCCTCAGCTCTAAAATTGGGCTAATAAGAGCATTTACCTCAGAGAACAGTTATAAGGGACAAAGGAGATAATTTATGTAGATTAATGCAAATTATTTAGTCCATTGACTGGCACAATGAAAGCACTCAGTGAATATTAGTTAGTAGTAGTAGTCGTAGTAGTAGGACTGCTAGTGAAAATTCAGTTTACTTTTCCAGATAATTATGGCAATTAATTTTTTATTCTTCATGGAATATTAACCAGTTTTACAGCTTAATCAAAGTTAAACTTGATCAGGAACCTGAGATGCAGCTATTTTCCCAACTCAAGGCTCACCATCAGTGACCTCTAGCCTTGATAAGGGTGAGAGAAGAGGAACCAAGCCATCCTCATAGGTGCTCTGAATCTAAATGTCCATGACATTAAAACCAGCGTGCATATGTTAGAATAGGCTAAAATAAGCTGTGGTAACAAACAATCCCATACTTCCAGTAGTGTAAGTCACCAAAATTTTACTTTTTACTCTTGCTTATGTCCAACCCAGGCCAGCAAAAGGCTCTGCTCACTCAGAGACCCAGACTGATGGAGGGACCACCTTCATACATGGTGACGGTCGCCACGTCAGACAGAAAGCAAGCATGTGGTGAATGACGCACTGGCTCTGCAAGTTTCCACCTGGAGAGACATGCACCACTTTTCTTCCCATTTCACTGGCCAAAAAAGTCAGGTGGCCACCCCTCACTGCAAATAGGATGGGAAGTTCAATTCTACCATTCTCAATATGAAGAAAACCAGAAATATTTGGGAATCGGCGTCAATGACAAACATACTCTACGAAGATTACGCTAGCCACTTTTAGTGACATGGGAGTAAACAAAACCTAGAACCTACTCTCAGCGACCTGGCAGATAAGAGGCAATCTGTGCATAAGCATGTATGACTTTAAAATTACTTAGCAGCTGCTAAGATTATTTTACCCCAATCATGTGGCAAAAGTAAACCAAAGCCACTGATGGCAGGACTGCTGTGCCAGGGTGAATTTGACCCCCCAGGGGATATTTTTGGTTGTTATCTTTTAGAGTGTGGGTGTTGCTGCTGGCCCTTAGCAGCTTAGAGGCCGGGGGGCTGCTAAGTACCCTACAATTCACAGGACAGCTCCCCACAAAAAGTAATTATCTGACCCCAAATATCAATAGTGCTGACATTGAGAAACTCTGGGTTGTTGTGATATTCACACTTTGTCACACATACTCCTAAATCCACCAAAATGAAAATTATACCTTTGAAATGTCTTCAGTTGAGACTGTCCACAGCAACGCTCATGACAGGACACCTGAGTGTACTCCACCATCGTACATGTCACATCCAGGTATATGGTATTTTTATCCGGAAGTGCGAATCTGGTACAACCCTTTTGAAATACACATAGGAGAGTCAACTGTGTTTTCGATTCTTTTCGTAAGGACTTTGAAATTCAAATTTGAAACAATTCTCTTCAAAAGAGACAGTACCACAAATACATTGGCCAACTTGATTAAGCAAGGTTTAGTCCCAATGGGAAAAAAAAAAAAGTGGCATGACATAATTAGACGCTGACTGTGGATACTAAGATGAGGGCTATGGTGAGACCTTCTTGCCAAAAACACCTTTCTCTAAGAAGAATGTAGCATGATAAGAGCAGTCAGGAAGTGATCAATGGTTAGAGACCAAGGAAAGGGGGTGTGGGAAAGCTCCATGATACTAACAGAGTTTGTGAGACCAGCTTTGTCGGACACAAATGAATACAGAGACAAGGAAGGCAGTGGAAGGAATTGTTATAATACTTAAAGGTCAGGAGCTGTAAGTAAACTACACCAAGGGAATTTTGACATCCCAGCATCAGCCTGTGTTTGACTTTGGGTTTAAAGTTGGATCTCAGGTGGCAAGTTTTGTTTCCTAGTCTGACCCTCAAGCCTGAGGCTTACAGAATGACTGGCTCCAGAACGAATGATGTGATGCCTGGCAAAAGGAGGTCTGTGGATCAAAAAGCAAACCCTGGCCCAGCAGTGTGTTAATCCTAACGGCTGAGAGGGAACCAATACAATCATTTAAAGGAATGCAGCCAGCGTGGGGTCTCAGAAATAGTTTAAGGAAGCTTCAACTATGTTTAGAATGGACCAAATCAATGAATTGCTGATTTTTCCACCTGTGTTAGCCCACTGACTCCTCACGGGGTTAAAGCCTGTAGTGCAAATAGAATCCAAACACTTTTTATTTATTTATTTATTTTTGGCTGTGTTGGGTCTTCACTGCTGCGTGTGGGCTCTCTCTAGTTGTGGCGAGTAGGGGCTACTCTTCATTGCAGTGTGTGGGCTTCTCATTGCGGTGGCTTCTCTTGTTGCAGAGCACGGGCTCTAGGCTCACAAGCTTCAGTAGTTGTGGCACACGGGCCCAGCAGTTGTGGCTCGCAGGCTGTAGCGCGCAGGCTCAGTAGTTGCGGCACACGGGATTAGTTGCTCTGCGGCATGTGGGATCTTCCCGGACCAGGGCTCGAACCCGTGTCCCCTGCATTTGGCAGGCGGATTCCTAACTACTGCGCCACCAGGGAAGTCCCCCAAACACTTTCTTAATGATTCAGGTCAAAGGAGCAGGCCTAAACTCTGTTTGGAATCCCTTTATTTGCCAGGTTCCTGCAGTCATAGGGGAAATTTAATTGCTCTGTAAATTCTTCATTTAAAATTTGGTCCCTTTCACACCTGTCCTTGGTGAAGATCAGCATTTTCTTCCTTTCATCCTCTGGGTTCTGTTTATTGAGTAAATGCTTTTGTTCTAAGAGAATATAAGTTCAAGTCTTTAGAATATAGGTTCAAGCCTTTGTTCTAAGAGAATATAGGTTGAAGGTTCATGATTCCTGCAACATATTTTCAAATGGTTTGGCATAAATAATCAGTATAAAAGTATACACATACAGCAAGGACCTACAGTATAGCACAGGGAACTATACTCAGTATTTTGTAATAACCTATAAGGGAAAAGAATCTGAAAAAGTATATATATACATATATATATCTGAATCAGTGTACTGTATACCTGAAACTAACACGCCATTATAAATCAATTATACTTAAATTAAAAATAAATAAATGTATGCACCCATAGGAATAAAGCAAAAGTGGCAAAATGTTATCGTTTTGGTGAATCAAAGTGAAGCATTTATGGGAATTTACTGTTCTACTCTTGCAGATTTATACTGTTTCAAATAGAAAAGTAAAAACAAACAAACAAGCAAGCAAACAAAGAAAACCCCTGATATGTGAGGTAGTAGAAAGAAGGAGGTTCTACTATCAAAGTATGAAATCTTAAAATGAGATGGCAATAAAAATTGTTTTGAATTTTTCCTTAAAGAAAATGTGGTGGACATAAGGTGGTAGCGTGAGTCATTAAGAAAGAGTATTTGGATATGATGGAACGCACTATTTACATCTTTGTTAAATGAGGTGGATGATACTTCTCTCCTCAGGGTGTTTTTCCATCAGTCATGATGCATGATTCCAGATTTAGCCACACAATGTCAGCTGATGCCTCTGGTTACCAAAAAAGAAAAAGAGAGAAGGAGAGAGGGGCATAATCAGGACGGTGACAATAAAGGTATGCTTTTTCATAATGACTTAGTCTGAGTTGGCTGATCCATCAGCACTGAGCTCTAAGCTGCTTGGCTAACTAGTCCCAGATTGTGCTGAGAGCAAAAAAATGCTTCCGTGGCACTCAGTGCTTATGAGACCTAATAGTTCATTGTAGTGGATCCTACCTTGGAGACCTCCTTGCTGATTGCTGCTTCGGACTGAGCTGCGTCTTCCCAAAATTCCTATGTCAAAGCCCTTCCCCCCCAGTATGATGGTATGTGGAGATGGGGCCTTTGGAAGGTAATCAGGTTTAGGTACGTTCATGAGAGTGGGGCCCTCATGATGGGACTAGTGCCCTTATAATAAGAGACACCAGAGAGCTTACTCTCTTTCTCCCCTCCATGTGAGGACACAGTGACAAAGCAGATAAATTCAAAATAATGTGCAAGTGATAACATATGGCTATAATTATGTAATAGTTATTTATTTACTTATTTTGGCTGTGCTGGGTCTTAGTTGCAACACACAGTATCTTCGTTGCGGCATGCAGGATCTTTAGCTGTGGCATGCACACTTCTTAGTTGCAGCATGCAGACTCTTAGTTGCGGCATGCATGCAGGATCTAGTTCCCCGACCAGGGATCAAACCCGGGTCCCCTGCATTGGGAGCACACAGTCTTACCCACTGGACCACCAGGGAAGTCCCGGTTATAATTATTCAGAACATAATATAGCTTGCTAATGTGAACTAATGTTCTGTAGACTTCAGTAATAAAAGAAAATTAATTGCACTGTGGACTCTTTATTTATTTATTTAACATCTTTATCGGAGTATAATTGCTTTACAATGGTGTGTTAGTTTCTGCTTTATAACAAAGTGAATCAGTTACACATATACATATGTCCCCATAGCTCTTCCCTCTTGCGTCTCCCTCCCTCCCACCCTCCCTATCCCACCCCTCTAGGTGGTCACAAAGCTCCAAGCTGATCTCTCTGTGCTATGCAGCTTCTTCCATGTGGGCTCTTTAAATGACCCCGCATGCCAGCAACGAAGATCCCATGTGCTGCAACTAAGACCCGGTGCAGCCAAATAAGTAAATAAATATTTTTTTAAAAAAAGTATACGGGAGGATGTGTGTAGGTTATATGTAAATACTACTCTCATTTTTTTAAAAAAGTTAAAACTAAAACTATTATATTACGTGCAGAAGGGGTGACTTGCATAGGATATTACACATGTACGCACGTATATCAGCCAGTACAGAAAGGTAGGAACAGTTTTATCTTTTGAATCTTTTGCTATACTGTATTACCAAGAAGATGGTGATAAATAAAATTACAATATAAACTAAAGTCACGCCACAGTATATTTTAACACTTTCACTTTAGAAAAACATAACACAGTTTGGCTACATAGGAAGAATACACTGTATGCTAAATCTCATGAGAAGGCTGAATATCTCCATGTTATTCTAAGAATTGTCAATTCTATGCATATTTCTTGTACTAGAGGGGAAAAAAGGAGTATTAAAGATAACAGCCATAAACATCTTTCAAAAATTTCTCAATGATTTCTTAAGAAAATGATTTTAATTACTATAAGATTCTCAGTTTATGATTGACGTAGTTTTCACGTTATGTTTTATATTACGCTGAACTATGCAACTTATCGGTATATCTTCCAACCCAATTTCAACCTTCCCTACATCTCTGAAGCTGCCATTGAATTGGTCCTGACTCTACCTAATGGATAATGGTCTGAAATGGATGGATAGACTAAGGAATGAGGTCATATATTGTCAACTGGGGGAAAAAAACAAAAAACAAAACACAACATAAGAGCTGTGAGTTATGTTTTATTTGGGGCAAAATGAGGACTATAACCTGGGAGACAGCCTCTCAGATATCTCTGAGGAACGGATCCAAAGAGGTAAGAGGGAAGGTCAGTATACGTGTTATTTTAGTGAAGGGGGGTACGTGCAGTCAGGCACACACTTGGACAGGTTACTGCTGGTCACAAGAAGTTTGCTGCTATTCCAAAGGAGCAGAGGTCTCCATTAATGATTGTAGTGCTTTTCTAGATATGAGAAGATGCAAGAATTTGGGCTCATAAAATCTCCTGAAAAATATCTAACTGCCTGAAGGCCTGTTCTGCCAGTTTTTCCCAGAGCACAGAGTGTCTCCTTCCTGATCTCCACCCTGAACCCCTTTAGGGTGTGTTGAATGTCAGTGACTACAGTGGCTAGCGACCTAATCCTCGTAGAGGGAGATGGCGAGTGATTATTTTCCATCCATATAAAACTTTCCATCCATAAAAACTTTTCACTTGCCACACAGAGTAATCGGATGAATTCAGTGGGTTTAGGCATAGATTAAGCAAGAAATTTAAACACCTAATTGAAATAGTCTCTTCTATTTTGTCATACTTTGTCACCGAATTACCCCAATATTTTGTCCTACTGAAATATACACGTTAATTATATGTATAAATGATAGATGTGAGATATAACTCATATTTTATGTCAAGACAAGAAAAATTTAAACAAAAAACTCTTCTGTGCCCTTGGGCCTCCTCTCTTCCCCAACTGCATTGTGCATCAACCAAACCTTCCCCACTGGGAGCTGCTCAACCATAAAGACCAGTATTCTCCTAGTATCAGTAAAATGACTCCTGAAAGATAATATTCCTTCTTGATCCCATAAGGGGTCACATGGTGCTTAGATCTGGATTGTGTAAACTGTCAATTATATGCAATGTATAGTCCTCTGTCTCGAAAAACATATAACTGTGCCTTGACTCCTAACAGGTGGAACAGTTCTCAGAGCTTTCTGAGATGTTCTTCCTGGATTATAATCCTCAAATTTGGCTTGTATAAAATTTTCCATTCCTTTCTTAGATCAATCGATTAATTTTTTGTCAACATATACGTATATATATTATATGTATATGAAAGCTTGAATAGATTTATAACAAATATTTTTAATAAATTTGATTGATATGTCTTTTGCCATATTTGTGGGTACATACTAGTTAATTATTTTATCTTTCCAGAAAATTCAACCTTTTTCATTACAAAGTGACATTCCATGTTTTAGTATGAACTTTTTAGTATTTCGTGTTAAAGTCTATTTTGTTGGATATTAAGAAAGCCACATGGGTTTCTTTTTTTTTAAAATAAGTTTATTTTATTTATTTATTTTTGGCTGCTTGCATCTTTGTTGCTGTGCATGGGCTTTCTCTAGTTGTGGTGAGCGGGGACTAAGTTGCAGTGGGTGGGCTTCTCATTGCGGTGGCTTCTCTTGTTGCACGGCACGGGCTCTGGGCACGTGGGCTCAGTAGTTGTGGCACAAAGGCTCTAGAGCTCAAGCTCAGAAGCTGTGGAGCATGGGCTTTGTTGCTCCGCGGCGTGGGACCTTCCCGGACCAGGGTTCGAACCCGTGTCCCCTGCATGGGCAGGAGATTGCCAACCACTGCACCACCAAGGAAGCCCACATGGGTTTCTTTTTAACTAGTGTTTACATGGTCTTTTTCTTCCTTTTTCTTTCTTTCCTTATATTTAAGTTGGTACATATTTTTAATATAAATAGGGTATTTTAAAATATTTTAAAAATTAAGTTAATATAATATTTATATAGTTAAATATATATTAAATATTATATTTAATGTTTTAATATTTTAATATAATTTTATGTAAATTTTTAATATTTTAAATTATTTTAATAATCTGAAAAACTTTAATTTAGAACAGTGTAGTTCTTCTAGATTTAAAGTAATTACAAGGGAGTGCTGCTGGCATCTAGTAGACGAAGGCCAGGGATGCTGCTAAATATCTGACTCTAAGCAGACAGGGTAGGGAGTCTCCAGAGGAAAAGAACCAGATATAGCTTTCTGACGTAAGAGAGGCCATTTTAGGCCTAAGCCATTTGTGATCTAAGCCTGCCCACAATGGTTGTCCTTGAATAGGTCTCAGTAATAATGACCTTAAGGGTCAAGGGCAAGAGAAGGAACAATAGCAAAGATAATAAATCAGATAATAAAGACTCCCAGGTTTTTTTTCCCCCCAATGGTAAAGATGACATTTTTGAGCTGTTTTGCAGAATTTAAACCCCCTCAGGTGCTCAACCACTAGATCAATTGGAACCAAAGGGATGATGATGTTGACCTTTTCTGACCCTCCTGACTCCAATCAACGAAAGCGTGGCCTCTGTTGACCTTTGCCCGAATTCTATGCTCAGTCCTTCTCAGCTCAAGCTCCTTCATGAACATGCAGGTACCCTTAACTTAAATCTTCCTCAATTTTGCTGTTTGGAGAGACCCTGCTTGGGAAGGGTCCCCAGTGTTCTCCTTTCTTGCTGCGAGTAATAAATCCTCCTTCTCCCACTCTTTGGCTTGGTTGTGTCTTTTGGGGGCTCGACACCCACCAAGAGGTGAACCCAGTTTTCAGGTAACAACACCATGCTCAGGACAGCCTCCCACAGCAAAGAATTATCTGGCCCCAAATGTCAAAAGTGCTGGAGATTGAGAAACTCTGGGTTAGAGAGCATTAGTTGATCCCCAAAACATGGAAAAGCTATGTGACACCAAATACTCATTCCTACTTGATTGATAATATCAAATGACTGGAAAAAAAAGCATTCATGTCCACCTTTAGAAAAACTATTAAGTCAGTTGTGATGCGGGCCTGTAAGGGAACATTGTACAACCAGTGAACATTATATAAAGGTTAACTTAAAAAATGGAAATGCTAATCATATAATGTTGAGTAAATAAGTCGAATTTGCAGGTGTTAGGGCAGTGCACTCTGATAATAACCATGGGAAAATATGTCTAAGATAAAAATACTCTGAATAAACTCACCAGAATGCTATTATTATTCCTGTGTTAGGGTGGTGAGATCATAGAAGATTTTCAAAAACTATTTTTCTCTATTGAAGATGAGTATATAGATTTTTAGAATAATTTTCCTAAAGATTTACGTCTCTTAAACTTGTTCTTGTCCTCATTTCTCTTTCTAATGTAGGATCTAGATCTATTCCAAATTTGTGGAATTAATTAGATAATTAAGAGGAACCTCAGAACTACAAGGAATGATCAAAGAAGGCATCTGACACATCCTACAAAGAAAAGGAGGATTCCCAAAGATATGAAAGAAAAAAAGGCGTGAAGGTAATTGCGAGGTGATAACATTATATCATGGGCTTGGAATGAGGAAAGCGTGCTCTGTTTTACATCTAGCTTTGGAGAAGCAAATAGCTCTAAGAAAAGGAATGCCCTGGGTGGGCATAACTGTCCAGCAATGCTGTGAGCAGATTTCCTTGGCTTCTCAGAGTACAAAATGCAGAAATGTGTTGCAGTGGAAAGTTCCGAGACCTGGGTCCTTGCTCTGACTGAAAGAGCTCAGCAGCCTCCCACATATGGCTCCATCTGTCTGAACAGGATTCTAAAATGAGGACTGTGTCATCTCTGTGTCTTTCCCAGCTCTGCAATTCATTCATTCACTCAACAAATTTTTATTGAGTACGCACTGCATTCTAGGCACTGCTCTAGGTACTTGTGGAGGTAAAAACAAAACAGAATAAAATGAAACAAAATCAGAATAGGACATGGTTCCCGATCCCCAAATAAGCATTTGAACTCTATTTTAGGGGTGGGGGTAGGAGTAAGACAACAGTTGAAAGGCTTTGTTTTGAAGTCACCTTTACAAATAGGTACGTGAAATATACTTAAAGAAAATAACCATGCCCCTTACTAAGACAGTCAAAAGGGAGATCATCATTCTGTCCATTAGTGCTGTTACCATGTTCAGTAAATTAAAAAGCAGTTACAGAATTTTGGTCTCTGCCTAAGAGAAACACATGTTCTAAGGATTCAAGTGAGATAATTAAGATGAAGCAAAAAATGGTATGATGACTTAGTTGAGAGAGAAATACCCTGTATCTTGAATTTAGATCCTTTATTAGATCTTGGTTCTATCCCTTCCCTGTTATCATTATTTCCATGTTCATTCCCCAGATGGACAAGAGTGTCATTCTAACATTCTCAAATGACCTTCTCATAAGAGGGAGTGAAGAATGTTCAGTCTGGCCGAGACTTCCTACTAGGTGCCAAAACCCAAACCTTTATTTAAGGTTGACATAAGTCTAGACCAAGACACCCACTAGTCACATACCATAATGTAAACTTTGCCAGTGACATGCTTAGTGCTTTAAGTCAGTCTGTAAGTTTTAGAATTCTAACATAGTTTCCTTTTCTCCGCTTATTACTGAGTGCTTGTATATTCCTAGACCTTCTCTTAAAAAAAAAAAAACAAAAAAAAAAAAACAGCTAACACATACCAGACATTTGCTTCATGCCAGGAACTTTGCAAAGTACCTTACATACATTATGTGATTTTTAGTCTTGACCAAAATGCTACAAGATAGACACCGAAAGTAGATAAGAAATTAAGAAGTAGCTAAAAGTAACATAATAGTAGTAACAGGGAACACACACAGTAAGGTAGCAATGTATATAGTTTTGAAATTATGTCACTTAAAAACATAACCTTTCACTTACTGTACAACATCTGAAATCATGGCAATCACTCCTGTAGTGGATGGGCTGCTACACTGCCGAGATCCCCACTTCAGGACTTAATTCACCCGCTTGCTGGGAGTGAAATGGGCTGACAGACCTCAGATCAGTGTCTCTCCAGAGATCACCTCATCTGAAGAGAGCTGCCCTACCGAAGACCATACGCCCTTCCCTCCAAGGACTGGTTACAACAGGGGAATGAAAGCCCCAACATTGGACGACCTAGAAGAGCCATCTCAGCTTCAGAGCATCCTGGAGGGTTGATTGGGGACTGCTTAAAACGGCATCCTTCCCTTCTTGTAAGTATTGGTTCCGACACCATTCCTTAACAAACCTCTCAAATGCTCATCTCCACCCAGAGTCTGCGTCCCAGGAACTAAACCCAACCCAACCCAAAATGTGTCAAGAATCCCATAATTTCAAAGCTTGGTCAGCCAAGTGATTAAAAACTGTGTGAATGAATGAATGAACTAGCTACAAGGAAGCCCCTCTGTGGCCAGTAGATAGAAATGCCCTCCATCCTTTGCCTGGGTCAGTCTTAGATTATCTGAGGGCTTAAGGAACATATTCCTTGCATAAAACGTATTCACAGCGCTAAGTGCCTTACATGAGCAATCTCGTTTTATTCTTCTAACAACACTATGAGGCAGATACTATTTTGTTCCCACTTTGAATGTGAAGAAACTGAGGATTAGAGTGGTTAATATCATGTCAAAGGTAAGTAAGTGGGATGCAGATCTGTAATATGAATCCATATCTTTCTGACCCTAGAACCTGTGTTCTAAAGCTGCCTTGCTATAGTATCTCACTGGCTAGTATATCTTGGTTTCCTCCACAGTTCCTTATGCATAGAAATAAATTAATGCTTTTTCCTTGGTTTGTTGATTTGGCAGTACTTAAAACAGGCCTTTCCATGAGGGTGGTCAAGCATTTGAAAATGACCTTAAGCTGACTTGAACTGTGCACCTAAACTCTACTCTGTTGCTCTGCCTTATAGGGATTTAACTGGCTACCTAATAAGGTGGGGAACCCCAATTCCTTATTTGTATCTGAGGCCACAGGCTAGGAACCAACACATAGTACACTAAGATGCATTTGCTGGTTGAATGAACGAATAAATTAATGAATAAGAAAAACGTCTTCATTTCAACATTTTAACACAGAGGGGAAGAATGCTCCTTTACATTTTACAGAGGATCATTGTGTGTGCAGATTTGCCAATCAGTGTTTTAGTAGACTGACCTTATGTGTTACCCGAAGAATAATTACTAAGCACACAGAAAACTGATGTTCAATTTTGAACTGAGACGAATAGTAAATGTCGATTAATACTGTACAGAATCATAGGTTTTAATCAATTCAACTCAATACGTGCTGAGCTTACATATAAGATAACATGAAGATCCAAACTTGATATCAAGGAGATTACATTGTAAAATTATGGGGATGTACGCACACACAGATCTTTAATACAGATAACGTGATAAATTCTAGAAGGCAGACAAATAAAGGACTGTGGGAGGAGCCATGAGAAGGAGACTGATTTGGTAAGGGAGAGGAGATAAAGACTTCATTTTGTAGACTGACCGAAACACACTTCTGAACAGTTACTCCCCTACTCAAGAACTTTCAAGAGCTCCCTGTTGCCTACGAATACAGCGAAAACCCCTTGACATGGCCTTGAAGACCCTGGTTTGCTAGGCCACCATCCTCTAAGCGTAGGGTCATCGATTCATCCTGGTTTTCCCAGGACTTACACATTTTAGTATTGAGAGTCCTGCTTCCCTGGAGAGCACCTCAGTCCCAGGCAAACCAGGACAGGTGGTCACCCTAACAACACATTTCAGTGTTTGATGAGGCCAAAGTGAGCCTCTCTCAGATGCCTGCAAACTTACCCTTTCTCACTTCCAAGTTTTTCTTCTTGCCTCATTTCCTTTCCCCAGCCTTGTATTCCAATCCACCTCATAATTGAAGAACCATATTCAGTATCTCCATCACTAAGTCTTGATGATGATATTACCTGTGTTAATACCACTACTACTAATAATAGCTAACCTTTATTAAAATTTCTGTAGCATTTTAAGTGGATCTTCATATTAATCTTCACCCTCGATCATGTAAGTTCTACAGTTATCCCTATTTTACAGAAGCATAAAGTGACGTTCAGAGAGAATATTGTAATTCATCCAAAGTGAGCTAGCTGACAAGTGGCAAGGTGGAGATTTAACTCAGATCTAACACAGCACTCCATGCTTCTCATCACAATGGTACACATGGTCTCCCTTCCTAGATTCTTCCTGTGTGAAATTAACACCACCTGTAAAATGAATGCTTCTTTGGCCACTTAACACTACAATACACGAAGAGCAATGTCCACTTGACTTGTTTCGGCTCCCATGCTAGGAGCTCCTTGATACCAGGAGCTAAATCCAAGTCATTTCTTAATCCTCAAGAGCATGAAAGAGACATAAGAATATATGTTACATGAGAGACTAGGTGTGTGGACAAGTGGAAGAGATTTTTAAACTGAGCCTTAAAGAAAGAGTAGGTGGGCTTTCCTGGTGGCGCAGTGGTTGAGAGTCCGCCTGCCGATGCAGGGGACGCGGGTTCGTGCCCCGGTCCGGGAAGATCCCACGTGCTGTGGAGCAGCTGGGCCCGTGAGCCATGGCCGCTGACCCTGCGCGTCCGGAGCCTGTGCTCCGCAACGGGAGAGGCCACAGCAGTGAGAGGCCCGCGTACCGCAAAAAAGAAAGAGTAGGTTTTAGATGGAGAGGATATGCCAAGCAAAGTGAATACTAATACTAATTATTATTACTAAGAATAATTGGTGAATTCTTACTCTGCATCAGACCGTATGGCATCCCATGCTCATAAATAACCTATGGAGAGAAATGCTCTTACTATCCTTGTTTTTCCTGTGGGGAAATCGAGGCTCAGAGAAATGAAACCAGTTGCCCGAAGTTACATAGCTGGTAAACGGCAGAGGCAGATTTCAGACTCACCCTTATGTGACTCCCTAGCAAGAGCTGTGGATTCTGAAGAGAGGGGAGAAATTACAGGGCGTGCCGGCAAAAGCGCCAAGTCAGCTGGTTTAGATGAATCACAGAGGACACGAAGAGAATGTTAATAACAATAAGGATGATAATGTTGGTGGGTCCTTGTTTTGTCAACCCCTCGCATTCCCTGTGGCATTGGATGGTGGGCACACCCAGAGTTCACATTTATTGAGCACGTTATTGACAAAGCGCTTTTCACGGTCACCTCTCTCGTTTACTCCTCCCAACAACCCTTTAAATAGGTACTGTTATTATCCTCATTTTTGAAACAAAGGAAATGAGGCTTAGAGGACTTGGGTGGCTACTGAAGCTTGATGCCTAGAAAAACATCTTCCAGGTTTGTGACCACCGCCAAAAGCTGATCCCAACAATAGCATCCCAGCACACACCGCACCCGCGCGCCTCCCCTACGTGCGCCTTCCAATCAAGCTTCTCAAAGTGGTTTCAGCTGAAGCCCATTCCAGCAGGCGGCGTTCCAGGGAGCAGGAGCCGTCTCCACTCTTCCTCCGGAGATTCTGCATTTGTAAGTAATTCAGCGTTTTTTAGGGGGGAAGGGGACCCCAACTGCTCTCTGGGTGTGTTCCTCTTACTGAGGCGGCCCTGTGTGGTGACACGTGATGTGCTAGACGGAGGAAAAGGGCGGTCTGGCTAGGTCCTCTCAATGCTGGCTTAATCCCCACCAGCCGAATAAGATGCAATGAAAGTTGCCAAGAGTACTCTTTAGCTCACAGCAGTGTCCCGTTGGTGACGAGGCCGCTGCTGGAACTCTGGTCAGCCGAAAGGCTTCTCTTTGAGACCAAAGAGAAGGTGAGGGTGAGGCCTCAGCTCGGATGAGAGCTGGCGGGAGAGCCTGGCCGCCTACCCGACTGTCTTCTGCCGTCTAGCGCTGCTCGCGATGAAAGGTCGCGCTTTTGTTTTTTGATGTTATTCTCTCTTCTGTGGGCTAGGAATCTAGCTATGTGTTGCAAGGTGTATTCTTTGTGGTACATGAAAGGCTAGTCATCTCCCGGTGCTTTTCACTTCTTTTGAAATTTGGCATCGTCTTGATCTTTCGGAAGATGAATTTTGATACTCCCGTGCGTGGAGAAATAAAAGTAAACCGAGGTGGGTTTCAGATATATTTGTATGAATATGAACTTCTTGGAATCAATTTCAGTTTTTGAGTCAGCCCTTTGACGATACGATGCAGGTTCCTTTAGTAGAATCTCGCCTGTGGTCCCTGTCGTCTGGCTTCTCAGAAATCGGTCCTTTTTATACAATAAGTATTTGGTTTGACAAAAATGAAGTTGGAAAGCTCCAGAGCAATTTTTGAACTTTGGCCTTCAGTCTTAGAAACCGGGTTTAGTGAACATTCTGAGGAAAAAGATGATGCCCTGCACTTTAGAACTTCCTTGGGAGAAATAATGAAAATATAGCTGTTGTTCCTGTGTACAGATACAGAAGAGCCCTTAACTTCCCGGTTTTATTTTCCTGGAGTCTCCCCTAGCTTCTGAGTGTTGTGTGTGTTATACAAGTTTCCGGAGGCTTGTTTCCTTGACATTTGAGCTTTGCAAAAGAAAAGGTTTATCTCTATATGATTACTGTTACTTATTCATATTTATTCAGGAACTATGCCTATAAAGTTACAAATGTGTTGGAATGTCAATAGCAAAAGCACTATATAAATCCTTATATATGAATCCATTTTTTCAAAGTCGTTTTAAATTGGTTCAGTTAACTTACTATTACAATGAACTATTTTATGCACAAGCTTAAATTTATAGTAGCTTTAAAGATATCTTTGGAATTTTCACCTCACTTTCCTGTCTTGACTATAAACTCCTTGAAATATGCTAGTGCCTTTTCTGGTTACCCCACAGAGCACAATGGGTTTGAGAGTCTGGTTGAAACAAAATCCTAATGGGCTGTTGATCTTCGAATGTTAACAAATGTCACTTCTTACAAGTGGAAACAATTTTATTGAACAACTTTATTGAAACAGATGGTTATCTGTAGTCTGGGGGCGGGGAAGAAAAGCTTCCCAAATTATTAAAATTTGATGTTGAAGAAAATTTTAAAACCACATGCATATGTCTCCAGAAAGTTAATCTAAAAATGATAGCCTTCATAGATTCTAGGAGGACCAACAGCAGTTGTAGTTTCAAGGATTCCGGCAGATTATGCTGAGTACTACATAAGTGACTACAGCTGGAAAGGATATTCAATCTGTGTTGGGGAAATGTCATCGTGTAATTATTTCTCTTCCTGTGGATATATTGTGATTTTTATTAGGTGCGTATTGTATTTATAAGAACAGTAATTTTTAACTTATAAGTACACTGAAGATAAATCGTTTTATAGAACCATTTGATACATTTGTATTAAAAGACAAAAATATATATGAATTTATTTGGGATTAGTTTTTTTCTTATAGAATGCATTCACCTGTTTGCTATATGGGGTTATTGCATGCACTGCGTCAATTCAGCATGGCCCTAAAGAAACAGTCCGCAAATAAATGATGATGGTAGTATTGATAATAAGAGAGGTTTACTAGATGCGTGGCGCTCTGCCACAGTATCGGTGTGTATTATCTCATTTAATTTGCACTCAATCCTATGAGGCGGTATTGTTAATCTCTACTTGACAGATGCAGATTGAGCTTTTTTGACTTCAGTACTTGCAGGAGGTGATGAAACATTTAAATGAGGGTCTGCGTTCATTCCCAGGAGGTTCTGGATTGTTATGTTCTCTTTCATTTGACTTGCCTTTTCACCTTATCGTTAGTAACTCAGTGAATTAGAGCAGGTGATGATGAAGCCGGTCACTGGCTGGATCCTTAACTAGTTACTTTTTTGGTCTGTTTGCATAATTTCCTGAAGACATGGAGTCTGTGCTTGACTGGAGAGAATTAGGATGTGGCCAACATGGGCTCAGTGTTTCCTCAGGCAACAATCAGCTGCCTGGATGAGGTACAGCTGCCTCCTGACTGCCTTTAGCCCCTCACATTACCTCCGTGCTCCCTGGTGTCATTTGCTTTGTGCCCATGCTTTATTCCAAGTTCTCCCGAAAAGCAAGTTAACTAAGCAGCAAATATTTGTCTATGAGAGGTTTTGAATGTGTTAAACTCTGGTATCTAATACATTTAGTTCATGTGATTTGTTCCTTTACTTATTGTTTGAAAATAATGAAAATTATATAAGATAACATTTTTAAATGGTCATGGAATGCTGGAGGCACATGTGTGAACTCTAAAACTTGGATTCAAAACTACTTTGAGATAAATAGTAAAATTCTCCTTTCCAACCTTAAGTAAAGCAGACATTATGAAGAGTTTAATTTGCCCTCAATATAGAGGGAAACACAAGGTTGCAGGCACGTGTGGACCCTACCCCCCCCCCCCCCAATCGCTGCACGGGTACACGCACGCATGCACGCACACATAGGCCGCATTCCAATCTGGGTTCTGATACTTATTTGAAATAGAACCTTAAACCACCTGAGTTTTCTCATCAGAATAATAAAGGAATTTGGTTGAAGTTCCCTTCGTATAGCAAGGTGCTATTAATCTGAAGTTATGACATCTGTTTTCTTTTTTTTTAACGTCTCAAGTAGAAGAGGCAGCAAGATTCTTTTCCTCATCAGAATTTTAGATGATAAGCAAAATGCTAAACCTTCCAAGGAAGGTCATATTAAAATGAACTATAAGAAATTCAGATACTCAGAGTTAAATCTACAGGGTTTAAAAAAGCACCATCGGTACATGAAGAGTATGGTTGTCATTCTTTATAATGTCACATACAAGATCAAGTCTTCTACATAGTGTCTTAAAAATATAGTTAAAAGAAAAACCCTAAATAAATTTTAATATGCATGAACACTTCCAATGAAGATTAATATTTTACCCAACAACCCCGGTAAGCAAAAAACTTGTGTTATTCTATAAACTACTGATAATTGCCTTAACTGCGTTTGATTTTAATTCCATGAACTTGGTTTTCTTATACCTAAGAGGAAATAGAGTGTGTGTACTTTATTCTTTGCTTTCTGTGAGCTTTGTTGTTTTGAAAATAAAATCTAGTTTTCCCTAAGGCAGTAAAAATGTTACTCCTTTTTTTTTATGTTTTAAATTGTAAGGAAATTGGATGGACACTGAGAATAGGCTAGGAACTTGATAACAAAATTCCGTATACACTTATCCGCAATAGAGATAACTTCTTCATTAACTAACAAAATTATTTTAGCTTTTGTTTTGAAGTGAATTTTTTATTAAATAACTTGTTAAATTTAATAGAGGAAAAGGGTTTTTCGCTGTCAGATTTTTATGGCCAGTATTAGGTGAATGGAATATCAAGGAATAAGGAATGCAAATAAGGGAAAAAACAAAATGATTTGTATACCTATAAATTGTCAGTCTTTCCCAGACATGATTCCAGTTAGTTTTGAGAAGAATTCTCTATGGCGGGTTTCACAATTCCTGTTTTGCTAAAAAATAAGCGTGCTAAAATGTGGTCACAAGCTCACTGCTAGGCAGGATCTGATTTCAGGTTTGTCTGGCTCCAAACCTTGAGAGCTTTCTCTTTCACCGTCTTGTGTGGAAGAAATATATTTTTGTGCAAATATTATTTCCTATCTGTCTTCCCCATTAGACTGTATAAACTCCTTGAGAACAGAGATGAAATTTGCCTCGCTCACTGCCCTGTTCTCTGTCCTACACAGTTCCTGAATCCTGAGTAAGTGCTCAAGAAATATGAACTGAATGAACAACCTGGAAATGCTCTAGAAACATAAATCATACAAACTGATTTCACTTCCTGTATTTCAAAACACTTATTTTTTGGCCACTAATCTTTGTTTACTAGGGAGAATAGCTGTAGGTGTTTCGTGTTCAAGATGGATTTTAGTGAACATATTGAGAGGAATATGTGACTAGAATTTAAAATAATTACCTTCCCTCTGGATCCTGAATTTTTAAAATGAAATATCAATAGCAAAGTGTTTTACAACATCCCTTATTAAAAAGGTTTGCAAATAAGACCTGTTGAACCAGTCTGTTCTGATTGGATCTCATCAAATTAACTCCTAATGAAGTAATTTGCAACAGAATGTCTTCCAAAAACGGAGCATTAACTACCTGGTAATTGTTTTGTTGGCATCACCCCTGAAACCAAGTGTCTTGTTTAGTCTTAGTGAACAAAATCAGTTAAGTGGAGAAGTTTACTCGCCATTCTGAATGCACTTATTTTATAATCTTTGCACATATGCCAGTGCCTTCAGGTCAGAAGCTGTGTTCATTATACAAAGGCTCTTAAACTCTCTGGATAAAATACTGTGACGTCTTCTTTTGTATATTTCAAGCTCATTCATTTTATAGTAATTAGCTCAGGGACTTAGTGTCTCAGTAAACATATTCCTGTTCTGTGCTCGGGGTACTTTTAAGATGAAGGTTCTTGAAATCAACTGGTTAAATATATGCAAGATTAAAATGATCTTCCTAGATTCTCTTACTCTTTAAATGCAAAATGACTTTACAAATTATCACCTTAAAGTTCTTCGGTAGATAGATCTTGTTTTGTGGTCAACAGCATTTCCTTTTTCTAACTGCTGGACCACTGTTTTATAAACTTCTGAAACTGACAGTTGTGCTTTTCTCTGAGAATTGCTGGTTTCTATTTTATGCTTAATGCAAGCAGTGGAAAGACAGAGTACTGAAATTTAGATGATACCCATGTAATAATTACATTCTAGTGTTTCGATTTGACATTAATTAGCTTTGCAGTGGTATAGTATTTTATACAAACATACACAGAGAAAACTGAACCAATTTTGTTAAAACCATGGCTCATGTCATGTTGAGGAGAATAAACAAATTTTACTCCAGCCCTCAGAAAGAAGTGATTTTATTCCACACCTTTCATGTGAGATCTTATTAATACTATTCACTTTGTATTTCTAATACACAACTGTTAAAATATTTTCTCATTTTCCCTTTTAATTCTAGATTAGAACACTGAAAATAACAATTTTAGACCCTAATTGTGTTAGTTTTGCTAATTTTAATCTCAATCACCATAAAGATAATATATAACCACTATAATCCACTTTTAAAAATTCTTATTTGAGCTCTAGAGTTTTAGAGATGTCACCTTTGATCTTAGATGTTGATCTTACATGTTAATCTTTCTCTTAGTCTTCTATTTTCACACGTTCCTCATCTTTATTTTATCTTTTTGCTTATATAAAAATAATTCATCTTTGCTGCTAAAGCTTTTTTAACTTAATTCAGGGTATTTTATGTTCCAGGTCAATTTTGGAACCATTATGGCCTGATGTACTTCTTGTCACTATTTTTAATAGTATTTTCATTAAATGTTATTTTTTGCTGCCATTTTAACCCATCTTTTTATTTCTAGTATCTTTTATTCCCAGATGTATATATGGCACATCCCATTATTTGGCATGACTAGACAGTACTGGTAAGAGACTTTCCTACCAGGCAAAGCATATTTTTTTTCCATTCCATAGATGGTGGTGGGACAGTCTAAGAAATTCCTCCCTCCCTCCCTCCCTCCCTCCCTCCCTCCCTCCTTCCCTCCTTCCATCAAATAGGACAGAGCATCTTAAACTTACCAGGCCCTGTGCAAGAGCTAAGGATCCAGTATGAATAATATACCTTCAGTCCTGGTCCCCAAAATGTCGTGCACTTAGTAATTACAGACTGTCACAAATGCAGGTAAAAGGGATGGCAAGTGATAAGAACTGTGACAACAAGGCATTGAAGGAGCTCTGGGTTCTGAGGGAGACAAGGGACCAACCCTGTTAACTGTAGCCATGGAAGAGTTGAGGGGAGATGAAAATCCAGCCTGTGCTTTGAGAAAGCAGAGGGCTCTACCAGGCACAAAGGTGGGAAAGAACATTGTGAGGAGGGCTTTGCCAGGAGCAGCTCTGAACCTTGGAGGTCACGCTGTGTCAGAAAGGCTGGACCCCACTCAGCAGCTTCTCCACCACTTCCTGGCTCTCAAGGCTTGGAAAAGCCACTTAACACGTTTGAGCCTCAGTGCCCTTGTCGATCGTGTAGATTAAATGAAATATACACCGAAGTCCAGGTACAGAGAGTGACACATCATAGATGCTCATTAATTTTAGTTTCTTCTGCTATTTGGGTGTTCAGGTATGATCAGTAGCTCCATGAAGCTGGAACAGAGACAGATGATTGGTGAAGAACAAGTGAGTGACCAAAGGTAAAGCTAGAAAGATAGGCTGGAGGCAGGATTGTAAGAGTCATCTATTTCATGCTTTTGTTTTATCTTAACATCAGTAGACGTTAATGAAGTCGCAGAAGACTGATGTGATCAGAACTCCTGTTAAAATTGGATTTCTTGAGGCCTTCTGGAAGACGGACTGGGAGAAAATATTGCATGTTCCTCCCATCTGTCTGGAGTCCACTGAGAATCCATTTGGGGTGTCAGCCAGAGATGGTGAGAAGTGGGTTCCAGCTACTTAGAAGGGGAAGCAGGTTGCTGGGACAGCATATGGTGATGGCCTGAGTCACACTGTATCCCAAGAGGGACTGACCTGGGAGGAATAGCTGTGGGTGGTCCCTGAGGCCTTGGGAACCTCATCATAGTTCTGAACTAAGACACAAGATATCTACCTCCAAAAGGACCATCATAGTCTGGGGAAGGAGCGCCTGCTTGAGCAATGCCCAGCGTCAGAAAATCAGGATTAGCCCCATCCTCCTACACTGTATGTCTGGCTACAACTACACCAAAGGAATAAAGAGTTCTCCTTTTCTTTCATCTTCCAGATCTTATTACTTGTGCTTCTTGATGGCCAACTCTAATCTAGAACTATATGGGGACAGAGATTGTGGATACAGTCCCTGAGATCTTCTCTGTGAAACAGAAGAGACCTTTGAAAGACGGTAGTGGTTAATTCCCTGTTAAACACCGTATTAAAATAGCGTGACAGAGTTGTGGGAAGGTGGTTATTTTATACCAGGCTGACAACAGACACTCATTCATCTGCAGGTAGCACCTAGAGGAAACCCACAGTACTGAAGATAATATGTGTGTCCCTCTCTCTGCCTCATTCCTTTTTGAGTGAGGCCATAAAGGTGACGTTTGATATTACTAACTTGAATGATAAAATGTCTTCTAGCACTAGTTTGAAATAAGTTGTAATCTTCTCTTAATCAGCTTTTCATAAATTCTGAAAACCACAAGGTCAGAAGGAAAACAGGGATACTGTCTACTCCTTACCTGAACTCTCAGAGAGCTAAAACATCTTTATATGAGGCTAAGTCTTAATACATGTGAAGCAGTAGTGTTTAGTATAGATTTTATATAACTGTTAGGAAACGTCATACCGAAAGGCACAGAGAAATAAACATCTGGATGCGGAGCTGTCATATTTGGAGCTCAAAAGAATAGAAAAACACCTGCTCTTTTAGACTATAAAGTGGTAAAATGTGGTGTCTCTTTTTTGCCTGCAGTTCACACAGGGAAACAGAAACCATTCTTTGTATTTCAGGTATAAAAGATGTGAGATAGGAGTTAGGGACTGATACAAAATTTAGAAGCTCTGAGGAGTAAAGGTCAAAGACACCTCTACTGAAGTCAGGAGAGCCCACACAGAGATCTTGGCCAAAAGCTTCAAAGCAGGTGCGAGCCTGCTATTAAGGAGGCAAAATAACTGTTAATGAAGTAAACTAGTTGGCAATGCAGTAAACTAGCTATTAATGAGTTAAGGTACTAGCACTGAGCTGTCATGGAAGACCCACTGCAACAGGAACCACGGCATTCTGCCAATTCTGAAATAATCGCAGGGACCCCCTTTTTTTAGATTATTTTATTATTGTGTTTAATAGGGAATATCTCCAAGGCCGCCCCCTGGATTGCTTATAACGGTCCCTGCATTTGGACATAACTACCCTAAGAGGTCAGGAATGGCTAAAATTTTTCTCTAGCATGACAGCTCAAGATCACCAGTGGCTTCCTGGCCGACTGTGTTGAGAAGGATTCTGAGCTGCATTTGAGCTCAGCATGGAAGACTGCTTGGTTTGATGTACAGTGGTTACTATGGTTAGAAGGGGCTACTCTGACTTGCCTTCTACGTATTTGCCCTCTGTGACTTCCCATTTTAATCTCCCTACCTTCCAAGTAGAAATGATTCTTTCCTGCTAGGTTCTATGTGACATGTTAATTCAACATCTTTGTTCCTATGTCTGCAGTATGATAGACTGCACATTAATATGTGTATGTGCCTGTAAAACACAAAATATAATATGATTTCCAAGACAAATAAGAGATTGCTTTGTCTCTTAGATCTTTGAAATCTTTTCTTCTCTTGCACACATGGCAAATCCAGCCGATTCCAGCAGGGACCCCTGGGATCTTATCAAGATGGCTGAGTAAAGGTCTCGCCCCCTGTGACACTCAGTCTGATGAAAGTGGAGTCAATTTCAAACACACAATATTATTACATTGGAGGCCGGGATCTCTTACCCTCCCCATGCTGACATTTATTATCTGCTAAAATCACACCAAGCTGTAATACCAAAGTGGCTGATTGGAGTTACTCAGTAACTAACATTTGATGAAAAGAAAACTAGGTGGTAAAGAGACCCTTGAGAAATTAGAAAATAGCCTTCTAGGCTTTCAACTTATTTATCATTTGCGAAGGCACTGAATAATACAGCACGCCTAAGAACCAGAGACAACCTGATTCCCAGTGCCCAAAATACTGAATCCAGTAGTGGAGCGGTCCAGCTTGAGGAATTGTTCAAAGTTGAGTCAAAATAAGCTTTGATTAAGGAAGTAAAAAAAAAAAGAAAAAGCTAATCTTCAAGTTTAACAGAAAGGCTTAAAAGAGCCATTACAAACAACATGAATTATTCAGGCTGGAGATATTGTGACTTGCCTTTTATACACAAAAGGCTCAAATGTTTGATCTCAAACCCAGTGCTAATAAATTGATTTATACCAGTTGAGCCGTGCTTGGACGAGGAAAAAAGATGAGCCTTTTTTCCTTAGTGCCCTGACTCACAATATGTAGTAAACTTTGAGCTCCTGGCACTTTTGGTACTGGGTTAGGATGGGAGAGAAGAGGCCTCATGCAACAGACTTTTGTTGGGGCAAATAAATTCTTCTGGAAACGTCACCCCTAAATCACTTCTACATATAACCTCGGGCACTCAAACGGAACACACCAGTAAAATTACACCCATGTGCTGCTTCAAGTACATATCAGGATAGGTGAAAAACACTGTCACTAGAGCTTGGTATTAAACATTTTTTCATTAGAGCAAATAACAACAGGCCTCCTGTAGCTTTTCTGCTGTAAAACCTCATCTTTTCCAGGAAGATTTCCCTAATTTTCCCCCCAGGTATCCCTTGTTCTGAGTTCTCATAACACTTTGTACATCCTTCTCTGTACTGTTCTGAGAGGCATCGTGTAGTAAACAGAGCATGAGCTTTAAAATCAACCCCAACTCCAACTGGGCAAGTTACCTCTCTTCTCTGCATCTCAGTTTCCTTGTCTGTATAAAGGCTTTATGTGAGGATTTATGGGATACTGGCAGTTGCCCAATAAATGAGAGTATTTTTCTATTAATCAAACTGAAATCAAAGAGGTTTTAGGAACAGGGTGTACATCTCACACAGGATACCTTCAGCTATGTGACTGGCACATAGGAGGTGACATTTTTTGAGTGAATGGTCTGTGTGGCTCACGTGTCATTCCAGGGAACTCGTTGTTCTTTTCACTGTGTTTCATATAACTTTAGGCATTCTTCTCTCAAATCCTTCTTTGCAGTATATTTCAGAGTTTGTTTACACATCTTGTTGATTCCCACAAGTAGCTTCCTGAGGCCTTATTCTTTTATGTCCGTTGTATCTGATACACTACAAGTCAACAGGACTGGTTAGCTGAGTGAGAGAAGGGAGGATGGATAAATGAGGGATTGGATGGTTAGAGGGAAAGCCTAAAAGCTAAAGACATTCTAGTACTAAATGGAACATGTATTTTTTGTAGTAGTTTAATGTCTGTGCTCACTGCTCCTTTATATATGCGCCACTATCCTCTTTATCCATTTATCAAACATTTACTGAATACCAATGTGCTGGGTAACATGCTGGGGAATACAAAGAAGAATCAGGGAGAGAGGGAAGAAGGGAGGGAGAGAGGGAGGGAGGGGGCGAGGCGAGGGGAGAGGGAGAGATGGATTGCCCAAGGATGGATACCCTTCTCCAGGGAAGGTAGAATGCGGGATACAACAGAACAGATTATAAAGTCAAATGATGCTACTCCAACAGCGAAATGTTTACAGAGTTCTCAGGGCTTCTCTCTTCAAATCAAACTCCTTTCTCTAAACTCATGACTCACCATGATTTCTACCTTAATCTCTTCTTCCATTCCGTTCTAGCCAGTTCAGCTAAGTCTCCTCCTCCAGAAACATGGCCTCTTTGCCTCTTTCATTCTATGAAAACTCTCCCCCATCCTTTACCTCCACCTGACATAATCTCCACATCTTTTAAAGGCCAGCCCCAAAGCCACTTCTTCCTTGGAGCCTCCCCTGAGTCCCCCAACCCAAAATAATCTTTCTTTCCTTTAAATGCTTTAAGTACTGGCTACTTGTTGTTGACAGCAGAAATGAAAGTAGAAAAGATATTTCAGTTTTGTAAACTGAGATGAGTGGGATACTTCAGTCAATAAGCAGAAAAGAGGTATAGGGGCAGACTGGGTTTAACCGAGAGGTGGTGGCTTTGACAAGATTCCTGACCAGCGCTGGGGGTTCCTATCTGGAGCTCAGGAAAGGCCATGCCAGTGGCATGGATTTGGGTCTCATGAAAAGAGGTGAAAATGGAAATTTGAGGTGAATGGGATTGACAAGAAGGCATAGCAGGAGTCTGAGCAAAGAGACTTGAGGAACAGCTATGTTTAAAGGTTAAAAAAGGAGAGAAACCTCTGAAAGAAATCGGGAGGGACCTCTCTGCCACATAGAACAGAAAACAGCTTATAGAGAAACCAAAGGAGGAATTCAAGAAGAAGTTAGGTAAAATGGAAGATAGTAAAGCAAGGGAAAGATGAGGATACCGTCTACTTTCTGGGCAGTCAGTCATCTGTGTCCCTAAGGCTTAGGACATGTGCACATTTATATCGTCATATGACAGTATAATCACCACTGGGTCATGGTTGCAACACAGCCTTAAGGCCATAGTAAAGAAAGAGCAAGTGTTGACTGGAAGAAGCTCTCAAAGGGAAGCTCAGTCCAGAATTTTATAGGCCAAAATTGATATTTCTCAGAGGAATATTTTGGAGTCTCTTAGAGAAACTCATCAATGCTAAATGGAAAAGAATTTATCATGAGGATATGAGATTTCTTCATTAATTCTTTATCTATGCTAGGTTTCTAGTGAATACATATGAGCATGTTCCAGATTTTACTGAATTACTAAGAAACATTGATTATTAATATGGATCATATATACAAGACAAATTAAGTCAATGACTGCAAATAACTCTTTAAAGCTAAGATGTTGCAAGGTTGAAAAGAAAAGAAAATGGAAATAGAGGGGAAAGAAACCTTGTTCTAGGTTAAACGTCTGACTGACAAGTGTTACATTAAAATTACATAAGTGAGTCAGCTGAGTGAGTCATCCACCCAGAGAGCTTCTGAAAATCTCACCAATAAACGTCCTAAATTGAACATTTAATTGTTTACTCTTGTAACTTTGCTGTGAGATAATTGCCTACAGAAGCGTAAAGAATGATGTTAGTGAGAGAAGGACAAAACTGGAGTTTAATCCACAGGTTTCTATCTTGTTCTCAAATGCAGAAGGGTAGCCCCTTCCCTCACTGACCACCAAAGCCAGTGGTGTAAAGTCTGCAACAGAGATTCAAAGCCCCAAGGGAGAACAGACAGTAGGTATGAGAGATGGATATTGATGTGACACTGCCTGGATAAGCCACAGACTCTTTTGATGAGGGCCCTAGAGGTTAAAAACAGCAATGATACACGTGAAAAGATGCCCCACATCACTAATCATTAAGGAAATGCAAATCCAACCCACAATGAGATACCACCTCACACCAGTTAAGATGGATACCATCAAAAACAAAACAGGGCTTCCCTGGTGGTGCAGTGGTTGAGGGTCCGCCTGCCGATGCAGGGGGTGCGGGTTCGTGCCCCGGTCTGAGAGGATCCCGCGTGCCGCGGAGTGGCTGGGCCAGTGAGCCATGGCCGCTGAGCCTGCGCGTCCGGAGCCTGTGCTTCACAGCAGGAGAGGCCACGACAGTGAGAGTCCCGCGTACAGCAAAAACAAACAAACAAACAAACAAAATAGACAATAACAAGTGTTAGTGAGAGGGTGGAAAAATCAGAATCCTTGTGCACGGTTGATGAGAATGTAATGGTGCAACCACTATGGAAAACAATACAGCAGTTCCTCAGAAGATGAAAAATAGAATTACTCTTTGATCCCAGAATTCCATTTCTGTCCATTGATAGATGAATAGAAGTTTTGAAATGTGATATATACATATCATGAAATATTAGTCAGCCTTAAAAAGGAGGGAAATTCTGACACATGGATGAACCTTGAGGCTATTACATTAAATAAGCCAGTTGCAGAAAGACAAATAGAGATGTGATTCCACTTATAAGAGGTACCTAAGGTAGTCAAATTCATGAAGAATAGTGGTTGTGAGGAACTGGGGAGAAGGGGGAATGGGGAGTTACTATTTAATGGATCGAGAGTTTCAGTTTTGCAAGATCAAAAGGGTTCTGGAGATGGATTACATACCAGTGTGAACGTGCTTAATACTGCTGAACTGTACACTTGAACGTGATTAAGATGATAAATTTTATGTTTCCCATTTTATCACCATTTCTAAAAGCTTTTGAATGGTGATAATACGCATATGCATTCCTTTAACTGCTATTTGAGTGTCTCCTGAGGGCCAGACGTTGGAGAGCACAGTCAGTAACTCGGCATACAAAAGTCCTACCCGTATGGATGTGCCATTGGAGGGAAGGAAGACAAACAAAATAAATGAAATATACAGTATTAGATGGAGAAAAACGCTCTGGAGAAAATAGAGGGGATAAGAAGTATCAGAAATCGGGGTGGATTGGGAAGACCTAATCTCCAGGGTAATATCTGAGCAGTAGGGGTGCGACAGGGAGATGATAGGAGGGAAAGTAGTTACCACAGAAGGAACAGCCACTGCAAAGGTGGGAACCTGTCTGCTGTGTAGCAGGGGCTACCAGGAGGTCACTGTGTTTGGAACTGAATGAGAGCGGAGGTGAGGGCTAGGGGACGAGCAGACTGGCAAGGAGACTAAGGCCAAAGAGAGACGTCAGTGGCTTGGATGAAGGAGGTAACAGCAGAGAGAATAAGAAAGGGTCATCTTTAGAGTAACAGCGTTTGTTGATGGATCAGGTGGAAAAGTGTGCAAAAAAGAGAGGAGTCGAGAAGGACTCGAACACAGCGGTTCTCAACCAGGGGTGCTTTTGCCCCCAAGGGGACATATCTCAATATCTGGAGACAGTTTTGGTTGTCACGGTTGGGGAGGGGACGCACTTTGCTACTGCCGTCTAGTGGGTGGAGGCCAGGGATGCTGCTTATGCTAATACAAGGCACAGGACGTGCCGCCACAACAAAGAGTTGTCTGGTCCGAGCTGTCAGTACGTTGAGAAATCCTGCTCTAAGGTGTTCGACCTAAACAGTTAGACTAAATGAGAAAGAAACCTAGACTAAGGGGATTAATTTGAGGTCAGACTCCAGACTGGGAAACAAGGAGAATACTTACACCTAACTTATTAATATGCACAATACCTCAGAAACAGTGAGGAACACATCAGATGATCCCATCTAATTGTCAGAATGACGCTGTGAGGGATGTTTTGACATCCCCCGATACATAGACAGGAACATAGATGGTTTAACCGCTTGTAGTGCACAGAGAAACTTGGATTCAGTCAAGGTCTGTGGACTCTGAAGCTCAGAGCCCTAACTGTATGTCACAGAGGCTTGCTAAATTTACCGTGTTTGCAAGTAAAGCCAACCAACGGAGGCAGTGCAATCAAAAGGTATATGTGCATATATGTACACACACACGTGCTTGTGTTTTTTTCAAAACATGAGTCCAGCAACATGAAATAATGATGTGCACTAAATTGATGCAACTAAGGTGCCAGGTAACACTTTGAGCTGCCAAAACCAGTGAGAAGGGTGAGATTCCCACCATCAGAGACCCGTCACCTGGCAGCTGGCTCTCGTACTTAAAGAGCAGGTGGTGGAAAGATTTCAGACCTCCTCCCAGTGTCTGTTTTTCTGGCCTCGCAGTTAACCTCCTGACTCACCAAAGCCTATAGCCACCAGGGCGATTTTTAGATTTGCAAGAGAAATGGTGAACAAACAAGTGGGTTTCTCAGGAACTCAGACATCTGTGTGTGTGTGGAGGGGTGGGTGTTGGTGGCGGTGCTTGTTGACTTCGCAGTGGTGGCAGCTGGAAATGGGTTGGAAGAGAGGAGAGGGCAGCGAGGTTTAGCATTAGACTGACAGTGAAGGTCAGATGACCGTGCCTAATGTGTAACCAGCCTCCAGGCTGGAAAACAAAGGCCAAAGCAATCCCTTCCGCACGCAGTGACAAAGCGGGTAGCGTTTCTGTTTGTCTGCATTTCCACTCCTTTCCCAGGACTTCTGAACCATGTTTAGCAAGAAATGAAAGGAAATGGCAGGCGAGAAAGAAACGTTGTACCCTCTCCTTCTCTACCACTACGCCATCTGCTTTCGGACTACTGACTTTTTCTTGATTATTTCGCTCTTTTGTTTTTCCGTACATGTCTTGAATGCTAAGCGATGTTTGGCAGACAAGGCTGGCTTTCAGCCTCTGAGTGAAACTCTCAGGATCATCCTAGATCAGTGATGGATTTGCTTTTTGCACTCCCCTCCCTGCCAGTACCTGGCATGTAGGAGGCACTGAATAAATAAGACAATAAATTTAATAAGCCCACCTAACTCTATGTACTTTAAGGCTCATATGGCATCTCCCCTCCTCCACGGTGCCTTTGAGGACCTCTCCATTCACACAGGTCTCTTCCCCTGAATCCCATGATACCTACTGACTGTGCTGCTCATTCATTCAGAAAAAAGTGTTTTTTGGAGGGGCTTCCCTGGTGGCACAGTGGTTGGGGGGTCCGCCTGCCGATGCAGGGGACGCGGGTTCGTGCCCCGGTCCGGGAGGATCCCGCATGCCGCGGAGCGGCTGGGCCCGTGAGCCATGGCTGCTGGGCCTGCGTGTCCGGAGCGTGTGCTCCGCAGCGGGAGAGGCCCCAACAGTGAGAGGCCCGCATACCGCAAAAACAAAATGTTTTTTGGAGCACTAAATATGTGCTTGTTACTATGTTAGGAGCTGAGGATGCAGCAGTGACAGGCAAAAATCCCTACCCCCCTAGAGCTGACTTTCCAGTCTATCATATTATTAAATATGTCCCCAAACACTAGTTACATTTTTGTATATTTATTTGCCTCTACAAGTAGACTGTAAATTTTTTTAAAGCATAGACTTATATTCATTGTGCTTTGAATACTAGATCTTCAGAGCTGTAGTAGCTCATTAAATATTTGTTTCAGAATTCAGGACCAGGGGCATTCTCAAATCCTGCCAGTAATAGACTTACAGGAAATCCATAGTTGGTGGTACCCACTCTGGATGGGTGATGATTTCCACCCGTTAGCAAGTTAAATTACCCACAAAGTGTGGGTTCATGAAATAAGTAGCACCTTCTCTAGCTTTAGAGAATACCATGGCTAGAGGGGAAAAATGACGAGATGAGATGAGCATCACTAGTGAATGGCGGAGTAAGTTTGTGCTTATCATTTGTGTTTTTCATCTCTTGTAAACTCTATAAGCTGGTTCAGTATCTGAAAAGTGGAGATTTGCCGAGTGGGCTGTGATGTTACTCATGTCCCATGAGATCACGTGTGGTGCAAGGACAAGTTGCTGTGATTATCATGGGCAGTTACTCGTGGCTTTGAGCAGAGGGAAGCCAGTGGTTACACAGTGGTTCAGGCAGCTTCTTGCATGGAGAACTCTTGGTCTAAGAGCTTCTGTTTTAGAAAAACAGAGAACCGTTTGGGAAGGCCAAATCTCAGTGGGACCTCGTTAGCGTCTATCTCTGAGATGTCAGTTAGGAGAAGGGTTGCAAGGGAGAGCCACCACCACCATCCAGAACAAAGTCTCCATGTATCTGCTGATACTTTAGTTAGGGCATTGTTTTTTACCCTAATTAAGAAAGCTTTAAAATGCGCCTATCCCTATGAAAAGTCATAATCAGCTCTAAGAGGAAAAACAACTCCTTATGAATCTCCTGCAGACTTTAAAGACTTCATTTGCACCTAAGACCAGACCACCCTAGATAAATCCATGTTTTGTAATCTGGTCCCATTTGTATAAAGAAGAAATATCTAACATGCCAAGCTCGTCTCATATCAGAGATGTCTACTTTTTAGTTATTTGATATGTATTTTCTGTTTAAAATAAATCCAAATATGTATCAAGTGATGGAAATTGTAAGGTTACATTTTTAGTCCTGAAAAGTATATTTAGTGTCAAGTTTGGGCAAATGACAATATGCAGGGTTTATTTAGCTATAATCTTCCTTTTCATTAGTACCTTATCATACGGTTTTGCTTCGGATGTTTGCCAGTGAGTAAACTCTTTTTCCACGTCATCTGCCCCATAAGAACATATTCAACTTTAATTTAGCTCTAAAATTTTTTTTGAACGCTGGCCCAGTGTCAGGTGCTATGGAAGAACACCGAAATAAGATGAGAACTCTATTTTTTGAGAGAAACTCCTAGAGTGACTTAATACAACTGGAATCCCAAGTAGCCGTACAAACTACAGTTAACCCTTGAACAGCATGGGTTTAAACAATGCGGGTCCACTTAGGAACGGAGTTTTTCCAGTAGTAAACAGGCAGTACTACGCTATCTGCATTGGTTGAATCTGCATGTGTGGAACCACAGATTCAGAGATAGGGAGGGCCAACTGTAAGTTATAGGTGGATTTTCCACTGCTTGGAGGGTCGTCCCCCAACTCCCTCATTGTTCAAGGGTCAACTGTATATTATAGGGGCTGTCATTACAGAGAAATGATCATACTCAAAACTAATCTGAGGTTACAAAACAGGTTGCCTAACCTTTGTATGCTGATTTATTTTCAGATTAAACTGTTTTGAGTAGGTACATATGTAAGATTATTTCTTTTCAGAAGTTGTCTCCTCTTAGTTCCCGTTCCTGTGGCAGTTTGCCCATACTTTGGCTTTTGCACTTATCATATTGTACTGTGATTGTTTATTAAGTAAATGTGTTAAATTAGCTGCTCGGTCTCTTCCTCCAGACACTAAACTCCTCCAGGCCAGAGGCCATCTTTCTCCTTCCTGCTCGCTTTTTGCGTCCACAGTACCTAGCACCGTAGCTGGCACAAAGGAACATTCAGTGCATTTTTATCGAGTATGTACTTCAGACGTCCTGAGTTCATACCTATCCATAAGAGTTCCGATCATAACTCACTTCTTTCTCACTACAAGGACAGAGTTAGAATGCAAAGATCTTTTTCCTACTTATTAAATCAGGATTAGGTTTTTGAATAAGACTTGGTTGCTTTATGTGTGTGGCGTAAAGTTACTCTAAGTGAAAACAGAATTTTCCCGACTTATCTTCATACATTCAAAATAGAATGTCTAGCCCACGTCTAGTTTATATTTTCCTTGTAGTTTTTTCTCATCTCTTTCTCAGTATTTCATATGTATAATCCTTTCTTATTCTCCTTCATATGGCTGCCTTAAGCTACACTGCCTTTAAGAGTATATTTGTATTCAGAGGCTCCAATGGTAAATAATTTCAATGGGATGAAGCTCTTTAATCCTGTTTTATATCTAAAAGGCATGCTTAACACTGTCTTCTGCCATCTCTTGAGAATCCAGTTTCCTAACGTTATCTTCCTGAGACTGAATGGAAATTTTCAAAACCTAGAGTTCAAAGTTAAGTATCAGATTCAAGCAAAGCCCAGACAATCCAGGCTGAGACTGATTTGTGCGGCCATAAACAGCAACAGTCTTCCAGCGGCTATTGGTATAATAACTGTGATTACAGCTTAGCAAAGTCAAGTTTCTCTCCTCTGGCCCCAAGCACTTGGAGCTGTTTTTCATACACAGAATTTTTCGAGAACGTAACATCCACAATAACAGCCACCAGAACGTGATAGCAGATATCCGTGTAACTACTAGGTAGCAAAGCAGTAGGATGCAATTTGAGAATAAATACAGTTATGAATCAAAATCCTGTGACTGAGACAGTAAACCAGCATCTAGGCGGAAACCTACTGAGTACGGCTAGTGGAGGAAGCTTCTAGTCACCAGCTCCTAACTTTCATGGCCAACATGCCAAAGTCAAGTGGTCTTTTCTAAGCCTTTTTTTTTTTTTTTTGGTCCATGAAATACAGAGATGAAAAAATAATTGCGATTTGTTCGTAAATATAATGAAAATTTAAAAATAAAAATAAATCAAGCAGGTAAGATACCCTTCAGCTGCTGGTTTACTGAAACTTCCAGCTAAGCATTAATTCTAAAATCACTGGTGGACAGCACCCTCAGTACCTATTAGATTTTAAAAATACTTTTGGGGAAATTGGGTCTTTCTTTTTATGCTCGTAGGAAGCAAATCTGCGTGACTGACTAGCATAACTGAAAGATCTGCAAGCACTTTATCTGCCTCATTTCTGGGGGTTATTAATTAACCTATATCTCTGTTTTTTATTTAGAATTTCCAGTGCTATAATGGTAATGGATTAGTGCATACCCTTGTTTCTGGACCATGTGGCAAGTTAGAATTAAAGTCACCTGCCCTTCACTGTGATCAGTACAGATAAATGCAGGAATTACCTGCCGTAAGGAGCCGGCTTTCATTCCTGAAAGTCCAGGATGAGATGTAGACCAAATAAATGTGAATCTACAAGATCAACTTATTCCAGTCCTACAGCCCCTTAGTCAGCCCTTAAACTATAAATACAATGGAAAGAAGGAAATAAAAATCCAGATAAAATAAATACTTAATAAGGACTTTGAGGAACATAAACAGTAAGACTGATTTTTTTTTCAGAAAGGGTTGCTGTAATACTCTGACTTCCAAATGCGCAGATTCCATTTCCTCAGAAGTTTGAATCATCTTTATAATTAGAGATGGAAGAAAATAAGCCACTTCTGTAAGTCCGATCCTAGACATAATAGGACTCATTAACTATTTTTCTCTGAAAGGGGCTTGCACAGTCCACAGACTGTTGGTCTTTGCTCAAAATGCATCCTGTGGAAAGGACTCTGCTGCCCTCTACTGTCACTAAAAGTAGGGGACGCAAAGGAACAGAAAACACTAGCCCCTGTGAATGAGAACCTCTGATGGGAACCTCTCAGCACCCGAAGGCCAGGCAAGTCAACGCCCCTCCTGAGGGAAAAGACCCCTGTAAAGATCCTTGAGCTGCAAGCCAGTCCAGTCCCTCACCCTAACTGAAGGATGTGATGCAAACAAAGAGAGAGCTAAGGCAGCTTTGAAATGCCAAGCCCTGGAGATGAAATCATCCATCTAGGTGAGCAAGCTTTTTTTTTTTTTTGATTGGGCATTATCCCAAAAGTAGGTTATAAGAAAACACAAAAACTAATCCATCCATGTATTTCCACAGTAATAAAATAGAACAGCAGAGGACACAATACCACTTTAACATGCTATGAAGGAAAATAAAACAGAGTAAGGGCATACAGAGTGGTAGAAATACACAGAGTAGTTGGGGGATATTCCTCTGAAGAGGTCAAGAATAAAATGAAGAAGCAAGCCATGGGAAAATGTGGGGCAAGAACGTTCTAGGCTGAGGAGACACAGCCATTGCAAAGGCCCTGTGGTAGGAACGTGTTGGGGTGTTTTAGGAAGAAACAGGCTGATAACTGAAGTGTGGTAACTGGGAAAGTGAGAATGAGGCTAGAGAAGGTGGCAGAGTTCAGATTGTCAAGGTCAGCACTAACTAATAATCATACAGTGTGAGCCACATAAGCAATTTTGAAGTTTCCAGTAGCCATGTTAAAAAAGAATAAAAAGATGAAATCAATTTTAATTATTTTATTTAACCCAGTATATCTAAAATATTATGTAATCAATATAAGAAACACTGAGATATTTTATTTTTTTCTGTACTAAATCTTTCAAATTCAATGTGTGTCTTAAACCTACATCAACACCTCATTTGAACTAGCTACAGGTCAAGTGCTCAATAGTCAAGTGTAGCTATCGTTCCATTTAAAAATTTTTGTTTTATTCTAGGTAGGTTTACATTCTTTTTGTATTTAAGATCGTTTTCTTACCTTTTGGAAGTGACCCACCGAATGATTTCAATAGAATTCAGTGGAGAATAAATGAGCAGGAAGCCTTGCAGCTGAAAGGGACTCTCAGCTAACCTTGAATCAGCAAGCTAGGTTTATTTCAGTTGTTTTACTTTGGGAAGAAGGTGGGTGGAATTTAGTCAAGCATGATATTGGAATGTTTAGATAGGAATAAATTTTTTATTGAAATAGACTTGACATGTAATATTATGTTAGTTTCAAATGTACTGCATAGTGGTTTGACTTTTCACACATTACAAAATCGCTCCAGTAAGTCTAGTAACCATCTGTCCCCATACCAAGTTATCATATTATTATTGACCATATTCCTTATTCTGTATATTATATCCCTGTGGCTTATTTATTTTATAACTGGAGGTTTGTACCTCTTAATTCCCTTCATCTCTTTCTCCCGGTCTCCCTACTCCCCACCCACCACCTCTGGCAACCACCTGTTTGTTCTTTGTATCTTCAAGTCTGTTCTCATTTTGTTTTATTAGATTCCACGTATAAGTGAGATCAAATGGTATTTGTCTTTCTCTTTCTGACTTATTTCACTCAGATGATATCCTCTAGATCCATCCATCTTGTCAGAAATGACAAGATTTCATTTTTTTTAATACCTGAGTAATATTCCATTGTACGTATAGACGACAACTTTTTTATCAGTTCACCTCTTGATGGACACTTAGGTTGCTTCCATATCTTGGCTATTGTAAATAATGTTGCAGTGAACATTGGGGTGCATATATCTTTTAAATTAGTGTTTTTGTTTTCTTTGGATAATACCCAGAAGTCAGATTTCTGGATCATATGGTAGTACTATTCTTAACTTTTCGAGGCACCTCCGTACTGTTTTCTGTAGTGGCTGCACTAATTAACAATCTCACCAACAGTGCACAAGGTTTCTCTTTTCTTCATATTCTCACCAACTCTTGTTAATTGCTGTCTTTTTAGTGATACCCATTCTGACAGGTGTGAGGTGGTATCTCATTGTGGTTTTGATTTGCCTTTCCCTGATGATTAGTGATGTTGAGCATCTTTTCACGTGCCTTTTGGCTACTGTCCATCTTCTTCGGAAGAACATCTCTTCAGATCCTCTGCCCATTTTTTAATTGGGTTGTTTATTTTTCTGATGTTGAGTTATATGAGTTCTTTGTATATTTTGGATGTTAACTTCTTATCAGATATATTGTTTGCATATATCTTCTCTCACTCCGTATGCTGCCTTTTCATTTGTTGATGGTTTCCTTCACTGTGCAAAAGGTTTTTAGTTTGATGTAGTGCCATTTCTTTTCTTTTCTTTTTTTTTTTTTTGCAGTACGCGGGCCTCTCACTGTTGTGGCCTCTCCCGTCACGGAGCACAGGCTCCGGACGCGCAGACCCAGCGGCCATGGCTCACGGGCCCAGCCGCTCCGTGGCATGTGGGATCTTCCCGGACCGGGGCACGAACCCGTGTCCCCTGCATCGGCAGGCAGACTCTCAACCACTGCGCCACCAGGGAAGCCTGGTGCCATTTCTTTATTTTTGTTTTTGTTTCCCTTTCCTAAAGAGGCAGATCCAAAAAAATATTGGTAAGACCAGTGATAAAGACCATACTGCCTATGTGTTCTTCTGGGAGTTTTATGGTTTCAGGGCTTACATTTAAGACTTGAATCCATTTTTTGTCTATTTTTGTATATAAGTGAAAGAAAGTAGTCCAGTGTCATTGTTTTGCATGTAGCTCTTTAGTTTTCTCAGCACCATTTATCAGAAAGGTTGTCTTTTCCCTCATTGAATATTCTTGCCTCCTTTGTCATAGATTAATTGACCATATATGCATGGATTTATTTCTAGGCGCTCTGTCCTGTTCCACTGATCTATGTGTTGGTTTTTGTGCCTGTACCATACTGTTTTGATTATCACAGCTTTGTAGTGTAGTTTGAAATCAAGGAGTGTGGTACCTCCAGCTTTTTTAAAATTTAGTATTATTTTTGGCCACGTTGGGCCCTTGTTGCTGTGCGCAGGCTTTCTCTAGTTGCGGCGCATGGGGGCTACTCTTCTTTGCAGTGCGTGGGCTTCTCATTGTGGTGGCTTCTCTTGTTGCAGAGCATAGGCTCCAGGCACATGGGCTTCAGTAGTTGTGGCTCATGGGCTCTAGAGTAGGCTCAGTAGTTGTGGTGCATGGGCTCATTTGCTCTGCGGCATGTGGGATCTTTCTGGACCAGGGCTTGAACCTGTGTCCCCTGCGTTGGCAGGCAGATTCTTAACCACTGCACCACCAGGGAAGCCCTCCTGCTTTATTTTTGTTTCTCAAGATTACTTTGCCTTTCCAAGGTCTTTTGTGGTTTCATACAAATTTTAGAATTATTTTTCTAGGTCTGTGTAAAATGACTTTGGTATTTTCACAGAGATTAAATTGAATCTGTAGATTGCCTTGGGTAGCATGTTCATTTTAACAATATTCATTTTTCCAGTCCATGAGCATCGTGCATCTTTCAATTTGTTTGTGTCATGTTCAGTTTCTTTCATCAATGTCTTGTAGTTTTCAGAGTACAATTCTTTTACTTCCTGGGTTAGATTTATTCCTAGGTATTTTATTCTTTTAGATGCAATTGTAAATGGGATTGTTTTCTTAATTTCTCTGATCATTATTAGTGTATAGAAATGCAACAGATTTCTGTATATTAATTTTGTATTCTGCAACTTTACTGAATTCATTTATTCTACTAGGTTTTTGGTGGTATCTTTAGAACTTTGTACATGTAGTATCATGTCATCAACAAACAGTAACAGGTGGTTTACTTCTTCCTTTCCAATTTGGACTTCTTTTATTTATTTTTCTTGTCTGATGGCTAGGACTTCCAACAGTACATTGAATAAAAGTGGTGAGAGTGGGCATCTTTGTTTTGTTCCTGATCTTAGAGGAAATGCTTTCAGCTTTTTACCACTGAATATCATGTTAGCCATGGGCTTGTCATATACGACCTTTGTTAGGTTGAAGTATGTTCCCTCAATACCCATTTTGCTGAGAGTTTTATCATAAATGGATGTTGAATTTTGTCAAACTTTTTTCTGCCATTATTGAGAGGATTATATGATTTTTATTTTCTAGTTTGTTAATGTAGTGTATCACATTGACTGATTTGTGAATATTGAAAAATCCTTGCATCCTTGGGATAAATCCCACTTGATCATGGTGTATGATCCTTTTAATATATTGTTGAATTAGGTTTATTTAATATTTTGTTGAGGATTTTTGCATCTATGTTCATCAGTGATATTGGCCTATAATTTTCTTTTCTTGTGATATCTTTGTCTGGTTTTGGTATCAGGGTGATACTGGCCTTGTAGAATGAGATCAGAAATATTCCTTCCTCTGTACTTTTTGGAATAGTTTGAAAAAGATAGGTGTTAACTTTTCTCTAAATATTTGGTAGAATTCACCTGTGAATCCATCTGGTCTTGGACTTCTGTTTGTTGAAACTTGTTTTATTACTGATTCAATTTCATTACTGGTAACTGGTCTGTTCATATTTTCTACTTCTTCCTGGTTCAGTATTGGGAGATGGTACATTTCTAGGAATTTGTCTATTGCTTCTAGGTTGTCCATTTTACTGGCATATAATTGTTCGTAGTTATCTCTTATGCTCCTTTGTATTTCTGTGGTGTTGGTTCTAACTCCTCCTTTTTTGTTTTTTATTTTATTGATTTGGGCCCTGCTTTTCTTTTCTTTTCTTTTCTTTTTTATGAGTCTGACCAAAGGTTTATCAATTTTTATTTTTTCAAAAAACCAGCTGCTAGTTTATCGATCTTTTCTATTGTTTCTTAGTCTCTATTTCGTATATTTCCTCTCTGATGTTTCTTTCTAGTAACTTTGAATTTTGTTTGGTTTTCTTTTTCTAGTTCCTTTAGGTTTAAGATTAGGTTGTTTATTTGAGATTTTGCTTCTTTCCTGAGTTAGGCTTGAATTGCTATAAACTTTCCTCTTAGAACTGCTTTTGCTGCATCCCATAGATTTTTGGATCATTGTGTTTTTGTTTTCATTTGTCTCCAGGTTATTTTTTTACTTTTCTCTTTGATTTCTTCAATGATCCATTGGCTGTTTAGTAGCATATTGCTTAGCCTCCACATGTTTGTGTTTTGTGTACTTTTTTTCCTTCTAGTTGATTTCTGATCTTATAGCGTTGTGGTCAGAAAAGATGCTTGATATTATTTGTGTGGTTAGATTTACTGAGATTTGTTTTGTGGCATAACCTGTGCTCTATCCTGGAGAATGTTCAGAGTGCACTTTAAAAGAATGTATATTCTGCCACTTTGGGATGGAATGCTATATATATATATATGTATCTATTAAGTCCATCTGATCTAGTGTGTCATTTAAGGCCAGTGTTTTCTTGTTGATTTTCTGTCTGGATGATCTGTTCATTGATATAAGTGAGGTGTTAAAGTCCCCTACTATTATTGTGTTACTGTCAATTTCTCCCTTTATGTTAAAGGTTTGCTTTATGTATTGATATTTAGATGTTCCTATGTTGGGTTCATATATGTTTACACACTGATATCTTCTTGTTGAATTGATCCCTTGATTACAATGTAATGTCTTTCATTGCCTCTTGTAACAGTCTTTGTTTTAAAGTCTGTTTTGTCTAATATAAGTATTGATACTCCAGCTTGCCATTTTCATGGATTACCTTTTTCCATCCCCTCACTTTTAGCCTGTGCGTCTTTAGATCTGAAGTCAGTCTCTTGTTCGCAGCACATGTTCCTCTCTTGCTTCATTTTGCCAAATTCTCTGGTTTTGTTTCTGGGTAGTAGGTGGGTCTGTTATGTCTCAATCTTGGGAAAGTGGCCTTATGTAGGAGATGTCCTGTGGTATCCGGCAGCAGGCTATCCTTTAGTCACCAGAGCTGTGTGCTCTAGGGGTGGCCCCATGTGTGCCCTGTGCACCCTTGTGCTGTGATGGGCTGACTCTGTGTGTGCACTGGTAGGCAGGGCTGGCCCCTGGCCGGGCAGGCTACAGTGCCCTGCTTTGTGAAATGCCTGTAGGCCCGCTAGAGACGGGGCAGGCCTCACATGCAGCCTGGGGGCATGTAGCTGCTACAGGCCCATTGGTACACAGAGCAGGCTCCCTACATGGTCAGCACACAGCTGCGGGGCCAGGCCCCACATGGCTGGCCACATGGTCTGGTTGTGCACAGCTGCAGCAGGCTCATTTTAATAGGCTAGAGGGAGGATTGCAGACCCACACTTCCCAGCTCCAGTGTCATCACAGTAGAACAAGCTCACCAAAATGGCTGCTGCCGGCATTTCTGACCTCATGGGGAGTGCCAGTTGACTCTTGCCTTTTGAAGAGGCTCCCTAAGGTCAGCAAGTGGGTGTGACCTAGGCTCCTTTCAAACTACTGCCTCTGTGCTGGGACTTGGGGCTTGTGAGATTTTGTATGCATCCTTTAATAGTGGGGTCTCTGTTTTGTACAGCTCTCTGGCTCTCTTGAACGTAAGCCCTGCTTATTTTCAAAGCCAGACATTCTGGGGCCTCATCTTTGCGGTGCTGTACCCCCATGGCTGGGGAGCCTGATGTAGGCCTTGGACCTCTCCTTCCTGGGGAAGAGCTCTGTAGTTGTGATATTGCTCCCATTTGTGAATCACCAGCCCCAGGATGGGGGTCCTGACTAGACCACATCTCTGCCACTCCTACCTGTCATCTTGTGACTCCTTCTTTGTATCTTTAGTTGTGGAAAATGTTTCTTCCTAGTCTTTAGGTTGTTCTCGTAGACAGTTGCTCTTTAAGTAGCGATACTTTTGGTGTGCCCTTGGGAGGAGATGAGTACAGGGTCTTCCTACTCCACTGCCTTGGGCTGACTTTCAAGGAATAAACTATGCCTAGAGTTCAGTAGAGGTCATTTATGGACCACTGAGTGGAGAGGGCCAGAAAAATGTAAAAGAGTGGGATAACCCCTCTCCCCCACCAAACACACACACACACTCCCACGCCTCAGCTTCAGTTCTATCAGAGGATATGCAGTGTAATGGTTAGGAGCTTATATGCAAGATTCTGACTCCTGACTTTGCTACTTAATAGCTTTGTGACTTCGAGTGGGTTACTTAGCTCTTGGGCCTCAGTTTTCTTATTTGCAATGGAAGGTGGTTGTGAGGAATAAGTGCGTTAACGTCAAAAGCTTAGAACAGTGCTTGGTGTATAATAAATGTTGAATAATGATAGCTATCTGTGTGGGACATCTCTTGCCTGTCACTGTAAAATCCTCTCAGCCCTGACTCTTATCTCAACCCAGCCACTACTTGTGACAGCTCTGTGCAGGCTTTTTTTTTTTCTGTAGCGCATACAGGGTCCTCATTCCCCGAGCAAGGATTGAACCCGTGCCCCCTGCATTGGGAGCGCAGAGTCTTAATCACTGGACCACCAGGAAGTCCTGTGCAAGCTATGACAGGCTTTAGCCAGGTACAGTGGCACAGCTCTCCACTGGGGCCATAGCCCTGTACCTTTTGCTTTCAGCCCTTGGACTTCTTGGAAGCCGCAGCATGGGAAACCCTTGGCAACTTGCTTGGCACTCAGAATTTTCTCATCCCGGAAATGCAAAGGAGTTAATTTAGTGGACCATCTTTGACCTAGGAGAAAGGGAGACAAAAGAGAAATATTTCCTTTTTTGCCTCTAGGTAGGCAGTTCTAAAACATGTTTTATGAGATTTTTCAGAAGGTTTTATGGAATTAAGCACCAGTTGCCTGCAGAGGAGGCCAAGGCCTTATATAAACTTCCTTCCTTCCTGTTTCCCTCCTGCTCTGCTATTCTCCTGCTTACTGGGATCACATTCCCAAATAAACCGCATGCACTTGAACCTTTGTCTTAGGCTTTGCTTTCAGGGAAACGCAGGATACTTTTAATTTTCTTAGCTGTGACTTTAAAAATGCTTATCCAGTTATTCATACGATATGTCCATTTCCAGGATGGCCTTGACTTTTGTCTTCAGGACCTTGACCCTCTTTTCTCTGGCATCTCCAATCTCACTCTTTTTATTGGTTCCTTCTGCAAACCCCCTCCACCCTGCAGAGACCTTCCCCCTCACACCGCTGCCCAAGTTCTTGATAGAGGAGTCTGCTTTTGCTGCTTTCATTTGCTCAACTTTCATTTATTCATCTCCTCCCCCGCTCTAAAGCCATTCTCACAACTGACCTGTCAAATGACAACTCCAGTGACTCAGAAGAGGTAAAGTGGAACTGCTAAGCTGTGGCAGGATGAGTTATTGTGTAAGCCATAATCCATTCCACGGAGGGTTTTGTGAATAATGGGAATAAATGTGATCATATTAATTAACATGCAGTGAGCACTTATGATATTCCAGGAACTCTGCTAAATGATGTATCTTCATTCTCATTTAATACTCAAAACAAGCCAATGAAGTAGGAATGATTATTGTTCCTGTATTGTAGTTGAGAAAATAGATTCAGAGAAGTTAACTTTTCAGAAAACACACAGCGAGCCCATGCAGAGCCAGGACTTAACTGCAGGTCTCTCTTCCTAGATGCTCAGCTCTTACTCACTCCGCTAAGACCCTCTTTAGCTCTGACCTGTGTGCCTCACCCTTGTCCTAATGCTGTCTGTACTCCTCAGCACTGTGAGATGTAGATTTCCTTTCACTGGTTTAAAAAGCAAGAGTGAAAGGAATCCCATTATATAGTGACAGAAAGTAAATTAGAGGTTACTTAGGGTCCTGAGTTAAGGAAAAATGGGGAGTGGCTGCCAGTGGGTATAGGGTTTCATTTGGGGTGTTGAAAATGTTCTAAAATTGATGATGGTGATTGTTGCAAAGCTCTGTGAATATGCTTTAAAAAAAAAACCCCTGAATTCTACACTTAAAATGTGTGAATTGTCAGTATCTGGATTCTATCTCAATAAAGCTGTGATTAAAAGAAAAAAATAATCCCACCAGAGTATTTACCTTATTTATTGGACAGCCAAATACAGCACATGTGTAGGAAGACGTCAGTAATGCCACTGCTATTTCTCAAATTCACAACCAGTGATTTTTCATAAAATGGTGCTTGGTTCTCACTTGCATGGACTTGTGGGGTGGAGGATTTGGGGTTCCAAAAGGTGTTCCTTTTCAGATCATTGCTGATCAGGTACAGGGTCACTGAGACCCATTAGTGAGGAAGCCTGCAAGCAGCTCTGGGTGCAGCCAGACTCTTCTGCCTTTAAAGGAAAAAGTAAGAAAGATCATCAGCATCTGAAAGAAAGCAGCACTGGATCATGAGAACGCCTGCCATTGATGTTAGTGGCCTTACTTAGGGGACCACATCCAGATGTCCCAGGCAGTTTCGATGACCACTTTGCCTCCAATATATGCTCATTGTCTTAACTCCCAACAACAAAAGGGACAAGAAAAACAAATGAAGCTAGCTGAGTTCCATGACCAACATGCTGTTCATTCCTTTCAGGAGATGTTGACTGTAGGTTAGCTGCACTGTAGGGAAAACGCCTTTCAGCTTTGAAAAACTTAGACTCAAAATGAGCCTCAGCTCACCCGAGGGAGGGACATCAAGCAAAAGAAAGACAACTAGCTTGGCAAGACCATTAACTATCAGGTTCTACCAGCCCTATTACTTCAGTATCTTGATTAATTTCTCCCTGAACATTGGAGCGGAGGCAAATTTCCTACTTCTCTCCACCTGTGACCTTATTAACTAATGATGGCTTAGGGGTGCCTTCTGTCCTAAACAACTCCCATCCTCAACAGTTTTTTCCTGATCCTCAAAACTAGAGCTGATGCATGTACCAACACGGAGGGGCTTATGGATCTCCTGTGAAGGAACTTTTTCTCAGCCTGTTCCCACCTCCCTAGCTTGCGGAGAAGAATCCCGGAACTGTAGGTGGTTTTCTCCCCCTTTCCCAATCCTAAGGAGAAACTCCTTCTATACAGAAAAGAATGCCTTGTAAATCTACATGATAAAAGACCAGAGAAAGGATAAAGGGAAAATTGGGGGAGGGAAAAGCTGGATAGTCTAGGGAGAAATGGGAGTGTCCTGAGGCGGGCAAGATGCGGGAGGGGCAGGGTGAGGGAAAAGGATAGGAAAGGAGGGGAGGCTGTGTAGTATTACCGAGGCCGCCCCTATATTCCTGAACTGTGAAAGATACAAGTAAGGGGTTTGACCTCAAAGATTCTTTGGGTGGTGGGTCTATTGTATCTGTTTAACACACTGCCCTGAGACTCACCACATGGGTGAAGAATTCTCTCTGGTTGTTCCCACTGAGAGGACCCCTTAGATCTGTTTTAAAAAAGCAGTTGGTGGTGCATTTAGACAGTAAGCAGAGGGTTTTAGAATACTGGGGGCAAAAAATAAGGACATTGTACTTTACCTAAAGGGAAGCGTACTTTCTCCTTGGTTAACAAGAATCAGATTTTTTAAATCAGTAAGATTGGACAGAACTAGTAACAGCTTGCTTTATGAAGTGCTAACTAAATTGAAAAAACTTTGAGAATAGAGGTGGGTAAGAAGATGAAGGTATTTTTTGGCGAAGAGTTTGGGATTCCTCATTACACAGGAATTCTAAAAGTCCTTCTGTTCCTATTTTCTTTTGAGAAAATAGAGAAAAGAGCTCTTGGGGAAAGAGAAGGTCTGAACACAAATCCTTGACCCACTTCTTAGCTGTGGGACTCAAGGCAGGCCAGTTTACCTCACTAATCTTCCCTTTTTTTTTTAATGGATAATAAAGAAAAATATTTCACCTGGCTTTCCCACAACACTATTACTGTGTTTAATTATTACATGTATCTACTATATATAAATAGACTTATTATATGTAAAGAGGAAGGAAGAAGTAGTAGCATCTATTAAGTGCTCCTAAGTAAGGAATTTTAAGTATCCTTATCATATAGATTGGCAAGTTGGCGCTCAGAAAACTCACAAAGTGATGCCTGGTCACACACCTAGGAAGTTCCAGGACTAGGGTTCAAACCCAGTCTGTTTCCTTTTAACGTCTCTTTTCTTCCAGTGGTCACTGTTCCTTTTATTAAGCAGTGAAGTATTCTACATGGAACAGTGTTATTTAGATCACCAGATTTTCACTTGACAATTTCTTCCTTTTTAGATGGAAGTTTTGTGTTACAATCAGGAGTTTTGTTTCTTCAGACATCTCACTGAAGTTTTCAAGGCTCTGCACCATTGACAACTAGCTGAAGTAGTCCCGATGAAAATTCAAGTGGATCTTTGCCTATCTCGTAGCATCTCAGAGTTAACCTTCTCTTCTGTAACTGAAAGTACGCTAAATGAATGACGATCTTTGTTCAAACTCAACCTGGGTTTTCAGTGTGAACCAACTGACTGCAGAGTAATAGTATATTTATATGAACTAATTTAAGAATTGCTTTGTTCCTCTTTTCCTTATTCTTCTCAGTAAGAAGACAAAAGAGGGCTTCCCTGGTGGCGCAGTGGTTGAGAGTCCGCCTGCCGATGCAGGGGACATGGGTTCGTGCCCCGGTCCGGGAAGATCCCACATGCCGCGGAGCGGCTGGGCCCGGGAGCCATGGCCGCTGAGCCTGCGCGTCCGGAGCCTGTGCTCCGCAACGGGGAGAGGCCACAACAGTGAGAGGCCTGCGTACCGCAAAAAAAAAAAAAAAAAAGAAAGACAAAAGAATATTCTGTTATTGTAAATAGTGCTGCAGTGAACATTGGGGTGCATGTAGACAATGGAAGCAACCTAATTGTCCATCACCAGATGAATGGGTGAAGAAGATGTGATACATATATACAACGAAATACTACTCAGCCATAAAAAAAGAATGAAATAATGCCATTTGCAGCAACATGGTTGGACCTAAAGATTATCATGCTAAGTGAAGTAAGCCAGACAGAGAAAGGCAAATATCATATGATACCACTTATGTGTGGAATCTAAAAAAAAAGATACAAATGAACTTATGTACAAAATAGAAAGAGACCCACAGATGTGGAAAACAAACTTATGGTTATCAAAGGGTAAGGGGGTGGGAGGGATAAATTAGGAGTTTGGGATTAACATACACAGTACTGTATATAAAACAAATAACCAACAAGGACCTACAGTATAGCACAGAGAACTATACTCAATATTTTGTAATAACCTATAAGGGAAAAGAATCTGGAAGAATATGTATATATGTGTATAACTGAATCACTTTGCTGTATACCTGAAACTAAGACAACATTGTAAATCAACTATACTTCAATAAAAATAAAATAAATTAGTTAAATTCATTTTAAACCAAAAAAAAAGGGATATTTGGTTAGGGAAAAAAGCCTTTATTTGGCCCTAGGTAACAAGTTGCCTTCTCTAGGCATATCGATACATGAGTTCTACTAGTTAAGCATGAAAAACTGCTGATAAAAATGGTTGATAATTATTCTGTCAGTTGCTGGATGTTATCTACCAGCAGTTCAACCTCAGTTAACAAGCAGACAAAGTTCAGGTTCCTTCACAGCTAATTTAAGTATCCCATTAATAAGTGAAAACATATTTAAATTAAAATACCCAGAAGATTTAAAAGAAGAAAAAAGGAGGGAGGTGGAAAAACTTTAAAGAGGACCAGAAAGAAATGCATCAGTAATTTCTCTGTCAGGTAACACTTTTTCAAACTGGCGTGAATGCCAAAGATGAAATAGAAATTTCTTTATCAAACGAGAATGTGAAAGAGGGCTGACCTTTGATCAAGTGTCCATTTGTAGTTTTGACAAGGAAATTTGCATGAGAAAAAAAGGACTCTGGACACTTAACTACATGAAAAGTTAAGTTGCAGCAATGTAAAGGAAGCCAAAGGTCAAACTTCTTAACAGCCTGTCAGATAAAAGCTGGATTCCTTCCGCTGTGCAGGTGGGATGTTTTACAAGTTGCAAAGGGTTTTTAAGGAGGACAGATGTGGTATTTTTGTTCTGTGCTTCAACACAAAGTACCTTCCATCTTTTTAGGCCTGAATTTGAGCTACTAATTTTTCATCTCACACATATTACAGATTGGGATGGAGAAAAGCAAAAACAGTAACATAAACATCGTCAGCCATCTAATTTGCATTCAGTAATTCTTCAAGATAATTAGTTGTAAGCCTCTCCGTTTCTTTTTAGCGTCCCCTGTAAAATGCTATCAGAAGACCAATAGCTGTCTTTCAAGAGTTAACTAAAAATGATTGTGTATTATATAATGATCTGAGTGAATATAAGATTATTTATGTATAAAATCACTGTGGTGCAGATAGATGATTTTTCTTTTCATTCAGAGAATTTGGCTAATAGTTGGTAATGAACCTATTTGTGAAGAGATCCTCAGCATGGAGTCCAGCTAAAGTGCTAACTCAAAATAATGGAAATGACGCAGTGCAGGACCCCTGCCCTGACTTCTCACCCTATGCATTTTTTCATTCAACCACATTATAGTGTTTTAAAGACTGTATTTCAGGCACGTAGTAGGCACTTAATACATATTTGTAGAATGACAGAATATTGTATACAGTATTGATAGTTATTTGGAAAAGGCAATCAACGGAAGAAAATTCTGCTTTTGTCCTTCTAATAGAGCTCTTCACTGGATGAAATTCATTTTTACTTTGAGGAGACAAATAGAATTATGATGAATTGTATGGGCTTTAGAATCTGACATCTTACTGCAAATCCCAGATAAATCTTAACAACTTGTCACCAACTTGGAAATGTTCAGTAAGTGACAGCTGCATAGCTTTTCAGTTTTATGAATGAATGATTCCACGTAAGTTCTCCGCGAAACTCCCATCCTTATCACAAGCATCCTCGGAGTCTTGCCTTTAGAATATGTGCATTTGTTTATATGTCTTCCATCCACGTTAACACAAGGGAGTCTTTTTTCAGTTGGCATTGCTTATCGGTCCTCATTCCTGGTGGTACGCACCACAGCACTAACTTTAGCTGCTATAGATGGTATGCCTGACAGTTCTATGTCTTAAGAGCTGACTTCTCTCTGTAAATAGACTGATACTTTTGACAGTTGTCCATGGGAGGGGGTTTGAGTGGATCATCTCAAGGTCCATACCATCTTTTATCAAGAGCTAACATAAAATATCTAGCTCCTAATTGTTGGTTTATTTGTACTATAAACTTCACTATGCAAAACACTTTTCCTTGCTTTAATATTCTCTCCAAAATACATAGGACACGTTAAAAGTATCTTTAAGCATGTGATAACCAGTTTCTTCACATAGCCTTTGGCTTTTTTTCTTCTTCTTCTTCTTTTTCTTCTTCTTCTTCTTCTTCTTCTTCCTCTTCCTCTTCCTCTTCCTCTTCCTCTTCCTCCTCTCCTTCTTCTTCTGCTTCTGCTTCTTCTTCTTCTTCTACTTCTTCTACTTCTTCTTTCTTCTTTCTTCTTTCTTCTTCTTCTTCTTCTCTACTTAACCTAAGAAGTCAAAAAAGAAGAAAGCAGGGAAATGGAATCTGAAATTAGAGTTAGCGATCTAGGCCTACAGCTCTCCATTCATGAAAGATTTATTTCATACTTATCCTTGGTAGCTTGTTATCCCAGTGTTTTGAAAATCAGTAATCCATAATTTAAGAGTCCAGGTGAGCTGATCTTACAGAGGCAACATCTGGCAGAGAAGAATAGGGAAAATGATTGAATGTATTTCCTTGACTTTAACTAAGAGAGTGAAAAACCTGGGCGTCTGGTCTTCGTCCAATTCTGACCCTCTGTTGATGAGCTTATACTACACACTGAACATTTTGCAAAATAAGGCCTCTTATAGTTTTCATAAAGATCCTTAAAATCATAGTTCCACTGAAGAACTTTTGCAGGGCCGGTACTGATCACACCTGGTGAATGTTACTCATGATGACCACATTGAAAAATTCTTAGAAACACTCATTTCTGCAATGCGTAATGACTCTGAACTCAGATATTGAATATTATTTTCTGGAAACTAATTCTGGATCAGTGATTCTAAATAAAGCATAAATAGGCCTATATCTCTCAGTGTGAAAGAAGTAGGAGGAAAGCAAACTAAACTCTACACCATCAATATATTTGGCCTGACACATCTGCTACAGGTTTTCTTGAAAATAGTGTTACTGAGAGAGAATGCACATGCCAAAAAATTCACCCTTTGAAAGTGTACAATTCAGTGGTTTTTTAGTATGTTCACAGAGTTGTACATTATTTTATTTCAGGAAATTTTCAGCAGCTCAAACATATTCTTGTTATTTTCAAGATTGTTTTGGCTTTTCTGGGTTCCTTCAGTTTTCATATGAATTTTAGGATCATCTTCTTCATCTCTGCAAAAGTAGCAGCTGGGATTTTGATAGGGGATTAGGTTGAGTTTGTATTGCCATCTTAACCATATTAAGTCTTCTGATCCATAAGCATGGGATGTCTTTCCATTTACTTAGTTTTTCTTTAATTTCTCTCAAAAAAGTTTTACAGTTTTTGGTAATAAATTTTATACTTCTTTTGTACTTATTTTTTAGTATTTTATTATTTTTGGTACTACTATAAATGTAATTGTCTTTTTAATTTTATTTTAGAATTGTTGATTACTAGTGTATCGAAATATAATTGATTTTTAAGTTGATCTTGTATCCTGTACCTTTTCTGACCTCACTCACTAGATCTACTGTCTGTCAGTTTTTGCTTCCCTGTATTTTGAGGCTCTGTAGTTAGATGCATATATTTTTATAATTGTTATTTATTTCTGATGGATTGATTATTTCATTATTATAAAATGTCCTTTGTCTCTACTAACATTTATTGGTCATAAAGTACTTTTTCTCATATTAACCACTGCTATGTTCTCTAATACTGTCGCCACAACAGTGTTTGCTTACTGTTTGCATGGCATATCTTTTTCTGTTCTTTTGCTTTCAACCTATTCAAGTCTTTGAATCTAGACAGCATGTAGTTGGATCACCAGTTTTAAATCCAGTCTTCCAGTTTCTTCCTTTTGATTGGAGTGTTTAAGTCATTTATATGTAATAAAATTACTGATATGATAGGATTTATACCTGCCATTTTGCTGTTTACTCTCCACATGTCTTATATCCTTTTATACTCCTCTGTTCCTCCACTACTGACTTCTTTCATGTTAAATAGATATTTTCTAGTGTACTATTTTCATTCCCTTTTTTGTGTCTTTTATTATATATTTTGAGTTATTTTCTTAGTGGTTGCCCTGAGGATTAAAATTAACGTCTTAACTTAAAAAATCTAGTTTGGGGCTTCCCTGGTGGCGCAGTGGTTGAGAGTCCGCCTGCCGATGCAGGGGACACGGGTTCGTGCCCCGGTCCGGGAAGATCCCACATGCCGCGGAGCGGCTCGGCCCATGAGCCGTGGCCGCTGAGCCTGCGTGTCCGGAGCCTGTGCTCTGCAACGAGAGAGTCCGCAACAGTGAGAGGCCCGTGTACCGTAAAAAAAAAAAAAAAAAAAAAAAATTCTAGTTTGGATTAATACCAATTTAATTTGAATAGCATAGAAAATTTTGCTCCTACATAGCTCCATTTCCTCCCTGCTCCTTTGTGCTGTTTCTGTAATACGAATTACATCTTTATACGTTGTAAGCCCATCATGATAGTGTTATAATTATTACTTTTATTCAGTTGTCTTTTAAATCAGGAGAAGGAAAGTGCTATAAATAAAACATTCATCATGTGTTCTTTTATATGTAGTTACGTTTTCTTGTTCTGTTTCTTCACATGGTTACACATTACTGTCTGGTATCCTTTCATTTCAGCATTAAATACTCCCTTTAGTATTTTAGTATTTAGTATTTTGTAGGTCAAGTCTGCTAGCAAGGAATTCTGGCATTTAAAAAATCTGATGTCTTAATTTATTCTTTGTTTTTGAAGGATAATTTTGTTAGATACAGAATTCTTGGTGGAGAGTCTTTTTCTCTCAGAACTTGGAGTATGTCATCCCACTGCCATCTGGTCTCCATGCTTTCGCTGTTAATCTTACAGAGGACCTGTTGTGTTTACATGATGGATCACTTTTTCTTATTACTTTCAAGATTCTCTCTTTGTTACTGGCTTTTGACTGTTTGATTATGATGTTCCAAGTGTGGATCTCTCTGAGTTTATCTTACTGAAATTTTGTTAAGCTTCTCAAGTGTATAGATTAGTGTTCTTCATCAAATTTTGGAAGTTTTCAGTGATTATTTCTTCAAATATTATTTATGCCCCTTTCTTTCTCTCCTTTCTTCCAGGGGTTCCCACTCTGCATATATTGGTGCATGGGATATTGTGCTAACAGGTCTCTGAGACACTGTTGCTTTTTCTTTATTCTTTTTTACTTCTCTTCCTTGACTGAATAATTTCATTTGACTGGATAATCTCAACTGACCTGTCTTCAAGTTTGCTCGTTCTTTTTTCTGCCAACTTATACCTACTGTTAAACCCCTGTAGGGAATTTTTCATTTGTACTTGTACTTTACAACTCCAGAATTTCTATTTGTTTCTTTTAAATAATTTCTATCTCCTTATTGATAATCTGATTTGTAGACATTATACACATACTTTGTTTTAGGTCTTTAGATATTGTGTTCTTAAATTCTTTGGATTGACTGGTTTAAAGTTTTGTCTAGTACATCTAATATACTTCCACAAGGATAGTTTCTAGTGGTTGCTTCTTTCTCCCTTGTATAGGCTATACTTTATGTTTCTTCATATGTCTCATATCTTTTTTTGTTGGAGAGTGAATATTTTAAATAATGTAATGTCGCAACTCTTGTAATCAGAGTCCCCTTTTTCTGGGTTTATCCTTGTTCCTTTTTGTTATTGTCCTTGCTGTTTGTTTAGTGACTTTCCTAAACTAATTCTGTAACGTTTATATATTTTTTGTCACGTGTGGTCACTAAAAATCTTAACTCACCTTAACAGTCAGCTAATGATTAGATAGAAATTTTCTTAAATTGTTCGGACAAATAAGTCTCTCAGACTTCGCAGTAAGGGTTTTCTGTGCTTGTGGGGGCATGCCTTAAGTGCTCTAGCAGACGGTTCACAAGCCTGTTTTAGGGTTAACTTCTTGCTTGTGTAGTGTCTCAAGAGCAGCTGGAGGTGAAATAGTTTTCTCAGGCCTTTTCTTGGCATACATACAGGCTTACACGTGCATGTGGTCTTTTAGACCCCCTGGAATTATATTGGAGCATTTCACAATTCTTCATGGACATCTCATTTCCCTGCTTTTCCTTTCAAGGTTTTTGGTCAGTCTTTTTTTTGTCCCAACTGATAGTCTCACCTCAGACAGCTGTGATGTTAAACAACTACCACTGATTACTTCCAACAAATGCCACAGGGAAAAGGCTGTTTGCGCTGAGCAAGCTCTGATTATGGTCAAATAAATACAAGCCCTGAAAATGGGGGTTCTTAGGGAGCATCCAGGCAGGTCAAAAGAGGAAAGTTTTCTAGGAATGAGGCTTCTGGGGAGCTCTAAACTTACCCTATCCTCTGCCTGGCTACTGATTTTCAAAGCTACCCTAGTTGTGAGACTGTTGGTTTTCAAGGCTAGCATGGAACGGGGGTGAGGGGGGTGAAATGAAGGAAAGATAAAGTGCTACAAAGCTCACTGTTCTTACAGAGCATCTACCCTTCTTCTTGTGTAATACTCCTTGAATTGTTGCAAGCCTTTGGTTATTTTCCAGAGTTCTGATAAAGTTGATGATGATAGTTTTTGCCATTGTTCTTTTATGGATGAACAATTTATAGATTTTTATGGATGAGCAGATTTTATGGATGAGCAGGTTTTCAGAGGCCCTTACATTCTGTCATTTTGGAAGTTCTTCGTACAGGTTAATTTTAAATGGAGAATCAAAGCACCTACATCTTGTTTTAACATAATTATTCAGGTGTCTTTTACAGTCTCAATCCAGTTGGCCCAAAAGATCCATTCACAGGCCCAAAAAAGAAAGTGATTCATGAGGACCCAGGCCCTTCTCTGACAGAATAAGACCAATTCTTGTTGGATGAAGACAGGACTTAGTTGTGAATAGAAAGCTTAGTGACCACTAATGATATTACAGCATAGGGGAGTTGTCTGAACGCTTCCTAATATTCAACCTGCATGTCCCCATAGGAAAAAAAAAATGTTCTTCAGCAAATGTAACTCTGGATAGAAAGATTTTCAAAGTACTCAATCTTCAGCACATGTTTACTTTCTGTGCCCACGTTTCTAATAAGAAAATCATCGTACCTGGAAAAAAGGTATGAATAGTGACTCATAGGGAATTTGGCATCTTTTGAAGAGAAAGAATACATTTGGTCTTCATCTAAAGTGTAAAGAAAGTGACTGTGAAAAGCTATTAATGTGAGTTGTTGTGGAGATATTTCTAAAGAAAATAAGGTGAAAATGTGACTACTGAGACTCGTAGTTATGGATCAGTTTTAAAGATTGTTCAATATTTGGGAGATTGAGGTTTTCTCTAAAAAAAATTGTATGTTTTGTATTCACAAGCAGCCACAAGTTTCTTGAAGAGTAGCCAGCATTTTGGTTTTGGCTTTTTAAGTGGAACAGAAAGTAAATGACCTGAATGACTCTGAGGGGAAACAGAGAGTAAGAAACAAAGTAGTAACATTCACAGTACAAAAAAGTAGAATAGTAGGTCCTATTGAAAAGTGTGACAAAAACCCGAAGAGCCAAAAAGGGTTATAAATGACTGTACACAGATCAGTGTCCCTGAAGAATTCTGTTGATTGTAGAACCATGAAAATACCTGAAATAGAAACCTGAATGTGTTTCCAAGTTGGGAGGCTTTGTAGCAGCTTCTGAAAGAGGAAGGCATTAAAAAAAAAAAAAAAAAAAAAATAGAGCGCTATCTATGCCCTATTTATTTTTTTAAATAAAAAAATAGCAAAGAAGGAATAGATTTGATTCAGCCAGTGGTATTCAGAGCTAAAGTGGGCCATCACAGAGGATGAGGGGGGGCCATGAGTGGTATGCGATGCTCCAAACATGAGGAACTAAGTGTCTATAACACCTGGTTATCCTTTGGTGACTTCTAATCCAGGATCTTTTATGATGCTCTAATTATAGAACTCACTGCTAATGGTTGAAGAATACAACTATTTGAGTTATTTGGAATACTTCAGGACAATGCCATTTACCAAAAAGCATATAGTGTTCCCTAATACCTTGAAACTAAAACTGGGCTGCTGAGAAACAGAGATATATTTTTATAAGCCCAAATGACTTTTTCCTCTCATTCCACCCACCATTCTCTCCGGATTGCTAGGAGTCTGCTCTCTTGTCTTTAACAGGGTCATTTTGCACATGTTATTATTGTTTATTTGTGTATTCCTTTTTAAATTTCTGTTCCATGTTTTATCCCTTTACTCATTTTAAATGTATTTGATTTACAGCCTCTGTCATATTATAGCTTTTATGATTCTAATCCTTCTGGGGTTTTTTGTTACTGTTTTTGTTTGTTTGCTGAGTCTTGCTTACGGTAGATCGTCCCTTTTTTTTTTTTTTTTAATGTATGGTTGTGTATTCATTCTAAATAGGGCTTGTTTTGTGTATGTAAATTCCATGTGACCTGAGTAACTGAAGTGCCCTTTCACAGTGGGTCTTATGGTCCCTTCTCAGGCAAGCATACCACTGGGCCATACCAGTTTCTGTTACTTTCTCAGTTGGGGAGGGGGTATGTGTTCCACTTAAGTAGTGTACAGTTTGTCTCTAAATTTACGAGAAGTGTAAGTTCAGGGATGCTTTCTTTTGCAGCTTTATTGAGATATAATTGATTATAACATGGTATAGGTTTGATGCAGGTATATATTGTGAAAGGTTTACCACAATCAGTGTTAACACATCCTTCACCTCACATAATTACCATTTTATTGTTGTTGTTGTTGTTATGATAAAAGCTCTACTTTTATAGCTCTTCTCTTGTAGCAACTTTCAAGTACACAGTACAGTATTGATCACTATAATTAACATGCTGTACATTCGATCCCTGGGCAAGTTCAGAGTTTTGATTTATCCCAGGAAAGTTTAATATAACTTTTTCCCAATCAAAGCCAAGATAGAGAAATAATCTCCCTTATCACTTCCCTGAGCTGGTAGGTAGAGATTATTTGTCCTGTTTGCACTGGAGTTATACTCTTTGAGAGCCCAGCTTCGTGCAGCGTCTTGGTTTTCTCTCCCCAACATATTGGGCCCTAAAATTTATTTTCTGTTTTTATGGCATAAAGAGCCAAACTAAGAGCCGCTACCAATCCAGAAAGCTCTCGGAGTTGGAGCAGGGTCAGCTCACTTGTCTGGTGCTTTGATTCTCTAAAGTCTGTTTTGTTGTTTATTCTGTCCCTTGGGGATTTGCCTTTGTTTCTTACAATATCGACCACATACTAACTGACAGTCTTGGTTCGGGCTGCTCTACCAAAATACGATAGATTGGGTGGCCTAAACAGCAGACATGTTGTTTCTCACAGTTCTAGAGGCTGGGAAGTCCAAGATCAAGGTGCCACCAGATTCAGTGTCTAGGGAGGGTCCTCTTCCTGGTTTGCAGACAGCCACTTTCTCATTGTGTCCTTAAATGGTGGAAAGAACGAGCCTTAGTCTCTTCCCCTTCTTATAAGGACATTAACCTCACCACCAGGGCTCTACCCTCATGACTTCATCTAAACCTAATTATCCATCAGAGGTCGCACCTGCAACTGCCATCACATTATGAATTATGGCTCCAACAAATGGATTTGAAGGAGATGCATTCAGTCCATAGCACAAATTATATATTTTATTTACTTTATTTAGACACGCTAGCTGAGTATACTATCTTGCCAGACCTATAAGTTCCCACTTTTTCTTCTCATGCCAATGGGCAGCATATTTGTATTTAGATGGGTGTCTTTAGTTCTAACTGGGGATTCCCAGAGTATCCATATCCTTTATGTAAGATTGAGGGGGACACTAATCTTCCTCCCCCTTAGATGGTTCATTCTTATTTTAAAATCACACCTTCAGTAAGTTGAGTGAGGCTACAAAATACAAGAACAAAATGCAAAGATTAATTATATTTCTGTCCACCAGCAACGGACAATCCAAAAATGAAGTTAAGAAAACAGTTCCATTTTCAACAGCATAAAAAGAAATAAAATGATTAGGAATACATTTACGAAAAGGAGTGCAAAACTTATACACGGAAAGGTATAAGATCTCATTCAAAGAAATTAAAATATCTAAAGAAGTGGAAAGAAATTCCAGGTTCATTCATCGAAAGACTTAATATTGTTAAGATGGTAATACTCCCCCAAACTGATCTATAGATTCAGTAGAATCCCTATCAAAATCGTAGCTGCCAGGGCTTCCCTGGTGGCACAGTGGTTGAGAGTCCGCCTGCCGATGCAGGGGACACGGGTCCGTGCCCTGGTCCGGGAAGATCCCACATGCCGCGGAGCAGCTGGACCCGTGAGCCATGGCCGCTGAGCCTGCGCGTCCGGAGCCTGTGCTCCGCAACGGGAGAGGCCACAGCAGTGAGAGGCCCGCGTACCGCAGGAAAAAAAAAAAAAAATCGTAGCTGCCATTTTTGCAGAAATTGACAAGCTCATTCTAAAATTCATCTAAAATGCAAGGAGTAGACAAAACAATCTCTAAAAAGGAGATCAAAGTTAGAGAACTCATATTTTCCAATCTCAACACTTACTGTAAAGCTGCACTATTCAAGACAATGTGCTATTTTGTAAGGATAGAGATAAGCATCAATGGAATAGTATTGAAAGTCCAGAAATAAACTCTTTCCTTTGCGGTCAATTGATTTTTGAAAAGGCTGCAAGAAAAGTCAATGGACAAAGGATAATCTTTTCAAGAAAGTGTGCTGGGACAATTGGATAGCCACACACAAAAGAATCAAGTTGAACCTCTTCCTCCTACCATACATAAAATTTAAATGAAAATGCATGGGACTTCCGTGCTGGCACAGTAGTTAAGAATTCACCTGCCAATGCAGGGGACACGGGTTCGAGCCCGGGTTCGAGCCCCGGTCCGGGAAGATCCCACATGCCGCGGAGCCTGTGTGCCACAACTACTGAGCCTGCGTGCCACAACTACTGAAGCACATGCGCCTAGAGTCCGTACTCCGCAACAGGAGAAGCCCGCACGCCTAGAGCCCGTGCTCTGCAACAGGAGAAGCCACCCCAGTGAGAAGCCCGAGCACCACAACGAAGAGTAGCACCTACTCGCTGCAACTAGAGAAAGCCCGCGCACAGCAACGAAGACCTAATGCAGCCAAAAATAAATAAATAATTTTTTTTAAAAAATCAGGATTCTGTCATCAAGGAGAATGGGGACAGTGACTCTTGGTAGGCAGACAACTGTTTCTGCCATGGAGGGTGTGCAAGAAAAAGGGAGTTACAATACATTGGGACAAGTGCTATGATAAGAAAGCATAAAAGAGGCTGTGGCCATTAGCCAGCCTCCAAGATGGCCCCCAATGATCCATGCGTACTAGTATTTATCCGTTTGTATTAGGTTGGTTCGTTGGACAAATGGAAGTGACAGTATATGACTTTAGAGGCTAGCTCATAAAAGACACAGCCGCTTCTACCTCGTTCTCTTGGAGGGTCCATTCTGGGGGAAGCTTTGTTGTGAGAACAATGTAAGTAAACGTTTGAGAGGCCCACCTGGTGAGGAGCTGACGCTTCCCGCCCACAACCGGCTCCAGCTTGTCAGCCATGTGAACGAACCTCTTCGGAAGCATCTCCTCCAGCCCCAGGCAGACATTCAGTCAGTCCACTGCAGCTCTGGCTGATATCGTGACTGCTACCTCATGAGAGACCCCGTGCCAGAGCTCAGCTAAGCTGCTTCTGAACTGCTGACACACAAGAACTGTAAGGTAATACATATTGATTGTTTTAAGTCCCTTAGTATTGGGGGTGATTAGTTACAAAGCCATAGATAACACAGGTTAGTCTTAAGGCTCTTGGACTAGAATTTCAAATATTAGGAAGACAGTAAGGTGAGGTGGCGGGAGAGGAGGGTGAAAACCCAACAGACTAGGATTCAGGAAACCTGGGAAGATCCCACATGCCGCGGAGCCCCTAAGCCCATGTGTCACCACTATTGAGTCTGTGCTCTAGAGCCTGCGTGCCACAACTTCTGAAGCCCGCGCACATAGAGCCCCTGCTCCACAAGAGCAGCCACTGCAACGAGAAGCCCATGCACCACAATGAAGAATAGCCCCTGCTCACCACAACTAGAGAAAACCCGTGCACAGCAATGAAGACCCAACACAGGCAGAAATAAATAAATTTATGTTTTTAAAAATTAAAATGCATGTTATACCTAAATTTAAGAGCTAAAATATAAAAACATTAGAAAAAAATAGTAATTCTTCATGACCCTTGGATCAGGCAATGGTTTCTTAGATATGATACTAAAAATACAAGTAACAAAAGGAAAAATAGATATATTGAACTTCATCAAAATTAAAAATACCTGGACGTCAAAGGACACCATCAAGGAAGTGAAAATATAACCCATGGTATGGAAAAAATATTTGCAAATCATATATCTGATAAGGGGCTTGTATTAAGAACATAAAAAGAACTGTGTAGCACAGGGAAATATATTCAGTATCTTGTAGTAACCTATAATGGAAAATAATCTGAAAAAGAATATATATATACATATTCATATAATATAACTGAATCACTTTGCTGTACACCTGAATCATTGTAAATCAACTACTTCAATTTTTAAAAAAAGGAACAAAGAATATTAAAAAAGCCCTTACAACTCAATAATAAAACTATGAATAACCCAATGGGTAAAGGTTTTGAATAGACATTTCTCCAAAGAAGATGTATAAATGGACAACAAGCATGTGAAAAAAATGTTCAACATCATTAATCCTTAGGGAAATGCATCAAAACCAGAATGATTTACTACCTTACATTCACAAGAATGTCTGCAGTTAAAAAAAAAAAAAAGATAGTAACAAGGGTTGGCAAGGATGTGGACGGTTGGAACCCCTCACACATTATTGGCAGGACTGTACAATGGTGCCACCAGTTTGGATAAGAGTTTGGCAGTTTGTCAGAAAAGCTAAGCGTAGAGTTTGCATATGACCCAGCAATTCCATTTCTAGATAAATACCTATGATAAATGAAAACAGTCACCTGTAGCTGAATTTTCATAGCAGCATTATTCATAATAGCCAACCCAAATGTTCATCACCTGATAAATGGATAAATAAAATGTGGTATATCCATACAATGAAATATTATTTGGCTATTAAAGGAATTAAGTACTGATATGTGCTACAGCATGGACACACCTTGAAAACATTATGCTAAATGAAAGAAGCCAAATGCAAAGGCTGCATGGTATGAATTTATTTACATAGAATCTGTGGGATAGGCAGATTCATATGAACTGAAAGTAGGTTGCTGGTTGCCATGAGCTAAGGGGAGGGCAAAGTGGGGAATGACTACTAAAGGGTTCCACGTTTCTTTTGGAGATGATGAAGATGTTCTGGAATTAGGTAGTGGTAATGATCGTACAGCTCTATGCGTATGCTAAAAACCACTGAATTGTACACTTAAAAGGCTGAATTTTACGGTATGTGAATTTTGTCTCCATAAAGCTCTCTTTAAAAAAATCACACTCAGGGCTTCCCTGGTGGCGCAGTGGTTGAGAGTCCGCCTGCCGATGCAGGGGACACGGGTTCGGGCCCCGGTCCGGGAAGATCCCACATGCCGTGGAGCGGCTGGGCCCGTAAGCCGTGGCCGCCGAGCCTGTGCGTCCGGATCCTGTGCTCCGCAACGGGAGAGGCCACAACAGTGAGAGGCCCGCGTACCGCAAAAAAAAAAAAAAAATCACACTCACAACACTGTACATTTAGGAAATAAAGATGAAGATAAAAACAGCCAACCAACACACAGTTTAAAAACTCTCATGGGGGGCTTCACTGGTGGCGCAGTGGTTGAGAGTCAGCCTGCCGATGCAGGGGACACGGGTTCGTGCCCTGGTCCGGGAAGATGCCACATGCCGCGGAGCGGCTGGGACCGTGGGCCATGGCCGCTGGGCCTGCACGTCCGGAGCCTGTGCTCCGCAACGGGAGAGGCCACAACAGTGAGAGGCCCGCGTACTGCAAAAAAAAAACACAAAAAAACCTCTCATGGGAACAATTTAATGTTTCCTGCTTGCAGTTTATTATGTGTGTATTTTATTATAATTCATATATACATTTAAATCCTGTTCTTTTCCACTTTACATTAGTCCTAAGTGGGTTTTTTTGTTTTGTTTTTTTTCATTTTGCTTCCTGGTCTTGATAACTACCATTGATGATAACCACTTAACTTCCACAAGTGGATATACCACATTTTACTTAATACTTCCTTTATTTGCCATTTGATTTGTATCCATTTCTTTGCTATGATATAAATGCATCAATAAATAACTTAGTGTATATAGTCTTTGTTAGTATAGGCCTTATTTCTTAGACTAGCTTTTGAAAAGAAAGTGTTAATGCTATGTCAAAGGCTATGACCATTTTCTCATGTTTAATGAATTTTGCCAAATTTCCTTCCAAAAGAGTTTCTCTGTCATTCTGTTAAGAGCTGTATAGCAGAGTAACCCTCCACTGCCACCAACATTACGCCCACAGGATTTTCTGCAGACCCCACATGTGCAAATTCACCCCAGGACTTTGAGAAATTGGCCGTGTGCCATTAAGAGGGTGGGAGCAAGCATGAAATTGGCTATGAACAGGTGCATTGCACGATTGATTATCCATGCCTCTGTCTCTTCCATATTAATCATAGGCTCTTTACAAGAGTCTTGTGGCAGAGAAACCTGCCACTTACAGAACCAGGAAGGCACATGGTATCACAGATTGGGATAGGATGGAGGATAAAGATGAGCGGAGGCAGAGAAAACAGAATGAGCGAGTCTGAAAACACTTCAGAGCGAGTCTGTTCCTGTGGGCCTGGGAACTTCACATCATGGTAGTGCCCTGAACTGCTCCCTGTCTGAGTATTTAAATCATCAGAGTACACGCCTGTTCTTTTAAGGGACTCTCTAATCGCTGGGGGAACCAGTTTACTGTGCCAGGTCCCTGTAGTCTTGGTAAGTTACCTTTGGGGAACATCCATGCCACCCCAGCAAAGAGTTTTCTACAAGGTGCTTTCATGAAGTAGAGTTTGGTTATTGGCCTGAGAAAGAAGCCATTGTCTTGCTTCTTTCAGTGTAGAACTGAGTCTGCCATTTTCTTACTTCTTTCAGTGTAGAACTGAGTCTCAGACCCAGTTCTAGGTGGTCAACCAGACACAAACGGTGGTGTTGAATTGAACAGCTGACATCTTTTGCAACATGAGCTCTCGGGGAGAAGTTTAAAGCAGATCACCAACTGGCATAGCATTCTAATTTCTGACAGATGTATTAATCACAATTTTTCATTTCCATGGGTCCACACCCTCACCTCACTCCTGCATACATAATTTATGTGCTTAGTTCATAGTTCAGATTGGTGAAATCTACAGGGTGGATTTAGTTAGAATTCCAATTGATCTTTAAAGTCATTACATTCTCATGTGTCTTTGACACTCAGTCCAGAAAGAGTCTACATTTCTACCATAAATGTGAACATGTTTTGTCTGTGTCACTACTTCCTTTTCCTCAGATTTTGGAAAGTCTGTGCCCCATATTTTTCTTAGCAGCATAGCTTTTTGGGGACGATTCTTATAATTCGTCCATTAAGTCCCCTTGTTTATAATGTACCTTGTCCATCATTCTTCATGTTTTCAGAATCCACGTTAAATCTGCATCTTTGAATATATTCATTTGAGTTTCTTCTCCAACAATCCTGTTCTATAGGTTTTTTCTTTCTTTTACTTTGAGCTCTTTCATATCCATCTGCTAACATAGAATCCTTTTTAAACTCTATTATAATAGTAATCACTATAATATTATTTTTCATGACACCTCAACTTATTTTTTATTCATTTATTCAACACTTTTACCAAGTACCTGCTGTGTTCCCTGCACTTCGCTGAGCACTGGGAAGCCAGTGGTGAACAGAATGGAATTGTATCCCTACTTTCATGGGAGTTACAGTCTAGTAGAGGTGCCAGATAAGTAAATAAGAATAAGATTTTTAAAAAATTGTTAACTGCCATAAATACTTCTGAAGGAGACATATGGTGCTAGGAGGGTATATGAGAGGACGATATAATCTGGTTAGAAAAGTCAGGGAAGTGAGTTTCTGAGGAAGTGACACTGAGCTGGGACACAAAGGGTAAATAGAGGTTACTCAGGTGAGTGGGGGAGGGGAGATAAGGATGTTCCAGGCAGAGGGAACAGTATGTGCAAATCCTATCATGGGAGCAGAAAGTGTCTATGACTCTGACCAAAGGCCATTGTGGCTGAAATACATGGGTGGGGTGGGGGGGGGGGGGGGGGGAGGGGAGTGTGGTAGGAGATAAAGTTGGTGAAAAAAGTGTTACCGAGTCCAAGCTCGCTCTGCTCGCTGCACGAAGGCCAGTAAATCGGGACGAGGTGTTGAAGCAAGGAATATGACTTTATTCGGAAAGCCGGCAGGCCAAGAAGATGGCAGACTGAAATCTCAAAATAACCATCTTATCGGGCTTTGAATTCCAGTTTCTTTTATAGCACAGAGAGAGAGAGGAGATGAGGAAGTAAAGTAAAAAGGCCATAAGTTTTGCAAATATCACCTGGAATGGCCAGCCTCAGGGAGGGAATGTGTTAATTTCTTCTTTCTTGTAGCCATCCACAGGTGGAACAGGGTCTGGATTTCGATGAACAAAGGCACTTTGGTTTAACATTCAGGCAGAGGGGCAGGGTTCCCCCAGGCAGGCCATTATGTATAGACAGTGTCCTTTCAGTGAACAAAAGCAGCAGAATGCAGACATTAAGGTAAAACAAACAGATCCAACATGTAGTCCAGTTTGGCTCTTCTCTGTTACAGAAGCAGTGGCCATATTAATATCAGTCTTCATCCTAGGAGCACTTACGTTAATTTCAATTATCACTGTCTCAGAGCAGCAAATGTTGATCATCTGTAACCATTAGAATTATTATCTCAGCCATCGATCGTACAATATCCCAGTCTGAATTCAAATACCCATATGACCTAATGGAGTTACTGGTGTTATTCTTGCTGTTGGCATATGATCTTTCTTGCACTTGATTTTGAAAGCTTTATTTTAAAGTACCCAATAATGCTTTCTGATTCTGTGTATTCTCTCCCTCATCATCTGTCCTAGCAGTGCCTGGCACAGTGCTTCATGCTTAGCCAATGCTCAGTGAATGCTTGTGGAGTAGTGAGTGAGAAAAAAAGTGTGTTTGAGGTTGTTAGAGGCCAGTCTGTGAAGGAGTCATTGAGAGAGCCATGTTCTGATGTCCACCCACAAATTTATTTCTAATTCAACAAAGGAGAAAGAGAGTGGAGCTATGAACGCTTTCAAACTGAAGTATGTTTCCCTCTGTGAATTATTACTACTTCCTCAATTGACTTTGGCCTTCTAAAATGACGCCCCTCTTTTCAAACCTGCTATGTTGCCATTATCTGGGTTGGGTGTTGACCGATGTAATCAGAATTGACAGTACGCCAGCCTGTTTTGAAGAAAGCTCCTGTCATAGGAACGTGAGAGTGCGAAACATCAAACAGCATTGCGATAGATCATTCACTCCTGTGTTGGAGTTAATTGTTGCCCCAGAGAAGCAGAAGGCTTTATAATAACTTGGCTAAAACCCAAGAAGCTAGTTAGGTTCATTGCAGTTCTGCAAACCTTTAAAGAACGGTTTCAGTGTGCAAGACAGTGTCCTTTGTGAAATGTGCAAGACAGTGTCCTTTGTGAACCGACAGATACAAGCTTAATATGCTGCAATTCCAGCCCTCACAAATCCCATGCACAAATATAGTTCTCATTCAAAGCAGATCTGAAGTTTACTGTAGTAATCGAACACATGGAAAGCTTTGGGAATGAATGTGCAAGAACTATGTAGAGAAGGTTAATAGTTGGTATCTTATATTTTGACCTAATTGGTTTATGCAGCTACATCTGTTGAGTGCCCAGTCCTGTGCTGGGTTCTGGAAATAGGAAGGTGGGACATTTCTTGCCCTTGAGGAGCTCACAGGCTAGTGATGAAGACATAAATAGGTCACTGTCATAAAACGTGACAACAATAGCATTAGAGGTATGTGTGTAATTCTAAAGGAACACAAAGGAAGAGGCCTGGAGCTGAGGGTAGAGCTAAGGTCACTTCTCAATAGAATTAGTAGAAACTGGACCCTGAAGGATGAATGGGTAAGGGAACAGATCGACAAGGACATCGAGAGCAGTGGGAAGAGAGTGTGTAAAGACACAAAGGAGTAGAATGTGTCTTGTATGAGGAATGAGTAGTCATTCTGCATTCCAGAAGTATCCTCTTCCAACAGAAGGAAATGCTAGACACGTTGTATGTAGGAAGATTGTAAGCTGACCTAAGGAATTTGGACATTATCTTACAGGGCAACTATGAGTCATTGAAAATTTTAGCCAGTGTCATGATCAAATACACATTTTAGAGGAAGCATAGAAGAGAGGGATCTGGAGGCAGGAGACCCAGATGGGAGGTACACACTCTGACCAAGCAAGAAGAGGTGAGGGCGGGGCTAGAGTAGAGTATTACTGTTGCTGCCCACCTGTTTCAATGTCCCATGCAGGCAGAAGAGGAAAAGGTGTTTTGCTGTCCTTCTTTGTCTGAACTGGCTACCGTAATACACACAAATAGAATGTAGCATGTATTAGATTGCTCAGAGGTTTGTTCAGTGTAGTTCAACTGGGCTGAGTTAATTTTCTTAAGGAACCAGGATCAAACTCAACTGATCATGACTACCAAGATTTTCAGTTCCCATCTGCAAAATGGGGATAATAATAGGACCTTCCTCATAGGGCTGGTCTGATGAGTAAATGAGATAGTGTCTGCCAAGCATCTGACCCTGTGCTGGCTCACAGTAGATACATAGTAAGCGTTAGCTATTATTACTGGTTCAATGGAGAGTTAATAAGCATCTAGGCTGAGCCATCAAATACTAAGCCAGACAATAAATAAAGTCATGAAGAGAACAGAGACCTGCTCTCCTTAGTCTCATAGTTCACTTGGAGAAAGCAATATATAAAGAAACGATTACAGGAGTGGGACAAGTTGAAATAAAGGGTATGAGGATGGCGTTAGAGGTTAGAGTAAAGGATATTCATCCCTGGCTAGAAGGGCAAGGTGCAGGAGTTTTAGGGGAAAGGGCCATTTGCAGATAATCACAAAAAATAAATGACAAGGGCATCCCAAGCAGTTGCATAGAGCCTTTCTACTCAAAGCATGTACTTTGAACCAGCAGCATCAGAATCAGCGGTACTTGGAATTTGTTATATATGCAGAATCTTGGAACCCACACCTGTACCACACCTCAATCTCTGTCTTAGCAAAGTCCCCAGCTGACTTGTGTCTATGTTAAAACTTGAGAAGCAGTACAAAGATGTAGTCATGAAAATTTACATGATGAGTGCAGAATGTATTTGCTGAATCCAAATGGTTCATTTTTAAAAATCAAAATATATGGTGAAAAATTGGAATTTTTCCCCTCCATAATTAATTTTTGAACCAAATTACACTTCGAAATGAACTTATATGCCTAACTAAGCAATGGATTAGAGAAGAAGTTGCAAGGGAAATTAGAAAATCTTTAGGTGAATGAAACTTTAAAATAACATATTAAACTTGTGGGATGCAGCTAAAGGAGTTCTTAGAGCAAAATGTATAGCTGTCAATGCCTGTATTATAAGGGAAGAAAGGTCACAAGTCAATAACCTAACCTTCCATATTAAGACACTTTGGGGAAAAAAAAAGAGTCAACTAAACCTAGAGCAAGCAAAAAGAAGGAAATAATGAAGATTAGCGTGAAAATTAATAAAATAAAGAATAGGGCTTCCCTGGTGGCGCAGTGGTTGAGAGTCCGCCTGCCGATGCAGGGAACATGGGTTCGTGCCCCGGTCCAGGAAGATCCCACATGCCGTGGAGCGGCTAGGCCCGTGAGCCATGGCCGCTGAGCCTGCGCGTCTGGAGCCTGTGCTCCGCAACGGGAGAGGCCACAACAGTGAGAGGCCCGCGTACCGCAAAAAAAAAAAAAGAATAGACATAGAACAATAGAATAGAATTACGAATCCAGAAAGAAACCTTATATTTATGGTCAATTGATCTTTGATGAGAGTGCCAAGATAATTCAACAAGAAAAGAAATAGTCTTTATTAGGAAGCATTCTAGGACAACTGCATAATCACATACAAAATGATAAGTTGGACCCCTTTCTCACATATGTAACAATGAACTCAACGTAGATCCTAGACCAAAATATAAGAGCTAAAACTGTTATAAGAGGACTTAGGAGTAAACCTTCATAACCTTGGATCAGGTGATAGTTTCTTGATATTACAGCTGACCAAAAAAAAAAAAAAGATAAACTGGACTTCATTAAAATCAAAAACTTCTACACTTCCAAGGGCACTATTTTAAAAAATGAAAAGGCAATCCAGAGAATGACAGAATATATTTACAAATTTTATGTATATAAAAATGATCAGGGACTTACAACTCAGCAATAAAGACAACCCCAATCAAAAAATGAACAAAGGATTTAAACAGATATTTTTCCAAAGACATACCAATGTCCAATAAACACATGAAAAGATACTCAACATCACTATTAGAGAAATACAAACAAAAACCACAATAATGTACTACTTCATCCCCCACTACAATGGCTAAAATAAGAAAGGTAGATACTAGTAAGTGTTGATGAGGATGTGGAGAAATTGGAACCTTCCTACTTTGCTGGTAGGAATATAAAGTGGTATAGCCACTTAGAAAAACAGTTTGGCAGTTCCTCAAAATGTTATGGATGGAGTGACTATATAATCCAGCAATTCCACTCCTGGGTATATACCCAAGAGAATTAAAATACACGTGCACACAGATATTTGTACGTGAATAATCATAGCAGCATTATTCATAATAGCCAAGAAGTGGAAACAATGCAAAAGCTGATCAATTGATAAATGGGTAAACAAAATGTAGTCTATCCTACAATGGAATATTACTCAACAATACAAAGGAATGGAGTACTGCTACGTCATGATCACTGATACATCTTGATCAGTACCACTGATACTACATCATGGATGAACATTAAAAATATTATAAAGAACCTTTTAAAGAATGATATAAAGAAGCCAGTCAATCACAAAAGACCACATACTGTATGATTCCATTCATATGGGATGTCCAGAATAGATCAATCTATGGGGGGAAAAAGGTAGATTAATAGTTACCTAGGGCTAGGGAAGACTGAAAGAGATGGAGAATGACAGCTAATGGGTTTAGGATTTTTTTTGGGGGGTGACAAAAATATTCTAATATTGATTGTGGTGATGGTTGCATAACTGTGTATGTGCTAAACACCATTGAATTACTATATACATCGAATGAGCAAATAGTATGATATGTGAATTATAGCTCCATAAGGGTGCTTTTGAAAAAAGAATCTGTTTGAAATAGGTTCTTAATTTGATGTCTGTGAGCCTCTAGTCTAGAGCTACCTGTCCAGTCTAGGCTAGTGATTACCATATTAGACAGTGCAGATAGAGAACATTTTCATCACAGGAATTTTTTCTGAAGCGCCGGTTTGGAGCACACAGTGTAAAGCTTTCACCCCTGAATCCATGGAAACCTAAGGGTGGAGGAGATAAAACTTAGAGGGTATGGCTTTCAAAGAGGTTAAGTACCAATGTGAACATAGCATTTTCTTACATCACTAAACTGAACTGTCAATAGTAAAATAACGAAGTAAGGTCCTCCTAGTCTTGTACTGAAGTGAAATTTCATTTTACTGGAGGGCCTGATTTTACTACCTGTTGAAGAATCCAGAGGCATAACTTTGTTAGCTCTGCACTGCTTTTACCTGAGAAACCAAAGATTCCACTAAAATCTCCTTAAAGTCATATTTTTTCTTAATTAAATCAGAGCATAGAAATGATGGTGCCCCAAAGCAGTAAAAATTACGCCAGAGTCAGCACTTGTACAGCTCAGATGGACATTGACCTACAGAGGAAAGTGAAAGCAGATGTCACATTGAATTTGAACTGACAAGAAAGTGGGCATATTGATGAGTGAGAACGATGAGAAGAGACACAGTGGTGGAGGGCCCCCGCACGGAATATCTGAGGGCTCTCTTCGACTGCATTCAGGAGGTCTCAGAGCCTGAGAACAGCCACTCTTTAAAGCGGCCTGCTCCAGAATGAAGGTAAATCCCGGAGGAATCCCTGAGAAAGGTCATCCCAAATCACACATCATTGTAGAGATGCAAACACCTCATAGCTGAAACTCTTTCATTTCATCTGGCGTCCGATGCGATCACCAGCTTGGCTAGAAAAATTGAAATCTGCCACCACAGCTGTCCCTACTGCTGTTTGTTTCTAAAATATCAACACCTGGCACCACACAGTTGCTCTCTCACAACGAGAAATTATTGCTTTGACTAAAAGGATAAAGCGTGGCCACAGCGAGCACATGTGACCATGGCTGACAAATGGCTTGTGTCAGATTCTCTGGAGATAAATATGTAAGCCCTCCTGAGGAGACAGCACAGATGGATCCTCTTACAGGGGCAATCTCCTGTCCAAGCCAATGGTCGTTGCTGTCCAAAAAGATCTCTGTTTAGGTCACACACCACTAGCTTTTACTTCTCAATGACGAGAAGCCAATGTTACTGATGGCCACCACCCCTCCCCCTAAACCATACCACCAGGAAGACCCCTGACTCTCAGGTCAAATGCTCAATCACCAGGTATGCCAGTGGCATGAGGTGTCATACGTACATACACAGTAGCATCTACAATTCCTAACAAGGCCATTAAAGAGGGAAAAAAGATTTTTTCCCTTTGGCATAACATTCAGTTAATATTTCAAAGTTTTCAAGAAATCACAGTTTGCTTTCTTTCTCTTTCAGATTCTACTTGAATCTGTTAACATGGCAGGGTAGTTAAAAGGATGAACTTTAAGACACTTAGATGAGAACCCGAGCTCTGCCACTCTTTAGCCGTGTGACCCTGGACATGTACTCTGTTACTCTAAGCCTGTTTTTTTAATCAGGAAAATGGAATAGTAAGTAGGTGCTCTTTTAAAGGGCAATGAGAATCAAATGTTGTGATTTAAGTACAATTCACAACCGTGCCTGGCTCAGTGTCAGAGGTCCAGAATTGGCAGCTATTGTGAAGCTCCCAAGTTGTGCTAATGGATTTCCACCTATTATCTCATTTAATCTTAATTTAAATCTTAATACCAATGGATAAAATCATTAAAAAATAATTATTGGGCAAAGAATGTCTTTTGAAAGAAAAACTACATTAATATAGAAATATGTGTCTTAGTAATGTTTATAAGTTTGTCTGTCTGTTTTCATGATACTTAGACTTTTTCCAACAATTATGTTCTCTCATGCTGTCTGGGAATTTAGCTCCAGTTAGAATTGATCTGAATCATTTGATATTTAGCCTTTCACCATATGAACTGACCATTTTGCTCAGCTCAAGGCCACTGACCACAGGGCTGGGAAATGATGTCATTAAATTGCGGAAGGGGTAAGCTCTAGAACAACAACAAAAAAATAGGTCAGGAGTAGCTTTGGGAAATTTGTGGTTTGGGTGGCTTTTAGAGGTCAGATGAGTATAAGACAAGGAAATATGATGAAAAGATACATACATTTTAGGACTGTAACTGTTTATTCCAAATGAGAGATGTGTTTGGCCTTTGTTCCTCTTTAGTGATATAGTTGAACCTTGAAACCATGAAATTTGAACAGTTGCCAACAAAATAATCCAGTAAGCTTTATGATGAATTTTGCTTCAATACAAATTTCCTTTGAAGATCCAAATTAATCTAAAACGCATTTATTAATAGCTAAGAATTAAATTACATTTGTTGCTGACCTCCTTGGGGTTGGTCCATAACTAGATTTCAGTTAAATGACAGAAGAGCTGTTTAATAATCCTGACCTTTGGAGCTCTCCTCTTGAGTGGTAAGATCATTACAGGCATAAGAAAGATACTGGATCCTCTGTAACATGCATACTGTAAGACTTCTACTTCGAGGAGTCAAGTTGGAACTCAACTCCATCTTACCAATCCACGTGAGAAAAGTGTTTTTAAGAAGAACAGGTCTTGAGGTGCATCTACTCAATTTCTTAGTAATTTCTATAGCATATTGTTTTCATTGGAACCTTAGAAACTCTGATTTACAAAGAGAATACTCAAAGACCCTCCCCTCCTTAATATTACAGATATGAAATAAGCTCAGAGAGGGGAAGTAATTTGCCCAAGGACACAGTCTTTTCATGGCTGAGCTGGGTCTACCAGTAAGGTCTTCTGATTCTTTTTTTGTTTTTTTGTTATTTTGCGATACGCGGGCTGCTCACTGTTGTGGCGCCTCCTGCCGTGGAGCACAGGCCCACGTTGACTTTAATTAGCAGATTTATTTGAATCCTACCTGATCACTCCCTTTGGGACCAACAGACTGCTTTGGTAAAATGACTTGAGATACGTGTAATTCAATGTTAACTAGTCTGTAGAATAACTGAATATGTCATTTTGGTGTTCCAAGTTAGGGTTATTTGGTTACAAGCAGCAGAAACTAGGCCCACAGTGAATTTGTTGAAGCAATACTGAAGAGCAACATTCAGAAAGGCACAAACCAGGGGGGGTTCTAGTTCAATACCTTCTCCAAGTGAGTATGCACTTTATGTTGATATTAATGGGCTTTTTGTTTGGTTTTTATTTCGGGTTTTTTTTTTTTAATCCTCGCATTACTCTCCTCAAGATTTGAACTCCCAAGAGGATGACTCCAAGTGGCATAACTCAGGCCACTTGTCTGTCCCTTGACATCAAAACAAGATTGTGGTGCTTCCCTGGTGGCTCAGTGGTTGAGAGTCCGCCTGCCGATGCAGGGGACGCGGGATCGTGCCCTGGTCCGGGAGGATCCCGCATGCCGCGGAGCGGCTGGGCCCATGAGCCATGGCTGCTGAGCCTGCACGTCCGGAGCCTGTGCTCTGCAACGGGAGAGGCCACAACAGTGAGAGGCCCGCGTACCGCAAAAAAAAAAAAGACCAAGACTGTGAACCTTGGGAGAAAGAAAGATCAGACGCTTCAAAAGTTCAGGGTGCTGTTAACCACGGAATGGCTAAAGGACGCTGGGCAGCAAAATCAGCACCACCGTCCCTGGCTTCGCTTTATGGCAGTCATCCTGTCCTCTTGGTGAGGCCTCCCAAGGTTCGAGCATCTTTAGTTAAAACATATCTTTTAGAAGTCAGCATATGAGGACAGGGCCCACATTCTGTGTGTCTTTTATGTCCTTTCCCACCACCCCCCTTTCGTCTCCTGAGCCACGAGCGGGACTTACTAGGCACTCATTATTTGATTGACTTGGACTGAAGCACTTCAACTAAACTCATCTGCCTGTTGAGATGAGTTGGCTCATAATCTTATGGAATATGCGAGCCGGGAGAGCAACTTCAGAGATAGAGAAGTAAATACTGTAGAATCTGGAATGCCGTGCAAGCACAGCAGTTATTGGGTTGGCCAAAAAGGTCGTTCAGGTTTTGAAAACCCGAACGACCTTTTTGGCCAACCCAATAGTCTGCTAACACAATCATGACCAATGCCACGAGGAATTTAAAGCACTTGTGCTACTCCCCTATTCAATGGCAGCATTATTCACAATAGCCAAGTATGGAAACAACCTAAGTGTCTCTCAGTGGATGAATGGACAAAGAGGAAGAGATGGTGGTGCAGTGGTTAAGAATCCACCTGGCAATGCAACCGACATGGGTTCGAGCCCTGGTCCAGGAAGATCCCACATGCTGCAGAGCAACTAAGCCCGTGCGCCACAACTACTGAGCCTGCGCTCTAGAGCCCGTGAGCCACAACTACTGAAGCCCGCGTGCCTAGAGTCCATGCTCCGCAGCAAGAGAAGCCACTGCAATGAGAAGCCCGCGCACTGCAATGAAGGGTAGCCCTCGCTTGATGCAACTAGAGAAAGCCTGCATGCAGCAATGGAGACCCAACACAGCCAAAAATAGAAATAAATAAATTATTAATTTTTTAAAAGTTGTGGGGGGGAGTGTGTATGATATTATTCAGCTGTGCAGCCATGGGAAAGAAGGAAATCTTGCCGTGTGCAACCAAATGGATGGAACTCGAGGGCATGATGCTCAGTGAAATAAGTCAGACAAAGAAAGACAAATACTGTATGATTTCAGTTATATACGGAACCCAAAAAAGCCGAAGTTACAGAAACAGAGAGTAGAAAGTAGGCTACCAGGGGCTGGGGGGTGGGGGAAGTGGGAAGATGTTGATTAAAAAGTACAAACTGCTAGTTAGAAGGTGAGTAAGTTCTGGAGATGTAACGCACAGAGTTGTGATTATAATCAGTGATGCTTTATTATATGTTTGAAAGTCGCTAAGAGAGGAGGTCTTAAATATTCTCACCACAAAAAAGAATTGGTAATTATGTATTGCGATGCAGGGAAGCATCAGTTAATGCTGTGGTGTAATCACATTGCACGTGTATCAAATCACTACCTTGTACACCTTAAATTTACACACTGTTGTGTGTCAATTCTATCTCGAGAAACCCGAGGTGGGTGGGAAGCACATGTCCTAGAGCCAAATTACCAAGTTGGAGTAAATTCTGCCACTAATCAGCCATGTAACATTAGGCAGGTTATTTCATCTCTATATGCCTCAGATTCCTTATTTGTAAAACTGAGGTTAAATAATCAATTTTATATTGTCATCAGGAATAAACAATTTAATATATGAAGAATGCTTAGAACGCCCAGTTGATGGCAACTTCATTGTTATCATCACCATTATCAGAAACTTTCAGACAGCATTGACATTTTGGTGAAGACGGGTTGCTTTTTCCAGCTTTTGTGGCCCTTGTTGGAATGGTGACAAAAGATGGATTATAACAATCAAGACCATGTTTAGTAAGGTAACCGCATTCAGAATTTGTGCTCAAAATTTGCTTTTTTCCTCGTGTCTCTTAAACACGTCCTCAAAAGCCGCCTTTGCAGTTTTCACTTTATTTTTACAAATACGAAACTTAGGAGCAGACTTAGCTGAACTCAGGAAGAGTCTGCCTTTATTTCTTCCTATGCGTATGGATCTGCATTTACAATGGCTTCACATTTAATCAGGGAATTGTCTTGTGATTATTCACTGCCCATTAATCAGTGTGCCTCCTTAAAAGGTGACAAATGGTGGTTTCTTTCAAGTTTCAAAGAGGCCAGTTTAATCTGGGCCTTCTGTTGCTTTGTTAGGGAAATCGAGTGCCCAGAATTGTTCTTCGGTTTTCCCTAGTTGCTCAGAGGTCATGGGAAAGTAGATGTGAGAGCTCCAGTGTGATTCATCATTGCCTGATGAAATCGTGTGCTCTCCGGGCACAGCCTTCTGACTGATGGCACTCACATTCTCTGCCTCTTTGTGAAATGATCCACTCCCAAGTAAATGCAGCCGTGATTCTGAGCACGAAAGGTGGTACGCGGTCACACCGGGGGTTACAGCTGTTCCCACCTGGTATTAGAAGTTGACTGGGCTTTTCTGTGTCTGCCTCAATGAAGCTTCCTCCTTTCCTTGGGTCTTTACTTCTCCTGCATTAAGAGTACAGGCTAACATAACTGTGTGAGTTAAAGCTTAGAATCCATGTCAAACAAAGCACAGCCTCCTCTGAAACAAGGTGCATAAATGGCCCGGTGAGTATCTATGTCCTGTAGATGTTTGTGCCCAGGGCAGGTTTTGCACAATGAATTTCATCACCCAGTAAATGTTCTTATTCTCTCAGACCTGGTGTTGGACAGACTTAGGTCTTTTTATTAGTGATCAGCACGGTGACTTCTCTTTCCTCTCCTTTTTCTGGCTCAGGAAAAGGAACCTTCCTTGAGACCCAGAGAGGGAGGAAATTTTCATCTTAGAGGCAGAAAAGTACCTAGAAAGTATCTAAGAAGGATGTCTGGAAAATGGGTCCAGTTGTGACAACTGGAGAGATACGTCATGCCTCCACAGAAAAGCACCCCCTCTCTTCTAGTGTGTGATTCATTCATTCATCCATCCATTCATTCATTCAACATTTACTTTGAACTTTTATGTGTCCTCTCTGTACTAAACCTCTGGGAAATAAAATCAAATTTGGTCCTGCCCCTGTCTTCAGTTTGCCCAGAGGCAGTTGGTGAGACAGGCAAGTAAGCTAATAATTACCTAAAGAGGTCAGAGCCTCGCTATTCCGAGGGTGGTCCCCTGAGAACCTGTTAGAGGTTCGGAATCTCAGCCCCACCCCGGACCTACTGAGTTGAGTCAGCATTTTTACAAGATCCCAGGATGATTCACATGTCTGTTAAGGTACCATCAGAGGCATGCGTAGTGCGCTATGTAAGACTAGGGCACAGGGAGGGAGCCTTCTGGACTCTCAGAGCTCCTTGCATTTCACACCCCACAGCCATCCTGCTGTCAATTAGCATTGTGTCCCCAGGGCACTCAGCTAGCAGTTACACTGTGCTGAGGATGTGGTGCAAAGTAGGTAGACTTAGGCAGAATGCAGCCACAACTCCAGGGAGTGTGACTTGTACGTAGCCCCTCAGGCTCCTCACTGTGACCCTTGAGGCAAAGAATAAGTATTTTGCTTTCCTTCTCACCCCTAATCTCTGCAGAGGGAAGGGGAAAACTTGGGTGAATGATCAAAGGCTTCTGAGTAGCAGATGAAGCGAGGCTGATATGACTGTATGAATTTCTGTGAGGAGTTTCCTGCTTTTGCCCTTGCACTTCTCACCTCGAGAATCTGATGAAAGCTATGTACCTGTTTCCCCGACACTCACATAGGGAAGACACGCGAAGTTGCACATCATTTAGGAGGCTCACAGATCTTCTCCAGCCCAAACTCCCTTAAGGTTCACATTCCCCAGGTTAAGAGCCTCTGACTCACAGAAATGGTAGACAAAATTATAACTGCTTTTCCTGTAACACACTGAAAGGTTTTACTCCATGCGGAGAATTTTACTATGCAACTGACATGCGTTATATTCCTTAATCTTTGCAACAGTACTATCTGGTAGGTCTTTACCGTCACCATTTTACAGATGAGGAGATTGAAAGATGGGTTTTGAAATTGCCCGTGGCCACACACTAATAAGAGTCAGAAGTGGAAACCAAATGCCAGCCTGACTGGAGCATTCATGCCCTCAGCACCATGCATACGGCCTTCCCAGAGTAAAATGCTACTTTTAAAACTAAGGTGACAGATGTACTCCATGCCACTAAATTGTACACTTAAAATGGTTAAAGTGGTCAGTTTTCTGTTATGTGTATTTTACTACACTGAAAATAAAAGAGGGCAAAAACTGAGAATACATACCTCATGCAGAATGAGACGTTTAGAAATGTTCAGTGTCTCCAAGTCCCTCTAGACTCTCTGATTCACCATCCTTTTTTTCTAAAAAGTAATGAAATACCCAAACCAAAATTTAGGCAACTTTGCCCCTTGTTGACCACATTTGGAAACCCTAACTGCGTCCTGCTCAAACCACAGACCCATCCAGAGTCCCCGCGTACTGTTTGCAACAGACTTTGAATTTGTGGTCACCCTCTAAGAGGCCACAGATTTGAGATACTCATGCAGGCCCTGCAGAGTATAGAACTTTTTAAGAAATATTGTTTCTTATTCTGTCTTTAAGTACCAGTATGAAAAATCCTGTCGAATAACAACCTTTAAGCATCATCTTAAAGGCCAATGCTAAAGGCCACTGGGAGTAGTGGTTTAAGAACACAGATTGGGACTAGTTCAAATATTGCATCTGCTTCTTTTTAGTTCTGTGATCCAGGGCAGGTTTTAACCTTTTTGTGGTTCTTTCCCTCAATCTGGAAAGTGGGAATAATGGTAAGATACACCTTCTGGGGTGGTTATGAGGATTAAACAAGGTAATACGAGGAAACGTTTTCGTAGGAAGCCTGGTCCGTGCAGAGCAAGCACTGAATAAATAAATGCTTATGTTGATGATGAAGGTGACGGTGACGATCAGATGTTATTCAGAGTCTGAAGGTTCTCCTGAATCACTTAAATGTGGTGTCTCATGCTGTCTTTGATAATCCATCCCCATGACCATGACTTCTGTAGTATCTTTGTTTTTTTAATTAATTTTTGTAGTATCTTTATTATTGACAGAATAAGCCCCTTTTCAGTGTTTAGAGATATAATTGAAGTATACCAAAACGCACATATGTGCAGTGAATGATTTGATGAGTTTTTTTTTTTAATTAATTAATTTATTTATTTTTGGCTGCATTGGGTCTTCGTTGCTGTGCGTGGGCTTTCTCTAGTTGCGGCGGGCGAGTGGGGGCTACTCTTTGTTGAGGTGCGTGGGCTTCTCATTGCGGTGGCTACTCTTGTTGCAGAGCACGGGCTCTAGAGTGCAGCCTCAGTAGTTGTGGCACATGGGCTTAGTTGCTCTGCCGTATGTGGGATCTTCCCAGACTAGGGCTCGAACACGTGTCCCCTGCATTGGCAGGTGAATTCTTAACCACTGCGCCACCAGGGAAGTCCCGATTTGATGAGTTTTGAAATATGTTTATACCCATGCAACTATCAACACAAGCAAGATAATGAATTTATCCACCACCCCCAAAAGTTTCCTTGTACCCCTTTGGCATCCCTCCCTCTCTCTCCCCATCAGTGGTTCTCTCCAGGCAGCCACTGACCTGCTTTCTCACAGAATAATCTTGAGGCATATTGAGGCATACTGGGGGTTCTGCATTTTCTATTAGACTAAGTATATCATTTTGTTCTCCTCTTAAATTTTATTATTTACATATTTAGCTTCTCTTAAAAGTGGGAGGGGTTTTTGATGCATAGCCATTCAGCAACTACATAATAGCTTTTCTAGATGAAGAAATCAAATATGCCAACCTCTCCTCACTCTGAACTTCTCCTCTGAGTTATCCTGTCAAATGTGGCAGATTCTACTGCCATTGTTTGTGTTGCCTGCTCTGTTGGCAACAGTCTTCTCCTTAACCAAGACATTTTAGGCAAGTGGAGGTGTTCAAGTTTCAGCTAAGATTCAAACGGTCACCCTAAGTGAGGTGTAACTTCTAGAAATGGATCGGTTCACTCATACACAAGGGAAGATAACTGTCACCATTTATTCCTCTTCCTTGAAGGTTTCTTTTAACATTAATTGTAAGATACACCTCAATTTCTAAAACGTTAAATGTGGAAGGAAAGAGATTCATCTTAGAACCCAAGAAACGTGGTGACCATAAACTGTTGATTGGCATTGTTCTTTAGCTTTTGTATTGTTTAAATTATTTTCTTCCTGTTGAAGAAGAATTATAAATTATATTTCTTTGTGCTCCATGCCATGCCTAACATAGAGTTCAAATATGTACAGAAGCACAGAATTACCTAATGTCATCAGAAAGGGAGCCATACTTTATTTAGTCCATTCCTCTCATATTGCTCAAGTGGAGAGTCACACGAAGGAGAAATACCTTGCCCAGGTTCATGTAGTCTTTCCAAAGTCTGGATTTGATTCCCAGTTGCCTGGTGTTCTGTCTGGTGTTCACTTGACTAGCGTGCATCATTGGCAGAGTGGAGGCTGGGAATGAACATTTGAAAAATCTCCCCGAAACTAACACAACGTTGTAAATCAACTGTGCTTCAATTAAAAAAAAAACAAAAACAAAAACAGGTAATTCTTAAATGCACTAGAGTTTGACTTGCTATACATGAGATTCTCAGAATTTATACTCTTAATCTTTCCAGTTTGAAAAATTGAAGAGATTGCTGCAGTCACGTGAATATAATGGCGTATAATTTGGCTGAGCCACGTAGTGGAATTGTACTGTGGACCACAACGCTAATATCTGGGCGTGGGTCAGCTACCCAGTGACTGAGCCTTACTCACTACCCCATATCCACACTTAAAATCAGCTTCCTTCCCTCCTTCCTTCATTTATTCACTCAGTTCGTTAGTCATTTATTAAGCTCCTCCTTTTACCAGACACTCATCTAGAATTTAGACACTGTTATGAGGATTCGATGCCAATTTAGACTGGCAAGTTTCCTGGCTTCTAGTGTGGAGGAGTGAAACTATAAACAAATAATTAATAAGATGGACGAACTGTGCTACAGTTGCAGACTTCAATAAAGATTATGAAGGAAAATTACAGGGAGTTGCATTTATTCTGAAGCCTGAAGGATGAGCAGAAAGCACAGGTAAAAAATAACTCCTCTCTGACGATGTAATCTCAGTATTGCATTTGGACACATACCCAATGTAATATGAATATTTAATCTTGACTCATACCTCATGGTTCTGAAAACTGGAATTCATCTAGTGCTTTTATTCTGGATATTACATTCCTGATACCCAAAAGACTCTGAGTAAACATTTCACAGATGCCTTGGGAAGTAATGGAACACCTTTGACACTGCTTATGGACAGAAGCCCTGAATATTGTCCTCTGTAGCCCCAGCCCTACCTCAACACGGACCCAGCCACTGTGAATCTGGCAACTCTCCTTCTGTGTCCTAAGGAGACCTTAAGTGTTGGTCACCTTAACTGCATGATAGGTGATGATGGCGTTACAGAATGGAGGTGTTTGGGAGATTGCAGCCTCTATCCCTCGTGGGCATTGAGGAACTGCTATAATGTGCTCGTGCCCTGCATGGCGTTTCTTTGAGTTTCTTCCCAAGGAAGCTGTTTTCTTTCATTTTTGCCTCCTTCAAGCATTTCACCTCACATTTATTATACTTTGAACCACACCCTATATATTAATAGATCGTGTTACTTTTGTTTTCAAGTAAATATTTGGATAGATGCGTTTAAATTACAGTTGACCCTTGAACAACATGGGTTTCAACTGCATGGGTCTCCTTATACATGGATTTTTTCAATAAATTTGTACAGGTCTGTACCATCCACGGTTGGTTGAATGTGTGGAACCGCAGATACAGATAAAAGGGTCCGGTCATCAAGAAGGCATAACAAACACGAATGTAAATATGCCTAATAAGAGAGCATCAAAATACGTGAAGCAAAAATAGAATTAAAGAGAAAATTAAAGAGACACATCCAGAGTTTGTAGTTGGATATTTCAACACTCCTCTTTCAGCAGTTGACAAAACAACTGCATCAAAAATCCAATAAAACTAATCTATGACAAAGGAGGCAAGGATATACAATGGAGAAAAGACAGTCTCTTCAATAAGTGGTCCTGGGAAAACTGGACAGCTACATGTAAAAGAATGAAATGAGAACATTCCCTAACACCATACACAAAAATGAACTCAAAATGGAGTAAAGACCTAAATGTAAGACGACACTGTAAAACTCTTAGAGGAAAACATAGGCAGAACACTCTGACGTAAATTGCAGCAAGATCGTTTTTGCTCCACCTCCTAGAGAAATGGAAATAAAAACAAAAATAAACAAATGGGACCTAATGAAACTTCAAAGCTTTTGCACAGCAAAGGAAACCATAAACAAGACGAAAAGACAACCCTCAGAATGGGAGAAAATATTTGCAAACGAATCAACGGACAAAGGATTAATCTCCAAAATATATAAACAGCTCATGTAGCTCAATATTAAAAAAACAAACTACCCCATCCAAAAATGGGCAGAAGACCTAAACAGACATTTGTCCAAAGAAGATGTACAGATGACCAAGAGGCACATGAAAAGATGCTCAACATCACTAATTATTAGAGAAATGCAAATCAAAACTACAGTGAGGTATCACCTCACACCGGTTAGAATGGCCATCATCAGAAAACCTACAAACAATAAATGCTGGTGAGGGTGTGGAGAAAAGGGAACCCTCTTGCACTGTTGGTGGGAATGTAAATTGATACATCCACTATGGAGAACAGTATGGAGATTCCTTAAAAAAACTAAATATAGAACTACCACATGGCCCAGCAATCCCACTACTGGGCATATACCCTGAGAAAACCATAATTCAAAAAGACACATGCACCCCAATGTTCATTGCAGCACTATTTACAATAGCCAGGTCATGGAAGCAACCTAAATGCCCATTGACAGATGAAGGGATAAAGAAGATGTGGTACATATATACAATGGAATATTACTCAGCTGTAAAAAGGAATGAAATTGGGTCATTTGCAGAAATGTGAATGGACCTAGAGACTGTCATACAGAGTGAAGTAAGTCAGAAAGAGAAAAACAAATACCGTATATTACTGCATATATATGGAATCTAGAAAAATGGTAGAGACGAACCAGTTTGCAAGGCAGAAATAGAGATACAGATGTAGAGAATAAACATATGGACACCAAGGGGGGAAGGTGGGGGTGGGGGGGTGGGATGAATTGGGAGATTGGGATTGACATGTATACACTAATGTGTATAAAATGGAAAACTAATAACCTGCTGTATAAAATAAGTAAATAAAATTCAAAAAAAGAAAAAATCTAATAAAGATATAGAAGATAATGTGCATAATATTAACCCCTTGACCTAGTTGACATTTATAGAACACTTCACCCAACAACAGCAGAATACACATGCTTTTCGAGTGTACATGTTCATACGTGTACCACAGCCATACGGTGGGCCATAACACAAGTCTTAAATATAAAAGGATTTCAGGGACTTCCCTGGTGGCACAGTGGTTAAGAATCGGCCTGCCAATGCGGGGACATGGGTTCGATCCCTGGTCCGGGAAGATCCCACATGCTGCAGAGCAACTAGGCCCATGCGCCACAACTACTGAGCCTGCACTCTAGAGCCCGTGAACCACAACTACAGAAGCCTGTGTGCCTAGAGCCTGTGCTCTGCAACAGGAGAAGCCACCGCAATGAGAAGCCCACGCACCGCAACGAAGAGTAGCCCCCGCTCGCCTCAACTAGAGAAAGCCTGTGCACAGCAATGAAGACCCAATGCAGCCAAAAATAAATAAATTAATTATATATATATTAAAAAATAAAAGTATTTCAATCCTTCTTTGTTTTGTGGCCTAACTTATGATCCTGTGGCATGTTCTGTGTGCATCTGAGAAGAACGTTTATGCTATTGCTCTTGGATGGAATGTTGCATACCTGTTAGGTGCATTAGATCTAACAGGTAGTTTAAGTCCAATGCTTCCTTATTAATTTTCTGTCTAGATGATCTATCCATTGTTAAAAGTTTACCTGGTTCATTTTTGTATTTCCCTTTTTTCTGCTAGATCCCTTTTCTTTTTACTCATTATTAGCATTTCTTTATAAACCTTATCTGTTAAACCCAATATCCGAGTCATCTTAAAGTTGGTCCCTATAGATTGTTTTTTCTCGTGAGTGGATCATGTTTTCTCATTTTTTTCATTTGTTGAGTAGTTTTAGGTAGTATTGTAAGCATTGCCAGTTACATCTAGAGAGTCTGCATTCTGCTGTAGTCCTCTGAAGAATATTGATTTTTTTCTTTTTCAAAACAATGTTTAACTTGACTGAACTCAGTCTGTAAAGTCTGTCTCCTCTGCTTTGGGTTGTAGCCGAAATCCTCATGAGCTTTTTTTGTAGCCTCACTTGGGCTTCTTGGGGTCTGCCCTATAAATACATATTTCAGGGATCAGTCAGAGATTTGAGAAGAATTTATACATAGAAATTGGTGCTCTCCCTCTCTGAATCTTTTCTTTGGGAATTTCCTCCAACATTTTCTAGTACCTCTAGTTGATCTGAACTTTGTCCTCTGGTTCTTCAAGCCAGTAAGACTGCAGGTGTTCTATGTGAAATTTAAACCCAGCAAAGCACAGTCTAAAGCTTGCCGTGAGGCTGAAAGCTGTAAAAGATTAGGAAATTCAACAACTACCATTCCCTTCTTCCAAGTGGTGATTCTACTCCAATATGTGACATTTTGGTCATTCTCTAGTGCCTCCAGATACTTGCTTTTAGTATTTATATTTATGCAGGACGATTGGTCTGTTAGGAGCTACTAGAATCAGAATATGTATGTTTACTCTTCACACCGTTTAAAATTTACCTTCTCTTATGTATTCACTTATCATTCTTTTGAGAATCTATATGGTATACTCACATCTTCCCCTTGTTGTGGCGCATCCTTTAACATTATTTGTCTAACCTTCAGAATATCCCATGGAATCACTGCCTAATTTCCAACAACCCAGTGATAATCTCACCAAATGAAACTTAGAAGTGGATATTCAGATAGCTTTTTGGTTCAGATAAAGTGTTAAGTGTACATGGTCTCACTCCATTGGCAAGCTGAAAAGTATAATTGCCTCTTCTACTTCTGATAGAAATAAGTATCTTTCTGTGTCAAGAATTCAGGTTGCCAAAATCATTGTAAAGAGTATTATGAAACACACATGAAGATGAAGTTAATCTTTGAGTTCTGTCTCTGCAACTTGTAAGTTGTGTGATATTGGGTAAGTGGTCCTGGGCCTCAGTTTCCTCATGTGCAAAATCAAGAAAAATTAATGGTTTTTAGCACTTAGAATACTACTGTTAAATGTTCATCGTATATATATTTTGTCTTTATGTAACTTGATTATACTGATGAATTTGTTATAGTAGGGAGAACAGAATTATGTAATGATCTGAGTTCAGATTCTGCCGCAAACTGGAATCTTGATACTTGGTTCATTGGAAGAGATTTGATATTATATCATGATAAGATCTATATGATATGATTTGATATATGGTGTGGTATGATGATATATTATTACTACAAAAAGAAAATAAATTGTTTCCTCCCATGGGGAATGATTTAATTTAATATGTCATTGGAGACCAAAAGGAAGGGATTTGTAGGCTTTTTGATATCTCTTCTCTCACTGGTTCAGAACCAAAGTAGTGGATGAAGAAGTTCTCTGTGTTGTGTCTGGGTTGTGGAGCCCAGAGTAATCCTGGGAAGCTGGAGAAGACACTGCCCTTGGAAGTTTAAGTGTGATAATTTGGCCCTTTCTAGATGCTAGAGAGTGCTGTTGGAGTTATTCCAGAAAACAGGATCTAGGGTTACCCTATGTGGCTTCTCACATCCTCGTTAATATTTTAACAAAATATTTAACTACTAAATTAAATAACTAAATTGTGGCCATAGTATAGTATTAGTTAGTACACATTTCACATTGCCTTTTTCATTTTTATTTTTTAAATTTTCTACTGGAGTATGGTTGATTAACAATGTTGTATTACTTTCAGGTGTACAGCAAAGTGATTCAGTTATACATGTATCTATTCTTTTTCGAATTCTTTTCCCATTTACATTATTAAAGAGTACTGAGCAGTGCTCCCGATGCTATACAGCAGGTCCTTGTTGGTTATTTTAAATACAGCAGTGTGTACATGTCCATCCCAAACTCACAATCTGTCCCTCCTCCCCACCCTTCCCCCCAGTAACCATAAGTTCAGTCCCTAAGTCTATGAATCTGTTTCACATTGCCTTTTTTAAAATGAAGCAAAGAGAACAAAGGAAGACCAAGACCTCTTAGTTCTTGTAACCTTAAAAATCTTGGGGGACAGCCAAAAATAAATAAAATAAATTTTAAAAAATCTTGGGGGAATAGAGGCCATTCTGCCAACACACTCATCAAAATCTAATTTCTATTATAAAGTAACTTCTGATATTTATGCAGTTATAAGCTGCATGTCTACTAAACAATCACTAATCTTACATTTTTGTTATTACCTGTTTTTTATAAATAACCATTAATAATCATATCTTACATCTTTATTGTATTTTTCAAGTTAGCTCCTCCTTACAATCTTGAGAAGTAAATAGCCCATTGACAGATGAATGTATAAAGAAGATATGGTGTATATAATACACACACACACACACACACAAAATAGAATATTACTCAGCCATAAAAAAGAATGAAATAATGCCATTTGCAGCAACATGGATGGACATAGAGATTATCATACTAAGTGGAGTCAGACTGAGAAAGATAAATATCATATGATATTGCTTATATGTGGAATCTTAAAAACATACAAATGATCTAATTTAAAAAACAGAAATAGACTCATAGACATGGAAAACAAACTTATGGTTACCAAAGGGGAAAGTGGAGAAGAGACAAATTAGGAATTTGGGATTAACAGATACACACTACTATGTATAAAATGTATAAACAACAGGACCTACTGTATAGCATAGGGAACTAGATTCAGTATTCTATAATAACCTATAATTGAAAAGAATCAAAAAATGTATATTTCTACATATATTTCTGAATCACTTTGCTGTACACCTGAAACTAGTACAACATTGTAAATCAACTATACTTCAATAAAAAAAAAGAAAAGATAAGCAGATAAGACAGGTATTAGGACACGAAACTGGCACCTAAGGAGACCATTGGTTTGTTTTTTTTTCCCTCTCATCCATAGAGAGGACTCATTAGCTGACCCAGGTCTAGGACACTGTCTCCTTAATTTCAGGTGGACTCAAACACAGTGTTCTCTCTCCTGAAGAGATCATTGTCCTTCACATCATTTGTAACTCGTAAAATTTTATGAGATAGTATTCACTTTTTCTTACAAGAATGGTAATAAATGCTCTGTAGAAAATACAAAAAAAACCTCAAGAACAGAATAGGCTTCCTATTATCCAGGATAGCTTGTTAGCTTTCTAGGTTTTTCTTCTGTGCATAAATATATAGATATATAAAATTTATTTTACTGAATTAGAATATTATGTAATAATACCTTTTCCCATTTACTGTATTGAGAACACTTTCATGTCATTTAAAGTTCTAAAATAAGACTTTTTTTTTTTTTTCACATCGCCCATACCTGTTCTAGGATTTTTAAAAAAACGCTCCATCTCCATTTCTGGATTTTGTACCTTCTTCCCACCCATCCCAGCTTTATTTATTTTTTGTTTGTTTTCTTTTCTGTTTTTAACATCTTTATTTGAGTATAACTGCTTTACAATGGTGTGTTAGTTTCTGCTGTATAACAAAGTGAATCACCTGTACATATACGTATATCCCCATATCTCTTCCCTCTTGCGTCTCCATCTGACCCTCCCTATCCCACCCCTCTAGGTGGGCACAAAGCACTGAGCTGATCTCCCTGTGCTATGCGACTGCTTCCCACTAGCTATCTATTTTACATTTGTTGTGTATATATGTCCATGCCACTCTCTCACTTCGTCCCAGTTTACCCTTCCCCCTCCCCAAGTCCTCATTTCCATTCTCTAATGTCTGCGTCTTTATTCCTGTCCTGCCCTTAGATTCTTCAAAACCTTTTTTTTTTCTTTTTTAGATTCCATATATATGTGTTAGCATACATTATTTGTTTTCCTCTTTCTGACTTACTTCACTCTGTATGACAGTGTCTATCTAGCTCTCTCCACCTCATTACAAATAACTCAATTTCGTTTCTTTTTATGGCTGAGGAATACTCTGTTGTACATACATGCCACATCTTCTTTATCCATTCATCTGTCGATGGACACTTAGGTTGCTTCTATATCCTGGCTATTGTAAATAGAGCTGCAGTGAACATAGTGGTACATGACTCTTTCTGAATTATGGTTTTCTCAGGGTATATGCCCACTAGTGGGATTTCTGGGTCGTATGGTAGTTCTATTTTTAGTTTTTTAAAAAACCTCCATACTTTTCTCCATAGTGGCTGTATCAATTTACATTCCTACCAACAGTGCAAGAGGGTTCCCTTTTCTCTACACCCTCTCCAGCATTTATTTTGTGTAGATTTTTTGATGATGGCCATTCTGACTGGTGTGAGGTGATACCTCATTGTAGTTTTGGTTTGCATTTCTCTCATGATTAGTGATGTTGAGCATCTTTTCATGTGCTTCTTGGCCATCTGTATATCTTCTTTGGAGAAATGTCTATTTAGGTCTTCTGCCCATTTTTGGATTGGGTTGTTTGTTTATTTGATATTGAGCTGCATGAGCTGCATGTATATTTTGCAGATTAATCGTTTGTCAGTTGCTTCACTTGCAAATATTTTCCCCCATTCTGAGGGTTGTCTTTTCGTCTTGTTTATAATTTCCTTTGCTGTGCAAAAGCTTTTAAGTTTCATTAAGTCCCATTTCTTTATTTTTGTTCTTATTTCCATTTCTCTAGGATGTGGGTCAAAAAGGTTCTTGCTGTGATTTATTATGTATTATGTCATAGAGTGTTCTGCGTATGTTTTCCTCTAAGAGTTTGATAGTGTCTGGCCTTACATTGGGGTCTTTAATCCATTTTGAGTTTATTTTTGTGTATGGTGTTAGGAAGTGTTCTAATTTCATTCCTTTACATGTAGCGGTCCACTTTTCCCAGCACCACTTATTGAAGAGGCTGTCTTTTCTCCACTATGTATTCTTGCCTCCTTTATCAAAGATAAGGTGACCATATGTATGTGGGTTTATGTCTGGGCTTTCTATCCTATTCCACTGATCTATATTTCTTTTTTTGTGTCAGTACCATACTGTCTTGATTACCGCAGTTTTGTAGTATAGGCTGAGTCAGGAAGCCTGATTCCTCCAACTTCGTTTTTCTTTCTCAAGATTGCTTTGGGGGGCTTCCCTGGTTGCGCAGTGGTTAAGAATCCACCTGCCAATGCAAGGGACACGGGTTCGAGCCCTGGGCTGGGAAGATCCCACATGCCACAGAGCAACTAAGCCCATGTGCCACAAATACTGAGCCTGTGCTCTAGAGCTCACGAGCTAGATCTACTGAAGCCCATGTGCCAAAACTACTGAAGCCCACGTGCCTAGAGCCCATGTTCCACAACAAGAGAAGCCACTGCAATGAGAAGCACTGCAACGAAGAGTAGCCCCCACTCACCACAACTAGAGAAAGGCCGCGTGTAGCAACAAAGACCAAACACAGCTAGAAAGAAATAAATAAAATAAAGAAGTTAAAAAAAAAAAGATTGCTTTGGCTTTTGGGGTCTTTTGTGTTTCCATACAAATTGTGCAATTTTTTGTTCTAGTTCTGTGAAAAATGCCATTGGTTCTTTGATAGGGGTTGCATTGAATCTGTAGATTGCTTTGGGTATTATAGTCATTTTCAGAATGTTGGTTCTTCCAGTCCAAGAACGTGGTATATCTCTCCATCTGTTTGTATCATCTTTAATTTCTTTCAGCAGTGTCATAGTTTTCTGCATACAGGTATTTTGTCTCCTTAGGTAAGTTTATTCCTGGGTATTTTATTCTTTTTGTTTCAATGGTAAATGAGAGTGTTTCCTTAATTTCACTTTCAGATTTTTCATCATTAGTGTATAGGAATGCAAGAGATTTCTGTGCATTAATTTTATATCCTGCTACTTGACCAAATTCATTGATTAGCTCTAGTAGTTTCCTGGTAGCATCTTTAGGATTCTTTATGTATAGTATCATGTCATCTGCAAACAGTGACAGTTTTACTTCTTCTTTTCCAATTTGTATTCCTTTTATTTATTTTTCTTCTCTGATTGCTATGGCTAAAACTTCCAAAACTATGTTGAATAATAGTGGTGAGAGTGGGCAACCTTGTCCTGTTCCTGATCTTAGTGGAAGTGGTTTCAGTCGTTCACTATTGAGGACAATGTTGGCTGTGGGTTTTTCATATATGGTCTTTATTATGTTGAGGTAAGTTCCCTCTGTGCCTACTTTCTGGAGGGTTTTCATCATAAACAGGTGTTGAATTTTGTCGAAAGCTTTCTCTGCGTCTATTGAGATGCTCATATGTTTTTTTCCTTCAATTTGTTAATACGGTGTATCACATTGATTGATTTGCATATATTGAAGAATCCTTGCGTTCCTGGGATAAACCCCACTTGATCATGGTGTATGATCCTTTTAATGTGCTGTTGGATTCTATTTGCTAGTATTTTGTTGAGGATTTTTGCATCTATGTTCATCAGTACTATTGGCCTATAGTTTTCTTTCTTTGTGACGTCTTTGTCTGGTTTTGATATCTGGTTGATGGTGGCCTCGTAGAATGAGTTTGGGAGTGTTCCTCCCTCTGCTGTATTTTGGAAGAGTTTGAGAAGGATAGGTGTTAGCTCCTCTCTAAATGTTTGATAGAATTCACCTGTGAAGCCATCTGGTCCTCAGCTTTTGCTTGTTGGAAGCTTTTGTTTGTTTGTTTGTTGGAAGCTTTTTTTGTTTGTTTGTTTGTTTTTGCGGTACGCCGGCCTCTCACTGTTGTGGCCTCTCCCATCACGGAGCACAGGCTCTGGACACACAGGATCAGCAGCCATGGCTCACGGGCCTAGCCGCTCCGTGGCACGTGGGATCTTCCCGGACCGGGGCACGATCCTGTGTCCCCTGCATCGGCAGGCGGACTCTCAACCACTGCGCCACCAGGAAAGCCCTCCCTTTTTTTCTTGATGAGTCTGGCTAATGGTTTATCAATTTTGTTTATCTTCTCAAAGAACCAGCTTTTAGTTTTATTGATCTTTGCTATTGTTTCCTTCATTTCTTTTTCGTTCATTTCTGATCTGATCTTTATGATTTCTTTCCTTCTGCTAACTTTGGGGTGTTGTTGTTCTTCTTGCTCCAGTTCCTTTTGGTGTAAGGTTAGGTTGTTTATTTAAGATGTTTCTTGTTTCTTGAGGTAGGATTGTATTGCTATAAACTTCACTCTTAGAACTGCTTTTGTTGCATCCCATAGGTTTTGGGTCGTCATGGTTTCATTGTCATTTGTTTCTAGAGTTTTTGATTTGCCCTTGGATTTCTTTAGTGATCTATTGGTTATTTAGTAGTGTATTGTTTAGCCTCCATGTGTTTGTATTTTTTACAGATTTTTTCCTTTAATTGATATCTAGTCTCTTAGTGCTGTGGTCAGAAAAGATACTTGATACGATTTCAATTTTCTTAAATTTACCAAGGCTTGATTTGTGACCCAAGATATGATCTATCCTGGAGAACCATTTGCATGGAATATCTTTTTCCATCTGCTCACTTTCAGTCTGTATGTGTCCCTAGGTCTGAAGTGGGTCTCTTGTAGACAGCATATATACAGGTCTTGATTTTGTATCCATTCAGCCAGTCTACGTCTTTTGGTGGGAGCATTTAATCCACTCACATTTAAGGTAATTATTGATATGTATGTTCCTGTTACCATTTTCTTTATTATAATGGGTTTGTTTTTGTAGGTCCTTTTCTTCTCTTGTGTTTCCCGCTTAGAGAAGTTCCTTTAGCATTTGTTGTAGAGCTGGTCTGGTGGTGCTGAATTCTCTTAGCTTTTGGTTGTCTGTAAAGGTTTTGATTTCTATGTCAAATCTGAATGTGATCCTTGCTGGGTAGAGTAATCTTGGTTGTAGATTTTTCCCCTTCATCACTTTAAATATGTCCTGCCACTCCCTTCTGGCTTGCAGGGTTTCTGATGAAAGATCAGCTGTTACCCTTATGGGAGTTCCCTTGTGTGTTATTTGTTGCTTTTCCATTGCCGCTTTTAATATGTTTTCTTTGTATTTAATTTTTGATAGTTTGATTAATATGTGTCTTGGCATGTTTCTCCTTGGATTTATCCTGTATGGAACTCTCTGCACTCCCTGGACTTGATTGTTTCCTTTCCCATACTGTGGATTTTTTCAGCTATAATCTCTTCAAATATTTTCTTAGTCCCTTTTTCTCTTCTTCTTCTGGGACCCCTATAATTCGAATGTTGGTGCATTTAATGTTGTTCCAGAGGTCTCTGAGACTGTCCTCAATTCTTTTCATTCTTTTTTCTTTTTTCTGCTCTGTGGTAGTTATTTCCACTATTTTATCTTCCAGGTCACTTATCCATTTTTCTGCCTCAGTTATTCTGCTATTGACTCCTTCCAGAGAATTTTAAATTTCATTTATTGTGTTGCTCATCATTGTTTGTTTGCTCTTTAGTTCTTCTAGGTCCTTGTTAAACGTTTCTTGTATTTTCTCCATTCTATTTCCAATATTTTGGATCATCTTAACTATCATTACTCTGAATTCTTTTTTAGGTAGAAAAAGAATTTTCTCTTCATTTGCTTGGTCTGGTGGGTTTTTACCTTGCTCCTTCATCTGCTGTGCATTTCTCTGTCTTCTCATTTTGCTTAACTTACGGTGTTTGGGGTCTCCTTTTTGCAAGCTGCAGGTTCGTAGTTCCAATTGTTTTTGGTGTCTGCCCCCATTGGCTACGGTTGGTTCAGTGGGTTGTGTAGGCTTACTGGTGGAGGAACTGTTGCCTGTGTTCTGGTGAATGAGGCTGGATCTTGTCTTTTTGGTGGGCAGGACCGCGTCTGGTGGTGTGTTTTGGGGTGTCTGTGAACTTAGTATGATTTGGGTAGCCTCTCTGCTAATGGGTGAGGCTGTGTTCCTGTCTTGCTAGTTGTTTGGCGTAGGGTGTCCAGCACTGTAACTTGCTGGTCGTTGAATGCAGCTGGGTCTTAGCGTTGAGATGGAGATCTCTGGGAGAGCTTTCACCATTTGATATTATGTGGGGCTGGGACCAATGTCCTAAACTAGGCTCTCCCACCTCAGAGGCTCAGGCCTGACACCTGGGTGGAGCACCAAGACCCTGTCAGCCACACGGCTCAGAAGAAAAGGGAGAAAAATAAATTAATTAGTTAATAAAATAAAATAAATAAAGTTATTTTAAAATAAAAATTATTAAAAATAAAAAGTAATAAGAAAAAAAAGGAAAGAAGAGATAAATCAAACCAAAAGCAAATCCACCAATGATAACAAGCACTAAAATCTATACTAAAAAAAAAAAAGAAAGATGGACAGACAGAAACCTAAGACAAATGGCAAAAGCAAATCTATACAGACAAAATTACACAAACATACACATACACACTCACAAAAAGAGAAAAAGGAAAAATATGTATATTTAAAATAAAAAAGGAAGAGAGCAACCAAATCAATAAACAAATCTACCAGTGTTAAAAGCTCTAAACACTAAACTAAGAGAAACATAAAGAAACAAATTAGATGCAAACCCCAAGTCTACAATTGCTCCCAAAGTCCACCGCCTCACTTTTGAGATGGTTCGTTGTCTATTCGGGTATTCCAGAGATGCAGGGTACATCCAGTTGATGGTGGAGATTTAATCCGCTGGTCCTGAGGCTGCTGGGAGAGATTTCCCTTTCTCTTCTTTGTTTGCACAGCTCCCGGGGTTCAGCTTTGGATTTGGCCCCGCCTCTGCGTGTAGGTCGCCTGAGGGCGTCTGTCCCCGCCCAGACAGGACGGGGTTAAAGGAGCAGCTGATTATGGGGCTCTGCCTCACTCCGGCCGGGGGGAGGGAAGGGTACAGATGTGGGGCGAGCCTGCAGCGGCAGAGTCGGCATGACGTTGCACCAGCCTGAGGCGCACCGTGTGTTCTCCCGGGGAAGTTGTCCTGGATCACGGGACCCTGGCTGTGGCGGGCTGCACAGGCTCCCGGGAGGGGAGGTGTGGAGAGTGACCTGTGCTCGCACACAGGCTTCTTGGTGGCGGCAGCAGCAGCCTTAGCGCCTCATGCCCGTCTGTGGGGTCCGTGCTGATAGCCGCGGCTCGCACCCATCTCTGGAGCTCATTTAGGTGGTGCTCTGAATCCCCTCTCCTCGCGCACCTGGAAACAATGGTCGCTTGCCTCTTAGGCAGCTGCAGACTTTTCCCCGGACTCCCTCCCGGCTAGCTGTGATGCACTAGCCCCCTTCAGGCTGTGTTCACCCAGCCAACCCCAGTCCTCTCCCTGGGACCTGACCTCCGAAGCCCGAGCCTCAGCTCCCAGCCCCCACCCTTCCCGGCAGGTGAGCAGACAAGCTGCTGGGGCTGGTGAGTGCTGGTCGGCATTGATCCTCTGTGCGGGAATCTCTCTGCTTTGCCCTCCGCACCCCTGTTGCTGTGCTCTCCTCCGTGGCTCCGAAGCTTCCCCCCTCCCCTGCCCCGTCTCTGCCAGTGAAGGGGCTTCCTAGTGTGTGGAAACTTTTCGTCCTTCACGCTCCCTCCCAGACGGGTAGACCCCGTCCCTATTCTTTTGTCTCAGTTTTTTCTTTTTTCTTTTGCCCTACCCAGGTACACGGGGAGTTTCTTGCCTTTTGGTAAGTCTGAGGTCTTCTGCCAGCGTTCAATAGGTGTTCTGTAGGAGTTGTTCCACATGTAGATGTATTTCTGATGTATTTGTGAGGAGGAAGATGATTTCCGCTTAATAATGTTGGGAATTCTAGTTAATCACAGCAGAAATGCAGTGGAAGTAATTCAATCAACAGCAAAGGATTGTCATAAAGGATTGTCATAAAGGATTGTCATGCAACTGGCCTAAAAACTGAGCTAAAACCAGAGCTTCTAATACCAGAAGAAATCCTGGGAGTCTTTTCCATATCTCATTTCTGTGTCTGTTTTGGGTTTTAAGACTATTATAGCTTTTTGTATTTCTGCCACAAAGAAGAAAATGGCTACCAATGTTAGCTAGATTTATATTTCTGCCATCCAAGAGACTAGACACACAAAGACTGAGATTGTTCAGTCCTTATTTTAAATTTCCAAGATGCAACTTACAATAGAATCAAGAAGAATAAAATACTTAGGAATAAATTTAACAAAAGATGTACAAACTTCTCCTCTGAAAGTAATTAAAGAAGATCTAAATAAATGGAAAGACATCCCATCTTCCTCCAAATCTTCATAGATATGAAGACTTAGTATTTGTTAAGATGGCACTAGTCCCCAGTTGTGTCTATGTGTTCAAAATAATCCCTGTCAATATCCCAGGTGCCTTTTTTGCAGAAATTGTCAAGCTCATCCTAAAATTCATACAGAAATGTCACTGACCCTTTATGACAAAAAACAGTGTTGAAATAGGAGAGTAAAGTTAGAGGACTCTACGTCGTGATTTCAAAGCTACAATAATCATGACAAGTGGTACTGGCGTAAGGTAGACATGTAGATCAATGGAATAGAATTGAGAATCCAGAAATAAACCCTTACATTTACAGTCAGTTGACTTTCTACAGAGGTGTCAAAATAATTTGATGGGGAAAGAATAGTCTTTCGAACAAGTGGTACTGAGACACCCACATACAAAAGAATGAAGTTGGACCCCAACATCACACTATACACAAAAATTAACTCAAAATGGATCACAGGCTTAAATGTAAGAGCTAAAACTATGAAACTTTTTAGAAGAAAATACATGCATATATAAGTAAGTGTTCATGACCTTGAGGTAGGCAGTGGTTTCTTCAAGAAACACAAGAAGCACAGTGACCAAAAAAATAAATTGGACTAAATCAAAAGTTAAACTTTTCTGCTGAAAGAAAGTGGGAGGACAACCTAATGACTGAGAAAAAATATTTGCAAATATATATCAAATTAAAAATACTTGTATCAAGAATATATAAATAACTCTTACAACTAAATAATAAAAAGACTCAATCAAAAAATGGGCAAAGAATTTAAATAGACATTTAACCGAAGAAAATAAACAAATGGCCATAAGCAATGAAAAGATGCTCAACATTATTAGTTATTAGGGAAATGTAAATCAATACCACAATAAGAAACCACTTCATACTAGGATGGCTAAAATAAAAAAGGTAGACAATAACAAGTGTTGGTGAGGATGTGGAGAAATTAGAACCCTCATCCATTGTAATGCTAGTGTGAAAGAGTACAGCCACTTTGGAAAACAGTTTGGTAGTTCCTCAAAATGTATGACCCACCAATTCTACTCCTTAGGTATAGACCTAAGAGAAATAAAAACATAGGACCACACAAAAACTTAAACACAAATGTTCACAGCAAGCAGCATTATTCATAATAGCTCAAAAGTGGAAACAACCCAAGTGTCTATCAACTGATGAATGGGTAAACAAGATATGATGTATCCACACATTTGGATATTATTCAGCTGTAAAACAGAATGAAATAATGCATGCTACATTATGGATGAACCTCAGAAATGTTATGCGAAAGGAAGGAAAGCAGTCACAAAAGACCAGCATCATATGGATACATTTTTATGAAAATAGGCAGATCTGTAGAAACAGAAAGTAGAAGAGGGCCTTGGGAGTGGGAGAGGAGGGGGAAGAAAGGGGGGTGACAGCTAATCGGCATGGGGTTTCTTTTTTGGGTGATAAAAATGTTCTAAGTGGATTATGGTGATGTTTGTACACTCTGTGAATATACTCAAAAACTTTGAAGAGAAAAGAAAATTCCCTAGGGAAGGATTCTGAATGCCTTAGTTTAGGCTGTGTATCTACCCTTGGACCCATCAGCTATGGCCAGAGAGGCAAGAAGTCATGTTTTGTGAATATGTCTGCTTCTGTAAGTATGTGGATGGAAGTATAGGGAAGGAGAAGGGGCAGTTTTCAGAAAGGATGGAGAAAACAACAGATGACTCATAACTGAGTATTCCCTTAACCAGAGCACACTAGTACGTTAATATGATGGATATAAATACCTTTTATTAAACTTACCTCTCTCTCTTTGATTTAGTCCGTTAGGAAGGTACCTAGAACTTGCTTGTTGAAAACATTATTGGACATACTAAGCAATGCCTTGACTTACCGACAAGTTCGACTCAATATTATTTTTTCTTTATCTCTGAAGAGACATTTTAACCAAAGGTTGTCAGTAAAGAGGGAGCTGACATTCGCTTTATTTGCCTGTCCTCTCCAAACACAAATACTCCTATGTGAAATGCCACCTGGAGACAGTGGCCGTGGCCCATACATTTAATTACTAACCTTTAATTCATCGCTGGCAGAATCAGCTCTTGAAGCATCTAAGCTAATCAGCCTTCTCTGACGATGCTAATCAATCGTTCAGCAGTCCGCCTTTGGCTTAATTACTCTTGCACTACATTACATTTTCAAAATGTCAAGAATCCTCTTCTGGAAAAGCAATAAATCATTCCTACATGATGTGAGTGGAGAGCCTGTTATTATTCCCTCACACTTGACCTTGGCTGCATGAAGTTAAAATTGATCATTTGCTGTGCAGTGGTACATTATAGAGAAAAGAGATTCAATAAGAATCGTAGCACACAAAAACCAGGGAGGTTTTCAGCACAGTCTTACATCACCTGAAATGAACCAGCTGCTGTCAGATGTTGTTCTTAAGGGTTGGCATGTCTACCACAGCATTTCCTGAAACAGGTGAGCTCTGAGGCTTTTACACTTCCAAATTTCTGAGACCTGAGAAGCATAAAAACACCATCTTACCAGAAATCCAATTAATCTCTTGTTGTAGATTCAAATCCAAAAATGACTACTCATTTTCCTGATATTTTTCTCCAAATTACAAAAAATCATCTACAGATACTTCTCAGAAAATGAGGAGAAAGGAGTAAAACGAAAGAAGAAAGCTCCATGTTGAGATTAAGTAGCAGATTGAGAGTTGGATCTGGGCTCGAATCCTGATCACACCACTCACTACCTACGTGAAGCTGGGCAAGTTATTAAACCTCTGTAAGCCTTGTTTTCCTCATTTCTGCCCTGGGCATAATAACAGGCAAATGCCTCTCGAGCGATGGTTCTTACCTAGGGGCAATTTTGCCCCCAAGGGGGACATTTTGCAGCGTCTGGAGACATTTTGTGGTCAGAACTGGGAGAGGGGTGCATCCAGTGGGTACAAGCCAGGGATGATGCTCAGCATTTTACAGTGCACAGGACAGCCCTTATTGCAAGGGATTACCCAACTCAAAATGTCAGTAGGGTTCGAACGGAGAAATTCTGCTCTCTAGAGCAATTAGCGCAGGTCTTGATACATAAGAAATACTCAGTCATCTCCTCTGTGGTCCCACCTCCAGCTAGGTCGGCTCCTGGATTCTAGTAACAAGCACCTCCTCATCTAGTCTCTCAGCCCTAAGGATGGTAGATGCTTCCACTAAGCCCTGGGTTGTCACATCATCCCATTTTCAGATCTTTCAACATCATTTATGGCTGCACTGGCGGGATCAGCAGAACTGCCATCACCTATGAGCTTGTTGGAAAGATAGGACCATTGTAGGACCCATACCACATCTTCTGGGTCAGAATCTGCATCTAACCAAGATCTCTGGGTGTTTGCATATTAGGGATTGAGAAGCTCTTTCTAGAACTTGTGTGTGTTTGTGTGTGAGTGTATGAAAATCGTCAGTGTCATAACCAACTCAAAAAGCATTTCTATTAGAAAGTTAAATTCCTATTATTCTGGTATTTTAGTATTTGGTAAACCACAACTACAGTGTTCCCTTCAACAAAATGGGTGAAGAAGACAACAAATATTATGTCTTAAAAGCAAATAGGAAAACAAGAAGCAGATGACTAGCTTTAACAGCCCATGGCTAAAGTTTGCAGAGATCACTACAGTTGGCAAGTCTCCAGGGGCTCACTGGTCCATGTGAGAAGGACATGTCATGTGCCAGCAAAGCACATGGTCTCCAGGGCCTGGCTCTAGCCTGGCTTTGGAGCAACCATCCAGGAGCTTCACAAATATTTGTATTCATTTTATTGGAGGCAGAGTTCCCCTTGAAATGGGGCCAACTGAAAGCTACAAAATGCCCTGGAAAGAGAGATCCAATTTAGACTTGTGATCTGTAGAATTTTATAGGCAAAGCAGGTGGCCAGTATTTTGGATCATAATGTTTGTGAGGTTGGACTTGGGGATTTAGAATGACAGTACAAAAAGTATTCGTAAGCCATCAGTATTTCTTACCAGGCCCTTATACTTTAGTAAGAATTTAGTGGAAAGAGCATGTGTCTTATTCTTACCTTCTAATCACCCAGAATGCCTCCATATACTTCTTATAGAAATGTCTCTAGGTGCTTGTTGAAAACAGGTATGCATGTATGGAAGAGGGCTTATCCATGTCCATTTCTCATCTCCTTCTTGAGTGCATGGGGGGGATTATACTTCCCAGACCCCTTTGGATTAGATGGGACAAGATGACTAATTTTAGCCAATGAAATGTGAGTGGAAGTAATGTATAAAACTTCCAGGCTAAAGCATTTAAGAATTGGTGTGATAAGCCACCTGTTAATATGGTGGTGGTTCAAGTTGAAAATCTGGTCCTCTGAGTCATTGAACAGAGGGAGTCCCCACTTACCTACTTGACTTCACATGAATTACTTTTGCTCAATCACTGAGATTTTGGAGTTGGTCTTTTGTAGACTCTTGCAGTTACTTACCTTGATTAATATCAATCAATACCGTGGACTTTTGGGCTAAAATATTAATATAGTCTAAAAGCAGTGGATTTGAAGACACAGATTCAAGTTTTTGTTCCAACACTTAATGAGTGTGTGACATTAGGAAAATCATTAACCATCTCCAGTCTTAAGTAAAATTAGATTGAGCTATATCATCTCTAAGATCCCTTCTTCTCAACTCCAGTGTCCTGGAATTATTTGAAGGTCCATATCATGCTTTCTCCTGCTTCTTGGACACTTCTCCCCTCCCCACACGCTTAATTATTATAAATGATAAGCTCATGTAAATGCAAGTACATACGCTACGCAAATCCTAAGAATATATTATTTATAAAGAGTCATGGAATCAGCTCATGCCTATAAAAATACATTTTTTTAGTGAAGAAGGTTCTATCAGTACATAAGCGATATTTATAGTGCCATGCCTCGTATTTGCCTGATGTATTCATCTCCGTGATTCACAACCAAGAGAGTCTTTCAAAGAAGCCATCATTGTCACAGTGAGGGGTCTGCCCAAAGAAACAGTCATATGAAACTGAACTGTTTCTGCTACCTCTAACTGGATGAGTTTCTGTCTGTACTTTACCCCAGTCCAGTCTCCAACTGGAATCCTGGAGACCAAGGTAGAATAGGCTGAGAAACTGATTCTCTGGAATTTTAGGAGTTATATGACCCTTTGGGGCTGCACTTTGTAAATAGCTTGTGCGTAGGTTTCTTTGGGGGCCTTCAAGTTGCTCCATACCCTCCTTTTGTGTCCAGGGCACAATGCTGTTGCTGTGACATCCTGTCTCCCCCTCCGACCCCAATGCATTCACTCCTTTTTTTTTTTTTCCTCTGGCCTTGGACATGTCAGATTTTACACTACCAAGCTTGGACTGCAGTAAACAGTGGTACTTTCCACCCTCCTTTGGAAAAAAGAACACAGACTCTCCACATTTGATGTGAGAAGCATGCTTATCATAGGTTTTTAAAATGCTAAGCTCTGAGCAGCGATCTGAGGGAAAATAGCCAGGGACTGGAGTGGGGGAAGGGAGTAATTGGGGGGAGAAAGGGCACACAAGGAATAAGCGCACTGATTATTTCAGATGGTGCTTTGTTTTTCGTGAAATAAATATATCCTCCCAACTTGGGCCATCTTTTCAGAGTTCTTCTGAAAACAAGGATGTATTTTCTTTCTCACCGCCTGTCTGTTTCTGGTTTGGCCCCTCTGGGGCTGTTTCAGCTGCTGCTGCCTCCGCCCCTGCTGTTGCTGGATGAATTGTGCTGGTCCCACTGTTTCTGTTCACCACCATTCCAGAAGGAAAGTCCTTTTGTTGCAGCCTTCTCGGGCTTCACAGCTCAAATATGTGTTCAGGAACACCAGAGAATAAAGCTCTTCCATCTATCAGGGAATGCGCGGCAACTGCTTTCTTACCACAGGGCCGACAGAAAATAGAGTTTTCTCATTTTTTCACAGCAGGTGAAATTCTGTGAGGACAGACTTCAAAATAGGAGATGGCACAAAATATCAGTGGAGTGTTTGGGGGTCTTTTGTTTGTTTACATTTGGTCCTTTTTTTTTTTTAATTAATTAATTTACTTATTTTGGGCTGCGTTGGGTCTTTGTTGCCACACACGGGCTTTCTCTAGTTGAGGCGAGTGGGGGCTACTCTTCGTTGCGGTGCGCGGGCTTCTCATTGCAGTGGCTTCTCTCGTTGCAGAGCATGGATTCTAGACGTGCTCTGAAGCACGGGCTTCAGTACTTGTGGCTCATGGGCTTCAGTAGTTGTGGCACATGGGTTTTAGAGCGCAGGCTCAGTAGTTGTGGCGCACGGACCTAATTGCTCCGCGGCGCGTGGGATCTTCCTGGACCAGGGCTCAAACCCATGTCCCCTGCATTGGCAGGCGGATTCTTAACCACTTCGCCACCAGGGAAGTCCCAGTCCTTTTGTTTTTTATACTCAAAATTTGACTGGAAACCGAGGTGCTTCTCGGTTGTTCCTTCTCAAGTGTAGATATATAACAGTAATAACCACTACTGTAAAGTCAAACTTTTTTTCCTACTAATTCATACTAAAAGGAATATTGCTCAAATTTTAGTTCTTTGTTTTACAGTAATTTATTCTCCCGTACTTCCTGAATTCTTTAGAAAGAAGTCTAAATTCTATTGAAATGTTTAGAACAAAAGTTTAATCTTATTTTTAGTCTTTGGCTTCAAACATACATTTGCTCTGCTTTCTTCTTTTCTGATATTCAACTGACTTTGAAATTACCTTTCTTTCTCTCCTGTTTTCTACCCACTCTTTGTCCACTAATATGAGTTTGCTGCCTTACCTCTCTTTCTGGAGATATCTCAGTTTTTCTCTTCTTTGAAATAAATTGTTTTCTTTTGCCCTCTTTTCCTGTATAACCCTATTTCCCAATTATCGTTTCTTTACCTTTTCCTTCCCATTTCTATCAGAGTCTGAATCAGTTCTACTTGCTTTTACCCTACTGGCAGTTGTCAAGAAGTATAGTAGAGTGTAGAATAACAAATAAATAAAAAATTGGCTTACTTGTTTATTAAGAAATTAAAACGTATGTTTCTTATAAGGGTGAAATTCTTCCCATGCCTTGGTAGCACCATGGAAGGAAAGTGTCTTTTCATAAAATCATACTCACTATGGGGCTTCCCTGGCGGTGCAGTGGTTGGGAGTCCGCCTGCCGATGCAGCGGACACGGGTTCGTGCCCCGGGTCCGGGAAGATCCCACGTGCCGCGGAGCGGCTGGGCCCGTGAGCCATGGCCGCTGAGCCTGCGCGTCCGGAGCCTGTGCTCCGCAACGCGAGAGGCCACAGCAGTGAGAGGCCCGCATACCGCAAGAAAAAAAAAAATTATACTCACCGTGATCTTATTCTTGGTAAAATGTTGCTAATTTCATTTCATGGTAGATTAAAGATAAACAGCAATGTTTGATAATTCTCGTATCTAGAGGGAGGAATCTCCTCTCCCTTGAACGTGGGTGAGCTGTGTGACTGCTCTGAGAAACAGAATTTGGTGAAAGTTTGACTAGGCAGTTTGGGCACAGGCTTGGAAAGATTGTGTATCTCCTCATCCTCTCTCTGGGAACACTCACTCTCAGAGCCTTCAACTACCATGAAAAAGTCTGACTCCTCTTGACCATACTGGAGAAGCCACGTGTAGGTGTTCCTTGCAGTAGTCCCAGCTAAGCTCAGCCTTCCAGTCAAGGCTCCAGACTCACAAAGTGAAGCCATCATGGACCTCCAGACCAGTCCATCTGTCAGTCAACACCACCAGGTGACCCCAGTCAACATTTTTGAGGGCAGAAGAACCATCCTGTCAAACTATACAGAAATTCCGGACCCATAAAATTCTGGAAAATCGTGAAATGATTGCTGTTTTGAGATACTATGTTTTAGAATGATTTGTTACACGGCAGTTAATAACTGGAATGCCTTTTATGCTGCCAGATTTTACTATGGGCTGGTGGGCCTGGAAGGACCCTCAGACAAGATGTAAGTTTCTCCCTTGGGCCAACTTGGAACCAGAGAAGCAGCTGCCCTCACTTTTTCCTGGCCACTTGAGCAAAAGGATAATATCTTGCTTAGCCTGAAGCTACTCATTGTAATTTGAACCCCAATCAATAAATTCAATGTGTAAGAAATTTAAATTTCTTTATTTTTTTCAAAACAGCTTTGGCTTTAAGCTTTTATTCCACTTACATGTGTTATCAGAGAATCCTTCCCTTTCCCTGGGATCAGCAAACTACAGTTTCTAGGCTGCGTGTTTTTGTATGTCCTGAAGGCTTAGAATTTTTTTTATGCATTTAAAGAGTTGTTTAAAAAAACAAAGAATATGCAACAGAGACAAAGTATGGCATGCAAAGTCTAAAGTATTTGGTATCTGACCTTTTACAGAAAAAGTCTGACAACTCTCGGTAAAGACAAAGAGTTGGGGTAGCTAACAATCTACAGTCATCTTTTATGCTTATGATCTCTGAGATACTCTCCTGCTTAGATAACAGACATCAGTGGATTTGAAGACACAGATTCAAGTTTACCTCTTGTCTCATCTAGAAGTTTCCTTTGGGTCTTGGAGTTCTCCCTCCTATTGCTGTCCACAAAGGTAATCATTTTGCTACTCCTGCTCCACATACGGGAAACACTTTGGATAGCGTCCAAAGCCCTCCGTCACTCAGTCCTTCTGAGGCCCACAGATATTATTCACAGAAACCCCATGCAGCTTCATCAAACACTCCCTACCTAGACTGTGCATTTCTGCTCTAGGATATGCTGCCAACACAATGTTCTGGCTGGGAAAGGGGGCATGGGTCCCCTCCACTCATACATCCCTCACTTCTATCTGCCAGTCCTGTTTTTCTTCCCCAGGACTCACTCCTGGACAAGAAAGGGAAGAGGTTCATGATGTATTCATTATTTACTGAGCTTCCACTAAATGGCAGGCACTGTGCTGGGCACTTTGATCGACCAGTGAACAAAACAAAGATCCTTGCACCATTCTAAAAGAAGTAGCAGACAATGAACAATAGAAAAAAATGAATAAGTACATTATCTATTTACTAAAAGCATATAGTACTAAAGTAGATACAGAAAGTGCAACCAAGGAAGAACAAATAGAAGACAGTAAGAGGAATAAGTCAGAGGTGGAGAGTCTTAGGGCAGGCTTTACTGAGGATAAATATTTGAATAAAAATCTGAAGGAGGTCAGTAAATGAGCCATGTAGTTAGCCATCCGGGAGAAGAGTATTCCAAGGTACTGAAGACAGCAGTATGCCTGACCTGTTCAAGCAACATGAGGGAGGCTGGTGTAAACAGAAAGGAGTGTGATCAGAAAGAGAGTAGGGCATGTGTGTGGAGTCTTGTAATCCTTGTTAAGATCTTTTTGGTTTCAAGTTTGAGTACCATCAGAAGCCTTGGCAGGGTTTTGAGTAGAGGAGTTGGTCTGATCTGGCCTAGGTTACAACAGAAATCACTTTGTCTGCTCTGCTGAAATCAGATTAAGGGTGTGGGGCAAGAGTAAAAGCAGGTATACTTGTTGGGGAATTATGGCAATTGTCTAAGCATGTCATTATAATAGCTCAAATTTAAGGTGACAGCAAGGAGAGGATAAAAAGTGATAAAACTCACCATTTCTAAGATTCCATTATTCCCCCTTCAAAATTGTCCTCCTCAGCTCAAAAATTATTTTATAGATTAAAGGTGTAAGTTTGCTCTTAAATGATCATGTAGTCTCCAAATCTGTGGACTAGGTCCTGAAATATTGCCCTTCCCTTCAAGACCCAGGCTTTTAAATCTCAAAACATGGGAAGAATTCCCTTTTTCTCTGCCTTCCAGGGAACAAGTCCCTTCCCTGCATCCTAGGATAGCCTCACTGCAACTTGATTGATGAAAGAAGGCTGGGACAAAGGCAAAGTAGGAAAGACTAGGGGAAAACCACCCATTACTATCATCATTACCATCCCACTCTCACTTTGCTACATCACAAGTAGAGAGGCTTGTTCCAAGTCAAGCTTGTTGTGAGGGAACATACATTACAAGATAATCTCACTTTGATGGAGCTTCTTATCTTTGGTGATCTTCAGCTGGCCTCAGGAGACCACAGGATAACGGAAGCCTATTTAGGCAGGAGAGAACCTTCCAGTACCCTCGTGAATAAGGGTATGTTGGATCAGTCTTGGGATCCAGAGTTAGCAGTGAGTATAGGTTAACAAATCTCTCCCTGATTTCTACCTTTTTTTAATCCCAAAGTCCCATTCTCTCTTCCCTATCCTTCTAATGGTTGATTCTTGCCTTCTTAATGACTCTGTGAGCCCCAAATCTGCTGAGTGCCTGAAGTCATTTACTCCAGGTCAAATGGACACTAAGCCACAGAGACAAGCTTCAGGCAAGCCTCTCTGGCTCAGAGCCTGCACTTTCAGGCACTAGGAAAACTGTATCCCACTGTTGTCAGCAGTTTGACTATGATGTCCTTCGATGTGGCTGGCTGTCTTGTATTTATCTTTCCTGAGTTAACTGACTTCATGAGTCTATGTCTTCTGTGTTTCCCCAAATTTAGGACATGTTGGGCCATTATTTCTTCAGATGTTTTTCCTGCTTCATTCTCTCACTCCTGTCTTTCTGGGACCCCAATTATACGTATGTTACTTCTTTGGCTATTGTCCCACAGATCCCTGAGAGTCTGCTGATAACTTTTAATTCTCAGATTGAATACTTTCTATTGATCTATCCTCCCATGGGCTAACTTTTCTTGCATCTCCAATCTGTTGTTAAGGCCATTCAGAGAATTTTCTATTTTAGATCCTGTATTTTTCAGTTCTGGAATTTCTACTGGGTTCTTTTAAAAAGTTTTTATTTTGCTGCTGATATTTTCTATCTTTTTTTCTCACAAAAAGCATATCTTCCTTTGTGTCTTTGAGTATAGGTGTAAGACATGCTTTAAAATCCTTGTCTGTTATTTTAGTACCTAGTTCATCTCAAGTTTGGTCTTGGTGGATACTCATTTCTCTTGAATATGGGTTGCATTTCCCAGTTTCTTCATGTTATAAGAAAATTTGGATGGTATCCTGGATATTGAGTGTGATTATATCAAAGAGGCTCTGGATTCTGTTATGTTCCTTTGAAAACTATTGATGATTTTTGTAAGTAAGTTAACTTTGCTGAACTCAAACTGCAAACTTTTTCTCACCTGCCATTTTAGCCTTAGCTGGGTTGTTTGCTGTCCTCCCATGCATGTGTGATGTGGGGGTCAGCCACAGACTGGGACAAGATTTATATACAAAATCGGGAACTCTCTGTCTGTACCTCTCCTTTCTGTGATATCTCCCCTCACTTTCCAGCTGCTGGACTTACTGTGAACATTGACTTTTTTTTTTTTTTTTGCGGTACGCAGGCCTCTCACTGCTGTGGCCTCTCCCGTTGCGGAGCACAGGCTCCGGACGCGCAGGCTCAGCGGCCATGGCTCACGGGCCCAGCCGCTCCGCGGCATGTGGGATCTTCCCAGACCGGGGCACGAACCCGTGTCCCCTGCATGGGCAGGTGGACTCTCAACCACTGCGCCACCAGGGAAGCCCCTGACTTCTTAATTTCAAGCCACTTCACTGCAAGTTGTTCTCTCTGAGTTTGCACTGACCCACATGGCAGAGTAGGGACTTCCCTAAGACGAAAGCCATGAAAGTGGGAAACTCACCAAGTGCCATTCCCTTTTTTTGTCAACTGTCCACTCCCCTTACAGTGTCTGCTTTCCTCTGGTGGTTCTCCCATGCCTTTAGATAGTAGTTTTGTAGTTGTTATCTCCAAGAGTGTTAGTCAAACAGGAACTGCTCAAATATTACCGAAAATGAAACCCTCTCACTTTTCGCAAGTCTTCATTTACTCATCTCTCTTCCATTATTCGAGAGCCAATTGCAGGGCTATAATTTATTCATCTCTATTTCTGATGCCAAGAGGGTTGTACTCAGTGTGTGATCCCTGGGCTGGCAGCATTAGCCTCATGTGGGAGCTTGTTAGAACTGCAGACTCTCCGAGATGTACTGAACCAGAATGTACACTATAACAATACCCCAGGGATTTCATTTGTATGTTAAGTTTGATAAGCGCTGGTACAGAGCACACTGAGGGCCACAGCATGGGCACATGGCAAATACTAATTGAAAGTGTAAATAAATAAATTCTTCATCTAGACATTTACTGCTAAGTGTGGTATATTTGCGTTGAGAAATCATTTTCCTCTCAGATTTTAATAACATTTGGTTTTATATATTTTCCTCCTAAAGAACCTCCTCCTAAATTAGTAGGAGATTTGGTTGGCCAATGTGAGTCTGAACAGTAAAGGAGATTTTAAAGGGCCATCATAAAATGGAAAGTATGACCAGTGTCAGCCACTGCATTTATAGGAGAACCAGCATCACGTGTGGTTGTAATTGAAATAAGAAATTTTATGAATCACATCTTTGGTCTGCTTTTTTTTTTTCAATATTTATTTATTTGGCTGCGCCGGGTCTTAGTTGCGGCACACAGGATCTTTAGTTGCGGCATGCGAACGCTTAGTTGCGGTGTGTGGGATCTAGTTACCTGACCAGGGATCAAAGCCATGCCCCCTGCATTGGGAGCATGGAGTCTTAGCCACTGGACCACCAGGGAAGTCCCAATACCCACACTTTTTTTTTTTAACATCTTTATTGGGGTATAATTGCTTTACAATGGTGTGTTAGTTTCTGCTTTATAACAAAGTGAATCTGCTATACATATACATATATCCCCATACCTCTTCCCTCTTGCATCTCCCTCCCAACCTCCCTATCCCACCCCTCTAGGTGGTCACAGAGCACCAAGCTGATCTCCCTGTGCTGTGTGGCTGCTTCCCACTAGCTATTTTACATATGGTAGTGTATATATGTCCATGCCACTCTCTCACTTCGTCCCAACTTACCCTTCCCCCTCCCCGTGTCCTCAAGACGTCTGTGTCTTTATTTCTGTCCTGCCCCTGAGTTCTTCAGAACCTTTTTTTTTTTTTAGATTCCATATGTACGTGTTAGCATACGGTATTTGTTTTTCTCTTTCTGACTTACTTCACTCAGCTTTTCCCCCAGCCTCTAGGCCACAGATAAAAATCTCCCTCAAAAAGAATTTCCCGCCCCCATCCCATGCATAAATTCATCCAGATGAAAGCATTCTTTTTTATTGGCAGACAAAGCTGATGATAATTATGGGCCCTGACAAAGCACACCCTGTCATAAAAATATTTCTGATAAATGTTTATAGTTTAGAAAACTACAAAATAATTTTCAAATATAGAACATAGAAAAAGCTTGACAGAAGCCAAATGAATTTCTTCCTTTACATTTAAAAACCATTCTACTTGATTAAAAATTTGTTCACTCTTCTTCAGCTAATGGTAACTCGATGTAATTTTATATGCATTGCATTCTTTAAAGGAAAATCATAATTTAAAAGCATGCAAATGGAAAACAATGCTAGTAAACAAAAGAACTGTCAAATAGGAAAAAGTTGTAAATAAAACAGGAAAAAAGAGAATCATCAAGAGGAATTTGTAACACATACACGGAGAAGCAACAAAAACATGTTTGTGCACCGGGACCATGGTGATTATTTTTCCCACAGATGTGAAAATAATATCAAAATTCTTACCCATAACGAAATTAGTTAAACATCCTCTCTCTTTCCAAGTTATCAGTAATTTTTCTGCCACATAGTAGGTGAAAGCTAGTGTTTTCTTTGTTTTCCCCATCCTAAGCACATGATGTTATTAAGTGCTGCTTTGTGAAAATGACACTTCTAAATAAGAATGGGACAACACATAATAAACCCTCCTTTAAAAGAGAAGTGTCATTTTTGTCTGAATGCCAACATAAATTCGCTTTTTGATAGATAGCTGGAGTAGCTATCAGTATTTAAAATCAGCTAATAATTGGCAGCTATGAATTCTCAAATCATGGAAAAGAATCGGCAGTAGAATTACTCTAGAAATGAAAAAATCACTGTCAACCCAGTTTTTTTTTTGGAGTGGGCATTAGGATTGGCCAAGAATATGTTATCTCACTGGACTAATTTGGTGCAAGCTTTAGCCAGGTCCCTGTGGACCCTAACCCTAGCTCATCCCTTCCCCCTGGCTTTCCAGCAGGATCACTGCTAATGGAGACGTGGATCCATCTCTACAAACTCTGCATTACCGAACAGCCATCAGGAGCATGAGTTCTAGAACCAAACACGCCTTGGTTTAAATCCTGGCGCTACCGTATCTTCGTGATATAACCTTTGGCAATTTAATTAACTTTTTAAAAAAATTTTATTTTATTTATTATTTTTTTAACTTAACTTTTAAGCCTCTGTTTCTTCGTCTTTAGAATGAAGAGGAGTTATAACCTTCCTTTTGTCATAGGATTGTTGAAAGAATTAAATGAGACAGTTCATGGAATGTCATTATTATAGTATTTGACAGAGAGTAGCTGCTCTACAAATGGTTCCTTCACTTCCTTCTTCTCCTCCTCCTTCTGTTCTTGCCGTAAATGAATTTTCAGGATGTAAAGTTTGTCGAGTGGATGATAAGCGGTGGTGCCAGCCAGGACTCTGAAATAGTTAATGTCTAGAGCAGCCCTGTCCAACAGATTCTGTTTGATGATGGAAATGTTCTAACCTATGCTGCCCAATATAGTAGCCACTAACCAACCACCTGTGGCTAAGGGGCCCTTGAAGTGTGGCTGGTGCAACTGAGGTGCTGAATTTTATTTCAGTTTTTAATTTTAATTTTATTGAAGTATAGTTGATTGGTAATGCTATGTTAATTTCTGCTGTACAGCAATGAGGTGGTAAATTTTAAATTTTATTTAATGTTAAATTATTTAAAATACAAATTTAACTAGCCACAGGTGGTTAGTAGCTACTGGATTGGACAGTGCAAATCTAGAGCAAAGATCACAAGCTTACGTGCATGCAGGGAGTAGACAGGTGACAGAAATCATTGAAGTGTGTTGAGTGTATGATAGGGTATGGTGGGACTTGTGGAAACTAGAGACATATGCCTTGTCTAAAGGAGTCAGCCAGTACTAGCCTTGGCCAGCGCTGCTGGGTAGGTGTTTGTCCAGCTTTTCTACTGTTTCAGGAGAAGCCAGGACCGCAAGTTTTCATGCAATGTCTTCCTCTTCTTTAACGTGTCAACTAATTTAAAAATTTTTGGAGCACTGCAGGCCAAACAAAATATATTTACTAACCAGATGTAGGCCATGAAACATCGGTCTGCAGCCTCTAGTTGAGAGCCTACCCCTAAAATCGTGGGAAAGTCACCAAATTAGACTGTCCATAGGACGAGCAGGGAGCATCAGCCTTGTTACCATGTCAAGTAGATTTTCAGGAAATGGGCCTTCTCGGGGACCCCATTAATGACGGCCTCATTGCCTACATCAAACCTTCAGAAACTATCTCAATTCTGGGTCCTCCATTCCCCGTGGCTTTTATAAGCTGAAAGAAGCTAGTCTAAGAAGAAGGAATCTTGCAAAGACAGTAGGGTTTCCTGGTCCAGCTCATCCCCAACACTTGGTGTCCACTGGTATAAGCATCTTACCCAAAGAGGAGAGTGACAGGGACAGGAACAGGTCCGTCTTCCATGTTCTAAATTCTTAGGATTCTTCCATGTTCTAAATTCTTAGGATTGGCAAGCCCCAACTGATGGAGAAATCAAAAAGTTTCTGTCCTGCTTGAACACGAAGCTCTGTGGCATCTGGTGACCCTGTGAAGCCACCGGAGTTCCCCCCAGTGTATTCATTCATTTATTCGCTCACTTATTGAACAGGTATTTGTTAAGCATCTCTTACGTTTGACTCGCCAGTGCTGTCTCATTCCCCACCACCTGGGCGTGGAGCGTGGTGGAGTCAGCTTTCAGCCTTGTCTTCAAGTGGGAGCCAGATGTGAAGGCAACATATCACCCAGGTTAAGAGCATTAGCTTTGGCCTCAGGCCCAGGATTCAGATTGTCCACTTCCTCTCTGTGTGGTCTGAAGCAAGAGACTTTATTTTAGGGCACTGAAATTTTATTTCACTACATTTCACTTAAGATGATCACACAATGTCTATTCTTTTTTTTCTTAATTGAAGTGTAGTTAATTTAAAATGTGTTAGTTTCTGGTGTATAGCAAAATATATATATATAAATAGTTCTTTTTCATATTCTTTTCCATTATAGTTTATTACAAGGTATTGAATATAGTTCCCTGCTCTATTACAGTAGGACCTTCATGTTTATCTATTTTATACACAGTAGCTAAGCAAGAGACTTTTTTTTTTTTTTTTTAAATTTATTTATTTATTTATGGCTGTGTTGGGTCTTCGTTTCTGTGCTAGGGCTTTCTCTAGTTGTGGCAAGCGGGGGCCACTCTTCATCGCGATGCGCGGGCCTCTCACTATCGTTGCCTCTTTTTTTTTTTTTTTTTTTTTTTTTTCTCCGGTACGCGGGTCTCTCCCTGCTGTGGCCTCTCCCGTTGCGGAGCACAGACTCCGGACGCGCAGGCTCCACGGCATGTGGGATCTTCCCGGACCGGGGCACGAACCCGTGTCCCCTGCATTAGCAGGCAGATTCTCAACCATTGCGCCACCAGGGAAGCCCAAGCAAGAGACTTTTTAATTCTTAGTACGAAATGGGAAAAGTAAGAGTATCTTCCTTAGAAGTTGGTGAGAAGATTAGATAAGATAAGCATGTCAAGGACTTAGCATAACCATAGCAAGCTCTCAATTAAAAAAAAATTTAAAAAAAAAAAGGACATTTACAAATAACGGATTACATCTCTGCTCCATGCAGTAGTATACCAAGGGGAGGGTGCAGTGGGCGTTTTCTGTCTCAGCCAAGACGAGTATTTTATCGTTGACTTTGTTTACAATTGCTGGGGCACGCTGATAATTAAAGGCAGACTGACTTTTAGTCAGTTTTATTATCGGTTTAAAGGCCTCTACAGACGTCGCAGTCTGTTATCATCCGCTCCCCGGGCGACTGCTGCCCCTGGCCTCCACTGACCATATTTAGGTGCATCGCTGGCTTCATATTTACCCCTTTTGTCGTCTTGCTCTCTGAATATCTTCAATACTGGTTTTAGTCCCTCTTGGAATCATAGGTGCATTGTGTATGTAATGGTGAGTTGAAAAATAGACTCCATGCAAACACGTATCGAGCGCTATGATCCAGGGTGACCAACTTGTGCCAACTTGCCCAGGACTTTGCCAGTTTGAGCACTGAAAGTCCCATGTTCCCTCAGTTCTGTGCAGCTGGGGGACAGCTGGTTATCCGAGACACGCCACACATTAAGGAAAGATGGTGGAAAGATAAGAAGCCAGGTTCTAATACCACGAGTTTGAATATCACTCACTGTAATATCAGTGGAGAATGAACTACAGTTGACCCTTGAACAGCAAGGGTTTAAACTGTGCAGATCCACTATACGCAGACATTTGTCAATAAATACCTGCAGTACTACGGGACCAGGGTTGGTTGAATCCGCGGATGCAGAACCGTGGATGCCGAGGAACCGCAGATCCCGAGGGGGGACTGTAAGTTATAGAGACGTTTTTGACTGCGAGGGCAGTCTGAGCCCCTAACCACCTCATTGTTCAAGGGTCAGCTGTACTCACCAAATACACACACACACACACACACACACACACATTTAAGAGCTTGGCTAACACACGCCGTACCCAGATCCCCTGCCTTTGGCATCACTCAAACATCTGCCTCCACCCACTGATCACCTCCATGTGTCCACACTCATTTAACCAAACCTGGAAGCACAGAGTTACCAACCAGCTCTTCATGCCCTTTCTTGTCGGCTGTGTTTTTATGTGCCTGCCCAGGGAGTGTTCAACACGCTCCGAAGGAGGCCACACAGACACGCAGCCTGGGCCAAACGGGATCGTTGCATAATTGATAATAGGCCTTTGTATTCACATTCTATTTAGATTATTGTACAAAGCAGGTGACAGGTGTTCAGAGAACATTACCCAAGCTGCCTGTTGCCGAGAACATCCTGAGACCAGCTGGGGCAGGGAGCCCAGAGGAAATCCCCTGAGTAATTTAATAGTTCACAGGGCTTTGAGTTGGTGAGGATTACAACCAAGAATTCAAGTGATATTGACCACCCACTTAAGAAGGGCCTTTGTGCTTTTCCCTTCTACACTTATTATTTTTGTTCCCAGGGAAATTGCTGCATGGTGATCGAGGTGAAAACTTTTTTTTGCAAAAGGGTGCATGTTGTCGCTTAACACAAGAAACAATGGGAAAGAAAGCATCTAGTAAGGGAGAAGGCTGCTTTGAAACGCCCAGTATTGGGTATGCCCGGTTGGGGTGGATGGGGGTTGCTAACTTCTCTTTTCAAAAGATTTGTACCAGAGCCAGATGTTTAAGGAAAATTGTAGAATGCAACTTTCAGGATCAGGAGCTGGTTCTGAAACAGAGCTAGCCAGAACATTTCACTTGATTTCTCAGAATTCATCCTCTAGGTTCACAGCTGAAGTTTTCACACTTAATAGAGCCGCTACATTGCTCTATGTTTGAAAATTTACTTAACAGTTGGTCTCACTTTTTGACTATTTCTCCCCTGCTTTCTCATGCATTTTGGTTTTTCACAACAAGTTTGGGTCAAAATTCATGCACTGGCTCATTCCCCAAACATTTACTAAGTATGCTTTCAACACACTGTGTGAGACGGGATTCATTCAATATCCATCCTACAGATACTTCTGGAGTATCTACTAGGTGACAAGCTCTATGCAAGGCAATGAGGACACGTTCTGTACAGGGAGCTTACATTCCAACAGGGCAGACAGAGCCGTTTGGTGGTACTTGCTGTGGAAAAATGTAGAGTGGAGTAAGGGAGGGGTGAGAGGTGCTGAAGTAGGGGAGTGGAAGAGACTATATAACTGGAAAATGACGAGTGAACTGGCCAAGTGGACATTTCCGGGCAGAACGTTCCTGGCACGGGAAATAGGCTGTGTGAAGGCCCTGTGTCAGAGGATACCTGGGATGCTTGAGGCCACAGTAAGGACTTCAGCTTCATTCTGAGTGAAATGGGAAGCCTTTATAGGGGTTTGAATAAAGGAGCGATGGGATCCAAGTCAGGTCTTAAGATCACCCTGATTGCTGTCTGAAAACTAGTAAGGGTCAAGAATAGATGATGTAGGGAGACTTCTTAGAAGTCTGTTGGAATTATCCAGGGAAGATAAGGCAATACACAAATATGTAATTCTAGCCTTCAACAAGCATGTAACTACTTGGGAAAACAGATCTTGGCAGCATATTATTTAAATGGAGGCAAAATGGAATAAGAAAAAGTAAGTGGAGGAAACAGTGGCTAATTGTTTCCATTAGGGAAGGCTTCTTGGAGGAGGTGTCTGTGAGAGACTTAAACTTTTCATTTCATTCTTTAGACCTCCTTCATTCTCTCCTCTTTCTCTTACTTCTTCCCTCTCTCCATCTTTCCATATGCCTCTCTCTCTCTTGTTGTCTTTCTTTTGATAACCTTTCTTACCTTAGTGGTAGCTAAACATTAGCTAAAACCTAACTTTTATAATACCTTTACAGTACCTTACTTTTACTACCCTCAACTCTGCTATAGCTTCATTTTTCTCTCCTCAGGCAAATAGAGTTCAGTACATTGAATACTGTTTTAAAGAAGGTTTTAAGCACTGAAAGATGGATTTTGATATTCAAAATATGACACTTTATTAAACTGATTAAAATATCATTTGAAATGGAGGGGTTGGGAGTAGAGAGGGAAGTACAGATGAAATTTGATAGGCAGAAGTTCAGTAATGGCTAAAGCAGAGCCATGAGCATAGAGGTTGAGGACACCATTCTCTCTACCTCTGTGGATGTTTGAAATGTTCTCTAATAAAATATTTTAAAACCTCATTAGATCATTCTCATGACAAATTGCCATCTGTGATACTACATGTTTGGTATCTTTTAGAAGTGATATCTTTGAAAGTCTTTTCTTTAGGAACTGATCTCTGAATAGAACGGTTTTTAAGAGTAAACATTTCAGGAAGTAACTTTCTTGCGGGCCTGTCACTGTTGTGGCCTCTCCCGTTGCGGAGCACAGGCTCCGGACGCGCAGGCTCGGCGGCCATGGCTCACGGGCCCAGCCGCTCCGCGGCATGTGGAATCTTCCCGGACCAGGGCACGAACCCGTGTCCCCTGCATCGACAGGCGGACTCTCAACCACTGCGCCACCAGGGAAGCCCCAGGAAGTAACTTTTAAACATACGAGCAGACTGGTGCAGATTTTCCTTTGAATTTGACTTAACGATATACCACTTCTTGTTTTACACTCTTAGTTCCATAACATTGGCTTTCAGTTTGATAATGTGTATCTAGAGGTCATTGGAAATAGCTGTGATGGTTTGAAGCAGTTCTATAGTAAGGCAGACCTTCCTAATCAGGGCTCAGCATGGGATAGGTGTGTAACATTATCTGTGGAACTGATCGCCAAAGCAATTTGTATCCAAATACCCATTCGCAATCACTTAGTCTACTAATTCTTAAAAAATAGAACACTAGAGGGCAGTCTTCACATTGAGAAAGAATGGAAAGGTATAGCCGGTGTAGCAGTATATAGCAGTATAGCAGTCAGACTGACAATTTTAAATAGCCTTCTAATTGAGAGATTATGTTAGATTAACCTTCATATTTTTATATAACTTCACTGCTAGTGTAGCATACTTTATATATTTTCACATATTTTATATAACTTCACTACTAGTGTAGCTCGAAAGTATCAAAGTCATTCAGATGTGCCTTATATAAGTATATATGTGTTTACCTTTTCATAGAATATATAGTAAGGATTATATTACATCACAAATTTGATTTTCTTTAGACCTTAATCTGATAAGATATCCTTTGACAATCTTGAAAACCTAATTTAGGAGACAGCATATTGAAACACAAACTTGAATGGGTTAACTAAACTCTCAGCAAACGTACAGCCCCCAAATCCAGAGCAATTTAAATGCTTCACAATGACTGTCTTCTTTTCCTGCTTCATTGGAACCTATTTTCCTTCCCAAATAATGAGTGTGATGGCTCCAAGGCCATAGTTTCCAGGTAACGAGCCCTTTATCGGTTGTTTTCCTGCTACCAGATTCTTTTTTCTCTCCAAACACTCATTTGAACGTGTGTTTATTCCCGTGATACATTTTCTTCTCTTTGTACAGATGACATCTACCAGCATCCCAAAGTCCCAGAAGATTTCACATTGATGATTCCATTTATATAAAATTTCTGAGTCACAACAGTTTAAAAACTGACAATATGTTAGCGGTTGCTAGGGGGATTAGGAACCATGGGAGGAAGGGAAGGAGGTGGGAGGAAGTTGAGTGTAGTTATTAAAGGGCGACTCATGTGATCCTTGTGGTGATGAAACCGTTCAGTATCTTGACCATGGTGGTGGAGACAGGAGCCTACACAGGTCGTAAAATTGTATAGAACTAAATATACACATACAGACCCAAGGCCAAGTGAAACTGGAGAAATCTGAATATGATTGGCAGATTGTCTCTATGTTAATGTCCTGGTTGTGCTGTTAAACCATAGGTATTTTGGTTTTGTTTTTAAAGATCAGGGTTTTCTTGTTGTTTTTGTTTTGTTTGGCCGAACTGTGCCGCCCACGGGATCTTAGTTCCCCGACCAGGGATCGAACCCGTGGAAGTGTGGAGTCCTAAGCACTGGACCACCAGGGAATTCTCCTATTAAACTATAGTTTTGCAAAATGTTAACACTGCTGGAAATCAGGTAAAAGGTACATGGAATTAGCTTCTCTGTTTAATTTGTTGAAACCAAATGTGAATCTTCAATTATCTCAAAGTAAAATTGCAATTAAAAGACTATATAAAGCAAGCATTAAAGAATCCAAACAGGACTTCCCTGGTGGCACAGTGGTTAAGAATCTCCCTGTCAGTGCAGGGATCACGGGTTCCATCCCCGATCCGGGAAGATCCCACATGTCACAGAGCAACTAAGCCCATGCACCACAACTACTGAGCCTGCGCTCTAGAGCCCATGAGCCACAACTACTGAGCCCGCGTGCCGCAACTACTAAAGCCCGCGCACCTAGAGCCCATGCTCTGCAACGAGAAGCCACCGCAATGAGAAGCCCGTGCACCGCAAAGAAGAGTAGCCCCGTCTTGCCACAACTAGAGAAAGCCCATGCACAGCAACAAAGACCCAGTGCAGCCAAAAATAAATAAATTAATTAAAAAAAAAAAAAGAATTCAAACAACACAGCTCCTCAGTCCATGGAAATCTAAATATGTCTTCAGAGTCTTAACCAATTTTTTTCCGCTTATTCAGACTTAAATTTTCTAGAACAACATCTGCAAAGTGGTTGTTTCTCAGTCCTAAGACTATGGCCCAAGAGTTGATCAAAATAATCTGAGACAATAGTTCCCTAAGGCAAAAGGGGAAAAAAGTAATTTCCAAAGTAGACTGGCTATTTGAACACTTGCCACAAAAAATTACAGTATTGGAGAGAAAAATGGTAATTCTGGGAAAGCACAAATCTTTCCTCACTTATCATGCTTTCATCATATTTTGCCAGGCTGTGTGGATGAGACGTGAAATAACATCGGCGTGTTTGTTCAGTTGATGCGAGAGCATTGGTAATAAAATCTTTTTTTCCCCACCCTATACATACTAAGCTCTTCTGTGATCCTTCTGTCACCTCTCTTATCACATGATCAGGCTTGTCACTGCCAAATGTCCTGGGCCTTCACTTCTCAGGAGGCCTGACTTCTCCAATCTGATTCAAGTAACAATGTATTGTCTAAAAAGTGAAAAGCAAAGAAGATGTATAGATGTGACACTCCCCTCGCCCCCGTGATACCACCTCACACACAAAACCCAGAATGACCTCTGATCTCCACATGACCAGTGGAAACATTTTTGTCCTTGGCTTCTGGCAAAGGAGTCTTTTCCAGGAATCAGGTGACCTTTGAGGTTGCACCTAAGTGAAGGGGAGATTAGATGAATGAGTCAGGATAGGGTAAGCTCTGCTGTGGTAACAACCACCAAATCCTAAAGTGACCAGATACGATACCCATGGGCTCAGATGACAGAGACAAGCCCCCCCCCCCACCTCCAGCACACACTCATGAGTGCTCGTGAAAACTGGAGGAAATGAAATAAAGTCTGTCGTCTGATTGACGGTATTGTGCCAGTGGCGGGTAGGCAGAGGAGAGGGACGAGGGAATGAATGAAATCCTTCTGAGTGCTCGGAAGGTGGAAACCTGGAAATACTTGGCAAATAGTGTGAACGACTGTGATACTGAAGCAAGCAGTGAGCTGCAAAACAAGCTGTCTGGGGTGTTCTGAGTTCAAATTCAGGGCCTCTCAACAAGCGATCCAGGGAGTCGCCTTACTAAAGAAAGTCCTTCCCCCTAGGTGAATTCAGGCTCTGCTACTTATTAATGCTGGGACTTTGAGTCCATTACAGCACCTCTAAGCTTTAGTTCCTTCATTTGAAAAATGGGTTTGTTGAGAAGATTAAAGGAGATGACGTATGTGGAATGTTCTGTGTGAAGTGTACAGGGAGGTGCTCAGATAGCAAATACACAACGCGTTAGCATTCCTAGTACCATTAGTATTTCTGCTACTCTTGTTTTGTTGTTATTCATTATCTCCACTATCATTTCCCCTTCCAAGAGCTATTAGGGCTCAGTCTATCAAGGCGATATGTTGAAGGAGAAATAGAGGATAGGCATGCTGGAAGTTAAAGGGTGTGTACTTATTAATCATTCCACTGAACCCTTATTTAATCCTATTAGACCTTGGTTCTTATCGTCTCACCCATCCAGTCCAGTCTCTTTGAAGTTCTTTGAGCCTAAGCATATTGTTAATATTATAAGGGAGAGTGTAGAATAGCAGTTTAAGAGGAATGACTCTCAAGTCTGGCTAGCTGCGTTTGCATCTACTTCCATCATTTACTAGTTGTGTGACACTGGGCAACTTACTTAACCTCTCTGTGCCTCAGTTTCTTCGTCCAGAGAACTGGCTGTTGTAGGGATTAATTTGGGTTTATATTTTGTACAAAACACCAGGGAAACTATGGCAGCCACAGATGACACGATGTGTCCTTCTCCTCTCACTAACCAAATAGATATTAGGAAAACATATGAACTTGCTCATATACAATCATATAATGGAGTTAATGGCCCCTCAAAATTTAAGAACCCCAGTTTTAGGTGGAGAGAAAAGCAAAGATGCATAACTGATGGAGTGAAAAGAAGCTGCTTTTATAGGTTTTTTTTTTTAATTAAGGAAACCTAAGATTCACTGCGGGTGGTGAATATTCTCAGAGTTCACACAAGTATGTCCATCTTTGGTTGATGATGTGATTTCTTCATACGAGGCAGTAATGACCATCCTTATTCCAGAGAAAAGGGAGCCCTCTTTTCCTGTCGTTGTGTGCAAGAGTAAGTCTTATTGGTAGCTGGTAATGCCCCACCGACTCATTCACTTTCTCATGGTAGCTGGCAGAGTCAGGGGCTAATCCCAGAACCTTTTATTACGATGACATTTTAAAAACTACATCCCTTGTGCTCTTGCTGCATTTCATCAAAGGCTAAAACAAAAACCTATCTAATGTGTCAGAAGGGCCAATCTAATCTGCCCTATAAACTGTGTTTATGGAGGAAAGTGCTTTGTAACCTTATATATCATAAACTCAACACATGAAGCCAATGTAAAATGTTCCTGAAATTGCAAATACTGACCCATGTCTTTTTCTCCCCAAGCAGATAAACTTGGGACATACAAAACTCATCCTCTGTAATCAGAGGAGAGTAATAAAAAAAAATATGGTCAGACTGTTTATCCCACCACATCCATCTATTCCATAATGCCCATCACAAAACCCCAGCTGCCTAGAAACATTTTATAATAAAGCATATTTTTTGAATGTTGTGTCAAAATTATATTGGCCACTTTATATTTGCATACAGTAGAGTACATTACGTAGCCTGCATCACTTGTTTCCCATACCCCATATTATCTCTTAACCTCTAACCTAATCTCTCTCAAAGTGGCATCCATTCGTCTGAACTACTGGGGAGCTTGTTAAAGATGCAGGTTCCCAGGCCCCCCCACCAGGCCCACTGAATCAGATCTCTGGGCCTGGGACCCAGGAAATGACATTTTAATCCAGCCTTCCAGCTGGTTTTGGAATTGCTGCAGTCCTACCAAACCAAATATTTAGTAATATATTTATAGTTATGGTTTAAATATGATAAAACCACAGTTACATAATAAATAGATTGATTTATACTATATTTCTTCCTTTTTAAAGATTTTCCTTTAAATATTTCAGGTGTCCACGGGTCTTCACAAAGATGATGTTTTATTTGTCGTTAACATGTTGTAGATAGAGGGATAAATAGCTGTAAATATATAGAGAGAGATCTTTATATCTAAGTTTAAAAAAATTCCCTACACTACAAATGGTAAATATTTTTCAAAAGACAAAAAAATTAAGGTTTTTCTTGACCCTAGGAAGCCTAATAAGAACATGTATTTTTTAAATACAAGAGACTAAGGGGGGGAGGTGGTTTTTAATTTTATTAATTTTTAAAATTTCTGTTTTGCTTTACTTGAGTTATTTTCTCTAATGGGTAGCATAGCACTTTTGAAAATATTAAAGTGCTGAAAAAAATGTTTCTTCATATTAAAATGCACGTCTCAGTAAAAGGAGAAAAAGAGAAATAGCTCCCTTAATTTTGCTCTAAATTATAGCTCGAGCCTGATGACAGTGTCTTCCTAAGCCAGTGCTTTCCAAAGCATCTTCCAAGAACACTGGCCCCATATGATGTGCCTCTAGGGAAGGGTTGCATTTTTCCAAATATATTTGCAAATTGCTCCAGGCTCTCCGTCCTGGCCCCCACCCCAGTGCTTCAAAAGGTACATTTTCACATTAAAGACCGAGGAGTCCTGCGGGAAAGAAACTTGGTTGACTTTGATCAGAAAAGCATTTTTTAAACTTACTTGTCCTCCAGCCCTCCCCCCTCTCTTACTTTAAATCACTTCTATCAGTTCTCGAGCAGTTCCTCAGAACAAGCACACTTGGGCTTGTAATAAGCCATCCTGAACGTATCTGTTCAGTCAATGCTCTGGGGTTCCATTGAATTCTTGTACCTGTCGGTTAGGTAAGTTTACCCTTCACCCTCATCCAGGCCGTGGGTCATCAGTGGCAGGAAACTTAAGACCACCCCCATTGCCACCGCCCAAAAGCAGACTCAGAGCCCCTACCCTGCTGGTCATGTGCCAGCACAGCCTGGCATAAGCAGAAGAAGAAGTCAGCTCGGTGCTTCTAGACTGATAGCCATTCTCTCTTTAAAGATCCCCAACAGAGGTGATTTCCCAGTCTCCTTTCCTAAAAGATGTTATCTCACCCGTCTCATAAATCAGAGATTTCTGTCTAATGTGCTCCCTGTAATCTGTGGTCGCCTAGGGCAATACCTTCCAAGGTCCCATATTTGCAGTTCTAGAATGGCTGAGTTGTGTAATACCACACATTGAGAATCTTTCAACATTTCACTGTAAAATAATATTTTTTGCCTAAATGATCAAGCTAGTCTGTGGTCCAATAGCAAGACCTTCCCTTACCAACACCCCACTGGGTTTCCAGTTTTTGTCAGCACATCTTATTCACCCCCATCCCCGGTGCCTAGAATAATAATGCAGTTCACAAGGACACACAGTGGGCGATTGATGAATACTTGTTGGAAGAGTGGATTAGGCAGAAAGCTCAGTAATGACCCCATGTAAAGGCTCCTTAGTACAGCGCATCTCTGAGATTGACCCACCAACATCATACCTATCCACTTCCTCACCCTCTCATTCAGGACCGGCAAGCCTCCTGAAACCCATGACCCATATTCCAAACCCTTGCTGCTGTAGGGCAGGGACAATGTCGAGACCTTCTCCAAACGTCCATGGGATACTGTGTGCGGGCGCCCCACCGAGGCTTCTGCCCAAATGAATAAAACACATTCTTGGTCTGTCAGTCACTAAAGGAAAACCACTATTACAGAATAAGGGATTTATCAGAAGAACAGGACAAAGAAGAAAAACAATCCAGAGTAGAGAAATGAGCACAGAGCCTGTATGCAAGCGAGCCCTCCCTTAAGCCTGGGTCATGCCCGGGTCCACTGTTGGGATCCACCCAGGGTGGAGGTAGACAGACTCAGGAAGGAGCCCCTCCGTTTTCTTTGAATCTGGGCTTTTCAGCTTCCTTCAGGAGGAATCCTCTCAAAGTAAAAAGGAAAGCGACACGACCGACTGAATCACAAACCCAGGTGCAGAGGGTTGAGAAGATCCTGGGTAGGGCGATTTGACCTTAACTCCAGTGACATCCTGGAGGAGCCCGCTGAGTGCATGTCCAGGTCTCAGACAGGCTGTGAGTAAATTCTGAAAGTGCTTCTTCCCTAAATTTGGGTCACATGAATACTTGTAAATCCCTGCTCGGAGCCTCTCTAATGCTAACAGAGCCTCACGAATGAGAAAAGTTTTCCTGTCCTTCCCCCAGCCTCTGGCACCGCTTTGGTGCGTGGACAGATGGAGGGCCCAGTGTGGTCTCAGCAGGGAACTGTGAGGCAGGCCACACTCTCCGTGGGTCCCAGAGGTAGAGGGGCCACCACCTGTCACCACCTTTCTGCTCAGCAGAGCAAAGACTAGTGCTTGAAGCTACTCAGACCATATGGGGATGAAAGCGTTCCCTCGAACGCTTGTGGGGAGGACTTTGTGGGAAGCTGGAGGTCCTGTGCGTGCACAGGTGAGGGCCAGAGGGTGAGTGGCTTGTACTGCAAGACAGGAAGTTGTCTCTATGATGACAAGACCTCTGTAGCCAGTAAGTTTGGGCTTTCGGGACCTCCTTCTCTGGGTAGTCTTGGGCACACAGGTCGGGGACTAGCATTTTATTTACTTTTAATTTTTAAAATTGAGATAATATTGATTGATAACATTATATAAGTTTCATGTGTGCATCATTTTGTTTCTACTTCTGTATACCCTACACCGTGCTCACCACCAAAAATTTAATTTCCAGCCGTCAGCATACCCTTGACCCCCTCCTACCCAGTTTGCTCTCTCGCTTGCCTCCTCCCCTCTGGTAACCACTACTCTGTTCTCTGTAGCTACTTGTTTGTTTTTGTTTGGTTTTGTTGGTTCATTTATTTTGTTTTTGTTTAGTTGGGGCAACTAGCATTTTACAGGAAATATTCTGAGAGAGGAACTAGGGACTCTGATGGTAAAATCAAAGAAATTTAGAAGTAAAATGGACTTCGAAGGTGACTTCATTCAAATATGTCCTTTTATAGGTGAGAAAACATGCTAGAAGAGAAATGTGGGCAGTCCCTTAGGGGAGGAACAATTGAGTTTTTCCTAAACCATAGTACTAAGTAAACGTCCTATTCTAGTGCATGTTGCCTTAGCCCTGGAATTTGAAGGTGTGCTCTGGCCTTTGACGAGGACCCTCATGGAGTATGTGATTGCCAGTGTTAAAACGTCCAGAACTTTATTGCTCTGCAGATGTAAAAGCCGAGTTTTGATCTCTAGAACAAGGTACCTGCTTCAGGCACAGTGGGAAACACCTCCCCAACGTCAAGGCCAGAATTCTGCCACATCAGCTGCTTGGGGCTGCAGTGCCAACCAGCTGGCTCCAAGAAGTGCCCTAGGAAATCCGTGCCTCTGCTAAGCCTCTAAGCTGCCCGCCCCGGGAACCCTGTAGGCACCTGGGTTATTTAGTGCAAGAATATCCCATCCCTCTTCCCTTCCTGTGTGAGCTGCATCACAGCAGTGACTTTGGAATAAGAACCACCCTTGGCAGCATCTGCGAGGAATTTTTTTACAAGGTAGGCGTTAACCAGGCACACTGGCTGGTGAAAGGCCCAGCTCCTGCCTGATCCCAGGGGAGCCTCTGAGAAGGCCCTTGATGGGCCTCTTCTGGGAAGAGCTCTCCAGCAGAGCCCGAAAGCAATGGTGGGTGGGGTCTTCTTAGCCATGTCCTTCCTAAATTCCTCATGGCTTTGTTGTAAGCCTCTAGAAATTCCAAATCATTAAAATTGGAAGAGTAGATATTCTAAGGTTCAAAGGAGAATAACCACAGAGGAAGGCTCATTTGGGATCTAGACTTCACAGACTCATCTCCTTTTCTACCAGTTCTCCACCTGTCCAGGCTGGGTCCCTACCCATCAGTAGCATTCTTCCCTCAGCCCTCACTCTGTGAAGAGAGAATGCTTGTTCTTTCATTCATTTGTCCCACCAAAATACAGTTACTGAGCCCCAGGCACTGCACTTAACATCAGGGATACAGCATGGCATGATGGGTCCCTGTCATCAGTCAGCCTGCAGCCTGCGGGAGATCCTGATGATTACACAATAGGGTGAGAAATGCTGGAATCGGCTTCAGTGCAGATGGCAGGAGAACACACGGGAGTGACACCTAACTCAGTCTCAGAGGGTCTGGAAGAGTATTCTAGAGGAAGTGATGCTTTAACTAAGATCTTAGGAATAAACCAGTCACTTGTCAAAAGTGAGGGTCCATGGGTATATAGGAAGATTGTGGACCTGCAGATAGAACAGCTTATCTGCAAAAGCTCAGAGGTGACAGAGGACACCGTTCATTCAGAAATCAAAAAGATTAAGCGAAAGAAAAGAGCATAAAAATGGGAGTCCTCAGACTGGGGCTGCAGTCCTGGCACAGAGATAGACGAGCAGTGACCTTGAACAAGTCACTTGATTCTGGTCCTCATGTCCTCATTCATAATACAAAACTGGCCTAAAGGGCAATGGAGAGGAGATGGTCATAAAGCCCCTGCCCCGGTGATGATGGCACAAAGGCCCTGCATGGACTCTTGCTGGAAGGGTGAGGACAGTCACCTTGGTCTCAGTCTTTGGAGCCACTTCAAGTTCCTGCAGTCACGTGGCAGGACGGCACTGGGAGGCTGTGGAAACTTTTTCGAGACTTGGAGCCGCTCTAGTCGCCACTGAGTCCTGTTATCACAGGGAGACATTTGTATAGTCCTCGTTCTTTGATAGTCTGTGTCTGAAACGTTTTGTTAAACCCAGAGAAGGGCAAATACTTACGTGTGATTGCATGGCACGGTGAAAGAACTTTCATTGTTGAATGAATGGAAAACAAATAGTGATTGGAACTTGTTAAAATTGCGGTGTATAGAATAAGAAACAATGTTTATCAAGGTTCTTAGACTCCTCCTACACATAGTAGGTGCTTAGTGATGATGTTGGCTTGATTTAAATGAATATGTAGTATATATATTAGTTGTGATATTACATGTTTGTTACATGGGGCTTGTTACTGTTTGATTTCCCCAAAAACCTAGTTATAGGCTGGGTTCCCGCCATGTTGACTCAAACTCAAGGGATATTTTCCCCCATGTAAATGATTCTCTTCTGATTTGAAACATTATCTGTGGCCGTGGTCAAACAAATGTGAACCAAGGTAAATCCATATCATCACATCAGAACATGTTGTAATCAAGGTCATAGACCAAACACGTGCTTTATCTTTCATCCGCTAAGGTCTTGGTGCTGCTTAGGACAACTGTTATGAATACTGGCGGACACAGCTTAAGGTCAAACAAAATGTGGACTGGAAGGAATCGGTCCGTAAATGATATACATGATAACTGATTTCATTTTCAAAGGAAGCTGCTGTCTGTTGTTAAATAAACACGAGGGAGGTACCCGTTGCAGAGCTGTAACCCAGTATTTTCAACTACACACAAAAACCATTCAAAAATACATTGGTAAGTAAGACTGCATTAAATGAAACAAAGAAGTTAAGTTTGGGAAGGTTATAGTTTGGTTTCATGCAAACACGTCAAGCTGTTTGGCTGGCCTGACACCTGGTACAGACATCACATTGTAATCAGTCAGGCTGTGCGTCATTTCATCTCCACTCACCCAAACCAGGGATGTGACCGAGAAGGGTATTGTGAGGTGGGGAGAATTCAGGTCAGAATTCCGAAGCAAGAGAAGTTGAAAGCAGCCAATTCGAGAGTTGTCTCAAAAACTGAAAATTAGAGAAAGCCATATGTGCTGTTTGGAACAGGCGTGTAACTGGAATGTCACCACCCCCTTCTTCAGTTTGGAGGTCACCAGTGTTCATCTCCAGATCATGCATTCTAACCCCCTACGCCCATCCCGCACTTCCTCTCTGAGAGCAGCTCCAGAAATCACCACAAGGGGGAGCATTGACCTGGTGAGTCGGGGGTATCAGGCGGATCCTAGTCTGGGGATACAGGGGCAGGTCACAAAGCTGACACTTCATGGCCAAGCTTCCACCATTCGCATGCCCAGAAGTTACCTGGGTTGCAAGCTCGCCCTCCTACACCGGGTCAGGGAGGGCACAAGCATCTACCACCTATTAGAATCCCAACCAACCTCTCATGCCACGGGTCACTCCGAGGGCCTGGAAATTTCTCAGGCAGAACATGTTCTCATGCTTCCTTTCCTGAACATTGGAGTGGGCAGCAAAACCTCCCAAGAGAGACTGTCTTAAATGCCTGCAAACCTTCTTAGAAAGGGACATATCTACCTTTCGGGCCTTAGAGATCATTTCCCTTCCTAATGCTGACCAAGTTGACTCCCCAGGGTCATTTCTGTGAGAGCAAGGACATTGAACAGTGTTCCCAAGCTTTCCCAGGCATCTGCCGTAATGCGTTGTAGAAATCCTGGATCGAAAACTCAACTTTCCCATTTATGGCCTCTGTGAGGGTGGCACGTTTCTGCCAGAAATAAGTGTGGGGTCTGGTGTGGAATATCCACTTGAGTCTTGAAGATGACTGGCCAAAGAAAAAGGAGGAAGGAAAACAAGTCATGAAGGACTCCTGTCTGTTAGCACCTGCCCCACCGTAAGGTCTGCTCCTTGCCCCGACAAAGCTCTGTAAATGTGAATGCATACCACACATATGCAATGTGCACCCAAATTTAATGCGCTGTTTGCTTTGCTTGTCCTATAACTGGCTGTGTGCACTCTGGCATCTAGAGAAAACTGCAGCTTTTCAATGTTAATATGGCATTTTTCTTCCAGCTTTTTGAATTTAATTTTTGCAACTGAGGTCTTAGTCACTTGGTGCCAAGGCCAAAACAGTTCATTTTTGTGTAGAAACTTACACTGATCTTGACGATTCACTTTTACTGAGTTGGCCAAAGAGGAAGAAAAGTGAGAGCATATCAGTATAAGATGTCCTAGCTTTGGAAATGAGGGTAATTTAAGGATCTGGTTAGAAAAGATGGGTCTCCCCACCCTAAGGTTCGGTATTATTACAGTCACTTTGGAGTGGATAATTTAACCAAATGACTAGGAAGCTAAGAGATTCAATAGCCTAAGAAGAGGATTAATCAAAGGAAAAAGGTCCTAACTTACTTGTTGAAAACCCCCTCCCCAAAGTCTTTTTCAAGGGAGAGCATTGTCCAGACAGGAATGTTAACCCTAATGGTCATTTCTGTTTCTGAAACTCTCGGTAATACACTACCTTTGCGTACATTATTGCTTTTGTTTTTCACAGCAACCCAGAGAAATGAGCTCGGGGACAGTTACTATTCTTTACAAATGAGGAAGGTTTGAGGGTCATGCTTAAGGTCACCCAAATAACTGGCGGCATCGGTACTCACACCAAGACCTTTCAGTGTGGGGATTTAGTACTTTTCCCTTACCCCTGTCATTACTTTCTAAGAAGCAGAAAACGGGCTCATTAAATTGTTAGGCCTTTCAAGAATCACCGTGCTGGCAGAGGAACAGCATCTTCAAACCCAGCTGCCTCCCTCATTGCAAAAGAGCTCACAAAAACAGGCTTTCTCCTCTCACTTTTACTGTCAGCTGTGAGACATAAGACTTGAAAATGCCTTAAAGGAGTAAGTTGGAATTCTGATGCCCTGAGCCTTTTAAATACCCCATTGTCTCTCAGGAGAAGGACAATCCAGGCTTTGTACTGCGGTGCATTTTTCCTCAATCCCTGATCCCTGGAAGGCCCCCTTTCCTCAGAAGGGCTGTTGTGTTTTTCCTGCCACATCACTGTGACATGTCTCGCACTTAAGACGGCAGCCTACTCAGCCCCATTCATGGATTCCTCTGGAAATTGATGTCTGTTCACCACCACCCCCTCAAAAAAAAAAAAAAAAAATTCTGGCTTTTTCAAAAGAGTTATTGGAAATGGAACTTGTGAAAAACCCTTACTATGCAATGTGAACCCAGACAATAATGTTTTGTAACAGTTTTGTTTGATGTGTGCTGACAGGAATTAATCATTTTAGTTAACAGAATTGCTCTTTGTTATGTAAACTTGGTAAAGTCCGCCTCATCTGACCTCTGGCGTTGGGGAATCCACTGTTCAAAACTGTCATCTTTCTGTGGGCAGCAAGATTCTTATGGCAACTTCTGGAACCAAATTAGCCCTTGACCTTAAAGTTTATACCACCACTGGGTTGGATGCCAAGCCAAGCAAAGACGAAACTACTGTAAAGTATGTATACACACAAGTCCCATTCCCCAAGAATTGATTAAGTGGAATGAGTATTTGTTTTCCCATTTCTCCTTTTCATTTGCTGGTATCTCAGGGAGCCGACCTCTATCAAAAATGATCGCAAACCTGAAAACACACCATTTGTAAATTCTATACGCTTCTGTTCACTTTAGATATCCAGTGCTTGTGTACGTATAAATTGAGAAGATAGTTGGCCCTGGGTTGTGTGCTTTTAGATTGGCTCTTTAAGAAGCAAATAAAATAGGCTCCCACCTCAGTCATCACCTCCAAACCCCCTAAAATAGGAATTCCCTTACCATGCGGTTTCCCAAGCATCTCTGACATGGCTCGATCCAGCTCTTGCGAGAACTGTATTCCATAAAATCACCCCACCACCATCACCACGAAGACCACCAGTCTCAACTTTATTAGAACCCATTCTTCAGTCTTTTTCTGCCCAGAAGAATCTAGAATGACGTAACCATCTCAAACCTACCCAGACTCCTTCAAAGTTAAAAGATTTTTGTCTCCTGAGCTGCCAGCCTCCTACAGTTGCTTGTGAAGGGGTCGGTTTCTGTGTTTTCCCCGAGTATTATTACCCTAAGAAGCCAATGGATGGCCCCAAATTGTTGAGCTGTAAATCTTGCACAAGTGACAAGGGCAGTAGCAATAGATTAGCGTAACATAGGAAGAAAGAAAGTGGGAAAGAGAGGCCTTCAGAAAAAAAAAGATCTGAGGTCAAGCCCCACCTCTGCAACTTGCATCCCACCTATGTGTCCTGGGACGTGTTTTCAGACACCTCGAGACATATTTCCTCTCTTGTATAGTAGGAGTGATGTGTGATAGAAATGAAATGCCTCAGTTCACATTAAAGCTGAACTTCAGCGCGTGGCACATAGTAGGTATTTGACAGATGACAGCTGCTAAAATTATCACGGTTATAGCAAATAGTGCTAACTCCTTTTTGTTATTGAAGTCCGTTTTCCACATAGTGAAAAATCAGGACATTATACCAGGAAACAGATCATTGTTCTTCTTAAATTCTAGATTTCTTTTCTATCCTGCCCCAAGTTTTAAGATAAATAAATCTATAAATCCACTTTGGAATGCCCGTTGCCATCCGTAAGAACACATGTGAGAGTTAAATCACGTGCTTTTTAAAAGAAAAGGATAACCTAGTGGAAAATTACAAAAGCCAAGCATTCAGCCCCTAAGACTCTTTTCTTTGGAGTGATAGAAAAAAAAAAAACCCTTACTGGTTTCACTCCAACTTTATCTGCCATCTTAGTGAACAAGATTAAAGTTCTAACCTGTGCATTTAGCACAACTGATAATACCCTGAATGTAAAACGTCGGGTGGTAGCGTGACGTTTGTCAAGCACACACAAATGTTTCCCTTGTAACCCTACCTGGGTCTTCAGTGTTTCCCCATCCTTATCAGAAACTGATAGGAAATACAGCACACTTGTTCGCCAGCTGCAGGGGTATACGGTGGCTCTTCCAAATAAAGGGCATGGTAGGCATAGTCATTTGAAAACTTATCTGCCAGGATATCTGCAAGCCCATCAAATGTTCGCTGGTAAACAGGTAATCTGAACTGGTGGATTCCTGCAGACCAGGAGCGATTGAGGTGCCCTTGCCAGGGAGGGAGAGAGGAGTTTGCCTGATTCAGATGTATGCTGGGCCTCCCGGCCGCTGGACAGCCTCGCGTGAAAGAACACAGGAGCTTTTGCACTGGTTATCGAAAACCTCGGCCTATGGGCCGAGGGCCCTGCCGTGTCTCCCTGCCAGGACACTGAGCCCAGGCTGAACAAGCAAGGCTGCAGAGGAGATTCCCTACCCCAACTCGTGTGAAGGAAACTCTCAGCACGGATGACAGCGAGTTTTTTCTCACTCTGTTGACCACAGCGATGCGTAAACAGATGTATTTGAAACATACATTTGGGAGACAAAATTTCAAAACTGAGTCGCTTTTCATTGGTTTTTATAACATTGATTAGTTTATTTTTCAATGCAGGGAAAGAGGAAGAAAACAACTGGTCTGTAATCTTACTACCCAAGGATTCCTCTTGACATAATTCTTGGAACTTTTATTCCAGCTGCACACGCATGTAGGAAAGTATACAAATCAGAAATAGCTCGGTGAATTTTCAGATGAGCACACCTTTGTTACTGGCCAGCAGCTCCCAGATCAAGGGAAAACATCCTCCTCCTAGAGTCTTCTTGACCTCTTCTAGGGTACTACCCACCTCCAAGCACAAGCTTGATCTGGACTTCCCATGGCATGGGTTAGCTTTGCCATGCCTTTTTTTTTTTTCTTGAATTAAAACAAATAATTAGGTATATATGACCAGAAAAAATTTTAAGTACAGAAACATAAACCAGAAAGCAAAATCCGTCTCCCTACCCTGAACTTCCATTAATAGATTTTCGGTTTTGTGGTTTGTTTCGTTTCTGATTTATTTCAGGAAAATGATTATGCCCTTTGCCAGAATTATTCTCCTCCTACCCGGTCTCCCCCCTCCCCTTTCTCCCCTTCCTCCCCTTCCTCCCCTTCCTCCCCTTCTTCTCCTCTTCTTTTTCTTTGAATTTACACACAGCAGATGATACGTACCTATTGTCCTATTTGTTGCTTACCTTCTTTGTACCATTTTTCCCCAGAAAGGATGTTCCTACAGATTTCATACTGTTGTGTTAAAAAGTCCTTTGGTGGTAGGGGAGAGTAGGGGGGAGGGTGAGAAGGGCCATTTTGTAATTTACAACCAAGTAATTTCTGTTTTTAATTAACAAGGGGAGGGTGGTGCTTTTTCCTTTCTTTGAAAAGATACAATAGATCAGGTCTCCCGTGGTCATCCCTGCCTCTTGTCCAGAACTCTGGGTCGTTTTGTAACAGAGCTCGAAAAAGGAAGCCCCCAGCTCATGAGAATAGCCTGCTACGCTTACAGCCTAGGAAACTCAGCCCCCATTAGAGTTGGCCATGTGACAACTTGCAGCAAAGCTCTTTCCCGAACTATGGTGTTTGTGGGTCTCAGATTTCATTGTTATTTCATATTTTCTTTGTATCCAGTTAAAAATGAAAGCTTCCCCCCCCCGCCCCCCCAAACAAAATACCTAGAGCTCACCTACCGTTCCTTCAGTGAGCTGGCTTCACTTGGCTTTTCTTTGGCAGGGAAATTGCCATTGAGGGAGGCATTTTCCAATAGTACAGCTTTAAGCCTGCAACTTGATGAAAATATATTTTTCCAATAGGTGGCACTAATGTGTTTAGCTAGAGTGAATACATCCCCGCCGAGGGGAACTGTACAGGTCAAAAGAGCTGTTCTTACCACTTCTCACCAAGATTCTCTTACACCCTTGGAGGTTGTCTTAACTTAGTACCTCAAACCAGGTGACAAGATACCCAGATAAGCATCTCAGAAACTGGCCCTTGCCTCTTGATAAAGAATAAGAGATCACAGAGAGGATAGATCGCCCATGAAGAGTCTTCCTTTTGTCCTTTAATTCATTTGAGGAAACATTAGTACCTGAAATGCAAAATCTAGGAGTGAAAATCTTCTTTTATATATAACTAAACACCAAGGAAGCAGCGAAAGTCTAACAGGCCTACAAGTCACCTACTTGAAATGAAGGCTTGACACGCGTCTGGAGGAAGCCATGTGCTTTGCTTCTGTTCTAGGTTTTCCAGTCGTGAGATAGAGGCCATAGTGGCTTTTCCCAATTAATCATTGAATGTGAGGATTTGAACAACCTCAAGAGGTTGTTCTTCATTCAAGGTCAATTTATGTTATGGCCTCAAGAGGACTTTAATTTTCACCATGTTTCAGCAGTATTCTGAATGCAAAATGAGAGCTGCTCTTTGTGTATCACAGAATATGGGAAAACTCAAGATGAGACCATCTATGGGTACTTGAATTGTGTTGAATATAATCCCAGTTCCTTCCCTTTTCTATTCTGTATCGTCACCGAAGTGTCATCTAAACCCTTTGCTTATTAATCCATCTGTAAAATGGAATTGAATATAATAACTTCTGCTCCTTTACTCCTTCAGGGCAAACAAAAAGCCACACAGTTTTAGAGCACCAGGCTTGGGTTGTAGATGCAGTTTTATTTTTCATTCTGTTCTTTATACTTGAACTATTTCACAACTAAACATTAAATAATTCATTTGTAATAAGCATCACTGTGTTTGGAGGGAAAGGCAATATGTAAATTCAAGATGACTTTATAAAACTTTTAACTTATCATAAGAGTGATACCTGGTAATTATCGAATAATTGGAAAATTATGAAAAGTGGAAATGGAGGGGAGAGCTCACCAGCTTTAGGGGAGATTCCCACAGCTTCCATGAGCCTTAACACTTTGGAAGATTGTGATTAGCATTTTTCACAAAGGTACCTGTTAGAGAGTAGCAAACCAATATAATAGCACTGCTTCGGATTGCAGAAACCAAGGAACAAGCTCAGCGCCTTAAAAATCCACTTAAATTGTTGAGAATTTGCACCGGTCAGAAGATTCAACTGAAGTTCTAAGGTCCTTTCCAAAATTGATTCTATGTTGTTATACATTCGTTCAACAACTACTTAGGAGTACCTACTACATGGAAAACACTATGCTGGTACTAGGACATACAGTGATGAGCAAAAGAAACAGGAAGACAGGCATTAACCAATAAATCAGGTAATACATTACCTGATTACAAATGTGTATAATAAGGACTGTGGTGAGAGAGAAGGCAGGGTATCTGACCTGGTGTAGAGAGCCAGGAAGCTGAGCTTTGAACACTGAAAGAGCTTTGAACTAGACAAATGAAAGAAAGGTAATGGAAAGGAGGGAGCTATGCAAAGGCGCTGTGGCAGGAAAGAGCCCCATGTCATCTGAGAAGAGAGCACAGTGAGTGGAACGGTAGTGGATACAGGAGCCATCACAGATGAGGTCAGAGGGTTGTTTAGTTTTATTCAAAATAAGGTGGGCTTCCATTGAGTTATTTCAAAGTGACTTTTTTTTTTTAGTTGAAGCATAGTTGATTTATAATATTATGTTTCAGGTGTTCAACACAGTGATTTGCTATTTTTATAGATTGTACTCCATTTAAAGTTATTACAAAATAATGGCTATATTTCCCTGTGCTATGCAATGTATCCTTGTTGCTTATTTATTTTATACATAGTAATTTGTACCTCTTAATTCCCTACCCCCATCGTGCCCCTCCCCCTTCCCTCTCCCCACTGGTAACTACTAGTTTGCTCTCTATATCTGTGATTCTGTCTCTGTTTTGTTATATACATTCGTTTGTTTTATTTTTTTAGATTCTATATATATGATAACATAGAGTATTTGGCTTATTTCACTAAGCATAATCCTCTCTAGATCCATCCACATTGTTGCAAATGGCAAAATTTCATTCTTTTTTATGGCTGAGTAATATTCCACTGTATATCTCTATATATACATACATATATATGTATATATATATGTGTGTATATATATATATATATATATACCACATCTTCTTTATCCGTTCCTCTGTTGATGGGCAGTTAGGTTGCTTCCATGTGTTAGATATTATAAATAATGCTGCTGTAAACATTGGGGTGCATATATCATTTCAAATTAGTGTTTTCCATTGCGATTAGAACATTTCCTAACACCATATACAAAAATAAACTCAAGATGCCTTAAAGACCTAAATGTAAGACTTGAAACCATAAAACTCCTAGAAGAGAACATAAGCTGAACAGTCTTTGACATAAATCGTAGCAATGTTTTTTTTTTTAAATCTGTCTCCTAAGACAAAGAAGTAAAAGCAAAAATAAACAAATGGGACCTAATTAAATTTAAAAGCTTTTGCATGGCAAAGGAGACCGTCAACAAAAAAGACAACCTACTGAACGGAAGAATGTATTTGGAAATGATATGACCAATAAGAGGTTAATATCCAAAAATATATAAATAGCTGATATAATTCAGTATCAAAAGGCACATGAAACAGGACTTTTTAGGCCTGTAAAGATGCTCCACATAGCTAATCATCAGAGAACTGCAAATCAGAACCACAATGAGGTATCACCTCACACCTGTCAGAATGGCTATTATCAAAAAGAACAGAAATAACAAATATTGGCAAGGATGTGGAGAAAGGGGAACCCTCGTACACTGTCGGTGGGAATGTAAATTGGTGCATTTATTCTGGAAAACAGTATGGAGGTTTCTCAGAAAACTAAAAATACAGCTCCCATGTGATACGGCAATTTCGCTACTGGATATGTATCCAAAGAAAACGAAAAAGCTATTTTGAAAAGATACATGCACCCCAGTGTTCATTGCAGCAGTATTTACAGTATCCATTGAGTTTTAAGCAGGGCCTGTCTACCGTTCAGATGTGGCTTCTGTGTTGAGGCTGAATTAGATGGTGACAGGAGGGGATATGTGTAGAGACTGACTCTGCTTAAATAGTTCAGGCAAGAGATGGTGGTGGCAGTGGATGGTGGAGAAAGATATTTTAAAAGTAGTATCAATAGGACTTGATACAATTGAACATGGCTAGAGGGGGAAGGTAGTAGAAAGGATGACATCCAGGCCAAATATATTAAAGTAGGTTGTTGATATATCTATTAAATTTCAGGGAACGTGACATTTTTTCAGTCAACAAACATCTGTTAAGCCCCTGTTATGTTTCAGGCCCTGTTCTAGGCCAAGTGAACAAAGTCAACAAATTCCCAAAGCACCTTTGAAACCGTGTTATGAAAAAATTTAGACCAGGTGTCAGCAAACTGCAGCCATGGCCAAATCCAGCCTGCTGCCTGTTTTGTAAGTAATGGTTTCTTGGAACAGAGCCACGCCCACTCGTTCACAGAGTGTCTGTGGCCGTTTTCACCCAGCAATGGCACCGGAAAGCAGCTGCAACAGAGACAGTTTGACCCACAAAGCTAAGAGTATTTGCTCTCCAACTCTTACAAGAAAGTTTGCCAGCCCCTAACTTAGATGATCCGTGTACTGATCTTACCTTTCTCTCTGATTTTCTTTGTAACCTTGAGAAAACTAGTTAACCTCTCTTACTCAGTTTTCTCAGAGGTAAAGAAACTATGCTACCCAGGCGCGCAAATTGAGAAACTGTCAGTGAGGGCTTCGGGTGGTATAAAGTGTGAGCTGATAAAAGTGGTCTAGATCTATCACGCGTGTGCTGTTTTGATTCGAATCTTCCTTGCCTGGTCCCTAACCTCCTTTTCCAACCTGATCTAGCTCCAACTTCTAAAGGCATTTTCTGCTCCAGCAAAACTGAAAACTCTCTCAAGTCTACGCCATGTTTATGCTGCTTCCTTTTCCTTTAACTCTCTAAGTTTACTGAAACCGTGCCTGTCCGTCATCTTGCCAAAGTGTCCCCTTCTTAATGAAATCTTTCCTAAGTGAATCAGCCTGATGCCGTTCTTCTGTTCGTTTACTCTTTATGGTAGGTGTGTCCCTCTCTTAACAGCCTACCCACCTCCCCCGTCTGCCCTGGTGTTCGTTCTATTTGTCTTGTTATGACTTAAGAGATACAAGGGAAGATGGGCATTGTCACTTGCTCATGTCTGCAGCCCTGCCGTGCTTAGCACAAAGCCTTGCCCAAAGGTTCACCCACTAGCCAGTGACTTGAATTAAATATACACCTAATAATGACTTTAAGTTTTAGAGTGTAACCCTCAAACTAGCTCCTCTGTAGGAAGAAAGTTGAGTGGAAGATGAGACTTCCCAGCAACCTAATGACAAATGCAGTAATGATTGACTCCAGCCTACAGACCTGTTCTTTTTGACTTGAGCTATGTGAGCCCAGCCATTATAATTATTTTAATTGAGTTACCAACCTCTTAAAATGGGAAAATTTCACCAAAAATATCTGTATTTCTGCTTTCTTTTAAAAGAAGTCTGCATTCCCACATGGCATTCACCTGCCATACTTAGCAGAAACTGTTAGAAACTGTTACTTAGATGAAGCGTATGGTTTCAAACTTGCCATAGTCCCCGCCAGTCCCTGTTGTCTGTCTGGTGTTGTGGCTCTAACACTCTGACCATTTACTTGTGCTTGCTCCACTTAAATCTATCTTTTATCACACATAGAGTTGAAAAAATGAAATATTTCTTTTGCCCATGTTTTTAATAAAAGTGTAGAATTAAAAATAGCCTGAGAAGTAGAGTAGCATGTGAGTAAAGCCATGATGGACTCAGGAGTCAGACTGTCTGGGTTCAAGTTCTGGTAGCCCCTCCTACTTAGGGTTACCAGATAAAATACAGGAAACCCGGGCTTCCCTCGTGGCACAGCGGTTGAGAGTCCGCCTGCCGATGCAGGGGACACGGGTTTGTGACCCGGTCCGGGAGGATCCCACGTGCCGCAGAGCAGCTGGGCCCGTGAGCCATGGCTGCTGAGCCTGTGCGTCCGGAGCCTGTGCTCCGCAGCAAGAGAGGCCACAGCAGTGAGAGGCCCGTGTACCGCAAAAAAAAAAAAAAAAAAAAAAAATACAGGAAACCCTATTAAACCTATATTTTAGATAAACACTGAATAATCTTTAGTATAAGCGTGTCTCAGTTTCTTTGATTTGCTAAATCTGCCAACCCTACTTCTACTGGCTGTGTGACCTAGGGTAATTTACTTAGCTTCTCTGTGCTTCAGTTTCCTCATTTGTAAACTGAGGGTAATAAAAAGACAATGTGATGACAAAATAAATACTAGCTACTATCATTATCAGTTTTTAAAAATTTTTGTAAAAATTGAGATGTAACTGACATTCAACATTGTATAAGTTTAATGTATAAGATGTTGATTTGATGTATTTATATATATCATATATTGCAATATGATTACCGTTGCAGCATTAGCTAACACCTCTGTCACATGATTATCGTTTCCTTTTTGTGGTGAGAATGATTAAGATCTAGTCTTTTAGCAACTTTAAAGTTTATAATGCAGTATTATTGCCTGTAATCACTGTGCTGTACATTGGATCTCCAGGACTTATTTACCTATGAGTTGCAAGTTTGTACCCTTAAATAACATGTCCCCAATTTCCCCACCCCCAGCCCCTGTAACCACCATTCTACTCTAGTTTGGGGAGTTCAACTTCTTTAGATTCCACATATGCATGAGGTCATACCGTATTTGCCTTTCTCTGTGTGACTTTTCTCATCTAGCATAATGCCCTCAGGGTCCATCTATGTTGTTACAAATGGCAGGATTTCTTTGTTTTTCATGGCTGAATAATATTCCACTGCGTATATTTACATACTGCATCATTTTTTTTTACCACATTAATTGGTGAACACTTAGGTTATTTCCGTATCTTGGCTGTTGTGAATGATGCTGCAGTGAACGTGGGGGTGCAGATGTCTCTTTAATATACCGTTTTCATTTCTTTTGGACGTAAACCCAGAAGTGGAGCTGCTGCATCATGTGGTAGTTCTAGTTTTAATTTTTTGAGCAACCTCCATACTGTTTCTGTAAGGGCTGAACCAATTTACATTCCCACAGATTGTGCACAAGTGTTCCCTTCTCCAACCTTGTCAACACTGGTTATCTCTTGTCTTCTTGATGACAGCCATTCACAGGTATGAAGTAATATCTCACTGTACTTTTCCTTTTTAAGTTTTTTTTTTGGATTTTCGTTGCTGTGCACAGGCTTTCTCTAGTCGGCAGCGAGTGGGGGCTACTCTTCATTACGGTGTGCGGACTTCTCACTGCAGTGGCTTCTCCTCTTGTCGCAGAGCACAGGCTCTAGGCACGCGGGCTTCAGTAGTTGCAGCATGCAGGCTCAGTAGTTGCGGCACGTGGGCCCTAGAGCGTGCAGGCTTCCGTAGTTGCGGCACGTGGGCTCAGTAGTTGTGGCGCACAGGCTCTAGAGTGCAGGCTCAGTAGTTGTGGCGCAGGGGCTTAGTTGCTCCGCAGCATGTGGTGTCTTCCCGGACCAGGGCTCGAACGTGTGTTCCCTGCATTGGCAGGCAGATTCTTAACCACTGCGCCACCAGGAAAGTCCCTCATTCTACTTTGGATTTGCACTGCTGTGATGATTAGTGGTGTTGAGCATCTTTTCATATACATGTTGGCCTTTTGGATATTTTCTCTGCAAACATGTCTGTTTAGTTCCTCTGCTCATTTTTGAATCAGATTGTGTGGGAGTTGTTGTTATTGTGTTGTATGAGTTCTTTATAAATTTCAGATATTTTTCAGAGATTATTAGTCCTTTATCCTATATATATAATTTATATATGTAATATTAATTTATATAAACCATATATGTATAATTTGCAAATACTGATTTTTTTAGAGAAAATAGAAGACAGCATAGGCCATCAGGACAGTGAGGAGCGTGTCTATAATTTGATAAAACAAACTATGTCTTTGTTCAAGCATACAACTTAAGATGCTGCATTTGGGTAATTAACATTAACTGGCACTCTGGACAAAACTTGAAAATCTCATTGGCCTAACAATAAAGATTTCTTTCCACCTAGTATACAGTAGAATGTAGATCAGCAGGCCATCTCCTTCTTATGTAGTTACCTCCAAAGTCACCATAGCTGAAGAAGAAGAAAGTAGAGGAGGCTTTCCAGCTGTTAACAGCCTTGACCCAGAAGTGATACAAGCAGCTTTCATGCACAGCCCATTGGCCAGAACTAGTCACATCACCCTAACCTAACTGCAAGGGAGCCTGGGAAATACAAGGAAACACATAGAATATTTGATGAGTAGTAACTATCTTGGCCACAGTTACCATTGTAAGACAAATATGGCCGTCTTCACTTTTTGTATTACTCGTCTGGCTACAGTAGACAGTTGGATTTGCAACTCTAGCATATGCAATGGATGCAAAGTCAGAAGACGTGTGTTCTAGTTCCGTTCTTTCTTGAGCCAGAGAAGTATAGGCAGAGGATTTTCTTCCCCTGGGAGGTTCATCTCCTCCTCCTGCCAGTTGAGAAGGAAAGCGATGCTTTTCTCTTCCTCTCAGGAGCAGGAAGTTGCTCTAAGTTGAGTTGGTTATACCTCTGACTTGGAAACTTTGAAACAGAATGTGAAGTCGAGCAGAAGAGGAAGGGAAGGAGGAAGCTGAATTACTCTGATTAGTATGCGAAGTAGTAAGGCGTTTTTCACATTGTAGCATGTAAACCCGATCTCATTTTCTATTTTGGGTATGGATGTCTTCCAGAATTTAAAGAATGATTCTCAAAAGAAAGGAAAATGTCTGCACAGGTCCAATCAGTGGAGTGAACCCAGGTGTTTGCCTGGAATGGAATTTAACCAAAAGAGTTCAGAAGATCATCACGTCGATCAGTACAGCTGGGCACTGGGGCTCACTGGTCCATCTGAGAGACAAAAGCCAGTGCCAGCTGCCTGGCTGCCAAGGTTAATGAGGCTATGTTGTTGTGACCTCATCTTAAACAGGGTTCTGAGCCATGCACAGGGAGGGAGGGAGAAGTGAGCTGGGGAGAGTAGCTTGTGATGAGTGATGAGGCTTTGTCAGTTACACCCAACGTGTACAGTTCATAAATCAGAGAATATTTCCTGATCTGAAAATCTGGATTTGCAACTTTGGTGATTATTTTTAGATAAATTCTGAGAGGTTGCAAGTAGGGACTTGAAAACACAATCAAAACCCCGGAGCAGATAAGCCATCTGTGTGTGCTCAAGGAAAGAGAAGTGAATTTAATTTTATACTCTTTGAAAAAGGAGGAAGGTGCTGTTGGCAGGTCCATAAAATATGTGTGATCGTCAGGGTGGCAGACACTCAAAGTCAGGGAGAGAATCGTTTACCCAATGTAATCATTCTGCCTGGGTCATCTTTTAAAGCTTCATGAGCATCAGTCCCACTGCCAAAATAACCTCTGAAAAGAAAAAATTCTTTTCTCACAAAGATCACAGGTTTGTTCTATGACTTATCAATTTTGGGAGGTGTTTGTTAAATGTTTAGTAAAGTCAGGAAGACTTATCAGGCACTTAACTTCTTTGGGGGACTATGATGGTCCCTTTCACCTGTGCTTCACTTTGCCTCTCCAAAATCCAGAAAACTCGACAGCTCCATGATAATAAGACATCCCAGGGGCTTCCCTGGTGGTGCGGTGATTGAGAGTCCGCCTGCCGATGCGGGGGACATGGGTTCATGCCCCAGTCCGGGAAGATCCCACATGCCATGGAGTGGCTGGGCCCGTGAGCCATGACTGCTGAGCCTGCGCGTCTGGAGCCTGTGCTCCACGACGGGAGAGGCCACAGCAGTGAGAGGCCCGCGTACCGAGAGAAAAAAAAAAAAAAAAAAAGACATCCCAAATATAATCTCATAATACAGTCAAGTGAAAATTAACCAGACCCTTACAATTTATTTTTATTATCAATCATACTTGACAGTTAAGAACTTTAAAGCCATATTCAGTGAGGTAAAGAGTGTATACTATGCGTTTAACAAACTAAGAAATACTCTCCTTATATTTTCAGCATTTTTATTCTTTCAGTATTCATCATAGTTATTATCTGGTTGAAGGAAGATTCCTTTGATGAGTATCTTGCTTTTGGATAGTCTCACTTTGTCTCTGCACATTTATTTGTCTTTCCAGTGACTGTGATGTTACTAACATCCTTACAGTAACTTCCTTGTTTTGCTTAAATCAGATGGTTAGTTTCTGTTGCTTGCCCAGAACTTCTGCTTGGTACATTACCTATTCTGCCTGGTATTAGAATTGTTTGTGTTTGTGTGTATCTCCCCAAGGAGACTCTGACATCTTTTGAGATGAGTTAACTTAATCTCTGGCATTTGTAATAAAGCCCATCGTAGAACCTCACCTACTAGGACAGTTAAAAGTGTGGATTCTGGAGCCACGTCACCTTGATTAACATTCTAGCTTCTTCCTTTACGAACTCTGTGACCTTGGGGAAGCTAACAGCCTTTCTAGGTTTTGGTTTCCTTGTGTAAACTTGCGAGCACCGAGCTGTATTAATGCTTAAAACAGGGCCTGGTACGTAGAAAGCATTTCATAAATATTAGCTGTTATAACAGTATTACATTTTATTATCTTATTTCTTATTACTTCATGTTATTTTCATATTATATATATTTATGATATGTTATAAACTTTATTATGTATTATGCATATAATGTATAAATTATGTATAATATATATTGTGTTATATAAGTTGTATATTATATTTCATTATATTATAGTATTATTATTAAAAACGTTCAGGAAAATAAATGTTTAATTGAGTTTAGCTGTTTCTCAAACTGTAAGCTCACTTCCAGTGGACAGTATGACGTTATTTGTTTGTTTTTAAGAAAAGTTTTCTTCCTACCCTTGGTTTTGTTAACATCTATGCTAAAAAGCTTCCCTTTGGAGGAAGTAATAATTTTTAATATGCAGGTTATGAAAATACCAGCAGGAAGTTTTTCATAATATGCTAAATTTCTCAACCTCTGCGCAAGTAGTCTTCACCTAATTGAAACGTTGTTGAATGTTTTTCTCACTGTCATGATGTTTTTTATGAAGAATCTGCACATTTCATCTGCCTGAATGGAATGCTTCCCTGGACCAGCTACATTTTCCATGAAGTTGTAAGAGCTGTGAAGTCATCTCTTTATCCAGACCCCTTTTACTTAATCTTAGTATGGCACCTGACACAGATTATTCCGTTCTTCGTGCGTTTCTGAAGGACTGTCTGCTTTTCTTCAGCAGACCCATGAGTCAGTTTGATTCCTGTATCTGAGCTCTCTAACAACTGGCATTGTTTTCACTGTGCTTCTTTGTGGTGTTGCATGGGATTCTTTTGAACTTCATTTCCCCTGTTCTTAGTGCTGATGTCAGAAACTGTCATTTGTTGAGAAGTTTGCATCCTTGGATTGAAGCACTAATACCTCCATTATAATATCATCAAAATGGCAAGCAGGGATTGGTTTTGTTTTCATTGTTTACTTTGGGAAACTCCTGGTCCCCGAAGGAGTCTCACTGTGGAACTGCTGTAGTAAAGTAGAATCAATTCATCTGTTTAGCAGTTGTTAACTGGGGACTTACAGTGGGCAAGATTTGCTCAGAATGTTGACCCAATTCAGAGATGAATTTGGCATATCCACCAGTGCTCATCTTTAGTTCATGTTCACTGCACTTGTCCTTATTTGGGGTACAAATACAGTGAGTTTCCCAAAGAACGGCAGGAAGGATGGAGGAAGTGAGAAGAAGATTGTACAGGGAAAAGGTTGGGTTAAGCATTACCAGCTACATCAGTGTCCTAGAATTCTTCTCATCCAATTTCACGAATAAGAAAACAAGAGCTCAAAGAAGCCTGGAACCACTTCCATGGTCCATAGCCAGCATGTGCCCAAGCCATTTGCTGGCCTGGGAAACCTGTACTCTTCCCCTCATCAGCCACAGTGCCGCACACACAGGGGATAGAGGGTGATGGGTGACACACCAGGGCAACACGCTGTTCTCAGTAGTCTAAAGGCCCCTTATTGCCGTTGCTCCAGAAACTGAGAAGATAAGTAAAATCAAGGAAGAGGAGTTGAATGATTTTAACTCATAGTAATTGTTCCTACCTAATTAGAGGGTGTTTGATACAGCCTCTTACATTTTAAAATGTGTCTATCCATCTTCCCAGCCAGCCTGTATCTTGGTATCTACCCTAGAGGAATACCTGCATATGGGTAGAAAAAAAGCATGTATATTAATTGTAGAATTTTATGAAATGTGCAGAAATCGGAACTAACACAAATGTTCATTGATAATGGAATAATTAAATTCTGCCAAATCTGTACTGTTAAATGGTATGCCGATAAGGTAGATCTATACAGGTAGAACTAGAAAGATCTTCAGGATACACTAAGTTAACAAAAAACCAAGTAGTGGGAACGTGTGTGTATAAAAAATTAAATAAAATTCTCTATTTCAGAAAAGGGAGCGATGAGTTAAAAAGAGGGAAATAATACTTCCAACTTTGAGAGAGCAAGTGCAGATTGCTTCATGTGTAGGTGATACTGGAATTGCAACTTAGAGCGTGGTGAAATGGAGAGATGTAAGGGTTTATCCAGAACCACCTAGGTAAACAAGGGGCTTGAGCCAACAGAGGCACCCAGTTCTGAGTCCGAAGCTGCGGCTTTTAACTAAGATTCCTCTCACCATATGCATTCTAAGCGCCAAACATAAGATGGAGGTAAAACGCACATACATAGGTAGAGGCTATGCATATGCTTTCATTAAGTACTTACCTTGTGTCAAGTACCCTACTAGAGGTTCTGTGGACTATTCTGATGAATTGGAGTTCCTGGCTTTAATAGCTTGAGATATAGTGTGGGAAAGAAGATGTATTTATAAACCTTTTAAACATATGAAAGTGAACCAGACCCTAAAACAAAACTACAGGGAAATTCAGAAGAAGGATTCACGAGCCAAGACAAGAGAAAGATACTTGCAGCTGGGGAGTCTGGAAGATGTACCAGGTAAAATGTGTTAAGATACAAGAAGCAGGAAACTGAATTAACAGTGACTTAAACCATAAGGTTTAACTTCTTAACAAGAAGTCTGAATTTGGCTGTTCCCAAGCTGATTCAGCATCTCAATAATGTCATCAAGGACGTAGGTTTTTCCTGTCCTCCTCAGTAATCCTTCATCTTTGGGCTTGTCACATCATTTTGCAATATGGCAGCCGCAGCTCCGAACATCTCAACCCACATTCAAGGGCAGGAAGCCGGAGGTAGACAGGGCAGCAAAGAAAAAGTGGGACTTTTAATGAGGGCAGTGTCTTTGCATCTCTGAACAAACTTTTCCCCAGATGCCTTCTCCAGAGATTTCTTCTTATAGTTCATTGGCCAGAATTGGATCACAAGCCCCCCACCCGCCTGGGCCCAAGGGCTGCTGTGAGAGTATGATTCTGGCTTTCCCCCTCTCTATCATGGAATGATGGCTGGAAATAAAAAGCCCCATGGTACTGAGGAACATCTGAGAATATCTGCCACAGCAGGTTTCATGGAGGAAGCAGTACTTGGGGTGGATCTGAAACAAGGATGAAAAGAACATTTATTGGATTGTCTATTGAGCACCACTTTTCTAAGAATTGACGCTCCCCAGCTCCAAGTGGGAGTTACCAAGATCATACAGTATGTTCCTGTCTCCTGGGAATGAATTGTAATAGATGTCATAGATGCTGCCAAATTGGTCTTTGTTTTGTTTGTTCCTCTCAAGCAGCATTTCTGACTTTCTTCCTTTTATTGAAGCTGACTGTGTAAGCACAGTACTCCTGCTTGGTTGTTAGTCTGATGGTCGTTCAATTATCTGTGCTCAGTTTCCGGCAGCAGTCAAGAATCCCAATTATTTTTTCAGAAAGAATTTAACAGAAAGTATTATTAACCATGTATAAAAAAACAGGGCAAAAAAGGGACACTAGGGTATCACAGAGGTAGTAACTGCAGGAAGCTGGCCACCACCCCAAGTGTTGGGGGAACAAAGAAGTTGGGGTACCTGTCGGTGGTGGTATCTCTGAGTTTGATACACCTGGTTCTGATAACAGTAAAAACGTGCAACCTGGAACCAGCTCCTGCTTCTGGAACCAATGGACTCTGCCAAATTTAAAACCCATTGCTGGAGAGATGCTGAGGGCAGCAGCAAGCAAAACTGGCAGAAGCAAGTCCCTTCTCCCTCCTCCATCCTTCCGGCTCCCTCTAGCGCCCCCTATTGGTGAACCTAACAGAAAGCTGCTGTCAAAACAGACGTGGGGCTTGCAGAGTTCCAACTCCAGCATCGCATAGCAGGGTATAGAAGATTTGGAGCTGAAACACCTTAATACCCAGCACATCATTTTATTATTATTGTTTTTAGCACATCCTTATTAAATGGAAGTAGTAATAGAACCTACCTCATAGTATTATTTTGAGGTTTAAATGAGGCAGACCGTGAGAAGTGATGAGCAGGGTGCCTAGAGCCTAACAGGTACTTAGGAAGTATTAGTGGATGTTATTACTACTTATTCAAGAAGTATTTTTTGTGTACCTGTTTTCAGATCTAGGGTCTGAAAATACAGTAATGAGTCAGATAGATAAGATCCCTGTGACATTCGTATTCTAGTGAGCAGTGGCCCATAATAAATAAGATCATTTCAGAAAATGGTACATGGTGTAGAGATAATAAGACAGTCTGGCAGTTGAGAGTTACAGGGAAGAAAATAACTAAGATTCAATGATCAGCGGCTAAGAAAATGAAAAGACAAGCCACAGACAGGGAAAAAGTATTTACAAAACTTGTGTCTGACAAAGAACTTATATCCAGAATATAGAAAGAACTCTCAAAATCATAAGAAAACAAGCAATCCATTTTTAAAATGGGCAAAAGGTTTGGACAGTACATCATAGAAGATATGTAGATGGCAAATAAGCACATGAAAAGGTGCTCAAGATGAAAAGATGACCATTAGTTATTAGTGAAATGAATATTAATACCACAATGAGATTCTACCTTTTTAAAAAAAAACTGACAGTACTGCTGATGAGAAAGCAAAATGGCACAATCACTTTGGAAAATACTTTGTCAGGTTCTTATGAAGTGAAATATTAACTAACCTTGTAACCCAGCATACTTGCTCCTAGGTGTTTACCCTAGAGAAATAAAAGCTTAACTTAACACAAAAACCTGTGTGCAAATAAACATATTCTTTTACTTTATTCATAGTGACTGTATTCATAAAATTGGAAATAATCCCAATTTTTCTTCAGCTGGTGAATGGATAAACAAGCTGTGGTATATCCATACAGTGGGATATTATTCACCAACAAAAGGACCTATGTACTATACCTGCAACAACATGGATGAATCTTGAATGCATTATGATAATGAATGAAGCCAGATTCACAAGGCTGTATTGTGTATGTATTCATTATGATGACATTCCAGAAAAGGCAAAACTAGAAGGACAAACAGGGGATCAGTGGTTGCCAGGGGTTGAGAATGGGGTCCATGGTTGACTCCAAAGGGGCAGGAGAGAATTTTGTGGGGGTGAAAGAACTGTTCTCTATCTTGACTGCGTTGATGGTTACATGACTTACACATTTGTCAAAACTCATAGAATTGTACAGTAAAAAGGGTGAATTTTGCTGTATAACAATGCCATAGACTGAATGTTTGTGTCCCCCTCCCCCCACCACAGAATTTTTATGTCGGAATCTAATCCCCAGTGGGATGGTATTTGGAGGTAGGACTTTGGGAAGGTGATTGGGTCATGAGGGTGGAGACCTCATTAGTGGGATTAGTGCCCTTTTAAAAGGGGCTCTAGAGAACCTCTAAGCAGAGGGAACAGCAAGGACAAATTCTCCAGACAGAAGGAAGCAAGGAATGTTGAAGAAAGGCCTGTGGGACTAGAAGAATAGAGTGATAAATGGTGAAGAGAGCTGCATCTCAGAGGCCCTGTTTGGTAGGGCTACCAGGTTTGGCTAAGTGAATAAATGAATAACTGGACACTCAGTTAAATTGGAATTTCAGGTAAGCAGTAAGTCGTTTTTAGTATGTTGTATGTAATATTTGGGACATACTTATACTAAAAGTATTGTTTCCTCAATTTCAAATTTAACTGGGAGTCATGTTTTTTATCTGGCAACTCTTCACCTAGGACATGGTATGAATTTTAGATTTTCTTCTGTCTACAGTGAGAAACCAACAGTAGGGTTTTAAGAGGCACAATGGGGTGATCTGTGTTTACTAAGATCATTCTCATTACTGCGGAGAACAGATTATAAAGAGGCAAAGACACGGCCATTGCAGTGGTCCAAGAAAGAGAAGATGGTGACCTTGTCTAGGTAGCAGTGGAGACTGAGAAAAGTAGATGGATTGGGGAGATATACTTTGGCGATAGAGATCTAAGGACTTGTTTATAGATTATGTATGGGGGGGCAGGGGAAAAGGGGAAAGAGGAAAATGAAGGATGCTCCTAGGATTTTGGCCTCACCAACTGGGCAAATTCTGTACTATCTAATATTAGCAAAGACTTAAATAGTGTTGACAGTGGGCCGTGCTTGCTTCTAAGCACTTTACATATATGAACTCATTTAATCCTCACTGTGATTTGAGCGCTTGAGAGTTACAGGGAGCGTTATCCCCATTTTACAGATGAGAAAACTAAGGCACTAAAAGGTTAAGTAGTATGCCCAAGATCATGCAGATAATAAGTTGCAGAGCTGGGTTTCCAGCCCAAGCAGCCTGGCTTGAGTCCATGCTGTCAGTTGCTATGCTCTGCTGTCTCTTCTGCTATTGAGCACGTGTTAGGCGCTCAATAAATAATTGTTGAATCAATGAATGAATGAATGAGTGAGTGGAAGGATGGGTTCCCACACATGTCTTATGTTGATTTTTATGCAAGGTGATGATGATGTCCTTATGCATGCCAGGTAGACGTTATCTGTATGCTTTTCTCCATTCTCCACACAAATTTTAACTTTACCTCCATTCTTCTGGACATCATCTCATATGTTGATGTTGGAAGTCATTAAAATAATTCCTAGGACGTGTTTTTAAGATTTCAACTGTTATGAAGTAGAATTGAGAAACACTCTTTCCCAGTGTCCCAAGCAAATTGGCACACGTGGTTAACTCTGAACTCTAAGGAGGCCACATTGTACCAAATTCACATCCTCTCTACTGCCAACTGAATTTGTCCTCCAGATATTCTCTGACCCACAGGGCATAACATGCAGGTGCACCATCTCATGCTGAGGGACTCAGTACATCCAGCGGGAGGTAATCCAGCGTGGTGGTTAAGGCTGCTGCCTGGGTGGTCAGAGAGACGTGCATTCAAATAATGGCTCTGCTCTGTGGCCAAAAGGAAGTAACTAAGCTTCTCTGTGCTTAGCTTCCTCGTCTGTGAAATGGGGAGAGTACCAGTGCCTGTATCATAGGTTGACTGTGAGGGCTGAGGAGTTGCCAGTACCTGACTGAATAAAATGCCAAATAAAAGTTGTCATCCATTATTTTTATATCTAATTCTCACTTAAGAGAAGGCTGGTTGTACCTGGCCCGCTAGAAGTATCCATAGCTACAGAGTAAGTTCCTTGCCTGGAATTTGCTTTGGTTCTCACAGTCCAACTGTGAGCATGAAGAAGGATCCATGTGATTGTTCTTACCACTCTCCATTTTCCCTTGTCTTCAGAAGCGTTGCCATGGAATCCTTCCCACCTCTCAAGACAGGTGGACTAGTGTCCATTTGGAAGGTATTTAATGATCTTCACAAGATCTCTCAGGCCTCTTGTGACCCCTGCTTAGATTCCATCTTGGCATCGGAGCAAGTGCACAACTCAGGAATTTGTAAGCAGACTGATACTCCGAGCATCAAATGAGTCCACATTTTCCATTCAGTTCACCAAACGTGTCAGTGAATTGAATGGAACTAATTGAAGAATATTTAAACATTAAATGCCAGGCAAGGGCAGAGAGTGGGGTGCATAGGGTTCTTGGTCTTCTTACTGAGAAATGCTGGCATCTGGGTGGTGAAACCTCCAAACAAAACAACTCCCCAAGGAGACCTGTCTGAGTATTTTCCTTGCACAAATCAGTGGGACATAAATTCTTCTTTATGGCAACATTATTGAGGAAAATGATCTCAAAGAGCCCGCTATGTCCAACAAAAATAATTCTTTATGAAACAGGTGAACTTATTCTTAAGAAAACCCTCCATCTAAATACGAGCCCTTAAAACAGCTGGAAATTAGGCATGTTTATTCACTTGACAAAAGGAATTTTTTAGTTTTCAAAGCAAACTTTTTCCTGGAATTTGTTAAAGTATGAGCTACTGAAACACATTTAACATATTATCTGATTCACATGAAATATTCCCCTTTACATCCTGCCTTTTACACAGACCAGCTCAATCATCTTTTCTCTCTGTGTGTGTCCTGCCTTGCAAAATAAGGAGTTTAGGATGAATAATTTTGGAGTCTCATCTCTAGGAGCAAAATCCTCTGTTTATGGGACTGGAGAGTAGTTTGACATATTAATTCATTTTGTTCTACAAATATTTTTCCTTTACTCTTTCCCTCCTTTAAGCAGATAGCAGGTTCTGGACTTCTGCAACAGAATTTGGTGGCAAAGCAGAAAGGAGAGCGATCCTATCTTTTTGAAGGCAGAGGCAAAGAGGGTAGGGGTTGAGGATGGACTTGGAGAGGCATGGAGGGAAGAGTGCTGTGGCCAACAGGAACAAGTACTGACCAGGGTTGAGCTTCCTGGCAGTGCCACAAGGAAATGGCAGAATCCCAGAGAAACATGGCTCAATGAAGCATCTCAGGCAGCCCACCAAATGAGCCTTATTTCCCAAGCTTAAGCTGAAGCAGCCACAAGCTTTAGAACCAGCCTCTGTAGATGATGACAGTGGTATCCCAAGGCCACCTCTGTGGTCTGACAGCCGGAAGGCACCCCCATCACACCACCCCTGGCACAGAGTTAGACCCTAGAAATCAAGAGTGAGGAATCTCCACAATGACGTGAGATTAAGGTTCCCACCAGTACGGAAGGATAAGGGCTCGAAATCCAAAATAAATTGGCTTAGTTATTTAAAGAAATGTCATGTTTCAGGAACACCAGATATAGGGACTGAGTTCATATTTACCACACGTCTATATCACAATATTTGCAATCTTTCATTCTTTCTAAATCTCCATTAAATTCCCCCCTGGTTTTGTCCAATCCTTTTATTTCTCCTCTTTTGAAAACTATACATGTTACTTGAAAGAATGTTGAAATGATTCCCTCCACGGCCTATCTTTTCCTCTTTATCCGAGAACTCAAGGGTTTACAAAACACTATGGGGCCCCTGTGGATGCTGCTGTCTGGGAGGCATTTGGCAACCAGGACTCCTTGTTGCGTTGAAGGGGCACCACTAACTAGAGAGAGCTGTTAGGACTCCATTCATCAACAAAAGCTTTGTGACTGTCTGGCTGTGTGACAAAATCAGTTTATGTCTCTGAGCCTCCATTCTTATAAGTGGGGCAGTAGGGCGAAGGAGGAATGAGTCATATCCAGAGCTTCCATGAATGGCTGGGCAGACCATGCCTTCCTCAAGTGCAGCCCACCATGCACTCATCAGCCCGGTGCTCAGTGCTCTGGGACGTGAGTGTGTCTGCCTTTTCCTCACCCACACAGGGAAGCAACATGGACTACCTAGCCCTCATTATAGCTGCATAATCCAACTTGGATATTTTGTGGTTCCAATTTGCTAAGCCTTTTCTTCTAAAGGATTTTGCTTCTAGCAGTCTTTCTGGGGGTGGGGGGGAAACTTCCATAAATACATTCCTTTTTTCCTCAAAAGTACTTTTACATATATATATATTTAAAATATATGTATATATATATTAGATAGATAAATAATAATATAGATAGATAGATAGAGTTAATAATAAGAAAGTTGTGACCATGTCAGGCACAACCTCCAAGGACCCCATAAATATCTGCAAAAGTAGGGTTTTGTTTTTTTACTCAAATTTATTGATATGACCAGTGAACAGGGAAGTTTGTCCAGCTAGTATGGAAAGTAATCCTTGTTCATTTTCAGGTCTCTGGTTAGCAGGGCTTAAGGGAAACCGAGAGGGCAGGGGAATTTGAGGTCCAGCTAACATTTCTGCAGGAGGGTGCCGTTGTAGTTCTGTTTCTGGAAACCACACTGACTGCCTGGAACACTGGGGCTGGGGGAGGAGGTGCTGTTGTTGCTTCCCTTGTCCTGGGCTTGGGGAAACAGCTCTGAAGTTGCAGCAACTGGCCCAGCTGGGGTTTGTCAGAAGTCCTGCCTTCACCCATGACCCAGTCGTTGCCGAGCTCTCAGTGGGGAAGGCAGGCAGTGAACACCTCCTGGGGAGATCACGTCTTGTCCCCTGCTTGGCCCTAGAAGGCAGACACCCGGCTTCAATGATGTCTTTGTTATCAGCTCGGGCAGGCACTCTGGTTTGCCGATTTGATGAACATGGGACACCCAGGCTGAAGCACCTCTGCCCCCCCATCTCCACGGCCAGGAAAGCACAGCCTGGGATCTGGGACCTGAAGCTGCCGGGATGTCCTTAGGAAGGCACAGGGGGGCTGGGGAGGGGGCTGGGAGGAAAGGGCCCGTCCCCAGGGCCACCGTGCGGGACAGTCAGGATGCCCAAGGGTCCCCCTCGCTCTGCCGTGCCCTCCTCACTCTCTCCCTCCCACCACCGGTATTTTTTTCTGTTTTCTGGCTGCAGCTACACGAGGCACTTGAATTAGAGTCATGATTGTAATTTAATTTCTCCAAACTCAGAGCTATTTTCTTTCCAAATGTATCAGGGGCCAGGAAACGTTCAAAGACCTAGGGAAACCATTCCAAATTCAGAAAGGTTAAAGAGGAAGAGAAGTCACAGATGAATACTACTACTAACATACTCTTTAATAATAATTATAATATCTCATGTACAATGTATTATATACCTTCACATAGCATGAAATATGTATTCTTATATATATGATAATATATAGTAATCTTACAGATGTGCTGTATGTTATGGTAGTTATTGTATAGTAGTGTGGCATAATACATATAACATGTAACATGACAGTATTCAACATGTTCAAAAGTAATTTTCATAATGTTAAAAAATTGCAGGACCCTTCCAAAATCAGAAATTTTTAAGAGGAAGAGACAGGGTAAAATAATTATTTTTATGGTAATTTATATTTAACACATAGTTACCTATATATTCTGTATCCTAATTATTTTTTATATGATAATATAGGATATAAATATAATAGTATATTATTGTTGACATTGTTATTGTAATTAAAAATAATATTTGTTGATTTTTTACCAGGCACTGTGCTAAACACTTCACAGGCATTGTATGACTTAATTTTTATAATAACCCTGTGATGCAGATAATGTCTTTTTTCTCCTGTTTTAAAATTACACTTTTATTGAGATATAGTTCACATACCATACAATTCACCCATTTGAAGTATGTAACTCAGTGGTTTTTAGTGTATTCAGAGTTTGCAGTCATAACCACAGTGTTAGAATATCTTCATCATCCCAAATGGAAACCCCATACCCATTACAAGTCACTCCCCATTCCCCCCTCCCAACAGCCCTAGGCAACCACTAATCTACTTTCTCTCCCTATGGATTTGCCTTTTCTGGACATTTCTTTTAAAAGGAGTCATCCTATGTGGTCTTTTGCGACTGGCTTTTTTCATTGAGCATAATATTGTCAAAGTTCGTCCGCACTGGAGTACTTTATTCCTTTTTATGACTGAATAGTATTCCATTGTATGGATATACCACATTTGTTTATCCATTCATCAGTTAATAGACATTTGGGCTTTTTGTAATTTTGGATTATTATGAATAACTTTCTTCTGGATACTCACGTGCACGTTTTTGTGTGGATGTATGCTCTCATTTCTGTTGGAGGTAATGTGTTTTTACCCCATTGTACAGATGAAGAAACTGAGGTACAGAGATGTTAAGTAACTTGCCCAAGGTCACACAGCTGGTTAATGCTCTGAGACTCAAAGTCAGTTGTGCCTGATGTTCTTAGCTACTATGCTCTGTTGCCCTCAAGTTTATCACAGGTTAATATGTGGAGGGTGGGGACTCATGTCCCTCAGGGCCTCTCGAGAGATACTGAAAAGAAGCATAGCAGGAAGAGTTTCTGTGCAAGATGAGGATGAACTTTCTCTGTTAAGGCTGGTTAGGTAAGCCTGGGAGTGATTGCCAAGGGAGGGGTGGATTCCCCTTTTGAGATGAAGGATCCTCTGTGGGGATCTTTAAGACATAGCAGGGATGGGTGCCTCGGTCCTAGGAATGAGGTTTGGCTCATGGTTGTCCAAATGGCCGCCCTCATTCTGCATCTGGAGTCCAAATGGTGCGAGAGGAGCCGGGCCGCGATTCAGGCCTTCCTCACCCCTTCTCAGCCCTGACCTTACCCCAACCACCCGGGCCTGTTTCCAAACCCCCGTGCCACAGAGCAGGGCCTCCCAGACCTCCTCCATGTCCATCCCAGGCCTTGACCTAGCCCTCTCTCTGGCTCTCGCTTGGGCGTCTGCAGAGGGAGCTAGCTGGCTGAGGCCAGTGGAACCAAGGCTGGAATTGGGTGGGGAGGAAAGTGATGAGGTTCAGGGCGGGAAGGAGCTGAGGGGGCCAGAGGAGCCATTTCACAACACCCAGGGGCAGGGCAGGGCGGGGTGTGGAGGGCAGGATGCACAAAGTCTTCCCCAGGGAGGTGATGTTACTCAGAGCATGTGACCATAACCTGAGCCCTCTGTACCTATGTGGCTTATAGAGCCAGTGTCATTTGAAATATTTCTATACAATATGGGTTTTCTTCTTAATCCTACCACAGGACAGACCCTGGATTCTGGAATTGTTACTGTATCAGTCATACGAAAAACAAAACCCACAGGCTCTTTGGGGGGAGGCTTTAGTTATGAAATGTAGTAGAAACAGCTTAAGTTTTTTTTTTTTTTAACATCTTTATCTGAGTATAATTGCTTTACAGTGGTGTGTTAGTTTCTGCTTTATAACAAAGTGAATCAGCTGTACATATAGCCAGAGGCAGAATCTGTCCCTCGGTAGCTATAGGACCCTGAACAATTTTTTTAACCTTTCACAGCCCTTGTTTTCATGTACAAGATGGAAACAAACAGAAGGACCTGCCTTGCATAGTTATTGGCAAGATTAAATGAGAACGTGCCCTGTTGGCCAGTGTATATTCTTTGCGATCACACTTCTGCAGGATATTGTAATGCGGAAGCAAAGAGGCGGATGATTTAGGGGAGCAGCAGCTTGAACAAAGCTAAACAGGTTCTACTCTTGAACTACTTTTCAGAGCATTTAATATACTGACCTGCATTAAGAATGTCTAAGAAGAACCACTCTGTCGCATTTCGCAAATTTGTTTAACCATGGCAGCTTTTGGATCTAACATTCAGGGTAGAGGTTTCAAACTGGCGGTCCATGGGTCAGATGTGGCTAACAGATGTAGAGGTTTTTTTTGGCCAGTGCAGTGTTGCTTTTAAAAGTTTCCTGTATTTGGGTATAGTGAGATTTCACATATAGACGGCAAGATTTCACATAAAAATTAACTTTTCAGCTTCTCTTGAAAAATCTAAACCTTGGGCCCAGCTGGGTCGTTTCCGCATGGTGACACTTGGTGGGAAAGTGGGTGGGCAGAGCTCTGCGGCAGCTGCCAACTTTAGATGAGGCATGTGCTCTCCACTCAGTCCACGGCCCCCGAGGCCTTCCAGTTTGTGACCCCTGAGAGTCTATTGCTTCTCACATGCTGCGATGAGGAATGTAAAATAGTGAGTTTTGTCCACACCCCCCTTTCATTTACAAATTGCCAGACAGCTGCTTATTAATCATATCCATGCATTACTGAATGATGTGATATGTACATTAAAAAGCATAAACCAAGAATAATGTAACAGAATGAGATTAAAAATCAACATGAATCAGGAGTTTTGCTCTCCACCTTTCGCTCTGTGGAGGCCCCTGAGCCAGCTCGTCATACAGAACTGGCACCTGGTCGGGGCTCATGACTTAACAACCCTTATTAATAGGTGACATGATTGGTTGATGGTACATGAAGATGTGTAACGTCCTTGTTAAAGAAAAGCTGAACATGGAGCCCCCATCCCTGTAGCTGACACTGAGCTCAATGTCTTGTGTATCTGAACTCCTCCATCCTTACAAGGAGATAGTGAATTAAGTGCTATTTCGCTTTTACTTGGCCCATGAGGGTTACTTTTTCTTTAACTAAGTAGCATAAACAATAGTCTCTGGAACCCAGGCCCTACCTGAAATATGAATATAGGTAAATACCAGTCTATACAAAGAGAGAAATTGGTGCACAGCATTTTTTGTTTTTTCCCAAATATTGGTGAAGTGCTTGCTTTAGCCAGAAAGATCTGGGAAAACATCAAACAACTTTGAAGGGACTCTTCGAGTCTCGAAGCAGCCACACTCCGTTACAGTCCCCAAGCGAGGAATATAATAGTAAACAGTAACTGCCTGTGAAGTCATCTGAGATTTTTAGATGGAAGGTCAGGCAGAAGCATTTTTGAAAGTGTTATTTATTATGTCAGTTTAGGTCTTAGCTTTCCAAGGTTTCAGCCTCATCCTGTAACAAAATTTCAAAAATAGTGAAAAGTAGTGTGACCGATAGTAATTGGTTTTCTTCTTAAAATCTAGTAAGGAGGCTGAGTACAACTGGGTGGGAAAGTCCTCTCCACTCCACCCTCCCCTTGGACATTTGAAGTGCAGTTTCGGGAGCCCACTGAAGAGCTGAGGAATCCAAATTTCTTGTAATACTGCTATCCTTGGCAGCGAATGCTAAGACTTTGGGCACCACTGATCTGAGCAGATGAAGCAGCCATTCCAGTGCCCTCTATGACATGGACCCAGTCAGTAAGATAGCCACATGGTCAAAACTGTGGGCTCTGAATCACCCCTGGGTTCCAGTTCCCCCCCTACCACTTACTAGCTGGGTGTGTGGGGCAAGTGACTCAACATCTCTGGGCCTCGGTTTCTTCTGCTGTAAAATGGGAATAATACTAGCACCTGTCCGGTAGAGCTAAGAAGAGAAAATACATGTGAAGTGCTTGGTCCAGTGGTTAGGCCCACAGAAAGGGTTACTTACTGTATGGCAGACAATGAGCTATTTCTCTTGCTTTTCTGCTCTCAAGATCAGAAATGTAGATGTCCTCCTTTAACTATTTGAGTCCTCTAGTTTTCAGCTGTTCTGACCCAGGTCTCCATTACTTAAGCCAGGTGTCGGAAACCTCTTTCTGCCAAGGGCCAGATGCATCCCTTTCTGTAGACCGTAAATTCTCCATCACCACTACTCAACTCTACCCTTGGCACTAGAAAGCAGCCATGGAAGCTCCAGAAGTAAATGGCTGCGGCTGTGCACCAGTGAAACGTGACAGGACAAAGTCTGCTGCCCCCTGATTTAGGCTCTGTTTCTCCTCAAAACATGCACAAAGAGGGCAGGAGAGGCCGCTCGAAAGAACCCAGTGTTTAGCACGTGTGGTTCGGAAGGAACCCGGGAAGGGAGTCCGGGCTTGTGTGGATTTAAGGGAAATGGGAGAAAATTGAGCCCCCTTTCCCTGCAAAAAGCCACCCAGCTTCTCTTTGCAGAACAGGACAGTCTCAAAGTAGAAGGAACAGTGCTGTTGGCGAGGGGAGGGGGGTGACGAGGGAGGGGAGGACAAACTGATATTTTAAAATAACTATAAATGGTGTATAACCGTTAAAAAGTGTGAATCACTATACTGTACTCCTGAAACTTACATAATATTGTTGTTTAATTTTTATTGGAGTCGAGTTGATTTACAGCGTTGTGTGAGTTTCAGGTGTACAGCAAGGTGAATCAGTTATACATATATCTACTCCTTTTCAGATTCTTTTCTCATATAGGCCATTACAGAGTATACAGTAGGTCCTTATTAGTCATCCATTTTATATATAGTCGTGTGTATATGTCAATCCCAATCTCCCAATTTATCCCTGCCCCCACAACTTTCCCCCGGTAACCATACGTTTGTTTTCTACATCTATCACTCTATTTCTGTTTTATAAATAAGTTCATCTGTATCATTTTTTAGATTCCACATATAAGCGATATCATGTATTTGTCTTTGAGTCACTTCATTCAGTAGTTTTGATTCTTATATTAACAATCATCTAGATCTCTACCTAACTCACTAAACTGTATAATTAGTTCCACTCACTGATACATATTCTTTTCCATTATGGTTTATCACAGGATATTGAATATAGTTCCCTGTACTATACAGTAGGACCTTGTTGTTTATCCATTCTATATATACTAGTTTGCATCTGCTAACCCCAAACTCCCAATCCTTCCCTCTCCCATGCCCACTTCCCCTTGGCAACCACAAGTCTGTCCTCTATGTCTGTGAGTCTCTCTCTGTTTCGTAGATAAGTTCATTTGGGTCATATTTTAGATTCCACATATAAGCAATATCATATAATATTTGTCTTTCTCTGTCTGACTTACTTCACTTAGCATGACAATCTCTAGGTCCATCCATGTCGCTGCAAATGGCTTTATTTCATTCTTTTTTATGGCTGAGTAATATTCCATTGTATAATATGTACCACATCTTCTTTATCCATTCCTCTGTTGATGGACATTTAGGTTGCACATCAACTATACCCCAATTTAAAAATATATTAAAAAAATAAATAAACTTCTGAGAAGGGATTTGTAGGTTTCCTGGACTGCCAAAGGGATCTGTGCCAAAAAGAAAAAAAGACGAAAAGGTTAAAAATCCCTGATCAGATTATCACAGTGACTCCTTGAAGATGGCAAGGTAGTTACTATTATCCTCTTTCCAAGGATGAGGAAGCGTAGGGAAGTCCAGTGACACGTCCAAGGTGGCAGCAGTGGGTAACGGAGCCTGAGCACACATGGGACGCTCAGGGTTCCCAAGTGACCGCAGTCAGCAGAGTGGGAGGGAACCGTGGCCCCTCTGTGTGCAGTAGCCAGCACTTGAGCTGGAGCAGTGCGGAAGGAAAAAAACACTGAGAAATTCTTGCCTCTGGGGAAGGTAATCACCAGATACAGCCAGAGGTTGAGCAGAAGCAAAGAACCAGGCCTGTCAGGCTGGGGTCCAGTGATTAATTGGTACAGGGAGCACAGCCAAGAGCAGAGAAGCCATACCAGGCCTCCATCCATTTGTCCATGCCCTGGGGTCAGAGATGGAGCAAGTGGAATCTTTTATAAAAGAGGAATGTAGCCGTCGGGGGAGTTCTGCAAGGAATTCACAGGTGTTCTCTTATTGTGCCTGCCCCTCCCTGAGGACCTCTGGGTGTGCCGTTCGCAGTAGAGAGGAGGGGGGAGGTGCGACCCCCTGTGTGCTCTGTGATCTTTCACATACACCCCTCCCCCAGCCCTGTATTTTTTATGGGCTACAGTGGTTTATATTGAAATCGCAGAAGCCAAGTTCACGTCACAGGGATCTGGGTCACTGAGAAACTCATTGGGTTCTTCAGCACACGTCAACAGGTGCACCCAGAGGGGCTTTGGGTCTTTGGCGGGAAGGTGTCAGTCACCAGGGTCACCCCACTCTGGGCCATGAAGCTGACCTTCTGTAAGTCATCTCGTTGTGGTGATTCTGTAGATTTAGATTCAAGAGAAACTCAGCAAACTCTTCTTGCTCTTGAGGAAAGAAAGCTCCAGAGGTTGGTTCAGCCCATTTCTTCCAACTGAAATTCTGGTGAGAGTGTGTTGGTAATTAATACTCAGAAGCAGTGTATCAGGAGGTCATTTTTTTCCCCCAACACCTACTTGAATTAGGAAATGATGGAAGATTTGCAAAAGTTTTTTAAAAAATAAAACGAGTCACTTTTAAATCATCAACCAGTAAAACCAATGTTAACATTTTGGTGCCTCTTCCTGTGGATAGAAAGGTAGACAAATAGGCAATATGTGTGTAATGTAGAAAGCATGCAAATACAACCATTCAGTCCATAAAAACTCAGTCCCATTAGTAGGATATTATGAACACAGAGAGTCCTACTGTGTTGCCTTTTGGGACATATAAAACCAGGTTCGGAAACATGAGGTCTCCATTCTTTCTGTCTCCCTCCTTTCCTCTGCCCGCTTCCTCATGGATCTCAGGTTCATCTTCTATCCTGCAGATTTCTACTGTCATACACTTAGTACATGGCAGAGCATGAATTCTAATCCTGACCATTTGATTTGGGAGCCCTTATTTGTAGCAGATTGTGTCACCCTACAGTCAGCAGTTTCCTGTATACTTCCAAGGGATGTGCACCAGGCTAAGGGTTTTAGATTCTTTAAGAAAAGAAACCGTATGAGACAAACAACTTCCTCCTCCTTTAGCCCATATCAACCATCTCTCATGGTGTAATTTAACTCGTTTTCACACTCGAAGACTCTCCCTTCCTACTAGAGAATGGGAGGATAGACGTAGATGGTAAGGACAGAGGACCCCTCCTGTTAACATTATGTAACAAAGACCTAATATTTTCTAGCACTTAGTACGTGCCAAGTCCTATACTAATTGCTAAACATGAAACTCAACGAATCTTTACATCAACCCTATGAGGGTACTGTGGTATAAGAGTAAAGGTAACCGAGACCTTTACGAGCCCAAGGTCATATGGTTAGTAAGTAGCACAGCATGATTTCTAACCCAGGCCATCTAACCCAGGAGCCCCCGTCTTGGCAGGTTGTATTTCCCAAAGATGGCAGCACCAATATATATCTCATCCCATATGGTTTCTTTCAACATTTGATAATACGCCTCCATCAAGCATTGGGGATCTGTGTTTCTCTCCTTGAACCTGAATGAACCCTTGTAACTGTCTTGATTAACAGAATGTGCTGGAAGTGACACTGTGTGATTTTCAAGGCCAGGTTGTAAAAGGCAATACAATTTTGCCCAGCTCTCTTTCTTTCTAGGGACATTTCCTTTTAGAATCCAGCCACCGTGTTGTAAAAACAAAACCCTTGCTGCGTGGAGAGGCCTTGTATGGTGTTCTGGCTGATGACCCCAGTGAGGCCCCAGTCAAGAGTCAGCATCATCCCCCAGCACACAAGGGTGAGTGGGCCTTTAGATGAGACCAGCCCCAGTCTTCCTCCTTAGATTCTAGACCACAGAGAGCGGAGACAAGCTGTTCTTAGTCTGCCCTGACCCACAAAAATTGTGAGCAATAATAAATGATTACCATTGGTCGATGCCACTAAGTTTTAGATACTTTGTCATGTAGCCGGACTAACTGGAATATTGCTCTTGACTATTACAGCAGGGCTGGAATAAGCTCTCTGGAACTCTCCATCCCTACATTTATTCTGGTCCACTCTGGTACATCACCAAGCTTGATTTTGCCATGAGGGAAATCTTGCATAGATTTTTCTTGATCCAATTCCATCAGGAGAATTATTCCCATGAGGCTTTCTATTGTTGTTTAAGTTTTTGCATTTTCCTCTGCTTTCCTAGGTCTTTTGTTGGGGATTAACAGGCTGCCTCCGAGACTGTAAGACAAATGCTGTTTTAAGCCAGATGTTAAGTTGACCTCTTTCAGGAAAGATCTAGCCAGTCCTTCAACAATTATTGACTAAGGAGTTACTCATACCAGTACTGGGCTTTGTCCAAGTGAGTTTATTCAGTCAAAAGATGCTGTACAAAAATTTTCTGAAAGAAAGGGAGAAAGAAAGAAAAGAGGGAAAGAAAGGAAAGGGAAAGAAAAGAGAAAAGAAAAGAAAGGTCCCATGTGCTTAAAATCGTGACCCTTTGATTCTCTCTGTAATGCTCTTCTCCAGAAAAAGAAATTGAAGGGGGCAGGGGTGGAGACCAGCAAACCAAGGGAAAAATATAAAGGCCTAAATACTAGGTGAGGAAAATCTGCTAATGTCGTCTGATTGCAAGAGAGATGCAGGATGTTTAAAATGTGCAAACCTGTGGATGCCAAGCTTGTCCCTACCCCAGAGCTTTGTACATGGTTTTAGAAATTTTTCTCTCAGATATAAGCATGGCTCATTTCTTTTAGCCCTCTGCTCAAATTTCCTTATCAAATGTCCATAGGTGATGATAGAGTTTAAATAGTTTGGTGTGCGGAAAAGGGAGAAGAAATGAGAACAGGTCAGCTCTCTCCCATTAGCGTAAGGAAAATGCGTGGCCAGGTTCACATGGATTTTAATACGCAAATTGTTCCCTTTATGGGGACATCTTTTTGTTTGTGTTACATTTAAGTGTGAAGAGCTAGAATCCTTACTAAATTCCCTCCTGAAAATCTGTATATGTTTCTTTACTTATTCCTGTGCTCACAGGCCATAGGGCTGGGAGTAAAAAAGAAAGGACAAATAGAGGGGAGAGGTGGATCAAAATTAAATGTGGAGATGCCCTAGTTTGAATTGTAAGAGATTAAATATGGCTATGCTGGCTCAGGGTCCCAACAAGAACAGATGGCACGTGCTGAGTAAGGTTATTTGGGAAGGTCTTATTTGCAAAGGGTTTACTTACAGTGGTGTGGGTGTAGGGCACTACGGAGGATAATGCAGAAACAGGGGCATATCTGGAGTAAAACTGTCACTACCATGGCCTAAAAGGGAGGGAGAGGTTGCTGGAACTGGAAAGAGAGAGTCGTGTAGAAGAGCTACGTTGAGAGGAGTTATCGGGACACTTTCTGGTGGGACACAGCTGAGGAGCTCTCACAGAGGGGGCCGGAGGAATTAATAGGCAGATCTCACTCTCCTCCTTCCCTTTTACCTGCTGGAAATTTCCACTGGCTGTACCTACCTGGATGCCAGAGATCCAAGAGGCTGTTGAACTAGTCCATAAAGGTCAGCCTCTGGAGCAGACAGCAGAGTAGAGATGGGTAATGGACCTGGAGGGTAAAGGGGAGATATGCAGCACACCTGCCACCCACACATATGAACGTTTTCAAGATCACAAAATGCTTGCTTGGAGAGAGTGCTAAGTATTACCAGTAATGCCTAAAAGGTACAAATTCAACTTTAAACCACACACAGACTTTAGGAGGACATTTACAAGAGCCTCAGGTTTACCTTTCGTCTTCTTAGCTCAAATATAACTGAGTGCCCTGGGTGTACAGCAAGAAACTGCATTCCTATTTATCTTCAGGAGACTGGACTTCACAGTGATAGGAAATACATCATAAACTCTTGGGTACTAAGCCTCAATAAGTGGTATTTTTAAAACATAAGTCCAATGATGCCTCCGCTCTGTTGACCACCCCCTTCCCTGTGGTTTGGAGTAAGAGCGAGAGTCTTCACAATGGCCTACAAGACCCTGGATAATAAGCCCCTGGCTATTCTGTGAACTTACCACTACTGCTCTTCCCCTTGCAAAGCTGGCTTCAGCCAAAGTGGTTCAAATCCATTAATCATAATCTGCCCCAGGGCCTTTGTCCTTGTTTCCCCTGCTCTTTTCCAAATACAAACATGACTCACTCCCTCACTTTTTTTTTTTTTTTTTTTACTCCCTCACTTTTATACGTTTAAATATCACCTGTAAAGAAGCCTGCCTGACAATCCTATATAAAGTATTATCTGTAGCAAAATGTGTTTTCCAAAAAGGGCCATACCAATATTTCCACTCCCGCATGATCTTCCAGAAACTTGCCACTGCCCATCCATCAACAGGTGGAGTCTGTGTTCCCTCTCCTTGGGTGGGACTTGTGACTGCCTCAACAAATAGAATGTAGTGGAAATAATGCTGTGGATTTCCAAGGCTAGTTCATAAAAGGTGATAGAGTTTTCTTCAGATGCTCTCTCTTCCTGGGACATTTGCCGTTGGAACTCAGCCACCGTTTTGTAAACGAAGCAAAGGCCACGTGAACAGACCACATATAGGTATCTGTTCAACAGCCTCAGCTGAGGTCTCAGCCAATACCAGCACCAGTCACCGGATACCGGAGTGAGTGAGCCATTAGGTGACTCCAGCCTACAGCCTTCAAGCTGCCCCATCTGATGCCAAGTGGAGTAGACAGAAGCTCTTCCTGCCAAGACCTATTCCCTTTGCAGATTCATGAGCAAAATAAATGGTTGTTTGTGCTGCTAATTGTTGGAGTAATTTGTTATACAGCCACAAAATCAGAATATATTTTTGGTAACAGAAGTGAGACGCAACAGAAACCTAAAAATATGTGGGAATGGCTTTGGAACAAGGCAGTGGGCAGAAACTAGAAAAACTCTAAGGGCAGTGTTGGTGAAAGCCCAAAGGATCTTGAGGAGACCAACAAAGGAAGCCTGATAACCCTTGATGAAGCTATCAGGGAGGGCTTCAAGGAAGGTGAAGAAAAGATTACGGGAAGCTGGAATGTTATGGAAATCCTTGTTATGTAGTAAGAGAAAGTTTAGCAACACTGTTCCTGCAGTAACTTGGAAAACTGAAGATGTACGTAACTAACTGGATGATCTAGCTAAGGGGATTTCAGGCAGATTATTGTAAGTGTCTTCTTCCCATTGTCTGTGGTGAAATGAGAAAGGAGAGACGACTTTTTTAGAAAAGGAATTTTTCACTTTTCAAGTAAAATGTAGAGGAATTATCAAGAGCAGGACTTGATGTCTTAAAAAATGAATGTAATTCTACCTCCTGGCCTCTCCAATATTCTCAAATTAAGAGAGAGCTTCAGAGCGAAGGTTAAACCCAAGTTTTTTTGCTAAAAACCTCAGCAGTGCCTCCAGAACTCTTCTGCTTGCACAGAAGGCCCTTTAAAGATCTTAAGGGGGTGCTTCACAAATCCTCTCTATTAACCAATAGAATCTAAGAATCTAGACTCTTAAGAATCTAGACTGTTGTCTGTCAGCAGTTTTACAGCAAGCCCAAGGTAGAGAAGGGCTTATGTTGACAAGATTCGTGCATGTAGCTTTTTCTAATGGAATGTATTGTAATCTGATTCATAAGAAATCCACGAGGTTATAAAAACAGTCATGTCAGCTTGGATAGAAAGGAAGATTTAATCAACATTTTACATGCAGAAAGCAGGCTGAGGAAACCACTCAGCGAAAATTAGGCCACTTTGTATAAAAAGGATGACGATTTGGAGGGCATAACCAATAGCCATGCTGAGTCATTGCCAGGCAGAAGCATGGTACCCTAATCAAGTAAGTGGTAACATACACCCTACTGGATTTCAAAATTGTTATGGATTCCTGTGTGCTTCCAATTTTCTCCCTTTTTGAAGAGAAGGGTCTATAGCACTTACTCTATACAGTTTCCACGATTACACACGTTTGTGTGTGTGCGTGTGTGCACGCATCCGCATGCACGTGTGCACCAAATTGCTTCTTGAGTTCATGAGTCTTAAGATCAATGGAAACTGTCTCTAGAAGCTCTATCTGAGGAATGTCAATTGCATGTGAACAAGATCTATATGGCAAGATCCTAGACTGTGAGCCGGATCTTTAGGCCATAGTGGGATTAGACACTGGGGAAAAGGGTAGCCGTTTTTTTGCTAATAAGAGGGATTTGAATTACTGTAACCAAATTGTGGTTACAGATTGTGGCAAAGTATTATCTTCAAAAAATGGCATGGCAGTATTTCTGGTCCCATATGCTCATCCATAACCTTGCCACTTGCCTTTAAGAGGTGGAGTCTATTTATCCTTAGTTTGGGTATAACCTGAGAAATGTAGCATCCATATAATAGCAATTACAAAAGTTTTGGTGAAACATTGAAAAGGAAACCAAAATAAATGGGGATATGTTTATGAATAGGAAGACACCATGTCATAAAAATACTAATTATCCCTATATTAATCTATAAATTAAAAAAATTCTAATTACCATTTTAATAGGCAGGCCTTTTCATGGAACTGGCCAAGCTGGTCCTAAAATTCATGTAGGAGAGGAAACAGCTATAAAAAGCCAAGGCATTATGAATAAGAATAGAGTAGGATTTGGAGGGAAATATTTACACTGGTGTATATCAACATTATAAAGCTATAGCAATTAAAATATTGTGGAATTGGAACACAGATACATGCATAGACCAACAAAACAGACTAGAGGAAAAAGAGAGATAATCATCTATAATGTATGTGCTACTTGATTTATCATAAAGGTAGCCATACAGAGCAGTAAGGAAATGAAGTGTTTTCAATAAGTGGTACTGAGATATTTGGTTCTCCATAAAGGAAACAATTAAATCAGAGTTCTTCTCCATTCCAATTCCAGGTGGGATTTTAGACTTAATCGTGTAGATAAAACTTTCAGAATAAATGCAGGAGGGTGTCTGAACAACTTCAGGGTAGGGAAAATTTTCCTAAGCAATACACAAAAAGCACTAGCTGAATAAAAAGATGGGTAAAATTGACTGCATTAAAATTCAGAACTTCTCTTTATTCAGGGCACACCGAAAACAAGGTGCAAAGAACTTAACCAAATACTTTTGATGCCTAAAAACCCACAAAGGATTAGCATCAAAAATATATAAATAACTCCTTCTCATCAGTAGTAATTAGGAAAATGCAAATTAAAACCAGAATGAAACACTATTCACAGATATCAAATTGGTAAAAATAATAATAATAAAATAAAATTCAATCTGTTAATATCAACTGTGGGTAAGAATGTGGGGGAAAGACAAATTTGAAACATGCCGGTGAGATTATAATAAGGTTGAAGCCACACATTGTATATAAGCAGCATTTCCACTTCTAGGCATATATATGCAAAGAACCATGTCCAGGAATATTTGCAGAGGTCTTGTTTGCTATATGTAAACATTAGAAATAACCTAAGTGTTTATCAGCTGGAAAATGGAAAAACCAATTGTGGTTTATTCATACAGTGGAATGTTTTATAGCACCTAAAATGAGTGAGTTAAATTAGACACGTAAACATGGATAAATTTCTAAAATATGATATTGAGTAAAAAAAAAAAAAGTGTTGTAAAACGATGCACACGGAATGATCCACTTACGGAAAGTTTTAAAACATGCAAAACAATACTGTAGTTTATGATATTGCATAGGTAGTAAAAACTATTAAAACAGACTTAGGAATGAGAAAAAACAAAATCCATCTGGGGAAGGAGCAAAATAGGAATAGAGAGAGGTACTAGAGAGTCTCAAGCATATTTGTGATGTTTCATTTCTTTAAAAGGAGAAGAAGGCCTATTGCAAATTGTTAAGTTTTCATTGTTTTGCTGTGGGTAAGTGGGGTGCTCGATACATCATTCTCTGTCCTTTTCTGTTCACAAACTTTTTTTGAAAGCTTAATGAGAATCATAAGCGTCAGTGGGTCCATATGGTTTGTTGCCTTATTTGTGGATCTAGCTATATACATTGGGTACACACGTTCTGCTAAGAATGTTATAAAGGTATGCATGGAATTCTGTTGTTGCTCTTCTACACATCACAGTTTATTTATTTATTTATTTTGGCCTTGCCACGTGGCACGCGGGATCTTAGTTCCCCAACCAGCAACCAGGGATCAAACCCGTACCCCCTGCAGTGGAAGCAAGGAATCCTAACCACTGGACTGCCAGGGAATTCCCAAGCCTCTTCAGTTTTAAGTAGAATGAACAATTAGGTTATTCTCTCCTTCCAAGGAGAGGGCTTTCTCTTACATTTATCGTCAGAAAATCCACTCCCAACGAGTCCAGTCTGCAGAAGAAAGATAAGATGTCGACAGTGTATCCTCCCAAATTGTCTAAAGGCCAGAAAGAAAAGAAATACTCAGCATACTTACTGTGGTTACTAAGGCCAGGTTAAACATCAAATTTCAGTTTTCCAGCACGAGGAGGGAGGTTGAATCATCAAAGAGGATGAGCAAGGCTTGAATTAGGACTCTAGAAATACTTGGTCACTGAAAAGTGTCTAAGAGGTTATTCTGTCTCCATGTTGACTTCTCCATCTGCCCTCACCTCATTGTTCTAGGAGCAAAGAGTGATACAGGACAGGGCTTAATTAGGTGGACATAGGTAAATAGCTTTGTCTTGTTTATGTATTCATTTTTAGATGGAAATCATAGATATACTGTTTGATTGTATTCCCTTAAAGTGGACCCTAAGAAAAGGATTTAGGTGAAAGTAGTTTATATCACAGTGAGGGAATGCGGATCAGACAGAAAAGGGAGGGAAGGTCATCACAGGTGGAGGGAAGGTCATCACACGTGGATTAATGCGTGGGTTGCTGCCCTAGGCAACTGGGGCTCCATTTTGCTGGAGGCTTTTTGAGGGCCTTTGGAGAAAACCCTTGAACCTAGCTCGACAAAACATAAGGAAGCAGGAGCATTTTTTAATCAGCTCCTTATTTAAGGATTGTTGCTTGGGAATATTAACTCCTTCCACCGGGCCTGTCTCCCGTGAAAGCTTGCCAAGCAGATTCTTATGGGCTGCAGAAAGCCCCCAGGCTGAGTTCAAAAGCCAGCGGCATGCAAGGGAACTTGCGAAAATTTCAGGTGACATCCACCTTGGCAGGGCCGTGGGGATCTGCCTACAGCATGTGACAAGGATATCTATCACAGAGCCCAGTGTATCGTATGTACCAAAGCATGGGATAAGTATTGCCAGTGGTTCAGGAGACAATTGTAGGTGGTTCTGGGTCATGGTGTTAAATAGTATTGAATCACATGGTGAGGGAGTTCTGCCCTTTTCCCTTTTGTTTCAACTTTTCTTATTATTCCAAGAATAATATCTCATTTTGGTACTAACTGTTATGGGCTGAATTGTGTCCCCCCCCAAAGTTCATATTTTGAAGTCCTAACCCCCAGTAATCTCAGAATGAGACTGAATTTGGAAATAGGGTCTTTAAAGACATAATTGAGTTAAATGAGTTCATTAGGGTGGGCCCTAATTCGGTATGACTGGTGGCCTTCTAAGACGAGGGGATTTGGACACACACTGGTACAGAGGGGAGACCTGTAAAGCCACAAGGAGAGGGCCGTGTATTGCATAAGCCAAGATAGGCATCAGAAGTAATCAACTGGCCAACACCTTGATCTTGGACTTCTAGCTTCCAGAATTGTAAGAAAATAAATTTCTGTTGTTTAAGCCCCCCAGGCTTTGATACTTTGTTATGGCAGCCCTAGCAAAGTAATGCACTCATTATGGCTTTAATCTGTCTCCAGCGCTTGCTAGCTACCCATTGAGGAGTGTCAGCCTCAGGCTCAGAAGGTTTACTGATGACCACAATTGGCTAAAATGTGCCAACATTGTCCTGTTTTCATTGATTTATTTGTACAATTACCCTCAATCTGTGGCATGTGGGACTATTTATTATCAGCAACGATGCAAAGTTTCCTTTTTAAGTACATGTATTTGATCTTTGAAGCCAGCCAATTTAAAGAACAACATTGAGCAAATCATAGAACCATCAAGATAGTATAAAATGGCTCAAGTCTGGGAAATACTATGAGCTCTGGAGCAACATGTTATGATGGACAGAAAGAGTGTGACCTTGGGTGAATCACCTAGCCCCTCTGAGCTTCAGTTCCCCTAATACTGACCTCATAGAGTAGCTGGGAAATTCAGATGGGATATTTGTCAAGCAACAAGCACTCTGCCTAGCAGTAATTAAAAAATCAGTAAATGTTGGTTCTCTCCCCTTGAAATATTTGTAAGAAAATATAGATTTTTTTTAATGGGCCTTTGGAAAGTTATTACTCAGATATTAGAACACGGCCAATCAGATGTTAATCAAATCTAGTGTAATTTTCTTTAGAAAAATTCCCTTTTCTATCATTTTGTTCCATCCTAAGAAACTGGGTCCTTTTGATCTGTTTGGAACTGCTGAGCCCATCTTTTCTGGATGTTGGGAAGATCAAATGAGGTAGCAGGTGTGGAAAGGCATTAGAAAGTTTGCACACAAATGGAGTGGCGATGGGGTTTCTACTTATGTCCCGCTGTGGCTGTGTGAATTGATCTGTATATCTTGGTTGCATTCATTGAAATGAACCACAGTGCTTAAAAACTGCCTTTTTTCCTATGGCTTTTTCTATTAATATGGGAAGTGTTCACAAGTTTCTTATCCAAATAGCAGAGCAACGGGAACCCCGAGAGGACCAGAGGTTTTCAGTAGAGAAAAATCTGTCATCTCAGAATTCCCGAGACCTTTACGAGAGAAGGTAGTGAGTCGGTGTTCTTAAAACGGTGGAAGTGCCAATTCTGAGTACAATGTCATGTTTCTTTCATGGGGGAAATAGAGCAATGTGGAAATCCCCGAAGTATGCGTTATTACGGGGTTTCTTTCTAGTTGTTAGGATATTTGAAGTTATTTTTTTAAGAGGTTTAGCATTGTGTCCTGAAAAGCTCTTACCTGTCAGCAGAGTCTTCAGGAATGTAGTCTCCAGTCACTTCCAAGGGATGCAATTCCTTTCATGAATATGCCACCTCTAGTGCATGAAGGGAAGGGTGGCCCTGGGGAAAAGTAAGGGGGTGGATACCAAGGTGAGAAGAGGATATAAATAATAGAGTCCTATCTGGCCTTAGGTTATTCTTCAAATTAATCAAATCCTGCCAAACCGTAGATTCCTGGACAAAAGAAATTAACACCTGAAATGAACAGAAAAAAGTCTCTACCCTCTGGTAACATGTGCTAGTGCAGGATTTTAACCTCATGCCACTCATCCTGTGGCGGTTTGGTCAAGTCTACGGATCCTTTCTCAGAAGAGTGTTTTCAAATGTGGAAAATAAAATACACAGAATTCAAAGGAAAGCAATGATATCGAAATTGAATAACTTGCAGCACTATGTATGACCCCTATTATTGCACACTCTTTTAGCTATAGGCTACTTTAAATAACACACTTCAATAATTATCTCAACCATCACATGTATTTGAACTTATCTAGTCTTTATTCCTAGACTGCATGACGATCCTTGTTACAAAAGTCCTTGCAACCTTATAGAGAGTTAAGAATTCTTACGTGGACTGTCCAGTCTTAAAACCTTTTAACAAACAACAGAAACAACTCACTCTTCCTATGTATTGATTAACATTGTAAATAAGAAATACTAGAATGCAAGGAGATGTCTGGGTCATCAACGTAAGAAACCATGGTTTCACTGTCTGGTGGGTGAATGATAACCAGGCCCAGAACTGCTCTGTAACTGGCCATCTATGCCTGTGAGCATCTGTACCCGGGAAGGCTCTGATCACATGCCACCTTGCTGCAAGCCCATTGACTACCATAACTTGTAAGCAATGGGCATAAAGGATATCTCAAGATACTGTCAACAGCTGTAATGTCATAGGAGCCACACCTGTGATTTCTTGTTGATAACAAGTCACTGGCAGTGCTACACATTCAGTTTGCTGTCTGTGCTTATAATGGAAAGAAATGTTAAATTTCAGTTAGAGCTCGGTAAAAATAAGGATATGATTATTTTCCTGTCCAAGGACCTCCTAGACTCCCAGTTTGACTCTAGGAAAGAATCCCTTGTGGGAAAGCAGGTAGTAAGTAAATAATAGCATGCCAAGTGATGGTAAATGTTATAAAGGAAAATACCACAAAGTAAGGGAGGCGGAGAGAGCCAAGCATGTGGAGGGGACGAGCCGCTCTTTGATTCTAGGAATGCCACTCTAGGATGACATTTTGGACAGTGAAAGAGTACAGGAAATGAGCCCTGTGACTATGTGCAGAAAGAACGTTCTAGCTAGAGGAAGCCCCAAGTATGATCCCACCTCTTAGGACCTTATTGATTGTGTTAGTGAAAATTTAATCAGGAAAGCAGAACCCCTGTGAATATCTTGGAATAAGGGCTTTATTACAGGAATTAGACTTTTCACACTTGTGGGAGGAGCTGGGGAAGTAACGATCTGGCAGCGGGTACTGCATGTCAGGGAGGAGTTCCTAACCAGCCCTGGCGCAGGGGATAAGCCAGAGCTGGCAAGGGGGATCTGAGCTGGGAGCCAGACGCGTGTCCAGATGCTGGGATGGGGCTACGAGAAGGAGCTATCGAAGGCGTCCACGGGAGGCTGTAGCCCAGCCCGTGCATCGCCCCTGCCTCTGAGGGTCCACAGACGAGCGTGTGCAGTTGGGCCTGCGGCAGCTGTTGGTCAATAACCAGGAAGAGCTAGACATCGGCCAGAGGAGAGTGAGAAACACCTGGAATCCACTAGACTCATCTGTGGTTGTCCTTCACCATGTTTGACTGGAAAGACCTTCCTAGAGTAATGGCCACTGTTTTCCTTCCGCCTTTCAAATCTTGTGCAAATTCCTCTTTGGCTAACTCTGACTCAGAACAATTCAGGGAAGAGGATTCTGTGAAAATTAGTTCCAGCTTAATCAAGTCGACAAAGTACAAACTCCCACATCGGTCAGTGTCAGGGCTTTGGCTTTTAATGGCGAGATGGGAAGCCACGGGTTGGTTTTGCATGATGTAAGTTATAAGAATCTCTCTCGCTCCAGTGTTTGGCACAGTACTAAGAACAATATTTACTGAGTGTTTTGCATTCTTTTGAGAAATGCAGAAGGTTTTCTTCTTCTTTTTTTTTTTTTTAAACTAGGGTAGCCCCAGTCTGAACCAAGCAACTGTGTCCAAACGAAATCTCTGCAGTTCTGAATCTTCCTATAACTGGAGGAGCAGAGAGGTGGTTTTGAGGTAAAAGACCTATAGTTTAAAGAAATTGAATCCGTTTTTTTGTTTTTTGCTTTTTTTTAAATAGCTGATACAGCCACTGTGGAAAACTGTATGGAGGTTCCTCAAAAAATTAAAAATAGAACTATTGAATGATCCAGCAATTCCAATTCTGGGTATATATCCAAATGAAACAAAATTGCTATGTAGAAGAGATACCTGCACACCCATTTTAACTGCAGCATTATTTACAATAGCTAAGAAATGGAAAAATCTAAGTGTCCACCAACAGATGAATGGATAAATAAAACATGTATATATCTGTGTCTATATCTATCTATCTACCTATTTGTCCACACAATGGAAAGCTATTTACCCATAAAAAAGGAAGGAAATTCTGCCATTTGCAGCAACATAGATAGACCCTGAGGGCGTTATGCTAAGTGAAATAAGACAGAGAGAGAAAGATAAATACTGTATGATCTCACATGTAGGATCTTAAAAAAAAAAAGTAAATTAAAAAATTAAAATATACTTAGTACCTTCTGTGTACCCAGTACTAGGGCACTATTCTAGGCATGTGGTATTTATCTTGAACAAAGTAGACAAAAATGGCTGCCTTTATGGAGCTGATACTCTAGTGGGAGTGACAATAACATAAAAATAATTGTTACACAGTGTTTCGAAGTGCTTTGGAAAAAATAAGTAAAGCAGAATAGAGCAATCAGGAGTCCTGAGGAAGGTTTGGGAGACATAATATAGGATTGAATAGGGTGGTCGGGGGAGGGAGTGCTGCTTGAGACAGTGAGATGTAAGCAGAGCTTTGGAGGAGATAAGAAGTGAGCCATGTGACTGGGGCAGAGGGAACAGCTAAAGCACAGGCTCTGAAGCAGACACGTACCTGGCATGTTCAAAAAACAGCAAGGAGTGAACAAGGAAAGAAACTCATAGGAGAAGAGGTCAGAAGGCACAATGGGGCCAGAAGCCTTGAGCCTTGAAGTCCCTGTAAGGACTGTAGCTTTTACCCTGAGTGAAATAAGGAACCACTGCGGAATTTACAACAGAGAAATAACAGGACAGCGAATTGTTGGCATGGTTTTATTACATTTTGGAGCTAAAATGCACAGGTAGCCTGAGCTCGTGATTGTTTCCAAAGCCAGATAAGAAGAGTTGAGTCTCTCTGAAAGGAATGGTAAGAATAGAAGCGGAAAAATGAGACTGGGAACCAAGTCCACAATATCAATCTTAATGCCTGCATCGTGCTCGGGAAACGAAAACTGGACTCACCTGAGAGCCTGCTTCATGTTCTTGGAAAGGATTGCAAGTGGGCTGAAAGGGCGTTGCTGCAAGATCCCTTGGGGTTTGGAATTAGCCCAGACTTGGTTTCTGTGAGCCCAGAAATGCTAACTGGGACTTCCCCAAAGTACACTTGATGTTGCTTGATGATAAAAGGCCTCCCTGTTCTGTTCCTTTGAGTAAAAGACAAATCCCCACATCTCTAGGTGCTATAATCTGCAGGTTGGAAGAATTGTCCTTTGTCATAAAGGAGAAGCTCGAGTAGAAAAGACACCAGCTCTTGTGATAACCAGATTGGATCGATCTTACCCAAGAGTCAGCCTACGGTTCTCATTCCACCAAATCTGTGATGTTTGAGCCCAACCATTAAATTACAGTGGTTGCTTCTCAAATTGGTCACGCACTAGATTCTTCATGATGAAACCAACCCAAAGGATGTCCTGCAGAAAGAAAGAAAACCTCCGCAGAAAGTCACTTTCCAGCCCTCCACCCCATCATTTCTCAATTCAGGGCTAAAAAAATCCAACACAGACTTCTTTTATAAGCAAGAGAGGCAAACCAAACCTACCATTGAAAGCAGGTAAAAAATAGAATAGAAGTACCAGTTTGGAAGGCAGCTGAAGAGTGATTGCCCAATACTTGGAATACACTTTGAGACTGAGTCCCATCATATATACAGAAACTGTAATGCAGTCCGTGCCCTGAGGCCCTGTGACGAAATCCCCTGTGGAGTAAACAAAAAAAGAATAAGTATCAAGACCCAACAGGACTGACTCGACCAGAATCAGGGGAGGACTGGCAAACTCACAGCAAAAATTGTAATACAGGTCACAAAATCCTCCCTAAGGCCGCCAGTTTCCAAAAGTGTAGTCAGAGCACATCAGCATGTTGAAAGATAAATATGAGAGACTCAAACAATGAGACATTTTTTTGAAGGCATGGCACCCTCGACAGCGCACCTACAGAGGCGCCCCAGACGGTGAGGAAAACGAAGGTCTTCCACAGGGAGAGTGAGAAATCAAAAAGGTCGCAAACTCCAGGGTAATTTAAAATCACACTCGTTATCTTCCCGAATTTTAAAAGGAACATGGAAATAGGCCCCTGTTAGCTAAAGATTTACAAACCCAGGCCAAATTCTAATAGTCTCAGCTCAGTCCAGCCAGCTCCAGGAAGCTGCTGTACCAGTTTTTGGGAAAGGAGCCTGAAGAGCTGGAACCACCTGGTTTCGGGGTTACTTGAGGGCATAGAGTTCACTTGACCTGGTTCTTTAAGAGTCAGAAGGTAAAGACTGACATTCACTTACCTGGGCCTTATTGTTGGATGATAAATTGCCTATTATATCCCTGCCCTGGAAAAGACAAGCTTCATTTTCCCATTAATTCCTGAAATGAGAATTGCTTCCTGACTGATATCCTCTAGAGACTGACTGATAGAAACACCATCTGGGCAAACAATAAGCTTTGTACTGCTGGCAGAACTCTTCCAGTGAACACCCTAGACTACAGTGAGGATGTGAGAACCAAGGCTCTGGAAGCCAGCGGAGGGACAACAAACCTTGGGCCCTGAACATCAAGGATGTCCCGAAAGTCATGTTGGTGGGAGAGAGTCCAGGTCAGGGGAGGCTGTTACTGACCAGGACACTTCCCTACACCCAAGGAGGGCCCCCCCATCACCTTCAGCAGAGACACTGATAGCATCTCTCCTCTTGGGCTTGATAGTCAGTTTTTGGAATCCCCCTAGAAGTTCAGTTGAGCTGGAGAACTGAACTGTCCCCAGAAAAACCATGCAGACTGAAAGTCTATGAACAGAAGTTGCTGGTTTGGATATGAGGCCCATGCCAAACAGTTTGTACCCTCAGTGCAAATTTCTTAGGCCTCACTTGTAGCAAAGAGCAATTTTGACCGTAAGCAGAGTAAAATAAGGTAGGGGCATAACCGCTGGCCTTGTTTTATGAACTCCCAGCTTTTTTCTTTATATTTTTTTGCTGATTTGGATTTTTAGCCAAAGAAAGCTCCTGTAGCCTGTGTTGTCAGTCTGCTTTTTCCAGAGAAACTGTTTATTTTATTAAAAACATTGAGTAGAGATTATCATACTAAGTGAAGTGAGACAAAGACAAATATGATACGATATCACTTATATGTGGAATCTAAGAAAATGACACAAACGAACTTCTTTACAAAACAGAGATAGACTCACAGACATAGAGAACAAATTTACGGTTACCAAAGGGGAAGTGGGGAGGATAAATTAGGAGTTTGGGATTAACAGATACACACTACTATATGTAAAATAGATAAACAACAAGGACCTACTCTATAGCACAGGAAACTGTATTCAATATCTTGTAGTAACCTACAATGGAAAAGAATCTGAAAAAGAAAAAAATATATATATAAACTGAATCACATTGGTGTACACCTGAAACTAACACAACATTCAACGTTGTAAATCAACTGTACTTAAATTAAAAAAAAAATTTTGTAAGTTACCTGGTTTTCTAAACAAACAAACAAACAAACAAAAAACCCACTACAGTCTTTAAAACCAATCGGAAAAAAGTGAGAGGAGGAGGAGGAGCGATCATCCTGACCATTTTTAAATCACAATAAGCCTAATTTATTCTGTCAACATGTGAGTCATAGGATTTCATAAGGCATCTAATCCACCCTTCTCATTTTACATATGAGGAGATTAAGGGCCAGAGAGAGGAAATAACTTGTCTAAGGTCATGCATGTTTATGAGTGTAAATATAATGTTAAAATGTATTCCCAGCTACTGATTTCCTTATTATTATTTAATTTCCCGATCCTTCTTTCCGTGGGAGCTGATGAGCATCCTGAAATTTGTGATTAAGAAAGAACCTGGCATGTTACAGTGAAAAAGAAGAGAAATTCACTTGGACCAGCCTCTTCTTATCTGTCATGGCCTAAGAAACCTGTTGTACCAAGCTCTGGTAAACAGCCCCATCCTTGGGTAACCAGATGGCCCTGGGGGTCACAGTTGCAAGGCCCAGGACAATAACCTCACTTTCACTCTTCTGTCTTTGCTTGGAAAAGAAAACTGTAGAATCAGCTATGCCACTGTCTTACTAAGCATCCGTTTTACCTGCAAGGATTCCTTGCCTTTGCAGAAATTAGACTTTTGAATTAAAAATTCAGTTCCCAGAAAATGCAATGATGGTGTTCCAGTGTTGTGGAAAGACTAGGTCTTTAGTTATCTAAATATGTGGTTCTCATTTTCCTCGTGATGGGATTATTGGGAAATTCAGAGACACTATTTACAAATAGTATGGCTGTTATTATAGCAGTTTGTCATTACTGTGTGTAGCTGGACAAATCTTTCCTCACATTGTCTGAATTAGTAATTTTAATATTTTTCTTTTGGAGAAATCTCTCCAACTTCCTCTTCCTTTTCACTAAACAGTTTTTATGTGATAGACCCTCCATCATGTGTATTCAGGGATCCGTATTTAAAATGAATTTTAAGTTCTATTTTATATATATGTATTTAGAAGAAAATAGCTGATCTACGTCAGGGTTTCTCAGCCACAGCACTATTGACATTTGGGGCTGGATAATTCTTTGTTGTGAGGCTGTCCTGTGGACTGTAGGATGTTTAGTAACATACCTGGCCTCTAGTCACCAGGTGCCAGGGACACTTCCCCTTCATAGGTGTGACAACCAAAAATAGGCATTCCAAGCAGCCTCCAGGGATAAAATCACCCCTGGTTGAGAACCATTGATGAACTTGTTTCAAAAAGAGGTCCCAGTAGATGGTATGCTCCATAAGAACAGGAACTGTGTCTGTTTTGTTCATCACTATGACGCACATAATAGGTGTTTTTAGAAAACTTGTTGATTGAATGAAAGACACATGTGGTATAAAAGAGAGAGCCTTAGGTACAGAATGTTCAAACATCAATCTTCTGCTACCTAGCCATGCCATATTTCTAAATCATTTTATTTCTTTGAATCTTAGGCTCATAATGTGTATTGCAGAAAATAATCTTTACCCTGACTCTACTATCTTGTGAATTTCAAACCCGATTATTTGTGCAAATATGTCTGTAACCTGTGAAATGACCTCAGATCTGAAAGATAGTGAGGGACAAATGCCTTGAAGTAGACACTGAACTCCACAGGGAGACCCAGATCAACCTAAAACAATAGCTCTTGCTTATCCGGGAACCAAGAGCTCTGAGCTATGCTCTGGCCTTGAGGTAAGGTAAAGAACGAGGAAGGAAATGGAGCTGGATCGGGCAGCTCCAGAAACCCAGAGGGATGAGTCAGACACAAGTGGACAGTGCCTACTTATGGTTTCTTTGTACAGCATAGATCGTTCTACACCAACCCAGGTACCAAAGGACAACGGTACATTCCTAAGAAGGTACAGTGCCGTTGGGAATTAAGACTTTCAGAAGCCTTTACACTGAAAGACTATGATTTCCCCACTCCCCAACCTTATCGGCAGATCAACTGAAAAAATCATATGTGTGTGTACGTGTATAAAACACAGAATTTGTCTATATGTTCATTTTTCCTTTAAGCAGCTAGTTTTGCTGGAGGACTAAGGGCATGACTGGCCCACCTGTTGGAAAGTCCAGTGCAAGCTGATGGACATGGTGCAAAGAACCACCAGGGGTCAGGTTCTGTGCAGAAGGAGAGGAGATGTGTGGATTGTATCTGTGTATCGGTGATAGGCAGATCTCAGTGGTGTGTGCAGGAGTCTTCTGCCTGGGGTCCATTTCATAACACATCCGGATTTATCAATAGATACTAGTGAGCCAGAAAGTGAAGTGTCTGTGGTTCCATGTTATGAGTTCTCCAGGAGCAAAAATTGGTGCAGGAGGATTCTTGCCCCACTGTGTTATAAACCACCTCGTTGGCTGTGTGTGGTGTGGGGAGGGGTCGGGGGAGCACCTGACTTTTTTCTGCCTCAGCTTCCTCACTCAGGAAAGGGAATGGTATTGCTGACTCAGTCTAACTCGGAGTGCTGTTCTGGGGGACAGATGCAGTCAGGAACTTAGCATTTGTTTGCTTTTTTCACGTTCATCAGTTGCTTATCATGTTAGTCAGGGTTTTCCAGTTGAAATGGAACCAACGTTGGGGGGTGATGTGTGCATAGGTATACCCGTGGGTGTATTTATACATGTACATATACACTCTAATTTTTCTTTATTACATCACTTTTTAATTTTTCTGTTTAGACATGTAATACATGATCATTGTGAAAACTGAACCACGAAGCAGTGAATGTCCGCCAACTCCTACCCATAGGAGTAACTGCTATGAAGGTTTCGTTGCTTATATATCTACAGATTTATTTCTATGTGTACATTACTATAAATCGGAAAGGATGACGCACTAGTCAGTTCCAGATGAACAAGTGTAGTATCCAGGGGAAGACTGCCCAAGAGTAGTGACAAAGGCAGGGTTTTGCAGTGGTGCCTGCCAGCCAGTCCTGCCCATCATCAGAACCTGCTAGTGGGCGTCACTAGCCGTCACAGGCGAGACCGGTCACACTGATGCTCACTCAGGCTTTCCAAATGACACAAAACATTCCTACCGAAATCCATTGCTTTCCAGGTTGAGCTTCTAATAGCCCACAGTATTTTTTTCTCTCTCTGTCCTTGTATGCTGCCTCTTCTTTCTCTGGATTTTGTCTTGAACCAGATTCAATAGTACAAGTGTTAACTGCCACGGCAAGTAATGATTTGTACACCCGACGTAGTCCTCTTGTGTGATTAACCAAAACAGCCAGCTCCAGCTATGAATAATCAGGGAAGAGAGAAACAGATGCATGTTGCAGTGGCATTTTTGTCTCTTTGCCTTTGGTCATTCATTGACCATTTTCACTATTTTAGCCATGTTTATGTGCCACTGGTACGACTATTGACTTAACACTCTTTTAATCAAGTCACTATTTTATCTTAAAGTTGCCTTAAAACTTCTGTCATTGACATAAAAGGTAGGCCAGCATCACTTGCCATAAGTGGAAGGTAACCATAAAATAAATACGTAATTATTATATTCACCTAACACCTTTCCCCTAGTTTGGGGAATATTGCTTTAATTGTCTAGCTAGAGATCCACAGCATTAAATTATTAAGGGGATCTGTGAATTCTGGAGATATCCACAAGAAAAACAGGCTTTAAAGAAAGTTACCACAAATAGAAGCTTTGTCAGCCTCCTGGAACGAAGGTTTGGCGAGTCAGAGAAATCGACCCCACGGATTGGCAGTGCTTCGTATTCTATAGACTTAGGCGTGTGCATGTTTAGAGCCGTAGAATCTTAGGACTGGGAGCAGAGCTCACTCCAACCTCAGTCATGGAAGCTGAGGACCTGGAGACAGAAGGTACCTGTGAGAAACTCTCATAGGTAAGTGACAATAGAACAAAGCCATTTCCCCCGACCTCTACCCTCTAGGCTTCCTGTAAACTACCAGCTGTTGGAGTCAAGCCAACCTAATGTTTTGCTTATCCACTGCTGTGTAACAGACTGCCCCGGAATTTAGTGGCTTGAAACAGCAACCATTTAATTCCTCACAATTCTGTGGATGATGAATGTGGGCAGCGCTCAGCAGGATGAAGCTCTTGCTCCAAAAGGTGTCAGTGGGGGTCATTCGTTCGGCTAGAAACCGGGTTCGGCTGGAAGGTCCAAGAACCCTTCATTCACATTTCTGGCACCTAGCTGCCTCTCCACCTGGCCTCTCTCTCTCCACGCCATAACTTGGGCTTCCTCACAGTACGGAAGCCTCAGGATAATGAAACTTCTTACATAGCATCTTGCTGCTAGGAATGTGAGGGAACATTCCAAGACCTGCAAAAGTGGAGACTACAGATCTCTTAAGACCTGCCTCATTTTTGTTGATCACAGCCAGTCACAGAGGTAGCGAAGGGTCAAGATCAGGGGACGTCAACCTTACGTCTCCAAAGGAGACATGGCAAAGAATCTGCATGCAGTCTTCTTTTTATTTTTTTAAAATTTTATATTGGAGTATAGTTGATGAACAATGTGGTGTTAGTTTCAGGTGTACAGCAAGTGATTCTGTTGTCCATATACATGTATCTCTTCTTTTTCAAATTCTTTTCCCATTTAGGTTATTACAGAGTATTGGGCAGAGTTCCCTATGCTATACAGTAGGTCCTTGTTGGTTCTCTGTTTTAAATATAGCCGTGTGTACATGTCAATCCCAAACTCCCAGTCTGTCCCTCCCCTCGCCCTTCCCCTTGGTAACCATAAGTTCGTTCTCTGAGTCTGTGAGTCTGTTTCTGTTTTCTGCAGTCTTCTTGAATCCACCACAATTAGGTTCAACCTCCAGCTCCACTATGTGCTAGCTCTGTCTCCTTAAACGAATTATTTAACCTCAGTCCCCTAGTTCGGAATAATTCACGTGTAATAATATTTACCCCATTAGATTGCTGTGAGGATTAATCTCAGATAAGCATATAAAGTGATAGCACAGTGCCAGGAAGATAGTAAGCGTTCAACAAATTTTAGCTGTTTCCTTCCTTATCTACCAAGAGCTGATTTCCGCCCCCCTCACCGACGTTACGAAGGTCAGTAGCCTCCACGTTGAGAACCGCGGTCCTGGGATGGAATATTCAAGCATGATAGAAACACTATCGACCAAAATGTTAAGCAAAAGGGAAATGCCCCCAAAATATCAGTCTCCCAGCCATCCCAGACTCAACCTGAGTCCAAGCCAAAACAGAGGCTGTGAATTGAAAGGTTTATCTTCCAAGGCTGACCTTTAAACATTCCGAAGCCCTCTGTAAGAAAACAACCATGGAGCCAGGCCATAGCTGTCTTGAGTCTGATCTCCAAATGATAATTTCATTGATTGCTGTGTTTATTCCAGTTCCTAAATCTGTTTTGTGTCTTAAACAGAATGAATACCGATTCTCCTCTGTTTGCATTCAAAGCCCAATAATTTTATTAAGCTGGGCTATTTACTAATAGAAAAATAATGGAAATTTTTGCTTGGTAAAGAACTGTGTCCTGTACCCTAGAACAGTAATTCTCAACGGGGCATGATTTTGCCCCACCTACCCAGGGGTTCTTTGGCAGTGTCTGGAGACAGTTTTGGTTGTCATAACTGGAGAGAGGAGGTAGTATTACTGGCATCTAGTGGGTGGAGGCCACGGATACCGTTAAACATCCTACAGTGCACTGAACAGCTCCCCCCAGTGGATAATTAATGGCCCAAAATGTCAGTAGTGCTGAGGTTGAGAAAGCCAGGTCTGGGACATCACAGCCAGGTGATTTGCTTTAAGAACTGATATAAAATTTACACAGGGACAGGCGAACTTGGAATCCCTGTAGCCATTTAGTGACTGAAAGACCAAATGGACTTCATTATTTTGCCTATCAGAGAAAATGCATGTACAGGTTCAGAAGCGTGTGGCCAGGGGGTAAGAGGTATACTGTGGCAAGTGATACTTCTCCCTAAGCACATATTCCAAAAGTGTTGTCTTTTCAACAGTTTTAAGGTGGTTTGTAAGATGATAATGAAAAGACAGAAGGGGAAACCATGTGAAAATAAACTCATGTTACCTTGAGAAGGTAACCAAGGATGGCATCCTTTTCACATCCTTACCAACCACCGGCACAGCCCTACTCCATTCCCAAGCATGACCTTCCCCATCCTGGTGCCTGAGGGTACTTCTGTTGGCCCAAAAAGAAAAGTACCAGGATGTAAGTTCCTTACGCATCTCTACATCCTCCAGCACCTCTAAAAGCATGAAGTGGCTGCTTATTGGTTGTTGATGGAATGAAAAAACCAAAGAACAAGTCAACCAGTCACTCAGCCAAACAGACAAGCAAGCTGTGTATTAATTTTTTGTCACAAGATATCAGCACTTTATTTTTTTTTTAATTATTATTTTTTTGTGTGTGTGGTACGCGGGCCTCTCAGTGTTGTGGCCTCTCCCGTTACGGAGCACAGGCTCAGCAGCCATGGCTCACGGGCCCAGCCGCTCCGTGGCATGTGGGATCTTCCCGGACCGGGGCACGAACCTGTGTCCCCTGCATCGGCAGGCGGACTCCCAACCACCGCGCCACCAGGGAAGCCCAGCACTTTATTTTTTTAAGGTGCCTAAAAGCAAAGCATAGAATGAAGATTTGAAATTTTGAAAAAGACCAGCATATTTTGAAAAATATCTTCAAGTGAAAATCTGGAGAAAAAGACACACCTTTAAAGAATTGAGGGAGGGAGTACCTCACAGCAATGAGAATAAATGCACTCGTGACACATGCAACCACGGGGATGGGTTTCACAGAAATCACGGTGAACAAAAGCGACCAGGAAACATCCTGTGTGATTCCATTTGTAAGGCAGCGTTTCTCAACCTTGGCAATAGTGACATTTGAGGCCAGGTGATTCTTCGTTGTTGGGGGCTGTGCTGTGCATTGTAGGATGTATAGCGACACCTCTGGGCTCACTAATGCCAGTGGCACCCATTCCCCAGTTTTGACAGCCGGCGGTGTGTCCAGATGTTGCCAAATACCCTGTGGGGAAGGTCACCCCAGGTTGGGCATCCTGACACAAAGTAAACCACAGTGTTAGAAGCGTGGGTAGTACCAGGGTCGGGGCCCAAAGGGCGATTTCTGTGGTGCTAGTAATACTTTTTTATCTTGCTACCGACTAATTTTGTGTTTTCACTTTGTTAAAAATTCATCGAGCCAAGCAATTGTGTTTTGTGCACGTCTCTGTATATATAAAGTCTGCTTGGAAAAAGATGAACAGGCCTGTAAGAATAGAGAAAAGAAATTTCAACCCCTGGTAGGGCAGAGAGTTTGGGCTGGTGGAAGAATCTGTACCATATTCCAATATTTTCCAACAATACAGGTTTCTCTTCCGACGTTTGTTGCTATTTCCGAAGTTTCAGGAAGGTTTTAACAAAATGTCATCGGGATGAGGCATTTCCTAGCTCATCTTTAGAGGCAGAAAGCTGGTGGAAAAGTAAAAGTGTGTGACCTACAGAGTCCTGGAGCCAGCACGTCCTCTGGGCAGCCCCTGAACTTGGCACACCATCTCCGAGGTGGAGTTCCACACACATGCACAGATTACATTGTTGAGATTATCATGAAAGGGTTCCGTGTGTCAAATGTCCCTTCCTTGCTGTGATAACTGCCAGGTTCTTAGGCAGCCATTGTCCCCATCTGTTCTCACAGTGAGTCATTGCTGTGACTAAAATAAAATCCTTCTCTGAAATGTCTCTCTTGATGTACTGGGACCCTTTAAACTTGCCATGGCCCAGAAATCCTATTGAAATGACCTCTGAGGTTCTTGTGGGATCCTTTTCTGATGTGAGAATTTTGCTTTATGTAATACTGTTTTAAATAAATAGACCAATGGCTAGAGCTTAGAAATATTTTTTTTGCTCTTTAGGGATTATCTCTGCAACGTGGTGATTTGAATTTAACCTATCTGACACCGAGGTCATTCCATTTTAACGTCTCTGCTAAAGGAAGAGCAAAAGCCAGAGAGATGGTGCCTGAATGGTTTAGAATACGCTCAGGACACTGTTTTTCTGGAATCCCCTAATGGGAAACTCTCTCAACTTTCCCACCCTTTCTTTGCTCCATTGGCAAACTAGGTTCTGTAACTTGGTGGCTGTTCCGGAATTTCACTGAGCTTAAGGACACACACAGGCACAAATATATATAAATGAAGTATTCGTTGAAGGTTGATATTTCTAGTGAGATGATGATAAGCCACAGGATGAGCTATTCTTGCAGGAACAGAAACTAGACCATGTGTCCTCTGAGCAAATTATATCTCATTTTCCCCAGGTTCTTAGCTGTGTTTCTGGAAAAGGACCATCCATGTGGCCACAGCATCCTTGCTCTGGGCTTCCAAGAGATGGCACAGAATCCACTGATCTCTTGTTCTCTTGAGGCACAAAGTTGCCTCCCTTCTTTAAAGACATACAAGATCCAAATTTATGGAACTAGTGAGAAGTTGGGGGAAAGAATCCTGCCCCAGAGTTTCCCATCTCCGAGAGAAAAATGACATTTCCTGACTTAACACAAAAAGTGTGGCCTACTGACACTGGGAAGTTGATGGAAATGAGTCCCAAGACAATTTCTTCTTTTGAATCGAAAGATGTATTGAGCTAGTGGAATAGCAGTTACTATTTTATCTGCTAGCATGGGTCCACAGTGACTGCCAGAGGGCCGCAGCCAGCCATGCTCGTACATTTATGTATTGTCTGTGGCTGCTTTCACGGTACCATGTCACCGTTGAGTAGTTATGGCAGAGACCACAGGGCCACAAAATATCTACTCTGTGTCCTTTACACGAAACATGTGCCAACCCTATGCTGTGACTAGAAAGTGTATTTTGTCTATAAATTTTATTAATGTTTAATTGTCAGAATGATACTGTTCTCTCTTTTTTTTTTTTTTTTTTTTGCGGTGTGCGGGCCTCTCACTGTTGTGGCCTCTCCTGTTGCGGAGCACAGGCTCCGGACACGCAGGCTCAGCGGCCATGACTCACGGGCCCAGCCGCTCCGCGGCATGTGGGATCTTCCCGGACCGGGGCACGAACCCACGTCCCCTGCATCGGCAGGCGGACTCTCAACCACTGCGCTACCAGGGAAGCCCACTGTTCTCATTTTTAGTTTTAGTCTTAAAAAGTAAAACCTCCTGAGATATATGCTTATAAGGTTCCCATGTAATACATTTGTGGCAACTTGGCATTTTTGTCCCTTGTCACCACCTCCAATCTCTCTCTCCCACTCCCTCTCCTTTTTCTCGTCCCTCTCCCTTTTCTTTCTTTCCAGCTATCTGACTCCTTCCTACCTACCTACCTGTATCCCTGGTAAAGAGAAAGCGTTTTTATACATACAGTTTTTAAAGGTTACTTTCCATTTACAGTTATTACAAAACATTGGCTTGATCTGCCATGTTGTACAATACATCCTTGAGCCTATCGTAGCCCAGTAGTTTGTACCTCCCTCCCCACTGGTGACCACTAGTTTATTCTCTATATCTGTGAGCCTGCTTCCTTTTTGTTGTATTCACTAGTTTGTTGTACTTTTTAGATTTCACATGTAAGTGATATCATACAGTATTTGTTTTTCTCTGTCTGGCTTATTTCACTTAGCATAATGCCCTCCAAGTCCATCCATGTTGCTGCAAATGGCAATATTTCATTCATTTTTTACGGCCCAGTAGTATTCCAGTGTGTGTGTGTGTGTGTGTTTGTGTATACCACCTCTTTTTTATCCATTCGTGTGTTGATGGGCATTTAGGTTGCTTCCATATCTTGGCAATTGTAAATAGTGCTGCTGTGAACATTGGGGTGCATGTATCTTTTCAAATTAGTGTTTTGGGGTTTGTCTGGATATATACCCAGGAGTGGAATTGCCGGATTATATTGTAACTCTATTTTTAGCTTTTTCGAGAAACCCCCACACTGTTTTCCACAGTGGCTGTACCAATTCACATTCCCACCAACAGTGTAGGAGGGTTCCCTTTTCTCTGCATCCTCACCACCACTTGTTATTTGTGTTCTTTTTGATGATAGCCATTCTGACAGGTGTGAGATGATTTCTCCTTGTGGCTTTGATCTGCATTTCCCTGACGATTAACAATACTGAGCATCAGCGAAAGGGTTTTTTGATAAGAGAGAGAAAAGGCACAAAGACATGGTTACATCACATTCCATCAATACGTTTCTGTAAAAGACGATCCTTACTGCCCGTGGATATATTTGTCCTAAAAGATGCTTCGGTATAAAGACTCTGAAGGACACAAATCAGTACTTCTCAGGGACAAAAGAATCTGCCATTTTCACATGCCCATTATAGTTTGAGACCACCCCAGAGGTTAGACTAGGTTCCCGAACTCTTCTATCCATGGACCATTTTCTATCCACCCCTTGTGATGGATGCTGGCAGGGTTTGTGTTTGGAGATCAAGACAACACATTCTTCTTATCAACTGTCTTGAATTTCCTCTGCCCTGACCACCAGCTTCCCAGGGGAAACGTAGACATTTTTCACAGGGCCTGGAACACCTTCGCGGAGCTAGAACAAATGGCCCTCCAGAAAGCGGGGAGATGGACTGCCAAGCTTAGATGTGCTTCCTGCTGAAGTAAGCAAGGAATGAGAGGCACAGGGACATGGTTATCATACAGAAAACATTTTCTGGATTGGAGCCATGTGTGCAGGGGTCTAATACCTGGAGGCCATTAAGATGATGACGGTGCCAAACAAAGGCCATTAAAATCCTGAAAACAACCCCCCCATTTTTTTGAGGAAAAGGTCAACGTAAACAAGCTGTTACCCTGAGACCTATCGTATCATTGCTGGCTTTTTGAACAGTTTGTAAAGAAATGGCCTCTACTGATAGAGAATTCTTCTTCTAGAATCTGTACTTAGTATTAATCACCTTCAGGGTCCCCCAGTGGACCGGAGACCTTCATCTTACCACTTCACCAGGAAAGTCAGACAGAATTACTCTTCCTGTGCCCCTGTTGATAATTATTTGAGCCTATTTTCCTTTGGGGACTGATCAAAACTGTTATAATCACATGTTTACAGTCCCTGTCACCAGCAAGATTGGGAATTCCTTGAGGACGACCACTTGTTCAACTTTGTATGTCACCTCACGCCGTGCCTGATATGCACCCCTGGTGACATGGAGTGGATGCATCAGTTCGTTCATTAGTCAGAGAAAGAAGAAAAGCTGCCCCGTGTTTCGTGGCCTGGGGCTGGGATGGTTGATAATGTGGGTAACGTCAGCCAGCTAACTTGCAGAACTTTCTTGCAGCCAGGCAGTGGAGGCGGAGACCATTCTCTCAGCCTGGGGGACGGTCGGTGTAGGGATTACCACACGCAGCTGCTCAGAATTTTGCTTGTGTAGCAGTCCTATGGGGCCAAACTATTGCACTTTTTTCAGACTCAGCCCCACGAATGGACATTTTCTGGACCACAGCTCTCTGCTCAGATGCTTCCTGCCACTCTGACTACATTTGTTCCCATCACACCACCCTGTGGGTTGAAGAAAGTGTAAGACCTCGGAGAAGATAAAAAGGCATCTTTAGGCAAGATGGCTCCCGTGGCAGCCTCACAGCTGCCGTGAGGGATCATTTTCAGCCCTCGGTAGACCCTTCCTTTCCCCCCGCCGCCGTGAGCACCAAAGCTCACTTCAAGTCATGCTGGTACAGTGGCAGTGATCGTTAAGGAAAATTGTGTTTTCCAGCGAACGTGTGAGAGAAGAACATTCTTTTTCTTTTGGAGCATGACCCCTTCTCCTCAGCCCAGTGGCAGCGTGACTGAGACACACTCATCCCCGTCTGTGTTGCAGCTGCTGAGGCAAAGGAAGAGGCTGGGATACTTTCTGGCATTGGGGCCCGAGTTGCTTATACGTTGCTTTTGGCACTCGTTTCTGTAAGCACTCAGCCTATTTTCAAGTAAGCCCCTGAGATTTCTCTTTACGAAGAAAAACATTCTCTACATTCCCATCTTCATTTGGGCATGAAGATGGGAGCTTTCCCTTTGTCTCTAGCCAGTGCTGTTGTTCAGTTTAACAGATGTCATTGAGCACCTACCACATGGCCAGACACGGCCCTGTGGGTTGTAGGGAGTCTGATGCTGAATACGGCAGAATCCTTGCCTTCAGAGACCCCGTGACCTATCAAAGGGGATATACCAGTGAACAACTTACCATAATACAATAGAATAAGTTCCTATAATATGTAAGTACCCAAGTGCTGGAGACAATAGTAATCAATTCTATTTGGGGGTGACTGAAGGTTGAACTCAAGTTGGAGTTTTAGGGGATAAATTGAAGTTTGCCAAGCAAAAACAAGCATAATAACAATAACAATGTATATTTATATCATATAATTTATAATAATGTATATCTATATCCAGTGCCACTTACTGAGCACATATTATATGGCTGGCATTTTGCTGAAGGATTTACATACATCATCTCATTTATTTTTCACAGTAATCATTAGAAGAATAGTAAACATATTTCTAATACTTGCTATGTAACAGCCATGATCTACTTTATATATAGACAGAGAAGAAATGGGATGGAACCTTTGGATGGATCACTATTCTGAGAATCCTCAAGAGGAATATGTTAAACATTTTTCCAGTGGTTCTAAATTTATACTGTAAGTAAACCACGCTTAACATGTGGAAGAGGAAATAAAAAAGAGAAAAAGACAGAAAGAAGGGAGGGAGGGGAGGAGGGAGGAAGGAAGGAAAGGAAAAGAAAAAGAAAAGGAAAGTTTGTCCTCTTCCTTGTGCTTGGTAAAGAGCTATAATGAGCTATCTCGTGATCTTTCTCCAAACTGCATAAAATCTTACTGGGAATTGTCTGCTAGCGTGAGGCCGTACTTGTGCTTAGCTAAAGCCAAACCTCTTTGGTTTCTGTCTGGAATTGAGCTTGGGAGGCAACACTGTTCTATAGCTGATCTCTAAGACAATGTGTGACTTGGCTTTGGACTTAGTTGTCCTTGGTATATTGCTGACTTTCACCATTAAATCTAAGAAGTCTGTGTTTGTATTTGTATTGGCACAAATTGGGAGGATTCTAGAAAAATGGTACAGATGAACAGGTTTGCAAGGCAGAAATAGAGACACAGATGTGGAGAAGAAAAGTATGGACACCAAGGGGGAAGAGCTGGGAGGAGGGCGGTGGTGGTGGGATGAATTGGGAGATTGGGATTGACGTATATACACCAATATGTGTAAAATAGATAACTTATAAGAACCTGCTATATAAAAATAAAATAAAAGCGGACAAACTTAAAAATATTAATAATAAATAAATAAAAATATATGATTTATAAAAAAACAAAAAAATTGGGAGGATTGATTGGAATGAGGAAACAATGAGGAAAATTTTTCGCATGGTAACAGTTATTTCTTTACGGTATAAAAACTATTCTTCCTAGTTTTCTCTCTTCTTCATCCAACTTCACAGTATAAAAACAAAGTGAAATAAGACTATTTCATGCTACAGAAACGGGACAATTCCATAAGGGCAACAGTCATTCAGTCAATCAGTGGTTTGATATCCTGTGTCCATCTCTTGATTTGCCCTAAGTTGCGGACCACCAAATTAAATAAATGCCGATGTCCAGTAACCAACCCAAGCCCAAATCCTGTTAACAGGGCAGCCTTCAGAGAAACCCCATGGCACCTTCAGAAAAGACCTTTAGGGACTTCCCTGGTGGCGCAGTGGTTAAGAATCCGCCTGCCAGTGTAGGGGACACGGGTTCGAGCCCTGGTCCGGGAAGATCCCACATGCCGCAGAGCAACTAAGCCTGTGCGCCACAACTACTGAGCCTGTGCTGTAGAGCCCACGAGCCACAACTACTGAGCCTGTGGGCCACAACTACTGAGCCCACGAGCCACAACTACTGAAGCCTGTGCGCCCAGAGCCTGTTCTCTGCAACAAGAGAAGCCACCGCAATGAGAAGCCCGCGCACCACGACAAAGTGTAGCCCCTGCTCTCTGCAACCAGAGAAAGCCTGAGCCCAGCAACGAAGACTCAATACAGCCAAAAATAAAATAAATTAAAAAGAAAAAATAAGAAAAGACCTTTAAAATTCAGTAAACTCCTCCCACCACGTGAGGCCACCCCCTCCGGCACCCTACCCCCGGACAAACTCTTCTTCAGACTGAGAGTGCTCTGGTCCTGGCACTCACCAACCAGTCTTTCTGCAGAAACAGCATCCTGGAGGATGGAAAGCTCCTAACTCATTTTCAACACCCTGTGAAACGAAGTCCGAAACTTCCATAGTGTCAAGATCCATCAAAATAGGCCTTGCACAGAGAGTTCTGGGTCCGGATAACCTAAACAGAGACCAAGTCCATCTCTAGAGTAAATCAAAATGTTCTGCTGCTTTGGTTGAGCACAAACTATCAGTCCACGGACGTGCCCCCTGCTCATTAGAGAATCTTCCCATGTTTCTAGATAGCGCAGGTGTAGGGGGTGGAGGAGAGCAGGGGCAGGAGTAGATTTTCAAAAGGCAAAGCAAACATCATTTTTAAGACTTGTTTTGTTTGCTTTTTGTTATCTTCTATGCAGCAACACTATTTCTTGGATTTTATTTCTTCTCCACATTTTGGTTTTCAATATTGTCCTTTATTTGTTAGCAGTTCCTCTCTGTTTTATGGGATTATTACGTACAGCATTCTAAATCTCAGATTCATTTAACAATCCCAAGAATTTCAAGGATACCTGAGTGCCCACAGGGCACAGCTTTAGTGAATCCTTGGCCTCACGGTGACACTAACAGTTCTGTGGTTCCCTGAGAAGTAAAGTACGTCGTTGAGAGAGAAGGGCAGTAGCTTGGAAGCTAATCTTCTAAATATTATTTGAGGTTCTTAAATGTGAGCTCTCACTGCAGGCTCCAGACTCCCCCCAAAATGAAATTACATTGAACATTAAACATTTTTCAGCGTGTACGTTCCACTTTAAAGAAGGGGAAGAAAATTGTTGCAGCAATGCAAATGTCTATTAGTGTACGCATCAAGAATAATAAAAATAGGTCTTTTAAAAAGAGCCTTTTTAAAAAAAAGAAGGCTGTGGAAAACAGCTCCCAGAGAAGTAATTTTTCAATTTCCTTGATTTGCTTAGCTGGAAATTGCTCTCCAATTTATTATAATTTGAAAAGACAATGAATTCTTCATTTGGAATTAATATAAAAATGACTGAAAAGCGTCTTGCTCGTCTCAGAATTTACAACCTGTTTGGATAAAGCATTTTGAGTCGCGCATCACTGTTAAAACCCAAGACTTGGTGAAGGCTGGTAATGCTTTCCATATGGTTTCCCTAAATGATAATTATAGCTCATTCTGAACTACAAATTATGTACACTAAAAACGTTAATTTAATTTAGGGTTACTGACTAGATTTTTTTTTTTCTGAAAGCAGGTGTAATAGGAATTACATTGTCTGAATATTGTCAGTAATACTAGACATGATGAATAGGTATAACCAGATTATGGCTGAATTTGACTTTATTTTGCGGATTCTGCTTGCAAATGTTCAGCCTGCTGTGCCTTCTCCGTCATTTATCCTGAAAGGAGAAAACATTAATGAGGGAAATCAAAACAAATGCCTCTCCTGGACTCTCCAATAAGCTGTTTGAAATAGTCTGTGTAGGAGAGAGGGTGGGCATGAGTATAAAACTGCAAACCAGTCTTATACTCATGTGACTTCTTGGAATTTCATCATCAATCAGCATTAAGTCAAACATTAATAAGTATTGAAGTTGAAATTAACTGCAACCTCTGACTGAAAAGTATTTACTTATAACCTTTCAGTTAGATTCTGTAATGAAATATGGCAATGAATTAGCCATGATGGCCTGGAGAAAGGTGCTTAATAAGAAAAACTGCTCATGTTGAGAATCCACGTTCTTCTCATGTTTATGTTAATGAATCCTCTTCATCCTTCCCCTGCTCCCCCCACCCAAATTGCCTTTTCATGAATCCACCAGTGCTTACAGTAGAGGCAGATAGTAGGAAGAACTTTAATTAGTCTTCAAATTTGCAAGGTATCAGGAGCCTTAGAAATGGTTAGGATCCAGAGGTTCTCAAAAATCAGTGTTCAAGAGAGGCAGAGTGTACAATGCAGGGGCTGGGGTTCTGCAGCCAGACCGCTTGTTTTGGAACCTGGCTCCCCACACTTCCTACACCTGAGACCCTGAGAGAGTCACTTAATCGTTGTGACTCTCAGTTTCTTCATCTGTCAAGTGGGCATAATAATAATGACACTTATAGGTAGGTATGATGACAGCAAAGCTTATCGTACAATCTCATACTTAGAAATAGTCTATAAGTGCCTTATCATAGGAACAATTTAGGGTGCATTTTAAAAATATAAATCTCTCTAGGTCCTCACCCTGAGCAATTCCAATTTATTCAGTGTTCATTGAAGTCCAGATATCTGCGTTTTGACCAACATCCCAGGTGGTCCTGGACCATACTTGAAGAAACACTGATTTGGTCCAACACCCTTGTTTGGAGGATGAGAAAAGTGAGTCCCGGAGGGTGAAGTGCCTTTGTCAAGGTCACACAGCTATTTAGCGATCCACCTGATAGAGATCCCAGGTCTCTCATCTTGCATTCTAACGTGCTCTCCACCGTAGCTGCCTCCATTTATTGACTCTTTAAAAGTGAGCTTCTTAACCAGAAGTGCACATCAGAAACACCTAAGAAACCTTTTCAGATACTCATGCCCAAGGCCCAGCCCACACCTGCTGAATCTGATAACAAGTGGCAGCTCTCAGACCTGAACCCGAGGTCCCTGATTGTTTTAGAGGACCAGGTGATATCCTTGTGTTAGCTTCTCGTGCTTTTCTCACGTGGAGCTCAGAACACGCGATTTAAATCATATTTGAGTCATTTTCATTTCCTGACCACACTGTCGGATCACGGTACTATAATAAAAACACACTTTATTTTTTAGTTTATTTAAATATATATTTTTAGTTTATTTCCCTTCCCCTCCCACCATGGAAAACTCTGGCATTAGCCACTGCCCTGGCAAAGCATTTTGGCACTCCACCCCAATCTCCCAGGGCTTTTAATATACAGATTGGGATAATCCAGCAGTCCTCAACTGGGGTTGCTTTTGCCACCCAGGAGACATTGGGCAATGTCCAAAGACATTTTCGGTCGCCATAACTAAGGGGCAGTGCTACTGGCATCTAGTGGGTAGAGGCCAGGGATGCTGATAAACATCCTTCAATGCACAGGACAGCCCCGAAACAAGGAATTATAGCGCCCCAAGTGTCATGAGTACCAAAGTGAAGAAACCGTAAGCTAATCAACAGGAAGAAGGGCTCAGAGTGAGGATTTGTCTCAGAGAGCTCTGAGAGCCACTTCTAGAAGAAAAAACTCACGTGGAAGAGGCAAGAGTGAGGACAGAGAAGAGTGAGCTACCATTTAGGAGTATGAAAGAGGAGTCTGGGGAGAAAGTGGAGAGTGAGGGTGAGGGAGAAGGATATGGTGAGAGCTAGCAGCTGAGAGATGGTGCTTTGACTTAGGAAGTGAATCTTCTTTAAGGTTCCTCAACAGAGGCAAGTTAAGATTAGAATGATTTATACTTTTGGTATCTTTCAACGTGATACCGCTCCAAGACTGGGCCCATGGAGTGCTGGCTTGTATTACGGTTACAGAATAGTCCTTAGAATTACATCCCCTTCCTAAAGATGATAAAAATCCTCTTAAAATATCAAAATAATTTTGCTTTTTCCTTATGTAAGCCTTAGGTCAACATCATATACCTATACCATATACAGCACATATGCTTGTCAGTGAGGAGAAGGCGCAGGGAGCTCAGAGAAGCTGATTCAAAGACCCAGAAAGGCTCTAGTAGCAAGTGTCTGGCTTGGCCTTGCCCCTTGTTTCGTCCGTAACCGACCACACTGACTAAAGGCCATTAACTATGCTGTTGCCCCCAGAATACCAAATAACCATGTAATTTGTAGGTAAAACAAATTTTAGGCTGATGGGGACAGAACTTTCTGGAAATAGTGACTGTGGAAAAGAATATCCGGTTGTAGACTACCTGAATAGCGTGTTGTAGACTGTTACCAGAATGGCCCCAAGTGAATCACGCCTCCCTGTGCATGCACCTCTGCAGTATGATATTGCCACTCCTCCCCACAAAAGGCAGGGTCTGTTGCTCCATCCCCTGTGATCTGTGCTGGCCTGGTGACTTGCTTTGACCAAGAGAATGTCGTAGAAGTGATGTTGTACAGGTTCTGAAACCTGGGCCACAAGAGGCCTTGAGGCTGGAGCTCTCAGCCTCTTAGAACCCTGAGACCTCCGTGCTGTGAAGAAGCCTCGTGTGGCTTCTCACACGTGGTCTCTCAACCGCTGCGTCACCAGGGAAGTCCCTTTTTTTTTTTTCCCCCACCAACCACATGCAGCTACTGACCATGAATTAATTACAGTTGATTTACATCTAAATGGAAATTGCCACAGGTGGCTGGTGGCTAGTGGCTATAGTATTGGATAGTGCCGGTGTAGGGCAGAGCATAAGGGCGTTTATTGTAATATTCTTGTCACCTTTCTGTAGTTTGGAACATTGTTCAGATAAGTCCATTTTAAAAAAGAGATCTATTTTAAAACTTCAAGAGTGGTACACTAAGACATAGACCAGACACAGATGCTTTGGCGTAATCATAAGGTAGCTTTATTAAATTCCTTTACTTTCTAAAAAGTAAAGGTCCGTTGGAGGATGGGAGACAGGTAGAGGAGAGCTGAGGCATTGCCCATCCGCAGCCAGCACCAACTGCTGGGCGTGTAAATGAAATCATTTGAACCTTCCAGCCCCAGTCGAACAGTCAGATAACTGCAGCTACAAGAGCAGTCCCAGGCAAGACCAGCAGAAGAACCACCTAGACTGCCAACCCACCATATTGGGAGAAATAATAAATCATTGCTCTTTGGGGGTGGTTTGTTTCTCAAGAAGAGGAGCCTGAAAATTCCCCCAAAGTCCCCAGGATCAAATTGCTTTAGGCAAGGGTGGCCAAGGTAGCTGAATCCCCCACATCTTGTTCTTTCTTCTCCCAGGCCAACAACAGTGCCATCTGGATCCCTAAGCAAAATGGGTAAGTCAACTAGGTGTGGCTGTGGGGCCTTTCCACTTGTTTGGGAAGCATTCTTCTTTCCTCTTCTAGGAGCTTCTGTCCCCCCACAGACAGTCCCAAGATGCCAGGGCCACCACAGGGTCATCTTTTCGCTACCAGCTTTCTTCATGCTCCGAGAAGGCCTCCTTCTCCTCAACCGCAAAAACCTTTCTTCCCTGAATACCCTGTTCCCACCTCACTGTCACACGGATTATGGTCCAGACCTGTTGATTTACTGAGATGTGAATGACTGACGAGGTGTTTTCACAATATGTATTCATAATGATATCATACTGGACAGAAAATAGGTCATCAACAAGGACCTGCGGTAGGGCACAGGGAACTTTACTCAACCGTCTGTCATAACCTATAGGGGAAAAGAATGGGAAAACGAATAGACACATGTACTGATATATGTATAACTGTATCACTTTGCTGTACACCTGAAACTATCACAGCATTGTGAATCAACTATATTCCAGTATAAAATAAAAATTAGATTTAAAAAACAAAGAATCCTGTGTACTTCAGGCAGACACTCCCTCTAGCCTCACACTGACCAGGTAAGGGGGACACATGAGGCAAAAGAATCAGATGGGTAAAGTGACTCTTCAAAGTCATAGAGCTTAAAAAGATGGAGCTTAAGTCTTTCAGACTCTAAAGATAGTACTTTTCCAATATTTAACATCACCTGCTCTATAGGTGTGACCTCACATACTTAATTTCAGAAGCTGTGTCAGGAAAAGGAGAGTTGGAAAATGTCTCATCATTAGTAGGTGTCCACTGAATTCTCGTTGTCCGTGGAACACGGACCATCATAGGAGCCACTGAAGATGTATAAGGACCACCGAAGATTTCTGAGCAAGCGAGCCCATGATGATATTGTTTTCCCTTGAAATATATTCTCTCCAGGAGCCTTAGAGAATAAATTAGGATGTAGAGCGAGCATCTAGGAGGCTCCTCCAATGCACAAGGTAAGTAGGAAGACCTGAACTAAGGCAGGTGGTTAGACAGTTGTGAAGTTACTTAGAGGCAAAATTCACAGAATTATAGTTAGACTCTGAGAGATGGGATTTAAAGCTCCTCTCTCTGGTGACATATCATAATAAGCCTTCATTGTGTATCAGCAGAGTGGAGCCAGGTTCTGGAATCATACAGAAGTGGATTTGGATCCCAGCTCTATCCTTTAATGGCTGTATAAATTGGGCAAAATACTGTGCCTTCTAAATCTCCATGTCCTCTTACGTGAAAAGAATGTAATAACATTTCCCACTTCAGAGGACCGTTGTGAGTACTGAATGTGGGCCTATAGGCAAAGCAACAGGAATATTATGAAATCTCAGTAAGTGGTAGTTACTTCTTAAAATCATTGTTCTGCTTGTATTTGCTTGCAAGCTTTTACTATGTGCCCAAGTTCCTCTTTCCTTGGCATCCGTTTTTGTTGTGACATTGGAGTGTGTTTGATGATTGGTCAAGCATTGTATGGTCCCTGAGAAAACTGTATAAACATCATCACAGTTGTTCTCAAACTGTGTGCATTTTACCTATTAGTTCTGACTATTTTAAGATGTCTTGTGGAGTCTCCAGCACTGCTTTAGGGTCTGCATGACCCGTGTTGTGATTTAAGGAACTCAGTTATCTGAGAAACTTGGGAGAGTTTGCCCTCAAGGAATTAGTCCGTTTAATGGGGAGGGTAGCAAGCATATTCCCTTCAACTGCAGACTCCTCTGAAATATCAAAGTTTTGCCTAGTGTTTGAATTGAGTCGTATGTCAAGAAAAAAACGTATCACATTCCTTTAACATAAGACAAACGCCATATGTTAAGTTTATTTTTAAAGGGTGGGTAAGAACAGGGAGACCATGTTCCAGTCTGAGAAAATATTGATGCCGTGGTGTCGGCAAGGCAGGTTATGGTTTAATTCATACCTGAGGATTAAAGAATGAAAAATGAACCCACACCCCCAGCCTGACATCTGTGTAAATGGTGCATAGGGACGGAGGCCTGTCTACCTTCCTGAATGTTCTCGGGATAAAGTAAATACTGAAGGGCTTGACGTCTCTCCCAAGCCTCACAAAGCTGGCACAGCTGGCGCCCAGATGCACCGTTGGGTGGGTGGAAGGTCCTAGGGGCTGGGGAGAAAGAACAGAAGTGAGAAGATGCCTTGGGGTTTAGGGGACTTAGGAGAAATAGTGGAAAACCCCTGCTTTTACCGAGGATTGTTATGAGCAATTGAAAAGTGGCTGAAGTTGGAATCTGGGATGTCCCTTCAGCCACCTCCTTTAGAGCTGGTCGTCCTGCCAGCCCACTCCTCGTTCCATACCCCATCCTCTTCCTTCTCAGGGTTCACAGTCTCACTTGATACGATCATCCAGGGCAGTTTGGAAGAATGTCTCAAACCAAAAAAGTGCACTTACCTTCCCCCTCAGCTCTTCCCCTCTCATATTCATCCTACCTACACCTGGGCAAGGAGATCTGGTAGCATGTTTGTCATAGCAGACAATTGGAGACATCGTAAATGTCCAGCAGTAGATGAAATAAAGCACGGTCTTTTTCTCCTGGTTCTAAGATTTCTCCTTTGTGAAATGGGACCAGTGCCGGCTGCTTATTTCATGCAGTTTCATGAGGATGAAGTAAGAGCAGTTCTTGGCAAATTGTCAGCAGTCAATAAGTTGTTAGTAGTAGTAGCAGTACATGGAATACTATGCAGCTGTTATGAAGAATGATTTATGGGGCTGCCCTGGTGGCGCAGTGGTTGAGAGTCCGCCTGCCGATGCAGGGGACACGGGTTCGTGCCCCGGTCCAGGAGGATCCCACATGCCGCGGAGCGGCTGGGCCCGTGAGCCATGGCCGCTGAGCCTGCACATCTGGAGCCTGTGCTCCGCAACGGGAGAGGCCACAGCGGTGAGAGGCCCGTGTACCGCAAAAAAAAAAAAAAAAAAAAAAAGAATGATTTATGTTCTTCTGTAACAACTGATATTAAGGACAAAAAAATGTGAAAAACTCTAAGCACAGTATTCCATTTATATTTTTATTTTTATATTCTTAACAGCATCAGATTGCCTACCAGAAATACACTTGCCCAGCTTTCAACTCTCATTTTGATGAGCATCTCAGACATTCAATAGAACTGGGAAATAAAAATGTGCAGAAACAGCATATATCCATTTTTTAAAACCTCACAAAACAATATTATAGAGTTTCTTTGGATATTCCTATGTGTATAAAAAGAGAAAACCGTCAGAAAAAGAACAGATCAAACTCCTGAAGAAGTGCAGTGAATCAAGTTTGGGGGTTTTTGTTTTTCTTTGCTCTCAAAACATGGAAGTGATATGGGTTAGGGTTGGAGGTGGGAACCATTTAAGTCTTATCTCTAATGTTTTCATTTTGTACAGGAATAAATACTCATGTGTGACATGTGCCATTAAAAAATAGTTTAGGGCTTCCCTGGTGGCGCAGTGGTTGAGAGTCCGCCTGCCAAGGCAGGGGACACAGGTTCGTGCCCTGGTCCGGGAAGATCCCACATGCCGCGGAGCGGCTGGGCCCGTGAGCCATGGCCGCTGAGCCTGTGCGTCCGGAGCCTGTGCTCTGCAACGGGAGAGGCCACAACAGTGAGAGGCCCGTGTACCGCAAAAAAAAAAAGTTTAAAAGTGGAAGAGTAGCCCGTGCTCAGGTGTTCACTTTTAATTAAGTCAGGTGTGTTTTTCTTAAGCAGCATGATCTGAATCTTCAACCTCAGAGACGTTGCAGAACAGGTGCCTTGTCTCCAGCTGAGGGAACCAAGAGTTTACTTTTAATTTTATATATTTTTTTATCGAAGTATAGCTGATTTGCAATGTTGTGCCCATCTCTGCTGTGCGGCAAAGTGACTCAGTTATACACATACGGACATTCTTTGTTTTACATTCTTTTCCATTATGGTTTATCACAGGGTACTGAATATAGTTCCCTGTGCTCTACAGTAGGACCTTGTTGTTTATCCATCCTATGTATACTAGTTTATCTCTGCTGATCTCAAACTCCCAGTCCTTCCCTCCCCGACACCGCTCCCCCTTGGCAACCACAAGTCTGATCTCTATGTCTGTGAGTCTGTTTCTGTTTTATAGATAGGTGCATTTGTGCCATATTTTAGATTCCACATATAAGTGATATTGTATGATATTTGTCTTTTTCTGACTTACTTCGCTTAGTATGATAATCTCTAGTTGCATCCATGTTGCTGCAAGTGGCATACTTTCTTTCTTTTTTATGGTTGAGTAATATTCCATTGTGTATATGTACCACATCTTCTTTATCCATTCCTCTGTCCATGGACATTTAGGTTGTTTCCATGTCTTGGCTACTTGCATGTATGTTTTTGAATTATAGTTTTGTCTGGATATACGCCCAGGAGTGGGATTGCTGGATCATAGGGTAATTCTATTTTTAGTTTTCTGAGGAACCTCCACACTGTTTTCCATAGCACCAACTTACATTCCCACCAACAGTGTAGGAGGGGAAACCAAGGGTTTAGCATGGGAGTGAGTAGCTCGAGGCCACATAGCAGAGGGAGGCAGGAGAGTTGCAAGTGTTGGGCTTGGAAAGGAACTAGTGAAGTTGAAGATCAGCTAAGGTTAAGGGGGCAAGGAGGTTGGAAGAAGAGGGGATGAGTTAGAAGGTTCTTCAGAGGTTTTGTGGTCGAGATCCACAGAAATCGACATCAGCAGGCAAGTTCCTCAGGCTCTCCCCTTCCCACTGCTTCCCAGGGGGTGCCTGGGTTTGCCTCTAGGGCCTTCGGTTGTGTTAATGCTGATAATAGCAAAAGGAGAATTGAAAGATAGCCAGAAAATATAGAAATCTTTACATGAGAAAAGACTAAGACCCTCTTGGTGAAAAGCTGAGGGGCGGATCTCAGAGAGGAGCCAGGCGCAAGGGATTTTGGAAAGCGTGGGGCCTGGGAGATGCAGCAAGAGTTAGCCGCACTCCAGAGACAGTGGGACAAAGGGGAAAGAGGACTGTCTGAAGTTTCCACGGGTGGGATTGTAATCCCCTTCACATGATATTTGGAGAGACTTCAGTAAAAGTTGAAGTTGCTCACTAATATTTTCTGGATGTCAGACTTGGTTTTGTGTTGAATGAACAGTAGCCCAAGATCCTAAAGTTTACACTAAAAAATTACCACTGCTGATGGAGCTAGAAGGAAATACACAACACTCAGGAGATTTTAAGTCAATATCAAGAATGGGATCTGGAGCCCTCTCTCCAAATTCTGCCCCTCAACCATCTTCACTCTTTGCTCTCATCCCTTTGTTTCTCAGACAAAGGTAAAAAGGACATGGTGGTCAGAGAAAGCCCACCTTTGAAACCACTTCCTTTCCCAGCGGGGTGAAAAAGGGTTTTTGTAAGAGCGCCAACTGCCAACCAAGAACACACTTGCGGGCTTCCCTGGTGGCGCAGTGGTTGAGAGTCCGCCTGCCGATGCAGGGGACACGGGTTCGTGCCCCGGTCCGGGAGGATCCCACATGCCGTGGAGCGGCTGGACCTGTGAGCCATGGCTGCTGAGCCTGCGTGTCCGGAGCCTGTGCTCTGCAATGGGAGAGGCCACAACAGTGAGAGGCCCGCGTACCGCACCGAAAAAACAAAAAAGAACACACTTGCCCGGCTTTCAATTCTCATCTGAAGGAGCCTCTAAGACTTTCAGTGGAATTAGAAAGTTAAAGTGTGCAGAAACAGCAAATATGTCAAATCATCATGACCTGAAGGATAAAATACACGCGCAGACACACACGCACACCCGCCCCAAGGAGAGGAGAAAAAAGACACATGTCCTTGGTTTGTGCTGGCAGAGTACCAGATAAGGGGGGCTTTGGGAATTAGTATATTTGTTACCCTGTTGAAAGGAAGTTTAAGGTTTTTCTGCTTTGTTATAAGCATTCCCCATAGAATCTTGCTTTATCTGCCCTTGGTTCCCTAAGCCTGGTGAATGGAGTTTATACGCTGCATTTTCCAGGCAGATCAGAATATGCATTGACAGTCATTTGCCAAAGATTACCTGGGTGGCACCTTCTTGTAAGAATGGAAGTGATTCTCCTGAATCCCGCACACGTTGTACGGAGAATAAACAACCTTGTTGAAATCATCTACATGACCTGGAATGCTAAAAGCCTTTGGTTTGCTTGCTGTAGTGCAAAAATATGAGAAATATTTAATCTTTAAAAATACACAATGGAATCGTGATTTTGCTGCAGGTTCAAAGACAGCACACTGTATGACACAGTGTATTTAAAATGTAACGGCAGTGTATATTTTCAAAATGCAAACAGCAGAGAGTTTGAGGAATAGCTAAAGACCACCAGACCATATCTTATCCTTATAAAAATGTCTCCCATGAATGTTAACTGTATCTCTCAGAAGATTCTTAATATGCTCCATGGCTGAGTGTGTAGACAACAACTCTATAGAAATGTATATGCCTACCTGGTGTGTGGTCTTCGTCAACTCAAAGTGACGGTTGTATAAACTTTGGGTGTCCAGCCTTTTGCTTTTGAACAAGGAAACAAATGTAAAGTTTATGGTTTTCCAGATCTCTCATATACCTAGTGTTTTAAAAAATCTATTTTTGATGCAATATTCTTCTATTTTTAAGTAATCAGACCAGATTATTTATAGTATATGTTTATCTGTTTGAATCCATGTTTGTTGTTCGATTGTGTATTTAAAACTCTGTTTGTTTTATATCATAAAACTGATATATATTACTGTAAAAAAAAGGAATTTGTACAGGGTATGTTCAATTCAGGTACAGGTAACAAAGGCATAAATGTTTGGGGCTTTATTCTCTCTTGTAGAGTCTGGAAACAAGCAGTAGTATGGCAGTAGCCAGCAGAACTTGCTGCTATGATGGAAGTGTTCTGTTATCTGTGTTGTCCAACTTGATAGCCACTAGCCACCACTGGGTTGTTATCGAGTACTTGAAATGTAGCTGTTGGGCTGAGGGACTGAATCTTTAAATTTTATGTAATTTTAATTAATCTAAAGCTAAGACGTCACACATGGCTCGTGGTTCCCATAGTAGACAGCAGAGCAGTGGCGGTTGGCATGGGGGAGAGTCATGCTCTTTCATCCTAATATCCCAGTTTGTGGCTTCTACACTCAAGATGTTCTCATGGTCCAAAGTGGCTGCTGGAACTGCACCATGACTCCACAGTCCAGGCAGCAGGAAGGAACATGGGCAAAAGGGCTAGTCCCTTCCCCTTTAACGATCCTTCCTAGCTGATCTACACAGCACTTCCAACCTACACCTTGCCCAGAACTTAAGTCACATGGCTACACCGAACCACGAGGAGTCTGGGAAAGATTCGGTTTTGCTTTTTGAACCGAAGTAGGGATTTGAGGGCAGACAGTTGGCAGTCCCTGCCACAAAAATGTATTAAGTCCACCATTCCCATGCATTCCCCCATCCCCAACCCAAACTCATTCCTCGTCTGCAAAGATAACTGCCGTGAATAACGCTCTATATAACCCTCTGGCAAATTCATTTGTATACGCACATATGGTTTTTTTTTACATTTTAATCTTTTTATATACTCTGCAAATCACATTTTACATTTTTATAACATATTTTGGATCACAGACAGAATGTATAGATCTAGATCGTTCTGCTTCATCCAATATACAGTCAAGTGAGGGAAGGCACTGTGTGTACGGTGCTCATCTTTGTGCCCTACCTGTAGTAGACAATGAAAAAATCCAGCAGCACGGTGTCTCCTTTTACGGGGTATACCATAATTTGGTTAATTCATTCTTTCCTCCTACCCCCAAAATAACAACCCCGCCCCCCAAGAAACAACTTTGCTTTGACGCTCTGAGAACTTTAGACAGTTAACCAAATAAGTACCACCCATCCAATTTCTTAGTTGTCTTCCCAACCAACTGCAAAAATTGATAGTCTCTACTCCGTTGTGATTTGATTCTGTTGTTATGACAACTCAAAATTACGTGTCCGTGTTTCTGTTACTCCATGGAGGTATGCATATGGACTCAGAGTGCCAGTTAAGGGAAAAGTCGAACTAGTTCAAAATTCTCTTAGGGAGGGAGAGAGATGACTTCTTTGTGTTTCCAGACATTCTGTTGGTACAGATGTACTCTACAGCTGGAGATAGTTACCTTATAGAAGTAACATGGCTGGCTGACACTAGACTACAAAAGTGAGGACGCAGAGTTACTCATTTCCTCGAGGACATATCAACAACACAGTGTGATGAGCACAGGATAGAGATAAGTAGGAGGTCAAGACATTCCATTGTTACAGGTGTACTCTACAGCTGGTTACATACACAGCTTAGGGTAGGAATGCCGTGAATGGACGCTGTGGAGGGCTTTCACCATCCCCAGCAGTTATGCCGGTTCCTGGGGGATTACTGTGTGGAAAGTGTAGCTGAAGAAACAGAGAGACAGTTTGACAAACAGGATGGCAACCACAGCTTTGGAAACAGACAAAACAGGCTTTGACTCCTGGCTCAGCCCCTTCCTAATTCTGTGACTCCAAAAAAGTCACAAAACGTCCCTGAGGCTCGGTGACCTTATCATTAAAAGGTGATAGTGTCCCTTGCCTCCTAGCATTGTGTGAATTAAATGAAATAGTATCTGTTGCTGGGCCTATAGCAGGACTCACACATTCAGAGCTGTGCATGTGGAAAATATTCATGCGTTTCCAGAATATTGGAGTGGGTCCTGAGAGCCAGTGGGTCGGTGTCAAGAGGGAGATCTTCATGACGGTGGAGCTGCTCGTCAGTGTTGAATAACTCAGACTGATCTGGCCTGAGATTGAGCACATGTTCATTCCTCTATACAGGCATCCTTACAGAAACATAGTCCAAATGTACTTGGACTGATGTACATCCAAATGTACATCCTCACTGATGGATTTGGTCCATCATTTTGGTATGTGGAGGATGTAGAGACCAGTGCAATGAGCAGGGCAGTAGCAGCCCAGCAGACCAGGATCCAGCATCCCAGACTCCGATTTAGAAATATTTCTAAACCGGAGTTTTACATTGACCATCTGCATCAGAAATCCTTAGGGCTGCTGGTTTCATATGCAGGTTCCTGGGGCCAACTAAAAATGCAGAATCAGAATTTATGGGAGTGGGGTCCACAGTCCCCCAGGTTAACAAGCTTACCAGGTGATTTTTGTGCATATGAAAATTTTAAAACTTTTGTCCCAGAGTGACTTAAATTGAATAACAATAACTAAAGTGAGTAATTGAATATTTTTTAGAATCTACCTCATAGAAGTAACATAACGTAACTGCCTGACACTAGACTACAAAAGTGAGAACACAGAGTTTCCCATTTCCTCAAGGACATAACAACAACACAGTGTGATGAGCATAGGATAGAGATAAGTAGGAGGTCCAGAGAAATAGCAGAGAGGAAGGGGTGATTAACTCCGGCAGGCATTGCTAAAGGAGGCTTTAAAAAAGAGGTGATGATATCTGAGCTGGGCTTTCAAGGATGAATAGGAGTTCACCAAGTTGCCAAGATAGCATAGTTCAATTCTAGGGGAGCACTTCTCAGGCTTTACTGCGGGTATGAATCACTTGAGGATCCTATTCATAAAATACAAGTTCCGTTTCAGTGAATCTGGGGTGACGCTCTTGTGTGATGGCCTATGGATGGCCTACTGTGAGTAGCGAAGCTCTGGAGGTAGAAATGGCATTGGTTATAATGCATCAGACGAGGTTTCTGTTCTACCCATAGTGAGGCGTGTATTACACATTATGTTGATATGTATTGACTCCTCTTTCATGAGGAACAGCTGACCTCCTTCTTTCTGCCCAGGAATATCATAGCTATAAACTATAATGGAAAAGAATCTGAAAAATAATTTATATACACACACACAATCATATATATACACATATATGTATAACTGAATCACTGTGCTGTACACCTGAAACTAACACGACATTGCAAGTCAACTGTACTTCAATTTAAAAAATGGTTAGGAAAAAAGGTACCTATCGCATAGTATTTCTGAAAGTAACGAGCAATTCGAAGTGAAGGGCACTGCACCTAGTTTATGATGGTTATTCAGAAAGAGTAGCTACATAATCATCCTAGTCACCTGCCCTCCTACAATAACCTCCACCTCACCTCCCTGTACTGACCCGGATGGCTGACTCATGTGCCCAAGCGCCCGGTGCCCACCTCCACCTTCACACGACTCCTCTCCCCCATGCTGTACTACCCTGTGTTTCACCTGAAGCCAACTCCTGCTGTGTATTTCTTCTAAAGGACTCAATCTTGTTTGCACAGGAAAACAAATACACCCACACAGACCACATGTTTGCTCTCTCTCCACGTTCCATTATAAGCCTTGCAGACAATCACAACAGGCCAGGAGAAAGGCAGCTTAGGGAGAAAGTGTACTTGGACGCAGTTGCCAGGCAAAGGTGCAGCCATGACAACCCATGTACACGCAGGGGGATAACTGAGATTTTTCAGTTAGGGGTTTGACTTTGTAAACTCCTAATCGCATCTACCTGTCTCAGGTATTTGAGGTAACTAAATACTCTTGTGTCCTGTCGTGCCGTTGCTTCCTGCTATAATGACAGCCATTCCAACCTTTTGAAAGGCTTGCCACTTATTTTAAGATGGACCAAGGATGCTTAAGTTGTATCCAGAAACCCTGTAGTAATTAACCATTTTATTTCAAAATCAGTTAAAATCCTCAGCGCTTACTTCCGCACGTGGGTAGGTAGTGGGTGATGAAGAAGGTGGGGAAGGCTGACCTCCATCTACTTTTCTGGCTCCTGTCGATCTACGGGAACTGAAATCTATTTCCTAACCTGGTGCTTTTCAAACTGTCACAAATTTATTGATTCATCAAAAAATATTTCCTGCGTGCTTCCTATGCGTGGGAACAGGATCCACTAGGGAGATGCTGGTCCCGGTGCAGCTCCCAGATTTCTCTGTGGCAAAGGTCCTGGGGTGGCATCTGGCTGGAAGGGGGAGGGCTGGGGCCCTTTCCATGAGGCCACAGGCGCACAGCCAGGGTTTCTCCTTTAATTACTTACTTTTATGCGGGGTGGTCTCAGGTGAGGACTTGAAGAGGGGCTGAAGCCCCCCTTTGGCCCTGCCCCTAAACGTTAAACATGACAAACAGGTTGCCTCCCTCCAAGGGAGTTACAGTCTAATGGTGCAAGAAACAGACACTAAATAAGGAAGTAAACCCCAAACTAGTTAAAGATGGCAAGAAGTGCTATGAAGGAGATGAAGATGGTAGCGAGATAAAGAAGAATGAGGAAGACCAGGGGAGGTGACGTTTAAGATGGAATTTGAAGATGAAGAGTCAGACACACACAGGACAAAGGGACAAGTGTGTCAGCAGATGGAACCACACAGAGGCCTAGAGATGGGAGCAGAAGGGCCCTGGGACTGCAGCGTGGGAAACCCAGGTCGAGGACCACTGCCTGCTGTCAGAGCTCAGATGGAGCCACGTCCCACAGACTCCTTGCCAAGGGGTTTGTGCTTCTATACCCAGGGCAATGGAAAGCCAAAGGTTTAAAGAGCAGGAAACCCCCCCTTTTTAAAAAAATTATTTAAATTTATGCATACATGCCTGCATCCAGGCTGTGCCAGGTCTTAATTGCGGCATGCAGGATCTTCGTTGCAACATGCAGGATCTCTAGTTGTGGCATGCATGCAGGATATAGCTCCCCGACCAGGGATCAAACCCGGGCTCCCTGCATTGAGAGCATAGAGTCTTACCCCCTGGACCACCAGGGAAGTTCCCCCCCCCCCGCCTTTTTTAATTAACTAAAATCTTACTCAGAAGACAGATATTTTAAATGATAAAGCAGACCTTTCCTGATTAAAATGAGGAAGGGCACCCCGAGCCAGCCTGAGAAGACTTCTCCTCCTAAGCTATTCCCCAGGCACCCCCTGGAACCTTAGCTCTGCAGGACACAGGTAACTCACGTGGCCAGTGCTGGTATTGAAGTTTGAGAATGATTTCAACTAGGAGTGAGTAAAAAGACTGGTTTCAGAGCCTGGAGGCCAGCTTCTCTGGAGGAAATGGATTTGAAATGATTCAGGTCACCACTGTTACATGATTTCTGTTAGCATTATTCAGCATCCTAGGCTAGGATTAGAAAAAGTAGATGGTTGGAGTTAGGCAACACAGGTATGACCAAAGCTCTAAGGTGCTGGCTATGTATGGGTCCAGGGTGGTTGAAAAAGAAGAAAACAACTCAGGAGAGGATTGGAGGAAGAAAGTAGGTCAAGGAAGTTGAGCCCACCAGGAGGTCCAAGTGAAGATTAGCTGGGCAAGAACATGGAAGAAATAGAAGAGGGCTTCCCTGGTGGCACAGTGGTTGAGAGTACGCCTGCCGATGCAGGGGACACGGGTTCGTGCCCCGGTCCGGGAAGATCCCACATGCCGCGGAGCGGCTGGGCCCGTGAGCCATGGCCGCTGAGCCTGCGCGTCCGGAGCCTGTGCTCCACAACAGGAGAGGCCACAACAGTGAGAGGCCCGCGTACCGCAAAAAAAAAAAAGAAATAGAAGAAGAGATAATCAGGGGATATTGGATGGAGATGAGCTGCGTGACAAGATCCAAAATGCATCTTGTGAGTTCCTAGGGCAAATGATGGTCAAGGTTGTTGGGGCAGAGGACCAAGAGCGGCAGGGCCGCTGCAGTCATGCGGGTAATGGTAGGGATGGTGGAGAGGAAAATTGTAGGCTGAGTATGGGTGAGAGTTCATCAATGTAGGATGGCGACGAGAGTGGGAAGAGGGTGACATGACTGAGTTATGTGGTCTAAGAGAAAAGTTATTTTGTTTTCATTTACTTCGATCAGTATTTTAGACCCCCAAAGGTGTACAAAGAAAATAAAATAAATACCTTTGTATCTGTCACTCAGCTTAAGAAATAAAGCTCTATATCAGCACCGTTGTAGCCCCCTGGTTAAATCCTCGTAGATTTCATCCCCACTGCTGCCCCCAAGAAAGTAACTGCTGTTAAATACAATGCTTATCATTGCCAATCTCTCTTTGTGTTTCTCCTCCATATACATGTATCCTTAAAGCTTTGTTTTCCATGTTTTAAAATTTTATAGAAATGATACTGTCCATTTTTCTACAATTTCCTTTTATTCATTCACCATTAAATTGTGGGATTCATTCAAGTTGAGATATATAAATATATAAATATATTTATATCCACATATACCTACTTCAGGTTTATTCACATATAACTACTGTATTGTTTTTCACTCTATGAATATACAGTGTATGTATCCTTCTCTTTAGTGAACATTAAGTTGTTCCCAATTTTTGTCATTTCAAACTGTTGCTCCAGTAAACATTTTAATGCATAATCTATGTGCATCTCTGTGAGAGTTGCTCTGGACTCACCTAGCAATGAAACTGTCAGGTCCTAGGGTGAGGGCTTTTTTTTTTTTTTAACTAACTAGATAACTGCCAAATTGCTCTCAGGTGTGGTCATAAGCATTTATGCTCCATCCAGGAGTCTAAGTTTCCATTACTTCATGTTATCGTCCCCACTTGATATTGTCCAACTTCTTAATTGAGTGCGAAATTGTACTTACTAAGGTTTTGGCATGTATTGATATTTCCCTAATTAGAAGTGGAGTTGAACATCTTCTCGTGTTTTGTGTGATGTTCAGGTTTCCTGGTCTGTGGATTGCCTCAATGTATCTTGCTCCCATTTGCTTTATATTGTATGATTTGTTTTTTATTAATATATAGGATTTCATTATATACTCTAGACACTAATCCTGAGTGATATATGCAGTTAAAACCTCTGTTTTGTCATTTGCCTTTGCTGTCTTTGGTTGAACCTATGTTCTTAATTTTAACTTAGACGAATGTATCAAGCTTCTCTGTGCTGTATTTAAGAAATTCTCAAAAGAAAAGTTCCGGGATGAATGTGATCTGGAAGCATCCATGATAAGTCAAGGGAAATCTGAGTCTTACTTTTTGTCTTGGGTTATAGAAAGTAAGCATGAGGGAGTGGCCTGTACTTGCACAGCAGACTTCTATTAAGGGATGAGAAGTTTCTAGAAAAAGACTACAGTATAAAGTGATATTTTATGTCAAACCAATGGTATTCTAAGGAGTCAAGTTGACGGGGTTTGGCGGGGGACATGCAGGACAAGGAAACTTAAAGAGAAGGAAAAGAATGAACCAGGTGCAGGTGGAGAAAAAGAAGGAAATGTATGGAAGGGACTCACCTCTTAACCAGTGACTATGAATCCCAGGGAAAAGGGAGGCAAAATTGAGGAGGGACCCGTATGGATCTCTTCACCCCAGGGCTCTTCTCAAACTTCACTGTGCACCTCAATCACCTGGGGACCTTATTGAAATTCACACTCTAATTCAGTGGGTCTGCGGCCCAAGATGCTGCATTCCTAACGGACTCCCAAGTGACGCTGAGGTTGCTGGTGTAGGGAGCTACAGGATAGTGCACCGTCCTTTGCAGTCAACCTTTTAATAGCATTTCTCAAGATAAACTAAATAGTCTCAGAAAACGTATTCGGAAACCGACAGATCTGCAAAAACGTTATTTGACCCCGAACATTTCTACTGTTCCTTCCAGAGATCGATCCTCCCCCCTCCTTTGCAACTTCCAAGATCTTGAGACTCGAGCCTTTGAATAACAAGGTAGAGGACCGCTGCTCTGATACGAGAGAGTTGGGTTGACTTCCAGCCCAAGCAGGTGCCTGGGCGAGGTGATGACAAGTAGGCTGATCTGTCTAGGGCTTTGGGGACTGAGGAAGCTGAGCCACTTCAGGCTAATGGTACACAAGTCTCTTACAAGGAAATGTGATCGATTGGGAGTTGGGTTTGACATGTACACACTACTATATTTAAAATAGATAGCCAAGAAGGACCTACTGTATAGCACAGGGAGCTGTGCTCAGTATTCTGTAATGACCTAAATGGGAAAAGAATCTGAAAATAGATACATGTATATGTATTGCTATACACCTGAAACTAACACAACATTGTTAATCAACTATACTCCAATATAAAATAAACATTTTTTAAAAAAGGAAATATGATGAAGATGCCTAAAAAGTAAGACCAGGCTCCAACAGGGGGGATAGAGGAGCTAACCTGACTTTCCAAGGAAGCTGGATGGGTCACAAAGCTTATTATAGGCAGAGTTGTCCTAGAACAGACGGTCGGAAAAATATGACATTCCAGGTGTTTGGCTGAACATTGACTTCAGTTATTTCAAGCACTGGGACTAGCTGAATTAATATTCCTATCCTAAGGAGACGTTATCATGAATGGCATCAAAAAAAAATTTTTTTTTAAATCCTGAGAACAAATAATAATCTTTCAGAGTTTACTTTTCCCAGAACTGTAATTATTATGAGTCACTAGTTTGTTTCCAAACAATCACACATCATAAAATAGTTTGTATCTTAGGCTATAATAACGTGTGTACATTCAGCTTTAGAAAGAAGCAGTGCCCAAGGCTTTTAAGAAATGAAGGAAATTGATGTTTTCATTTAGACTTTGTCATTTACTAGTTCTACAACCTGGGGGTAGAGCTGCTTCACTTCTTTGGATCTCGGTTTCTTCATTGGTAAAACAAGGGAAATGATGTTAATACTCTCTAAAGATCCAGTCCACGGTTTTCCTTTCGTTTGGTTATTTTTTAGCTCGTTTCAGTGGAAATTTCTATAGAGGAACTATGAATATGAGTTTTCATGTGCTCAGCAAATGCTTGGGTCTTTTAGTCTGACAATCTGGGAAACCAGAGAAAAAAGGAACCATCTCTGGAAGAAGCAGTGGAAATATTCTGGCTTAAACTAGCCTGTTGCTAACGTGTTGATTTGTGGACACTCTATCCAAGGCCATTTTAGTTTATCTTGAGAAAAGCTGTAACCAACCCAAGGACTCTTAGAACCCTGTTGGAGTTCAACTGACATAGTTTTATGGTGATTTTGTTTTCCTCCATGAAATTCATTGATTACTCCTCTGAATGGACTCAATCAACTGTCTTATTTTCTTGCTGTGCTGACTGAAGAGGCATCTTTCCATTTGTAGGATTTTATTGCTTTAAGTATGAATTCTCTTCTCCTGGATATGTCTCCTGTGTTGGTTTTCTTCCCCCATTTTCTTTTCTTTTTCTTTTTCCATAATCTTTAGCGGTGGTTATCAGGATAGTAGCAAAGACTTGCAAATTTTCTTAAATGCAGTACTGAGTTTTTCTAACACCAACCCCTGGCGTCAGGGGCATCTGCGTTTCTTCCTCTTTCTTGTTGTCTCTTGTGCAAGAAGGGAAACCAAAACAAGCCCTTGGAAGACACTGAACGTCATAGCTTGGAAAAGTTTATCATCTCGCAGGATCCTTCAAGGGTTTCAGACCTTGGAGATAAAGACAGGAATCTGAGTGGCCTCAAAAATATTCTACTTTCAGGAAGACACTTGGATTCAACTAGGAGGCAAAGGCTGAGTTTTAGACAGTGAGGGCAGCCCCTCTCTTGCTACCAAGGAGATTTCAGAACTGGGCCTTGGCAAGGGCAGGTGGGGACATGGAGGGGGGAAATTCTCTCAACAATGACCACAGTGCTAAAATACTGAGCTGCCATTACAGCTCAGGGAGATGTCCAGCTGGAAATATTTGAAAGGATTTTGATACCCCGTGGAAAACTCCAGAAGGGGTTCCAGGGTTATGGGTCACATATGTAGCCTTAAAGGCTACGTATGACAGAGTTGTTTTTCTATCAGCACTTGACAGGTGTGTCGTGGACAGCACGTCTGGCTCCTCGGGGGAGCTGACAAAATGTCAGGGCTCTATGCCCAGATTAGTTGAGCCGTCAGTCACTTCAGGCCCTTATACAAATAGTTTTGAGTCTCTGGGCCCTTCCTTTCCATTCAGGCTTTTTTCAAGTTAAACAAAGTCACTGACCATCACAAAGAAAATATTCATAGCATTGTATGGGGAAAAAAAGGGTGCAAAATGGAACCGTTTACTTTGCTGTGTTTGGATTATAAACAAATGTTCACACCTGTGCTGGGCCTCCGGCTGGTGAAGAACTCAGCCAACTATTTGAAACAAACACATTTTCATACTTTTCATAACTCCCAGTCACTTTAGCGTAGATTGCCAAGACTGAAAATTAAAAGACGAAGAAGAAAAAAGAGCAAACAAAGTATTCTGTGGGTGATTAACCACAGGAGGAAAACTGCTAACTTGGCTGAAATTCATCACCACTCCGTGATCTATTCATTTCTCTATTCACCAACCTTGCTGGAGGTGAAATACTTTTAAGGGATCCTTTAAAGAATTGCTGGCGCTGATAGATTGGTGCAACGCATAAAATGAAAGAGCAATGAATGCGTTTCACCACAGTATTCATGCCAAGTGTTAAAGTTGGAAGAAAAAGCAAAGTCAGGAAAATGAACGTGATGAATGTAGTACAACATGCGGTCAGGTCAGCCTCACCAAGGGTAGTTTCTTGTTTTTAACTGTGGTCTGGTCAGCCCAGTAGCACAGTAACTCCATGGCACCCCAATATTGATTGGGTGTCCAGCATTCCGATTCCGACGTCTGCTGACTACATAGAGATGGCTCCTGTCAACAAACAAACGAGCCCTTTGCTTCTTCGCTCTGTGAAGCAGAGTGAAGTTAAGTGCATCTTCTTGAAAGAGCTTTAAAGATAATCACCTGGCTAGTTTTAGAGCCATGAAGGCCACTGTTTCCTTGCTCAGTTTCCTCCCAGATCTGTGTAGAATTATTTGCTGGATTATGATTTCCTGGAATTCAGGGTTGGCTTAGGGATCGAGTTAGTTTGCTCAACGGTGCCAACTGGTAGCCAGACAGCACGGCAGACACAGCCAACGAGGTTCCTCGTGTGATGGTGGAGCGCCTTGGGTGGCCCTCGTATTCACGTGACTGACTCACCTGCAGACACCACAGGCAGGTCCAGAGCCACTGTCACATTTGGTGAATGTTAAAGAAAAAAAATACATGGAGAGCGATTTCCTTAGATGAGATCTAGAGGAATTATATTAGACTTTTAGACTGAAAATTAGGCCCTTGGGTCTTCCTTCTCCCTGTAAACACTAGTTATGCTTGCCACTCGCAAAGCTATTTTGTGGTCAGTCCCAAGGGTATTTTAAATGAATTTTATTTGAAACAGCATAAACATTCATGGAGTGTGGATGAGGCCAGACTCAAAAATGAATGAAGCAAGGATCCTGGCCCAGGGAAAGTTTTCTTCTATCAGGGTCTAAAGAGTTTTCTTTGAGGCTAGCAGAGGAGGAGACTGATTCAGAAGAGATGTTAATCTAAGGCAGTGTTTCTCAACCTCGGCGCTGTTGACATTTTGGGCAGAAAGTTCTTCATCGTGGAGGCTGTCCTCTGTGTTATGAGATGTGGAGCAGCGTCCCTGGCCTCTACTCACTAGATCCCTGTAACACACACACACACACACACACACACACACACACAACCAGTTGTGACAACCAAAATTTTCTCATGCCATTGCCAAATGTCCCGTGAAGGCAAAAAAACCCCATCACCCTTAGTTGAAAAGCAGTCTTCTAAGGCATTGTTCCTCAAAGTTGAACCAAGGGCGAATTGCACCAGAATCACCTAGGTGCATGTTAAGAATACAGTTTCCCAGGCCTCACCGTGACCTGCTGAATCCATGACTACCGAGAAGTAGGGCCCAGGAGTCTGCCTTTTAGCAAGTCCCCCAAGTAATTCTTATACTCCCATAGCTGTTAAAAGAAGCCCTGCAGGCATAAATGCTACCTATTTGGTAAAGTTACCTTTCTGATCAAAGGACAGAGTATTACTAACGTTTAAGGGCAGCTCTTGGGAACTTGGAATTATGTATCTCTATAGACACAGTTCACGGCTGATTTTCCTATACTGAATCTTGCTCTGTGTCATATTGTATTGCAGAGAGGCTCCAGACCAGTGCATCTCCATCTTGACTGTACATTAGAATCAATCACCTGAGGGGCTGTAAAACTCACAGATGCATAAGCTTCACCACCTGGAGAGTCTAGTTTGGTTGGACTGGGATATGGCCTGGGCATTAAGATTTTTAAAAATCTCATTGGGTGTCTCTAATATGTTTCCAAAGTTGAGAACCGCTGTCCTGAACCAGAGATTCTCAAACTTGAATGTGTTGATACGCACCCACAGATGACGATGCAAAGAGTAATAAAACAGGTCCCTGCTCTACAAAGTTGTCTAAGTTGATCACAAATCCCTGGTCACAAGCTTGCAGAAAACAGAAAGGCATCCCCAAAAGAAGATAGAAATGGCCAATGAGTCCAGAATGTGTGAGAATTTGAACCTAATGAGATTTTTTTTTTCATGTTTTACTCTTTGGGGCAATGAGCTAATGAGTTAAAGCAGGGAGGTCATGAAGCTACCAAAGGCAGCCAATCTTCTTAGGGATTGTTCCTCTTAAAGAGACTGATATTAAACGTGAGGGTCAGAAGCTCAAAGGCGTGACCTCCAGTGACACACATGGATAGTACCAAACCCACAGAGAGCCCAGTTCAAACATTGGCCACTGGGTGTTGGCCTGGCCCTGCCTGCGTGGACTCAGGCCATCCCCTGTTCTCTGACTGGACAAGCTCTTAGGAGGCCCACCAGAAAGTCAGTTCACTCTTCCTTTTCAAGTGTATTTCACTCAAGCTGGTCACACCTACAACAATAAACTCTGAGATTCCACGTCCCAAACACCTGTCTTTCCTATTTCCCTCCTACTTTGTGGCAGCCACGCTCACTGTGATCTCTTGAGAGAGACATTTATGAACAGATCACACCATCATTATTCCTGACATACTGGGGCTTCGCAGACACGGGAACAATATTTGAATCCCAACCCTGCCGTGGGGAAGTTGCCTAGCCTATCTGAGCTTCATTTTCCTCCTCTTTGCAATTGGGTTGCTAGGGTCGTCCTGAGGTTTCAGTTCCACCCCCTCACCTTCGCTGAGGTGGATCTTCCTTTTACTAAAGTTTCAGCTTAAATCTACGCCCCCACCACTGGGGTCTTTCTTAACTACCCAGTGGTCCTCTGTCACATTACTGTATTTTAATTCCCTGCGTAGCACTGACTCTGTTGTGTGTTTGTTTGTTTATGAGCTTGTTGGTTGTCTCCTCTTGCTAGAATAGAAGCTTCAAGAAAAGCAGACGTGTCTTGTTCACTGCTGTATCTTTAGCACCTAGAATGATGCCTGGTACACAGGAGGCTCTCAAGAACTACTGATTGACTCATATGTACCAAGGACCTCATACAGTGCCAGGCACTCAATAGGTGCTCGTGAAATGATAGTCATGATTATTATTTCTAATTAAATTTCTTCGAGATGACAGAAGATTCTGATCCAGAAAATCTCCCTATGTTCACAAAGAAGATGATAGAGGTGCCATGACTGTGAGACTGGTTATTAATTAGGGATCAAGGAACAAAACTTGGTTGATATTATTTCAAATATTTCTAGTACAACATTTAATGCTGTCTATTCTGTTTTCTATAGTGCTAATAAAACATGATTATAATTTTAAAATGAATTCTGTCATAGACAATAACAAGAGATAGAGTGCCGCCTTGATTTCTCTCTTTTCATCCGACATTTTTTTCCTGCTTCGCTGATCTCAGGTCGCTGATAATTGGCTCGTGTTGCTTGCTTCTAGCAGCCCCCAAAACTAATAACCTCATTGATTTTGCTTCCATCTCACCTCAGGGCAAAGAACAGAGCCATAAATCTGAGCCTTAACCTATAGCAAGAATTTTTTCCTGAAGTTGATGTTCAAAATCATAGCCCAGCCAGGGCCACACACAGTCTCATGAAAAGCATGGTAGATTTGGGCAGAAGCAGTTTGGTGTTAGTTGTTTTTTGTTTTGGGGATTTTTTGTTTTTTGTGTGTATTTTTTACATCTGCATTGTAATTGAAGAGGATTAAGCAGACAGTTCGAGGCTTTTGTTGAAGGCTCTGGAACTAATCTGGGGCTGACCCTGAGCTCTAAGAGTGATAGCCCTCAGAATCTGACAGGAAATAATATTTATAAAAGTCCAACATGCCTTTGAATAAGAAAGTCAGAACAGAGATAATGATGTATAAAAACCAGAAAAATTGTACTCCCTTCTTTTATTACAAATGAGAGAATACGTCTGACTGTTATTACGGCCACCACTGAGTATGGGGTCTACATTGTGACTGTTTTACAGCCGTTTCACTGAGTGTCTGGAGAGGGTGGTTGTATGAACTGCATCCTTGGCTTGACCATTTGTTTTTAAAACTCACACTTGATGACAGCCAGAGCCAGGAACTTTTAAGGAATAGAAATGTGGTTCACTTTTCATTTCCTGTGGTTCAGGCCTCCGTGTGCCACACTCAGATCTTTTTCAGCAAAGAGACACGAACCAAAACAAAATAGACAACAACAGTGATCCTATTAGCAGCTGTTACTTACTGAGCATATACTCTGTGCGATGCTCTGAGCTACAGGCATTCTGTATGTGATGTCATAGTCAAACCTTCTTCCCCTTTTTTTCTAATAGAAATGTTAGAATTATTCATGGGTCTCTGCCGCAAAGTTTACTTTGTAAAAAGAACTACCCACACAGTGTGTATGAAGTCTATGTAACGCATAACCTCTCCCAAGATACGGTATGGACTGGAAAGATACACAGATTCAAAGAAAGCAAAATAGGCAAAGGATGTACATTCAGGAATGTTCACTGCATCATTATTTATATGAGAAAAAAAAATCTGAAATGATTGTCAAATAAGAGACTGGTTGGTTAGGGACTTCCCTGGCCGTCCAGTGGTTAAGACTTCGCCTTCCAATGCAGTGGGTGCAAGTTCGATCCCTGGTCAGGGAGCTAAGATCCCACATGCCTCGTGACCAAAAAACCAAAATATAAAACAGAAGCAGTATTGTAAATTCAATAAAGACTTTAAAAAAAAAGAGAGAGAGAGACTGGTTGGGTAAATTATGACACATTTCATATCAACAGTACCATGCAGCTATTAAAAATTATGTAAATATTAATTGAGACAAAAACATGTCTGGTGAGACACAAATATTTGCATATTCACACACACACACACACACACACACACACACACTTACACACACATATACATCCATCCCTATTTATGGAAATTTGTACACATGCAGGTATGGCCAGAGAAGTGCCTTCAGGGCTGGTCACTAAATCATTGACTCTACTCATCTCACATTAGGGCCAGAAGGATACTGGGTGATTTTCACCTGCTTCTTTGTACTTTTCTACAGTTTGACAAGTTTTTAATGAGCTTATGAATGTGTATGATTTTTAAAAACAGACTTTATTTTGTATAGTTTTAGGTTCACAGCAAAATTGAGCTAAGAGTTCCCACATTTCTCCTGCCCACACACATGCAAGTTCCCCCACTACCAACATCCCTCACCAGAGGGGACATGTTTACAATTGATGAACCTACATTGACACATCCTCATCACCCAAAATTCATAGTTTACATTAGGGTTCACTCTTGGTGTTATGCATTCTGTGGGTGTGATTTTTAAAAAAAAAAAACAAAAAAACCACTAAAAGTATTTTAAAGGTTTTATGGATTAATGAAATATTCTGAGTTATCTCTAGAAACCGGATGTTTATGCTGTCATCCTGTCTCCACCTACCCCCATCTCTTTGGGATTCCTAAATGAGGATGAGTCATTCAAAGGGAGAGGGTGGGTTTAACTACAGCAATATTTTATTTATACATGTTCTCCCTGCCTTTGGGCTGTTTGAGAAGCTTAAATAAGCCAGCTACTCCCTGCCTTTCCCTTAGCCTGTGTCCCCGTGGATCAAAAGAAGCTGAACTTGGAGTTGTGGTTTTAGGGGCTGGGAAGATAAGAAAGAGCAATGATAAGGCAGAAAGAGAGGTCTAGTTGGCAATTCCTAGGACAAAACTTCAAATTGTAGGGGCAAACTTTGGGGCATACGCCATGATGTTTTAGACCCTAGAAATACCTTGGGTTGTATTTCAGTGGTATCCTTTGCATTCTCCATACCCACAGGTGGAAAAATGGGGAGAATAGTTTCAACATGAAAGCCCTGAACTTAAGATTCTGGAGAGCAAGATAAATGTCACGTTGTCCTTATATCCTCAAGATCCCACTTAAAGCCTGGCCTTTAGTCAGCGCTCAGTAAATGTGTGAATGGATGGGAGAAGCAAGGAGACGAAAAGGGGAAAGGCAAGGGGGTCAAAGGGCAGGAGGCTTTATATTATAGAGCAGTTAGCACCCACTTTGGGGTGAGATCCATTACTTTGTAACAAACTCTCCATGACTTAAAGAATGTTTGTGTTCTTAAAGCTAACTTTGACCACACCTCACCTTGTCATCCACATTTGGCTTCTTCTTGTACGTGGTTTTCCAATGAAAATGAAATTTAATTTACTCTTTCCTCCCTTTTCTCCCACCACCTTCCAAATGCCCACCAACTCCCTTTCCATTGGAAATGACAAACAAAATAATTGTTCATTGCACACTGGTTAGGATTATGTAAACCAACTTTGGCTTACAATAGTATTCTCTAAAATGCTGACTACAGGATATCAACTCTTTCTCTAGCTCTTGATCACTGAGAACTCTGTGGTCTGCATCCCCGTGCTTTTGTTGGGAAGAACAGCAGAGTGGAAAGAGCATGGGTTTGAATCCTGCCTGTGCCTCTCAATAGCTGTGTGTCCTTGGGTAAGTTACTGGAACTCTCTGACTGTCCATTTTCTCATTTGTAGAAGGGTGAAAAGAACTCTATTAGATTGTGAGGATTATATTAAATGAGCATCTGGAAACTGCTGTTTAGATTATTATCTTTCCAGCAAGGCCGTGTTGCCAAAACAGTGAAGGAGGATCCCATTTTTCAGTTTCTCCATTTCAGTAAGAGAGAGGATGGCCAGAAGCTTCAACCCGTCTTTGAAAATATTTATTTAAAATTTTTGGAAGTCAGGGCTGGGTTTTAAGGAAGGCCTAGGAGGTCTGGACGCTTGGGTGTGATGAACTCAGTGAGGGACACCCGGCTCCAAATTTTTACGCGGGGAGGTAACTTTAAAAACAAAAAAGGCACACCACCTGCTGATTTCTTTATTGGGAAAACAAGAATTATGTAACTCCAAATCATAAACAATCCGCATGTGAAATGCGAAGGCATAGAGGGGACAAGTTTTGTCAAGTTTATGGGCATTCTGAGACCTGTAACCGCAGAACAAGCACAGGTGAAGAAATCTTCAGTTACAAGGCTGCTGGATGCCAAGTCAAAACCTCAGGATAAACTTGAGGCAGCGAGATTGTGTTATACAGCTCTGGCCTGGGAGAGTGGAAGGGCAGTGCAGTAGGAAGCCTGGAGGGAGAATACTTGGATCGGTCAACAATTTAGTTTATGGAAACTAAGTGGCCGTACAGCAGAAGGAGTTACAGTGAGCGGTAACATCTTGGGGGTTGATGACGTCATGATATGAACTGTTGGCTACTTTTCATTGATAGGGAAAGCAGGTGTATAAATATCCATGAACCCAGCTCAATGTGAGGAGTGTTTTCTTTTAAAGGCTCTCATTTGGCATCAGAACATCTTTCCCTTAGACCAGAGATCAGCAAACTTTTTCTGTAAAGAGCCGGAGAGTAAACGTTCTCAGCGTTGCAGGCCATACGGTCACCATCAAAACTATTCAACTGCTGTCGTGAATGCAACCAGAGATAATTCGTAAACAAACAAGCATGACTGCCTTCCAGTGAAATGTATTTGTAAAAACAGGTTATGAGCCAGACTTAAGTCAATGGGCCATAGTTTGCTGACTCCTGCTTTGGACCAATAGTCTCTATTTTGGTCACCCCAGACCCTAAACTACTTATTTTACCGGCTGACCTCATATTCTTATTGTTCAAGAAGAATTTAGTTTGTCTTTTGAGTACAGTGGATTTGTGTTGGGTGTTTCGAATCTGTGACCTAGTCCAGAAAATATTCCTACCATAAAAATAGCACAATAAGATTATCTCTTCCTTTCTGACATTTTTTCCCCTTGGGAGATCTTCAGGACATGGCTATAAACCACCTAGTTCAACTTGTATCTCTAGTTTTAATCCTATTTTTCAACACATTCTCCAAGCACCAATAAACCTCCATCTTTCACACAGTAGAGAGGTTTTTTTTCAAATGCACTGGTTGAACAAAGACAAGCGAGTTTACCAATGTACACCACAGAGTAACTTGCTACTCATGTGTTCAATGAATATTAGATGACTGAAAAAGTGAGCAAGTGAAGGAAGAAAGGGAGGAAGGAGCAAGGAAGGAGGGAGGAAAGGAGGAAAGAGCAAAGTTATGGTGCATCATTGAGTCAGTGGTTTAATGTGTTTGCCAGATCGATACTTCTGGTCCTTTTACAGGTAGATTTATAGTCAAGGGCTTTCTGGTTACATGTTTAGTTTATGAGATTCATCAGAAATAGACTCACAGACATAGAAAACAAAGTTTCAGTTACCACAGGGGAAAGAGGGAGAGGGATAAATTAGGGACTTGGGATTTGCATATACACGCTACTATATATAAAATAAACAACAAGAACCTACTGTATAGCACAGGGAACTATATTCAATACTTTGTAATAACCTATAATGGAAAAGAATCTGAAATATATACACACACACATAATTGAATCACTTTGCTGTATCCCTGAAACATTGTAAATCAACTGTACTTCAATTTTTTTCATTTTTATTTTATATTGGAGTACAGATGTTGTGTTAGTTTCAGGTGTACAGCGGGGTAATTGTTATACATATACATATATCCACTCTTTTTCAGATTCTTTACCCATATAGATTATTGCAGAGTATTAGGTAGAGTTCCCTGAGCTCTAGTCCTTGTTGATTATCTATTTTATATATAGTAGTGTGTATATGTTAATCCTAACCTCCGAATTTATCCCTCCCCTCCACCTTTCCCCTTTGGTAACCATAAATTTGTTTTCTATGTCTGTGAGTCTGTTTCTCTTTTGTAAATAAGTTCATTTGTATCGTTTTTTTAGATTCCACATGTAAGTGACATCATATGACGTTTGTCTGACTCATATACTTCAGTTAAAAAAAAAGATTCATTAATAAGTGTGCTTGCTTCAGCAGCACATATACTAACATTGGAACAATACAGAGAAGATGAGCATGGCCCCTGTGCAAGGATGACACGCAAATTCATGAAGCATTCCTAATTTTTATGATCTTATTTGCAAAGCAGAAATAGAGTCACAGACGTAGAGAACAAACGTATGGATACCAAGGCGGGGTGTGTGGGGGGGTGCGATAAATCGGGAGATTGGGATTGAGAACCTACTTCAAATGAGAACCTACTGAGTAGCACAAGGAACTCTACTCTGTGTTCTGTGGTGACCCAAATGGGAAGGAACTCCAAAATAGAGGGGATATACGTATTCATCTGGCTGATTCACTTTGCTGTACAGCAGAAACTATTACAGGAGTCCCACTCCCCTGCAAATAAAAAACCCTTTTTACAGAACAACTTAAATTAATTAAAAATTCGTCAGTAAGGAGAGAATCATTCATTTACTCAACACATATTCATTCAGGAGTTTCATTGTGCTATGACTTGGGGATATAGTGATGAACAAACAAGACAGAATCCCTGCCCTCATGGAGCTTAACATTCTATTAGCAAAGGTGGCCAATAAACAAGTCAGTATATAATAAGGTGCCAAGTGATTGGCTTCCAGGCTCACTCCAGAACTATCAACACTTGCCATTGCTTCTCCCTCATCAATTATTTGCCAAAGAAGCAACCCCAGCCCTTTTCTTCCACTTCCTTCCTGCAGAAGAGACCTGCACAATCATCACGGGGTAAAGTTGGGACCATAAAACAGTGAGAATTGGGATAGATTCCCAGACACTGCAAATAGCTCTCTTGCTTCAGCACCGCTGGGAGGAAGAAGGCACTTCTTTCCAGCGATTTGAACTCTCCCAAGCTGGAAGCCTGCGGGGAAGTGTAAAGTGTTGGTGACAACTTCAGTAACTAGAGCCAGGGGGCTGTCCTTGGCAGCTTGAAGCCTGTGCCATCTCGGGACCATATCAATAACACCAACACAAACATGGCCGGTGCCCGTGGCAGTGACAGTCCCGGGAACATCTGCTTTTTCTCTCCCCAAGCCCCACGGCCTAGAGCCTGGGCTCCTGAGGAGATAAACAGAAAAGGGGATTAGTAGCCAACACGGAGAGGAACGATCAAGGCTGTTTGCTGCTGCGCTAGCCAGACCAGCCTCTGCTTGTCCAGACAAAGCCACACAGGGGCCAGAACCCTGCTCACTCTCTCCTCCGCCACACTGACCCTCAGACCTCTTACTGGAGAGAGAGAAAAATAAGATGACTGCAAGTGTCCCAACGTTGGGTCTTTCTAGATGCACTCCTGCACCAGGCTTGTGATATACTCCGTTGTTCTCTGGGAAAGAGAGAGACAGAAGTTGTACTTCTGGGAGAGAGACAGAAGTAAAATGAAGGAGAGAGACAGAAGTTGTACTTCTGGGAGAGAGACAGAAGTTGTACTTCTGGGAGAGAGACAGAAGTAAAATGAAGGAGAGAGTTTGTTTTGGGGAGGGCACACCAAGGTGGACACGTAGAGACATACCAGAGATGTTGGGAAGAGCATTCGTACATACCGCACAAGCCCAGGGAGATGGAAACCCACCTCTTCTTTTGTGGGTCCTGTCTCTGACTAGAGCAAATGCTCGTGAAAAGTAAAAGCATGCAACCCCGCCCCTCAAATGTATACAAAGCAAGTCGCTGGTCTACAGAAATCGAAGTACAGAGGGTAGCCTTTAAGAGCATAGATCCTTAGTCCCAGTCCCAGCCCTACCGCTTCCTAGCTGTGCAACTTTAGGTGAGTTACTCAATTCCTCTCAGCTTCAAGTTCTCCATCCATGAAATGGAAATGATGGTAGTCCCTGTACCTTGGGATTCATATGGGAATTAGATGTAGGATTTATGAGAATTGTCCAGCGACCACAGAGGCCAGGGACATAGGAAACAGTCTATAAATGGCAGCTGTGAGTCACGAAACACTACATTACCCATGTGTATCGACAGATCTGATTTTTTTTAGACCTATAAAAAACCTATTTAATTGGTTTTATTTTTTTCTATTTGATGTAAAATGCTGTGACACTGAGTTTAGGGAAGTACAGTGAATTGCATTCGTGTGATTATTCATGTAGTTTATTTATGTAGCTGGATGATAAAGTTTTGACCAAAGAGAGGGTGAGAAACAACATAGCAAATCGTGGTAAGTTGCCTCAGTTTTGGGGTAAACCTAGGGAGGCTCAGCCATGAAAGTAAATTCATTCCCTCATCAAATATTTATTAAGCACTCTTCCACATGCCAGGCAAAGATGAATAAGAAGTAACCCCAACGTTGAAGATGTTGAAATCTAGTAAGAGAGAAAAGGGAAGAACACACATATACAGCAGATACAAGTGCCCCCAAAGAGATACAAAAGTCGCATGAGGACCTCAAAGGAAAGTTAAGTCATATTTAGGTATTGAGACACAAAAGTTTTCATGGAAGAGGTGAATTTCAAAGTGGGCTATGACAGAACTGAAAGATTAAACAGAAGGAGGAAAGAGCATTGCAAGAGGCAGAAACAATAGGAGCAAAGCTTTTGTCCATTTTTTCAGTTTGAGTAAGATGCAGGGCAAACGGTGGGAACGTGAAGGGAGAAGGCTGATCTGAGAAATTAGGAGAAAAATGGAGAGATTTGAACACAGGCTTACAGAACTTAGACTTTATTTGATAAGGCATCGATAGATGGTACTTTAGGAAGATCAGCTTTTATCAGTATAAAGCAAGGAGAAACCCAGGGCAAGGAGATTCAGTTAAGAAGCTTTTGCAGTTTTACAACTAAGATGTGGTGAAAAGTAATGAAGAAGTGAAGTCTAGTTGGAGTGGTGGACAGTCGGAGAGACAGAAGTCGAAATCGTTGAACAACGGTATCTTCAGACCTTGATATCACTTACGTGACAGACACTGGTGGCTCTGCAATTATGAGCCTGGGTCAGTGGGAGAACAGTGGTACCTTTAATAGGATGGGGAAGTCAGGCCCGTCAGAGGAGGGAGACTGTGAGCTCTGAGCCTGGTTCAGTTATTACTACTATCCACTCACCTACCCAAGCCTGATGCCATCACAGATGTCTCCCACTTTCTACCATTCCTTAAGTTATTGTACTAGTTAGCTACGGCTGCCTAACAAATTACCCCCAAATTTAAGCAGCATAAAACAACCACCATTTATCACATCACACAATTTCTGATGGTCAGGTATCCAGTCAAGACTTAGCAGAGTAGTTCTGACTCAGGGTCTTTCATGAGGCAGCAGTCAAGCTGTTGCCGGGGGTGCAGGCGTCTCAAGGCTCAACTAGAACTGGAGAACCCCCTTCCCAGCTCCCTCATGTTGTTGGCAGACCTCAGTTTCTTGTTGGCTACTGGCTGGAGGCTTTAGCCTCCTGCCAGGTGGGCGTCTCCTTAGGGCAGCTCGCAACATGGCAGCTGGTTTTCCCCACAGCAAGTGATCCAAGACATAGAGCTCGAGATGGAAAGCACAAGTCTTTTGGAACCTCATCTTGGGAGTGATCTATCATCACTTCTACCATGTGCTGTTGGTCATCCTGACCACCCCTGACACAATGTGAGAGGAAACTACGCAAGGGCATGAATATCGGGAGGCAGGCATCATCAGGGGCCATCTCCAAGGCTGCTTCCACAGCCAGAAAACCCTGCCAGTCAGCCTCCGTATTTGCTAAAGCCGGCCCCTGTTCTCCATCTCACTTCCGCTGCTCCAGTGCAATGTCTTTATCTCCGGTTTAGTAGGATGTAATTTCAGTCTAACAGGTCATGCTATTTTGGGCTTTTCTGCCCACAGCCTCATCCTTCTTACCCCTGCAGGAGTGATCACTCAAAACTGGACATCTGCCTATCCCTGCACCAACACACACCCCTCCTGCACCCTCTGCTGGGAACCCATCGCCCACATGATGTAGGTCAACCTCCTTAGCGTGGGTATGAGTCCCTCTGTGTCTCAGTCCCTCTTAATGCTCCAGCCTGCTCCCCTGACACCCTCTGCCTTGAACTTCACACTCTAGTAAGTTGGAACTCTGTGTCTCCAGCTCTATCTGTGCTATTTCACCCAACCATGCCTTAGCCATACTCTTCCCTCTACCTGCCATATGGTTCCTCATCTCTCCCCAACGTTACAGGATAGCATTGTGATTCAGAGCATGGGTTCAGGAGCCCCACCACCTGATTTAAACCCCAGCTCTACCACTCACTCACTGTATGGCTCAGTCAGTTATTTAAACTATATGCTGGGTATTGGTCAAATTATTTATATGCATATATTATCTTACATATCCCTACCACGACCTAAAGGTAGATGATTATTATCATCATCTTTGTACACACGAGGAAGCTAAGGTGCATAGGGTTAGAGCTATAAAAGTTGTTGCAATTATAACTCTTCCTTGTTCAGGACTAAGTTCAGATACCATCTCCTCCACTAAATTTCATCCTTTTATTTTTTATTTTTTATTTTTTTTTTGCGGTACGCAGGCCTCTCACTGTTGTGGCCTCTCCCGTTGCGGAGCACAGGCTCCGTACGCGCAAGCTCAGCGGCCATGGCTCACGCTCCACGGCATGTGGGATCCTCCCGGACGGGGGCATGAACCCATGTCCCCTGCATCGGCAGGCGGACTCTCAACCACTGCGCCACCAGGGAAGCCCCCATCCTTTTAAAGACAGATGCCCTCCTCCACGATGCCCGTGGCTTCCTGAGTGTAACTCTAACCTAGTAGCTACCATATTGTTTTGAAATGACCTATTTTTTATCTGCTTTTTGAAAAATCAGCTCTTTGAGGGCAGGGACCTCAAAGTCATCTGAGCCAGTTCACCACCCAGTAGACACTCAGTCAATACACGTTGGTTGAGCTTCACTAAGTTGGCGGTGCCTGTTGAATATCCAGGTGAAGCTCTAGGCAGTTGCCAAATGAAGAGGGAAAAGAGAGAAGCTAAGGATAAGGCCTTAAACAGAAAGAGAAAGAAGAGGTAGTGAAAGTATTCTTAAGATGAAATTTAACATTTTCCTTAATAAAACTAAAACAATGGCTCTAAATCACTAACCTTGAAAAACTTAACTGAAGTAGCATCGAATGGTCCCATCTAGTAGATGGAATCAAATTGAGAGTCAACTGGAAGTGTGATTCTTCTCATGCTATTTTCTCCAGGGAAGGGTGATCATGTATATCTACAGACTCAGGCACAGCCATTAGAATAATCAGTCTACAGCACTCCTTCCCTGAACACTCCTATTTCTACCTTCCTCAAGAGACTGGGTCTGTCTCATTGTTACAGGAAGCAGGCTGGCCTGTGTGACCAGGAAAGTGGTCACATTTAATCACAAAATAAATAATGGAGGAATTCTATGAAAATAATGAGCTTTTCTTATTTTTCTTCTTTAGAGTTGCCTTTAAGAGAAAACTATCAAAACAGAGAGTCTTCAGACTATTGTGAGCTTTACAAGAATTTCTTTGGGCTCTTTGCAAATGATGGCTCATGACCCAACAGGCCCATTCAGACCATAATCAGAAATAATATGGCAGTCATCATCATTTATCTTTAGTGATCTAATCTCTGATCGGGCTTGCATCTCAGACACACCTTGTATTTTGTTGTGTGAAAAAAAAAAATCAGTCCTCCAAATTAGTCTTACCAGGTGTTTCTAAAAAAAAAAATAGTTTCCATATGATAGCAGCTCATGTCAATATCCTGCTAAAGATGTGAAACATTTTTCAAAAGTTTTTACAGCTCTGACTTTGTCTATGGGCTCCTCCACTTTTCCTGTCTCCAGTGATATCATTTTAAACATTCGCTTTCTCCAAATGGTTTGTGTGTTCTATGCAATTCTACTTGCAATGCTTCTTGGCGTGTAACTGTGGAAATATTAAATCATTCCACATGTGTATGCATTTGCCTCTCCAGGTATATTTTGGAATTTTCTTAAGAAATGTGATTGCATCTCCTTGTCCTTTTCCTCCTCTTCTTTTCCTTTTTCTTTTCCCTAGGAACACCTCAAAGGTGTTCACTGAGCAAGTTCTCAATCATTCTTGGCTGATTAATTTCCTAATAAAAAAATAAAAGCTACAGTATATCGACTAGTATGGGCCATGCATAGAATGAAGTACTCCTCGTGTTCTTTCTTTGATCCTTACAACAGCCCTGTGAGTATTGTTCCTGCTTTCCAATTGTGGAAACTGAGGCTTAGCAAGAGAACGTGACTTTCCCAAAAGTCTCAGCTAATGAGTGAGTGCCAGAGCTGCGAGTCAGACCCAGGCTGTCTCTAGAACCTGTGACTACCTCTAATCGCACTCATTCTCCATTCTTTTAACTAGCAACTTTTCAGGAGTTATTGCTTTGCAGATTTAGAAAGGAAAGTGTATTCTTTCCTTGGTGAATGGTGAATGGTGAATTCAGTGGTGAATTCAATGGGGAATCTGATGTTTCTGACAAGAGACACGGAGCAGGTTTCTTGTTATAAAGTTGACTGAATTCCTTCTCTGGTCTTCATTTCTAGAAGGTCCTGGTTTCCGTCGCCTTTGGAACAGGGCACATGCATCGCTGTCACACCCAGGCTGGTTGGTCTATGCAGCCATTCGTTAACTAGCCCACCATCCTCTACCTACTTGCCGCTCAAAATGTGGTCCTTGGACCAGGAGAATCGGCATGAGCTCAGATGTTAGAAATGCAGAGTCACAGGTCCCCTGAGGCTTGCTGAATCAGGATCTACATTTTAACTGTATCCCTGTGTGACTCGTGTACACATTAAAGTTTGAGAAGCACCGCCCTGCTTGTCACTGTCACAGAAAGTGGAACTTCTCTCTCCTGCAGCTATTAGTAAAGAGGTCAAAATGGATCAGATCCGGATTCAGGTGAATCAGAGTGAAGTCACCATGTGGCCCATCATCCTACCACCCACCAGGTGTTCAGTCTCCTTTCTCAACATCACTCTTCCAAGTTAGCTGAAAATTCTCTAGCTGGAGAGTCATGCGTTAGAATGAAAATATAAAACCTTGTCTAAGGAGAGTTTTAAAATTCATTGTGGTCTCTAGAGCCTGTCCCCAATGCCCATCGCTACCGTAGCCAAAGTTCAGCTGCTAAATTGATGTGACATTTTAATCTAGCCTAACGTCAAAACAGAATAACTTTGATAAAGGGGAGGTGAGTTGAGGATTACAGGCCCTTTTAAGACCTGCGTTAAGAAATGTTTATCCCACCCGTCTCCAGCGTGTGCCAAATTGTGTAGTTGCTGTGGGCCGGAGAATGACCTCATTATTTCTCTCTCTAACCTGTTTGGAGCTGTACAGCCTAAACACGCTTTGTACTCCCGCTGTTTGAATGCAACGTTATTTTGTAAAGTAGGACTAGTGATTATTCTGCACGGACTTCACATGTTTTGCGTCACCGTGTAGACTCTGCTGCTTTTCAAAGAATACATTTAAACTGATTGTATTTCTCCCTGCTTATATTCAAGTATTTATCAAGCAGTGTGGCAGGGACAGAACAAGTCAGACATGAATAATTGCTCTCAGTGAGATTATATGCTGGCTAGAGGACAAGACTGCACGCAGCAAAAACTAGGGAAGAGGATAAATTCATTTGTATGATTTATCCAAAAGGTAGTGGGTTCAGGGAGACGAGGGTACGGCCGTGGTCAGAGAAGGTCTCATAGCAAGCAAAGCAGAGACTTGAAGACAGGAGGGGCAAAGAGTGAAAAAGAGGTTGTTCCAGAAAGAAAATGATCTGAGCAAAGGAGTAAAGGACTCATGAGCCTGGAACCTTGTTCACGACATCCTTGCCAGTAGCTAACAAATATTGAGTAATACATCCAGGGCTGCTATGTGTTTCTTCTGCTAAAACACTAAATGAAAAGATGCATTTAGTTAGCCCATTCTCTAGAGCTTTAAATAATAATTTATAATTACATAAGTATATATCATTGTATATTACATAGTATGTCTTATAATAATTATATAATTATTATAGCTTTATTGATATCACAATTTATAATTAATTATACTACATAATTAATATATTGGTAATGTGATTAATAATATTAATCATGTATTTGTTAATATTAATACATAATTATGTGATATAGTTATGTATATAATAATTTATAACTAGCATTTTTGAGGTCTCTCCATGTGCCACGGCTGAGTGCTAGACATTTAATACTCAGAGCAACTTTATGGGACTATTTTGATCTCCGTTTCATTAATAGAGAAACAGACAATTTAGGAACTTAAGCAGGGTCACAGAGTGAGGAACAGTGATAGTACACAAACACAAAATTTGAAGGGAAAACCCACATTCTCAAACACTGTGCCATACTACATGGTATTGAACGTTGAATATTGTACACTGAGGTGCAGTACAACATTAGGATATCAGGACAGGAAAAACGAATCCCTTTAAGCAATTTCTATTCTGTATGGGAAGCCAAGGTAAGATGTATAGAGCTAAGACTATTGCAGCAAGAACGTGCGGCGATAGCCTCTTTCTCAAGCCCTGAAAGTGTATTAAAAAGGCATGGAGGTGGGGCTTCCCTGGTGGCGCAGTGGTTGAGAGCCCGCCTGCCGATGCAGGGGACACGGGTTCATGCCCCGGTCCGGGAAGATCCCACATGCTGCGGAGCGGCTGGGCCCGTGAGCCATGGCCGCTGAGCCTGCGCGTCCGGAGCCTGTGCTCCGCAACGGGAGAGGCCACAACAGTGAGAGGCCCGTGTACCACAAAAAAAAAAAAAAAAAAAAAAGGCATGGAGGTGAGGTTATTTGGGTAAGACTTCTTAGAACTGACAATTTTGAGGGATCCACTATTCTAGGCCAAAGGATTGTGCCAATTAGATCATTTGTATGGCTGTGTGGCTGTGTGGTATGCAAACATCCATTCCCCAAATGGCCCAAAATGCAAGACCCCGAATGAGAAAGACTTGAGTCATTTGGGAAATGGCATCCATTGAATTTTTGATAGGATTTTCTGAGTGTGCGTTTGAATATTTTTCACTCACTTCTTTTTGGAGCTCATGGGAGGTAGTTTATCAGAAATGATTTAAAAAATGGATAAAGAATCACACATTCAAATCTGGGTTTGAGAGCCGGCCCTGCCACGATGATCACGACACTTGGTTGTTCACTGCAGCGCTTGGCCAGTGTCATCGCAGTGTGGTCCTGGCCAGCAGCCTCAGCACCATCTGGGGACTCGTTAGAAATGCACATCTCAGGCCCCACCCCAGGCTGACTGAATAGGAAACTCCAGGGACAGGGACCAGCCATCTCTGTTTCAACAGCCTTGCCAGGTTTGGGAAACATTATGCTGGACCACACCTTCCACATCTATAAAAAGGAGATAATGTACTAATCATACCCTTTCCACAGTATCATTGTAAAGATTCAGTGAGATGTTGACAGTATACATAAAGTTTCCTAATGTGAAGTCTAAAGTGTGCTTCATAATTAGTATCTTCCATGACTTTATTTCTTGATTTGGGGCTAAGAAAAGGTAAGAAGCCAGAACCCTAAACAGCTAACTCTGCCTTAAATTATAGCAGAAATCAGTGCTTACAGTTAGCAATGAAGTCTTGTCCAACGGCCGCCTTATGTTACTAAGAAAATCTGAACTGTATAAACAGGTTTCTGCTGTGGTCTTTCTTGGGCTCCTGTTTGAAAACCAAGGAGGTCTGTCTGTGTCTGTTTTACAGCCAGTGCAGGGGCTCCATAGGAACAGCTCTGATGGATGTGTGTGTCAGATTGCAAAACACCCCTGCCTGGAGCAGTTAAACTGGACGGTTTAGAAAACCACCTCCAGGTTTCTCATTTGGGAACACAAACACTTGTGAAGTGAAATGCTTCTTCCCAGGGAGATGTGGCACTGCTTCAGCTCCCTGGGAAGTGCCCATATATATCAGGGGCTGGACAGAGTCCCAGTAAGGCCCGGCGTGACCCACTGTGGCCAGTTCCAAACCATCTGAGTCCATTCTAATTTCTCTGCACCTTTTGTTCAGGAGTTATTTATGGGCATTTATCTTCCTGATAGACTCTTTGCTTCTCACTTGCCCTTTTCCCCTTAGACAAAGGGCAGCGAAATATTTACTATCAGGCCCTTTACAGAAAGGCCCTTTACAGAAAGGGCCTGATAGTAAATATTTTGCGGCCATATGGTCTCTATCACAACTACTCAGTTCTGCCATTGTAACTCAAAAGCAGCCATAGACAATGTGTAACTGCATGAGTGTGGCTGTGTCCCAATAAAACTTTATTTACAAAAACAAGTGGTGGGCCAGATTTGGCCCCAGATTTTGGCTGTGGTTTGCTGACCTCTGACTTAGAATCTCAAAACATCAAATGAAAAGGACCCAGACAACCAGGCAGAAGAATAACTCGGTGTCCATTCATGTGTGAAGTTCTGGCTTAGAAGTAGCTCTTGGCCTGAGCTGAGCCATGCCTTGGTAATGGAGGATAAACAACACCAGCTGTCCCTCCAGACCAACTGGACCAAGACCCTGAAACCGGTTTGCTCCCACCTGGTGGGAAAACACTTCTCAGTTTTAGAACTTTTTAAAAAAATTTATTTATTTATTTATGTTTGGCTGCATTGGGTCTTCGTTACTGTGTGCGGGCTTTCTGTACTTGCGGCGAGCGGGGGCTACTCTTTGTTGCGGTGCGCGGGCTTCTCTTGTGGAGCACAGGCTCTAGGCACACAGGCTTCAGTAGTTGTGGCACGTGGGCTCAGTAGTTGTGGCTCGTGGTCTCTAGAGCACAGGCTCAGTAGTTGTGCACGGGCTTCATTGCTCCACGGCATGTGGGATCTTCCCGGGCCAGGGCTCAAACCCATGTCCCCTGCATTGGCAGGCGGATTCTTAACCACTGTGCCACCAGGGAAGTCCCTCAATTTCAAAGCTTTTAATGAAGGTGTTGCCTCACAATTTGGGACAAAGCAAAGCAAGTTCCAAATCTGGAACAAGGAAGTCTTCCTCTGAAAAATGAGCTAGAAATGGAGATGCTGTTTAGATCCCAATGAAGCAGGGCCCAAACTTAAACCGTAAGAGTAGAAAGTGAGTACCAGTGTCTTACTTTTCTAGAATAATTCAGGGCACGTAACTCCCAGTGTTTAGAAATGACTAAACAGTCCCTTATGCAAAGAAGTAACCTAGAGGGTGTGAGTGTAATAAATTGCCCTGTATTTATGTCCTAGGAATTCTAAAGTAATGATATGAATCTCTCTATGAGACTGCAGCAGAAGAAATGAGCTGACACACATTATGACCCAAGCTGTTCTCTTACGTGAAGCGTTTTACAGTGCCAGGTGTGAGTTGAGACTCAGCCTTGTAAGACTTATTCATTCCAAAGTTGGAATTTGCAAGGTAGCCATTTATAACAGATGTCATTGGTTTCATGTCCTGCAGCCATTCCAATTCCTCCTTTTTACCTTGAAGAAGAGCCCGTACTTATGTTGGGGTGTCCACATGTAAAAAAGATAAATCTTACTTGGTTTCATTCAATTGTGATCATCTCGTTGGCCATACCAGTGATTGGTTTACGGAAGAGCACGTAACCCAGTGCTGCCTAATGAAATATTAAGTCTGCTGGGAAGCTCCTGGTAAAGGTATCTTTTCCCTGAAGAAGAGGCATAGGGGGAAATATGTCCTTCTGTGGACATTCCAGATATAGAGCTTGGAATTATGGTGGCCATCTTGCAACCCTAGGGAAAGCCAAGCTATGGATAACAAAGCAGAATTAACCCTGGAGCTTCCTTGCCTTGAGACATCTTGCTGTTGAGAGAATAAATGTTCCTTTTATGTAAACTAACTTGGATTTTCTGTTTCTTACATCCAGTAGAACCCCAAATGATACACACTCCTGTTTCGTCTCCCCTAGGTCAGTTCAGGTCTCTCCGCTCCCACCAGCTCTCAAGTTCTATGCTTTCACTGTCCCCACCTCATCTTACCACCTGGTAGAGACTTGGGAATTGTGTTTTGTTTTGTTTTTGTTTTTTCATAACTTATAGCCCTCAAGGTTGAGGTCTTAACCTGTTAGGATTGCACCATGGAGCCACTGGTCAGTAAAGAGTTACTAAAGCAGCTGTTCACAGGCTAAAGTGATTTCAGTGTGTTGTTTTGTTATTAGAAGTATTGGTAATAATAATGCTATGTTTCTTTTTCACTCATTCGATAGAATTTCCCTTCCCTAACAAAGATTATAGGCTAGTGATCAAGTAAGCAATTACATACAATATGATGATGGCCCGTGGGGGAACTGGGAGCTGTGGAAGTCCAAAGAGAGGTGCTGTTGTTGGCTTACCCAATAATCATGCGCTTTGCATTTCTTCCATGCTTGAAGAGACTCTTTCCCTGAAAATGCCAGACGTTCACTTTCCAGCCTCTGTTGCAGCTAGGGCATGTATATATGGGCCCCTTCTGACCAGGGAGATTTAAGGCAAAGTCTTCAAAGGACTTCTGGGAAGAATTTTCCTTGAAGAGTAAGATCATAACAGAAGGGGCCCGTCTCCCCTTCCTGTTCTCGGTTGTTTTGTGAGAGGGCATGATTTGGAGCTGCAGCAGCTATCTTATAACCATGAGGCAAAAGCTAAGAGAATCGTGGAAAAGTTGAATCCAGTTCCCGACATTGTCATCGCACAGAACTAATATTGGATCTGTATATCTCCAGAATGTGACATCCAGTTATGTGATAATACCGTCATATTTCATTATCTGTTACTTATAGCCAGTAGTATGCAAATTGGTACAATGCGTATCTAACCTGGACTGAGGCAAGCAAAGAAGGCTTCCTGGAGGAGATGACTTATGCGCTAAGGCATGAAAGATATGTACATATTTTGTAATAGAAGGAGAGGTGGTAAAGGAGGATCCAAAGACTTGAAGGAGAAATTATGGCAAGTTTAAGAATTCAAAACTGGGGGCTATGGCTGGAGCGTAGAATATTGTTTATGGAGTGGCAAGAGATGAAGCCAAAGAAGTGGTGGGTAAGAGCACAAATCATACATGACCTTGTAAATTATGTTAAGAAATTTTGCCCTTTTTCTTAGGAACATTCAGAACACTACTGGAGGCTTTCTCACTCTCAAGGTCAAAGTTAATCACTTATTTTACACACCCAGATCACATTGCTGGTAGTTTGCTGTCATTTGGCCCTATTCGGGCTCGTTTTTTATTCAGTGATCTATTCCCTCCAGTAGACCAGAAGACACGAGGGCAGAAGCTATGTTTTCTCACATTTAAACCAACCCCCTCTAACGAATCCTGCTAAAGGTCTGTTAAATCACATTACCTCTCCCATTACAGTTGATAAAACCTGAACCTATTTTGAAGTATTTTGTCTTGCTTGATCCTTTCAATACCCCCATGAAGCCTGGAGAGAGCAAGAGAGGGGTCCAAGCTTCCACAGCTTGTTAGGGTAGAACCGTAAGGGCTAGAAACAGGTAGTATCTCTCTTGGTCCAAAGATGCTTTTCACTATATCATACAGTTTTGTCCAACAGCAAGTGTTTCCAGCACTGAAAGTTTGTACATTGATTCATTTGCTGTGAGGTTTCAGTTTGATGAAACTTAAAAAATTTCCATGTAGTCTTTGCCAGAAGCTTTGTAGTAGTGGAACCATCCAGTCATACTTTCTTTTCTTGGGGAGAACTCAGGGTAGCATTTTGGAGTTAGCAGTTGTAAGGCAAGTATGGTTTGAAAAAGGTTCACACTCCCCCGTCTCCTGGTCTGCAAAGCTCGTAGAATACTTAAGGGCTGGAGGAGAAATTTGTGTAGGAACTGTATTAGTTAGGGTAACTAACTACCTGCCCTAGCAGGTAAACTTGAACATCTCAGTGGCCCAACTCAGTAATTTTCTCATTTGCATAAAGATTAACTTTCGGGGGGCTTCATCAGAGACCCAGGCTCTTGCTCTCTTGTGGGTCCACCTTCTCCTATAACACCTGGTAGGTCTTCTGAGTCTAGTAGACAGACAGAGGACGGGAGAGAGGAGCTTTCCACAGACTTCCCTTGTGCCCACACGGCGTTGGGCAGGCCTCAGTCATGTGACCACACTTACCTGCACGTGAGGAGGGCAGACGGAGCACCTGTGTGCCCAGAAAGATAGCTTAATGAGTTCGGTAGACAAGTGGTCATCTCTGACTTAGGGACCAAGGTGAATTTTATGAAAAAAGTGGTTATACCCCTTACCTTCCGAGGTTCTACATTATATAGTATTTCTGATGAACTAGGATAGATCAGAGGAGGCTGGAGAGCCCAGAGGAGAATTCATCCTAAGGGATGAGATAGACTTGTCTACTGATTGACCTCAAAGCCAGGATCATGTTTTTCGTGGGAGAAGATTAGTTCCAAACATCATATGTGGCTAAAGTGAGAAATCTCTGCTCATCCAAACGACTGAATTCCCGTATATCAAAAGAGCTGTGTTATAAAGAATTGTAGGGCTTCCCTGGTGGCGCAGTGGTTGAGAGTCCGCCTGCCGATGCAGGGGACACGGGTTCGTGCCCCGGTCTGGGAAGATCCCACTTGCCGCGGAGCGGCTGGGCCCGTGAGCCATGGCCGCTGAGCCTGCGCGTCCGGAGCCTGTGCTCCGCGACGGGAGAGGCCACAACGGTGAGAGGCCCGCGTACCGCAAAAAAACAAAAAAAAAAGAATTGTAGGTATTATTGGGAACCCGTACCCCAACATAACACCACACAGTACCATAAAGTGACCCTCTCACTCATTCATTCATTCAACAAAGCTTGAATTGAGTACCGTGCGCCCAGCATATTCTAGGTGCTGGAGATACAGCTCTCCCTGCCCTGAAGCTTAGGTTCCAGAGAAAGAAGGGATAAAGAATAAATAAATGATTTCAAGTAGCCGTAAGTGCTATGAAGAATGTAGAGTTTGGTTGCAATGTTAGGGAATAGAAAGTGACTAGAGTAGACGGGCTGGCACTCTTCTAGACTGGACAGAACAGGATACGATGAACGTAACTAAGGCAGAGGAAGGCTTCATTTCCCCATTTCTAAGACCCAACAAGAGTGCTACTGGGCCAACCATGGCGTGTGCCCTGATAACTAAAAGCTTCTCTTCAGTGGTTTAAATCTCCACATTTCTGGACCTCTCGATTTCAAGAGTTGCTGTGTGGTAATAGTGACGAAAACAGTAGCACAATGGGAGCTACATGTGCAGAGGAGTGATATCTTCCAGGGTTTTCTCAGTAGGGGGCAGCAATCAAGGAGGACCCCTCTGAATTTAGAAAATACTTTTTAGCAAAACGCTTCAAATTTTGCGGCATTCAGCTAAAGCAATCCTTGGAGGGAAATCTGTAGCTTTAAAATCATATATTAAAACATCAGAAAGGTTTAAAATCAAAAGAATATACAAGAATGACTTCCAAAATTTCTATCTAAAACATATATATGAAAAAAATAGACATCAGTATTTTATTCTGGTTATTTCTCATGGTAATATCACAAGTGACTTGCAATTTCTCATATGTGCCTTTCTGTATTTTCCACATTTTAGTCTTCTCTAATGAACACGTATTATTTTAATAATAAAAAACATTTTAAACAAACAAAGAAGGACCCCTCTTGCTAGTGAACACCTCTAGGATCCTCAGACTCATCCCAGAAACTCCTTAGACATATTCAGATGAGGGAAGGGGTGTCAGAACTGTGCCGTTTGACTAGGAAGGGGAATGTGACCTCACAGGCAAAGGAAGGCATATCAATTTTTCCTTCATTCCACGATTATTTATTAAACACCTTCTATGTATCAGAAACTGTGTTAAGACCTGGAGACTTAGAAAAAGAAAAGTAAACACATGTGATATAACCCCTGACTTGATATAGGTTTTAGTCTAGAGGAAAAGTGAAAGGGCTGGACAGAAAAATCAAAGCCGTCCACACAGGAGTTTTTGTGTACAGACTACGTACAAAGCACTTTGCCCATTTCCGCGAAGCGGGGCGTTAGTGCGACACCTCTGTGCTGCATCGCTTGTCTCATGAAGACACGCGGACATCTTTCTTCCCCGATGCACTCTTCCCAGGAGGAGCACTGACTTCCTGTTCCTGTTAACAATTCTGTAGGTGCTTGCCTCCTCAGGGAATTCAGCCTCGTTCTGCTTTGTCATCAGGCAGCTGCGCGGTCCTGCAGGGCAGTGTCCTTACCTTATGCCAGGATCCAGCCCCACCATGTGTGTTCTGATCCCCACTCTCCCAGGTCACCCTGTGGCTGCCAGAAACCACCAGTCCCCCTTGTGTGTTGCTCTACCAGAGTTAACCTTGTCATTACACAGATGCTGTCAGAGGCCATGTCTGAACACCGTGTCAAAACAACTAGTCCAGTAGGAACATTCGGTCAGTCTGGTTTGTCAGTAAGTCAAAAACTAAGACATTTGTTTGATTGGATCCGTGTAAGAATTGGTTGGTTTTGTTCTGAGCGGAATTCGGTCTTGTTAGCTCACGTATCTCAGCACAGTTCTCGTCTCCCAGGGTTATAAGAGCTCACGGAGGAACGACCACCACAATAAACATGGGTCTGTTTTTCCCCCAATATCTTCACTTTATCTCCATAACTACCCTGGAAAGCACTTGAGGGCAAGACTGTGTGATCATGTCCATTGCACACGGTACGTGTTTCATATTTGTGTCATTTGGGGTCTTGCCAGCAAAGAGGTGACCTATTCAAATTGTTTCCCTGGAGGAGAGCCAGCAGAGGGACAGTCTGCAAAGGTGTAGGCAGGTGTAGAAAAACTGGAGGAGGTAGGGCAGGACCTCAGGGAAGTGACAGGAGAACTATCCTTAAGCCTGAAAGGACATGATGAGGAAGTGGAGAGAACAGAGAGGGAGAGAGAGATGAGCTACCTTTGTCCAAGGAATACATCCATTGTGTATCACATCCACAGTGGGAGAGTGGGGGAAAGAAAACCCCAACCTCACTCTCCTTTGATCCCCTTCCTGGGCTCCCTAGCTGCTAGACTCACCTGGAAACCAGAGAGCTCAGAGACCTGTGGATGTAATTCATATTTGTCAGCCTCCGGGAACACAGAAGAATCTACAAGAGTGGAAAGTAGAGCTGAAGGGACAGACAAAAGTTATCCAGCCCAGTACCGTGTTAACTACTCTCCAGAAAGAGTTAATTCTACACCCTCCCTGAATCGGCGCCTTACTTTTCAAGGGAAGCAGTCATGTGGACTCTCAGACTTTTGGGCTTGAGGAAATTTTGAAAGCACCAACTCGTTTGGAATGCATAAAACTTCTTTCAGGGATCCTCAGCAAGTGGCCATCCACTTGAATACCCCTTGTGACAGGGAGATCAGTGCCTGTCACAGCCTTTCAGGGCACTTCCCGATTAGAAGCCTCCACAACAAGTTCCTAGTTTCGTCCCCTGACATCACCAGAACAAGTCTATACACCCAGCTGCCATTCAGAAAGAGGGATACTGGAGCCTTAAAATCTCTACGTTTTATACTAAAAATAGAGTTGCCATATGTTCCAGCAATTTCACTCCTAGGCATATATCTGGAGAAAACTCTAATTTGAAAATATGCATGCACCCCGATGTTCATAGCAGCACTATTTACAATAGCCAAGACATGGAGGCAACCAAAACATCCATTGACAGATGAATGGATAAAGAAGATGTGGTACGTATATACAATGGAATATTACTCAGCCATAAAAAAAGAATGAAATAATGCCATTTGCAGCGACATGGGTGGACCCAGAGATTTTCATACTGGGTGAAGTAAGTCAGATAGAGAAAGACAAATACCATATGATATCACTTATATGTGGAATCTAAAATGTGACACACATGAACCTATCTACAAAACAGAAACAGACTCACAGACACAGAGAACAGACTTGTGGTTGCCAAGGTGGAGTGGGGGGGGATTGGGAAGGATGGACTGGGAGTTTGGGATTAGCAGATGAAAACTAGTGTACATAGGATGGATAAACAACAAGGTCCTACTGTATAGCACAGGGAACTATATTCAGTATCCTATAATAATGCCATTATGGAAAAGAATATGAAAAAAATAAAACCTCCGCATTTTGTGCATGGATAATTATGCCCTTAAAACAAGGTGGGAGAGAAGCTACAAAGCTTGAGCCGATCTCCCAGGCTAAGGCAGAAGAGAGCTCAAGCTGTGCAGAGGGGAGGAAAACCGTTCTCTCCCTGTATCCCACCACAAACATCTAAAATTCAGAACATCCTAAAGACAAAGACGTATGATGAAATCCCTGAGCATCGGAGCTGGGACCCTTCAGACAGATTTAATTATATTTCAAAGCCACATGGCTCTCCTCAGCAAGACAGCAGAAACCAAGAGCCATAGCCAAAAGCAGCCAGTGTAATTAATGAAAACCTAGCAGCTAAAAATACCCTTTGCCAGCTCTGAGGACCCCACTGCTGCCTGTCAGTTATATTTCACCTTTTTAAAAATCCCAGCCTGCAAAAAGCATTCCGAGTGGAAAGGGCTGGGTTGTTTGCAGGAATCAGTGTAAAACTTAGACAGTAGTTTATTTGTTAGGCTGGTAACACATGAGAAATGGAGGAGAGGTTTGTTTTCTGTAGCAGTAAGCAGTTCAAGCCAGCTGGCAATGTGCCCGAAACAAATAACCAAGAAACAACTAGATCTATGTGAAACTCGGTGTGAGAAAGTTTAGAGTTGGTGGGGCAGGGAAGGGGGGCTCTGGTAGAAGAGAAAATGGGTGAGCAGGGAGGCCAAAGAGGTTTTCGAGTTCTCTTATTGGTAAAGTCACTGTATAGAAATCGATATGGATTCGTCCCCTGATTCCCATCTCCTGCCTGTTTTCAACTCTCACCACATCAGCATTCCAATTAGAGCCCGGGATTTTGTCCAACTTCCGTTTCACCATTTTTAAGAGCTGGCATTAAATTTGGTTGGTTCCATTTCTTGTATGTCTATTCAGCAGCTGCAAATCTAGAAGCAGCGAGTTAGAAATATAAAGAAGTAGTTTTGGTTGTTACTCTAGTGTTGACTCTGCAAACGCCCAGCAACCCAGTTGGAGAAGCATCTTTATTAGTCCAGTTATCTTTTTGTCATCTTTTCAAATGTGCATTCAGTAAAATTCACTTTTCTTCTGTACAGTTAATTCTATGAGTTTTCATAAGTGCATGGAGTCATGTAACCACCACAGTGAACAGTTGTGTCACCTCAAAACTTTCCCTTGGGCTAAAACTTGGTAGTCCAACTCTCCCCCCACCCAGCCCTATCCCCTGGGAACCACTGTTTCTCTGTCCCTGCAGTTTTGTCTCCTCTGAAATGTCATATAAATGAAATCATACAGCACATAGGCTTTTGCGTCTGTATTAGCCGCATTGTGTGAAAAAGTCAGGGCAAGCTCAGAGGAGTTCAGTTACTTGTCCAGGGTCACCCAGCTAGAAAAGCAGAGCAAAAGTTTTAAGTGCAAGTCAACTGATGCCAAATCTTATCCTTTCTCTCCAGTACTGAGCTAGAACACTGCCTGGCCTCAGTTTCCTTATCTCCCTCATTGAGAAGTTGGGACTGGGGGCAGACAATGAAACCGTGGTTGCATAAGGACTCTGGAAAATGTAAAACACTTTGTGAAAGCACGTATTGCTTCATGTTTCTACCCATCTTTTTCCTCTGCCAAGCGTTTTACGGGAGGGCATTTGGGCTCTTCAAATCATCCTACTGAACTTGGTGGCACACCTTGGAACCCGGCCGTAATCAATCTGTGTAAAGAAACGCGCGCGCGCACACACACACACACACACACACACACATACACGTGCACACACAGGCACACATACTCCTGCTAATGCAGGAAGCATCTTAGGAGGTTAAAGGACTTGTCTTGACTGTTCTCCACCAAAGAGGCAAAGCCTCTCACAGATTTATTTAATGGGATTTGGGTTGTGCAGGGGTGTTTTGGTCATCTGAAGGGATTTTTCTATTCTCAGGACATGAAAGTAACTGCCGTGAAATAAAATTTGACTTGACTATTATGTCACAACAAGTAAACATCATCTGCTGGCCTGATGGCTTGGAAGCCTCTCTCTAAACTACTTCTGCCAAAGGCTTCGAAGTGTTTGCTTTCAGGCTGGATTCAACCATCAGAATATTTAGAGAAGCACATGCCGTAGCCCCCCAAAACAGATCTCTCTCTTGGTGAAGATAAACCTGCAAAGCTGTAGCTTTCTCCAAGCCATACAAATACGGGTTTGGTTCCTTCCTTTACCGCTGCTCCCGGTAAATGTTGTTGAAAGCAAAAGTCTTCTTTTCTTCGTTACTGCTGTAGGGGGTAGAGTTACTGAAACAGGCCAAACAAAGACTCATGAAGAAGCACGTTGGACCTTTTGCTCTATTCCAGAGCTGTCGAGCCATATATGCAATTTAAAATTTTTTAGTAGACATTTTGAAAAGTAAAAAGGATTGCAATTCATTTTAATAATATATTTTTAAACCAAGGTTTCCAAAATATGTAATCAGTATACTGCTATTAATGAGATATTTTCATTCCCTTTTCCATGTTAAGTCTTCAAAATCCAGCCCATCTCAGCTCAGACCAGCCACATCTCAAGTGCTCTGTGACACATGTGATTTGTGATTACAGTATTAGTGAGTGCAACTTTACAGGTAGAGGTAAATTCAAATCCCAACGGGGCCTCTTAATGGCAGTGTGACCTTGGGCAAGTTATTTCAACTCTCCGCATCTCGGTTTTCTCATCCAAGAAAGTGACAGTGATGTCTACTCACAGTGTAGGTGTGAGGATTCAATGAGATAATCCAAGTAAAGTGCCTGGTATGTGGCAAGTGGTCAGTGAATTTGAGCTGTTATTAGAAGTGAAATTATTACTGTTTTTACTGGTGTCATCATTACTGTTACCATTTCTACTGAGAAAGTCAGACCTCACTGGTCTGTCTGATTTCTCATGCAAATGGAAACTGGAATCATCTTCATTACCTCCAAGGTGGAGAAGAATTAACAAGAAGGCAACTGAAGGAATCAGTCATACTTTTACAGCTCTTAAGCTTTTAAAGAATTCTTTCCTGCATGTTATTTCTTTATAAGAGTCAAAATTCACCTGTAATGTAGAAAATGTTTTCTCTTCTTCGTGGATGAGGAACGTTTAGGCTTGTAAAAGTTGGGTAAGGTCACCCAACCGGAGCAGGAGAGCCAATAAGGCTTTCATCTCCAAAGCTGTATCTCTAATAACATTCTCTAAGCCTTCAGAGCCTCAGGCCTGCGTGTGAATGGGCCAGTTCAGCTGCTCATTCTGTATCCTGGGTCTGACCTTTCTGAGTTTGCTTTCCTTATCTGTAAAGTGGTAATAATATCAGCCTCATGGGGAGTCGGGGAGGTTAAATATGGTGGGTTTGTAGACTGACTAACAGAGTGTTCCACAAATAGCACACATACTCTGTGTTGGTTGCCTAAGCCAGAATGCCTACCGTGCTCCCAAGGGGGATGTTGAGTTGTTTGGATGTTGGTGTGAGGCTTGGATGGACACTCTCAGGGGCCAGTAGTC